>NC_091699.1:19480100-20105100 GCF_041296265.1 Equus caballus
CTTAAATGTAGAATTACGAAAGCAATCAGTACCAGGAAGGAGAAAGAGCGTGTCAGGAGACTGTCCTGTAGCAGGGGGATTTGGCCTGGCCTGGCTGTGTACGGGGACAGTGCTTCTCAAACTAATCAGACACTCTGATTAGCATAAAGATCACCTGGGATCTAGGTGACATGCAAATTCTGGTCTAGCAAGTCTTGGGTGAGTTCTACAGACCTCCCAGGAGAAGCCAATGCTACTGGTCCAGGGATCACACTCTGAAGAGCGAGGGGCCACATCGGTGGTTCCCAAACTTGCACATTAGAATCACCTGGGATCTCTTAACACTTCCAAAGCCCAGGCCACAACGCAGAGCAATTTAGCCACAATCTCTGGGGATGGGCCCCAGGCCGCAGTCATTTTGGAAGTTCCCCAGGGAATTCCAATGTGCAGACAACTTTGGGAACAACCAGGTCTCACCATTGTACCCTCAGCTGCTCCAGCCTGGACTGTAAGTCTCTCAGCTCATTAGCTCAACATCTCTTCCTCCGAGACTACTCACAGACCACCATCCCCGCAAGATGAGTTTTTACAGCATGTCTGAATTTTGTTACTGTCATTTCATTTTGGTTCCATCTGCCCTGGCACAAGCCCGCCTCATTAACAGCTGACAAAGCAGCCACTGCCCTTTCTCTTCCTCTTCCTCTAAATTTCACTGGCTGGCTGACTCCCCTCGGGGGCTTTCACTGATATTGAGACCCTCTGCCAGGCTTGAGATCAGGAATGGTCCTCCCCACCCACTGGGGCCAAAGAGGGGACCGAAGGATCCTGCCAGACAGAGGAGCCCAACCTGGGACACCTAAGACCAAAATGTTATAAGCCACATCAAGGAAAACTGGCTTTTCTTTGTTTGCTGAAGGAGGATGATTCTTTTGGGGAGAGGCCTGGCTGGGCGGTATCACAGGGTCCTTGCACTTCACTTTCTGGCTCGATAACCCCAGGGTCTTGACAGGAGTCTGGACTACTTCTACTTTTTATTTTTGGTGAGGAAGATTAGCCCTGAGCTAACATCCATTTCCAACCTTCCTGTTTTTGCTGGAGGAAGATTGTCGCTGAGCTAACATCTGTGCCAATCTCCCTCTATTTTGCATGTGGGACACCGCCACAGCATGGCTTGATCAGCGGTGTGTAGGTCCGTGTCCAGGATCCAAACCTGTGAACCCCAGGCCACCAAAGTGGAACGTGTGAACTTAACCACTACGTGACCAGGCTGGCCCCTTCTTCTACTTTTTGAAGCTTCTCCAACAATTGAAAAAATGAGTTGCCAAAACAGGGTTACAAAAATCCTAACAGGGTAACGAAATCAACACACTCACCAGCACAATGACTCCCCGTCTATAGACTTCAAGTCTACATTTGCCACCCATCCTGAAGGTAAACCCTCCCTGTGACACGTCCCATGTGCCGCCAGAAGTGGAGGCCAGGGCCGGAAACCCAGGGATGCTGGGGGAACAACACAAACTCTTTCCAGTCTATTCACTCTGACATTAGGGTGATGGCTGGCCACCTATTCCATAATATATAGTTACTGTTTTAATGTAAAATGCGTGCTCCCTATCTTGCCCCCTCCAATCAAGCCGAACTGTTGCTCTGTGCTTATCCTCTGGCTTCTGGCTCACTCACCTCCCTACTGATGCTCCTGTTCCAGGGAAGCCTTGAGCTAGGGCTCCAGGTTGTGGCCAAGAGAATCCTGTCCCCCGAAATAGGAGGTGAAGGAGCGGCACTTGGGGCCAAATCCTAGAGGGTCCTATCTTTTATCCAATCTGGGCTTAAGATGACTGGCTTAGAATATGGTGCAGCAGGCAGAGGAATGTGCAGACCAGGCTGCTGGCAGTCTTTCTCCTTATTTGAATCTCCATTCTGCACCGTCCGACCTATGCTCTCTTCGATGACCTGGAAATCAGCCATGGAAACAACTTTGGATAAAGCACTGCATATCTTACTCAGGCAGCAGCAAAGACCTTGTCTACATTACAGGTCATAGCTGGGGGCAAAAATGTTCTTCAGGGGGCTGTGTGTGCAAGTGTGTGCACGTGTGTGCATGTGCGTGTGTATGTGTCCAAGCCTACCGTTTCTGCCTCAGAGCTGCTCTCGGGCATTTCTAGTCCGGTGTCTGGACAAGCACAGATGCGAAAAACATCTCTTCAACTTAGATACCCTTTTCCTAAATTGTGTAATGCGGATAAAAATGCACAGACTAAACAAATTGAGATTAGCCCGACTGATCCACTACTTCGAGTTCTACGCAGGGAAAACTTTTTCTTTTTTGTTTTAAAAGGCCAATCCTATTTAAAGCAACACAGAACAGGAAAACATTTGGTGGGTGACGAGCTGATTGCAGAAGTGCCCGAGTCATCAGTATTTGAGGGTACAGATTCAAGGCTTTTTCCTGTTGAATGGTTTGTGTGTGGCCGAGTGCCTTTGTCTGATGGATTTAGCTCTGGATGTCAGGAGTGTCCCCAATAAAGTGTTAAACAAAGGCCCAAGAAAAAGAGTACTTTTTACTGTCTAGAAATGGTGTTTTGTTTTTGTTTTGTTTCTGTCTGTCCGGGTAGTCCGTCCAGGCCTAACTCTAGGAGAATCTGGGTTTGGGGCAAAGTATACCAGGAGCTCCTTACTGCCCTCCCTCTCTCAACATGTCACGTTTAACAGGCAAAATTAAGTTAGCTTCAAAGCGGCCAGGACGGAACACTGAAGTCACAGAATCCCAACACACGCTGCTCCGGGGCGCGTGAAAGGTTAGCAGGACACAGGATGGCCCCAGACTTTTGTGGGGCAAAAGGGGCCTGTTCCTTCTGTGTCTCCTAGACCAAGCTGGCCCTGAAGTGGGTCCCAACCATCTCTTCAGGCTCCTTGATGAACACGCCCCTGGGGAAGTTCTGGAAACTGCCGTCCAATTCCTACTCTCACTTCTTCAAGGAGATCCTTGATTTTCCTCCACTAGGTACCCCCTCTCCCCCCTACAATCTCCTAATCACCACATAAGACCCTTTACGGAACATTTCCACAGTTGTAATCACTAGTTTGGTTCTGTCTTCCCCTGCAGGGAGGAAATTATTGGAGATCCCCAAGGTACATGCCTTGTGTGAACAAAAAGGGTTAATCTGGCTATGAAAACCGAGCAGAAAAGCAAATCCATATGTGGAGAAGGAACACAAAATGAAAGGTTTCTCTGTTTAAGTTCCTGCTTTTGCCTCCCCCTTCCCCACTACCCCCTCCTTCCATCAGCCTAGCTTCACTGATTGGAGGCTGGTTCCAGAAAAGCAGGATTGCCCAGACCCAGAGTCATGAAAGGAGGTCCGTGAAGCGTGGCAGCCCGCCTTCGGGGTGGCTGGTTCTAAAACCGCACCCCAGCCCAACAGCCGAGCCTATCCTTAACTGTCTGCAGCCTGGAAATCTCCTCCTGATTAAAAACAAGTAATTGCAGTCATAGTTCCCTCTGTTATCTGGCCCGGTCGGCCCACTGAGTCTATTCGTAACGTCTACCTCTTAGTGCATTATCGCTTGGCCTAATAGAGCAGACACCGCGGGGTCTCTGCTGGCCAGATAGGGGATTATCTACCACTTTTTCTTTTCTTCTTTCTGTCTGCCTTTTCGGTAATTTTACTCTCTTGCATTTTTGGGACTTTCATCAAAAAGTAGGCAAAGAAGCGATAAGACTTCACTCAGCAAATTTTTTCAAGCGTTTGCAGCTCTTGGAAAGGTCTAACATGAGGGACGTTTGAATGGAAGAACCATAGCACTTCTGTGAAACCATCTGCGTGGCTGGGCTCCTCTCCTAGCCGGCAGTGGCAAGAGCCCTTGAAGGTGGGCAGCCTCGAAACATGGCAGAATATCTCTTTTATCTTCCAAAGGTGATAGCACTGGGGTCGCTTTGAAAAAAGAGGAGTTCCAAACAAAGCAAAAATTTCCAAATCCTAATTTGAGTGATTGATGGCTGGATGACTGAATCTGTGTCAAGGCCCATGGAAAATCTAGGAAGTTGTCGGTCCCCACCCACGACTCCGACTCCTTTGTTTAACATTCCATTGGCAGGGTGAAAATGATGCTGACTGGGGCAGAAGGGAAACCAGCCCCTTCGGCTGCCAGCTTCTTGCTGATAGCTGATGTTTACACGTGATTGTATCCAAAGCAGCTCCACAAATCTTATTTATAAGGGACCCTGCTGGACTGAAGTGGTAGGACTTTTAGGACTGAACTAATATTTTCCTTCGACACCAGCTCCCTTTGAACTAGCCATAGGCACTGCCCAGGCTAACGTGAACAGGGAATTGCACCAACACAGACTGGCAAAACCAGCAGAGGGGGCACAACTAGTCTCCCCGGTTTTTGAGAAGTGCCCCACGTTTCTAGAAAAGTCAGCCCATTATTTGAGGGACTGGCTGCTTAATTCAAATAGTTAGTAGGAGGAGGGTCCTCCTGCCTCCCCCACCTCCAGACTTTTTATGGATCTTTGGAGACCACTAAGGTTCCCGGAGTGTGGGCAGCGTTCTCATTGACTATGAAAGGGATTCCCGACCTGGCATTTCTTGCCAAGCTACCTGTTTCCAGAGGCTCCAATGCAATCTTTTTTCCCTTGAAGTTGTCTTTTTTCTTTCTTGGGTAGGCCCTGCCCGGTTTTGGGGAAGACGTAGTAAAGCCATCAGGCTCACTCTGAGCCAGAAGTTATCGAAACCCCTTGGGAGACTTTTTTCTAGAGGTTTACCAAGTAGCTTGGAGAAAGTCCATATAGAGACTCTTTACTCTCCCTCCCCCCATTTCCTAAAAGAGAACAAGCTGTTGGGGTCCCTAATATCTTCAGGTTACACTTGGAAATTAAAATCTAATTGGCTCCATGGTTCTTAGGTTTCGGGCTTTAATAGACTCCATCTCAAGTAGAAAACTGTAAGCTCGAGGCTGACAATGCTTATTACGTCTCCCCAGTTTTATAAGACTCCCCTGATTTTAGTGGCCTGATGTCTTAAGAATGTTAAAATTACATCCTTTCTATAAGGAGGTAATTTGGTCCATCCGTGTGTGTGTGTGTGTGTGTGTGTGTGGTGCACGTGCATGTGAATTCTTAACTTGCAGCGTTACTGACCTTTCCGAGGATGACACACTTTTATGAGAGTTCACTTTGCAAATAGCGGAGACCCAGTACACTAAGCTGGAGGGTTTCTAACTGAGCCTCTCTGAATCTTAACATCTTCAAAGGCAACGTGCTGTGTACATGTTCAGCATGTTATTAAAAGTCTGAAGGCTTTCCTTATGCAAATGATTCCTGCTGGGGATCTCCTGCCTAAATTCTTAGGCTAACTTACATGACAATGGAAGTACTGAGACACACACACCCCTCCTTCAGCCAACAGGGGTGCTGTGATGGTAACAACCCACTTGCGTTTTAGTGTAGTGCCTTTAGCAAGACATTTTCTTGTTTTAAAACAAGTAGCCTTCTTATAAATGACTTCCTTCTTCTCTCTTCTTTGTTACCATGTTTTAAAAACCAACATTCAATACACTTTTTAGTTCAAATATTCCATCCTTTCCCCCTACATAATGAACTAGTTGTACCTACTGTATATAGCTGAATTCTCCGTATAAGAAAATCTGACACAAGAAAATGATAGATTCTTAGAAATGAAAACACCTTAAAGAGGATTTAGGCCAAGTTTTTCTAAGCCCAGTTTTATGAAGCAGAAATTAGCAGATGGTCATTTGCTTTGCAAATAACTCACTTTCAAGGTCTCACCTTTGAAGCTCATCTAACACAATTAAATCATAAAATCAGAACTATAGAAGCTAAGTTACCTTCCAGAAAATTATCTCGAGTAAATTTAGAATTATTCATTGAACCATATGGCCCAGGAAAGATGCCAAATTCCTGTATGCCTCTGAGCCTGCCGGAATGCAGTTCCCTCTGCTTGGTCCAGTTCTCTCTCCACCTAACAAACTCCTATTCGTCCTTCAGGTACCCTTATCATGTGGTCTTAGAAAACTATCTTGTACTTCCTGTAGTATCCATCATGATTCTAATTATTCAATTGTGTACATAACTCTTTAACGTCATTCTTTCCTGCTAGACTGTAAGTTCTCTGGGGCCAGAGGCCCCGTGTGTCTAGTCCATTGCTCTATCATCAGTGCTTGGAATAATGCCTTGCACATGGTAGCTCCTCAATAAACATTTGTTTGAATAGCTTCTTTTATAACACTTCTGTTTTTGCCTTTTATCAATGCTTCTTGGCGATTAAAAGCCAACACACAATAGATACCCTGTGTCTGAGGCTGATGCCTGCAGGAGGAGTTGGAAGAAAAAAGCACTACCCTGGTCTCCAAGATTCTAGCTTCTCCTGGTCGCCCAAACCCCTCCAGCCAACTCTTCTCTGTCCACTTAAATGGCTCCCCTCTCCCCTCCAAGGTTCTGGCACTGGTTCTCCTCTCGGCTCGGTTCTCAACATGCTCTTCTCTTACGCAGGAACCTACTCACTTGGCTTCAGCTCTTCCCTCCAGCTCTCAGCTTTATCTCCAGGGCTGTTTTCAGCTCCTGGAATCTCTTCGTGGACAGACTGATGGAACGGCCAGCTTGCCTTCTTTGCCTTCCAAACCCACCAATTCTCCTATGTTTATGATATCCCTGCCTGTCCAGTCACGCGGACCTGTGGTCTGAATCCCAGTCAACTGCTCAAGGTCAGCAGACTTGGAAAGCAAGCTCTTCTTATTGGTCAGAATCTGGCTTTTCCTCATTGAGGGAGCCACTGCTAGCTTGTGTCAGCCTTTCTCTGTGTACCCCAGAAGGTAGAGATGGTCTCCCGGTGGGAGAACCAGTTTCTGAAACTTCTGGAAGGGGACTCGCTAGAGAGAGAAAATCAGACTTCTCTAGAGAAACTCAGAATGTAGCAACCACAGGCTTCTCCATGAAACAGAATATAGACAAGCAGTGGGAAATTGTGAAAACTCAGGCCAATCCGTGAGAGTCAGTAAGCTCCGCAGGCTCTCCATGGCATTTCTGGTCTTGGCTCATGGCTTCGAAATCTCCCTTTATCCACTCCTGCCCTTGAGACGATCTGCTGGCAGAGGGCTGGAGGAACGCTGGTCATGCTGGAGCCTGGGGAGTTGAACCTGAGCCCCGGCTCCTTTTTTCACTTTCTGTGTGACCCAGCGAGCAGTTTCCACTCTCTGAACCTTGACTTTTCTCATCTGTAGAATGGGTCATAATCCTTACCAGAGTGGTCCCTGCCAGCATAATCCCTACTGTAATCCCTGGGTGGTGGTGAGAATCAAATATGAGAATGCATACAAAATGTTCTGAAAACTGTAAAGTGCTGTAGAGATCAGGGATCACCAAATATTAGATGTTTATGAAACCCCATGATCCTCCTTCGTGAATTTCGTCCTCAATATACTATCTGTGTGATTATGTACTTATAATTTTTCTTTAAAAAAATCACTTTTTAAAAACTTATTTTTTTGAAAAATAATAACCTTTATCCCTAAGATATATAAAAAAATAAATGGTAACCATGAACAATACAATCAATATGAAAGCACATCATTAAATTCTAGCTAATACTATTGCCTTTTGAAAGCTCTGAGCCTGAGGACCACTCTCCATCTGTTTCAGGTGAAGCTGGGCAAGCGTTGGAGGTGTTGAAGACATTTTAGCTCCAGATGGAGACTTTCTCCTTGACATAATCAGAAGGATGAAAGAACTAAAAAAAGGAGAAAGATCCTGCTGACATGGTTTAAAGTTGTTAACACACGTCTGTGTACCAAGTAAATTCACCTCGTGACAGACAAGTTCTCGGTCCACACCACGGGAACCCTGTAAACACGTTAGGTATAGACAAGAAATGGTACAGAGGGAAAGAGGGGGAGCTGTGTATTGAATATCCTACATTTAATTCACATGCATCATATGAGCTATGTCACTACGGCATTTACTTAATCCCTCTGAACCTCAGTTTACTCATCTGTAAAATGGGATTGGTGTAAAGATTAGGAAAAAACTATGTAGCACAATGCCTGGCGCATGGCCCGTGCTTAGTAAGAGCAGTTAATATGCCTTGTTCGAGAGCAGGTCTTCTATTTCAGCCCCTCACATCAAGGGCAGAACTGGGTGCAGTTTCTGGTGTTTTGGTTCTGAAGAGTATGGAACGACTAATAAAACGGAGGAGAAAATTTGGGGCCGTTTCTCTACCAGCAAAGTAAAGAGGAGAATTAAAGTAATTAACTGGACCATTCAGATTTTTAAAAGACGGGAAAAATATCGACCAACAAAGCAACTTCACCCAGCAAAACCCTGAACAGACTTATCCCCTCTTTCAAAAAGAGTTCACGGTCAGCATGGTGTCAAGGGCTTGGCTAAAATTATAAAGCACCGAGAGGTGTTGATATTAATCGTTTTTTAAAAAAGGGAGTGCCAACTATAAGGCTTCAGGATAAGAAGAAATGTAATGGGTCCAGGGCCTTCTCAGAATTTCTTGTACTTCAAAGAGCATGTACTTGGCAAAGATTCCCCCACTTTCCTGAGTTTGGTCAACGTGGCTGAGGGAAGGCAAAACTCTTAAAATCCACACAGATGGAACTTTTCCACTGGCCCTATTTTGGTATAAATATTCATCAAGGACTAGAAACTTAAAGTAGATATGGGTCTGAGCAATGAGTGGTTTGGACTCAGTTTCAGCTGATTTTCAGTCATCCCGCTGGCTCCCGTCTCTCAGGAGGGCCAACTCTCCTGAGATGTGGCTGCTGTTGTCCAGAGATCTGAGCCAACTCCTCCCCAGACCACGGAAATCATCAGAGTTTGTTCTCAAGAGACTTCCAGCCAGAAATAAGGGGCCTCAAGGTTCAGATGAAGGTTCAAGCCAGTTGTTTGAAGGAGGGAAAGAAATCAAGGCTTGGCTCCTCCGCCATCCTCAAGTCAACCCTTTTGTAGGCAAGTCTGAAGGAGGACAGTAAAACTTGTGACCAGACATTACAAATTCAGGGTCTGGTTTGGAACGGTGCCTTCCCCATCCCTCTGACTTTCATTTCCTTTTCATCTTAAGATCCTTGCTAAATACTATCAAGGAGTCTCCCTCCCACTCCTCTGGTCCCTGCCTATCTTGCCAGTTCTGATCTTGGTCCATGAGTCAGAAGGGTTTAGATTAAGCAATATGTATGGGGTGCTGGGAGAGGTTAATGGTCTCACCAGCTCTATTCCATGTCTGTCTCGTGTCCCCCGCCCTCATGTTCTCTCCCCTCCTATCCCCTCAGGATTCCTCATCTCTGTCAGAAATGAGAAGCAACCTGCTCTTACCTCTTCTTCTATCTTTCCTTCTCTCCCATATACTGATTCCATTTCCTTTTCTATCCATTAATAGTATTGAGCCCTTACCAGATGCCAGGCTTTCCGAGGGGGACAGCGAGGAGAATAAGGCACGGTCCCTGCCCTCAACGAGCTTACGCATGGAGATAATTACAGTGCAGGAGTTAAGAAAGGACAGCGAATGCTCACGTTCCAGGGCCATTCAGAAAACTAAACGTGCACTCAGTAGGAGAGGAAATCCATGCCGGGAGTTCAGAGGAGAAAGAACTTGGTCTGCACTGAGGGCTTCACGAAGGAGGGCCCTGAGGAAGGGAGAGGATTTGGGCCCAGGGAGAAGGCCATTCAGCATGTATGTGAGGAAGAAAAAAGTATGTTCCGGGAACGAGTGATAGATCAGTTTGGGGGAAGCAGAATGTTGTAGTGAGAGAGGAGGCTGAGCAGGGACTCAGCAGGTGGAAACTTTAATGCCAGACTGAAGTCAATGGAAAGACTCGGATGAGTCCTAGCGGCAGCTCCTGGGGACAAAGTTGTCCACCAACATGATACCTCCATGGGGCTGTGGCAGGAACTTAGCCCTCAACCCCTGGGTCCCCACATCCTTCTACTGCTTGCATATATAACACTTTCCCATTATCTATCAAATAGTGTCTTTTGTATTTTCTAACGGTACTTCAAGGTAAAATTTACATATAGTAAAAATTCACAAATCTCAAGTATTCCCTTGCTTACTTTATATGTATATCCCATGTGACCACTATCTAGATAAAGATATAGAATACTTCCTGTGCCCCAGAGGGTTCCCTCATGCCCCTTTCTAGTCAATAACAACCTCATCTTATAAAGGTAGCTAATATTCTGACTTCTAGCATCATAGATTGGTTTTGCCTGTTTTCAAATAACACATAAATGGAATTATGTATTATACATCTTTTGTGTCTGACTTCTTCTGTCCAACGTATTTAAGATTACCCATGTTGTTGCATATATTAGATTTTTTTTTTACTAAGTAGTTTTCTGTTGTATAAATACAAAATAATTTGTTTATCCATTCTCCTATTGATGGAGGTTTGAATTATTTCCAGTGTTTAGCTATTATGTGCTCCTTTCTCTTGGATACCTACCTAGAAGAGAACCTGCTAGGTCATACGGTAGCTATACATTTAACTTTATTAGAAGAAACCAAACCGTTTTCCAAAGTGGTTGTATCATTTTACAATCTCCTGGCAATGTACATGAGTTCCTGTTGCTCCACCTCCTTGCCAACACTTGCGATTGTCAGTATGTAATTTTACTGTTCTTCTGGGGGTATAATCCTATCTCATTGTGCTTTTAACTTGTATTTCTCCAATGACTAATGATGTTGAGCACCTTTTCCTATACTTATTAGCCATTTAGACGTCTTCTTTTGTGATATGCCTGTTCAAGTCTTCACCTATTTTTTAAAAAATTAGATTGCTTTTTTGAAATTATTTATTTGTAGGACTCATTTATATATTTTAGATTACAATCCTTTGTCAGATATAAGTACTGTGAATGTTTTCTCACCGTGGATTGTCTTTCACTTTCTTAGTGGTATCTTTTAATGAACGCAAGTTAAAATTTTGATGACCATCTTTCCTATTTATCTATTGAGCATTCCCTTCAGATGGAAAAGTCACAAGGACATAATACTTAGATTACTCTCTTATTGTTCTAGCATTCCATATAGTAATAAGCTATGACAACTTTGCAAATAATTTTTAAAAGCTTCTTAAAAAGACATTACCTCTTTTACCAAGGTTTTCTTCTTCTCATTCATAGCCTTCTCTGATTTCATATTACCCTCGCTCCCTTCTTAACAATCAGGTTCTTTGTATGGGGAGCAGCACTGATTTTTCATGAGTGCTTATGACATGGGTTTGGAGTTCTCTTGGTGCTTTAAAATGTCCTATTCCCTTCTCTCTTGACATGTTTTTCCACTTTAAAAACTCTCTTCCAAGAAACAGGATAGTTTGGTGGCACAGAAGTGACCTTTCCAACTGGGTGAGGACAGAAGGAGAGGGAAACATCCTGCCCAGAGGGAAGAGGTGACAGAAGTCACAAAACTGATGGCAAAGCAAAGACTAGGGGCTCTCTGTTAGCCATCTCACTCAGCTAAATGCGGACACTAGGCCTCCCAGAAGATGGAAGTAACCCAAGAAATAGATGCTTTGACCTTAATCCTGATCAACATGTAGGATTTGGTTGGTAAAGCAGAAATGGAACATTAGAGAAAGTGGCCATGGCCATTCCCTAAGAGAATAAATGGGGAAAAGTTGCAGAGAGAAGATTTTAGCTTAAAAGAAAGAGCTATCTAATAATTAGAGGGGTTCAAAAAAACATCCCCTTAGGAGGTGTAAGTGCTTGTAAATGGTATTCTCACAGCATCTGGGTGTCCAATTTTCCTCATGTGTAAGGTTTTGGATGGGGTACTTGGACAAAATAGAGTTTTTAAGTCTTTCTGAACCTGAAATGCTATGACACCCCAAATCCTTACCCCAACTCTTCTAATAACTAGCTCTGTCACCTTGAGCAGGTCACCTAACCTGCTGGATCTGTCTGACTGTTAAACAAGGAAGTGGACCTAGAGAATCTCTAAGGCTCATTTCACCTCTTAAAAATTAATCCTAATTGCTGAGATATACCGTACAAGCATTTTTCAAGTAAGCATATCCTCATTCCCTTGTGATGGTCCCAGAGCTGGGCTGGGTCCAAGGAAAGGTACAGAGGCAGGAGAAAATAGCCACTCCAACTGGCGTGAATCTTATTACAGGTGTGTTCTCCCCATGGGCTGTTTGGGCCTGCCGGCTGAGCAGGAGAACAGACACGAGGAAACACAGCTTTTCCAGCAAACCTGGCCTCTTCTTCAGGTCCTTGTAAACACAGAGATGATCCCTATAATTCCTTTTCCCAGATAATTGGCAAGGAGTCACTGAAGATATTTTCTCCCTTTGTTTAACACACCATATGCAACCGACAAAAATCAAGAACGATTATCCCAGTGGCATTTCGATATCCAAACCACGTGTTTTTCATGTTGATGCATCACCTGCTCTAAACCATGGCGAGAAGGAATCCACATTTTCAGACCAAGTCAGAAATCTGAAGTAAGAACTGTGCAAAAGGAACTGTTTTTTGTTGTTGTTGTTTTTTGTGGGTTTTTGTTCTGCTTTATTTCCCAAACCCCCCCAGTACACAGTTGTATATCTTAGTTGCAGGTCCTTCTAGTTGTGGGATGTGGGACGCCGCCTCAACGTGGCCTGACGAGCGGTGCCATGTCCGTGCCCTGGATCCAAACCCTGGGCCGCCGCAGCGGAGCGCGCGAACTTAACCACTCGGCCACGGAGCCAGCCCCCAAAAGGAACTGTTTTGATGCAAGATTTTGAATCTTGCTCATGAAGTTCCTATATTTCAAAAAGCTGATTTTCTTCCTCATAGTTCATCGAGGAATCCTAGTTGAGATTTCTTTTCCTCTAACTATCAATTAAATGGCTTCAGAGTTTAAACGCGAATGAAACTCGGGGCGCACACGCACATCCCGTAACGCTGTGAATTGTTTTCGTGTTCTGCTCACACACGCCGTGTGCTGAATCTCACAGAGTGTGTGTGCGTTCCTTGCTTTCCATATAGTGTATGTCCTCAGTTATCTATTGTTTTCCTTCCGTCACAACAAGAATCTACATCTTTCTGCAAAAATTCACACTCAGTGGGGGTGGGTTTGCTGGAGCTCCATTGCTGGTTTGGGAGTCTCCAGCCACAGCCGTAAGGAGCTTTCTGCAGGCCACCTTGGCAACCCCTGCTGTCCTGCCACCCTAAGGGGTGTTGGTTGAGAAGCAAGAGGAATGAGTTCTCAGATGAGAAAATAATAGATGTGCATCATGGGTGGATGGAGACATGGGAACGTACTTCTCCACAGTTCTAGGTGGATGATATGCCCCAAGTTAGAAGTCAAATAGGATGCAGAATATGCGTGTCATACTTGGAAGGCATAAACGGGTCTGGGACCCAATCCTAAGAGCTCATTCATCCTTGTCTTTCAACACTCAGCTCAAATGTCGCCTCCTGGGTCAGCCTTCCCTAACCTCCCCAGGTGAGGTTAAGTGCTTCCTCTCCTGAGCACCTCGGTCCCACCTCCCACCTGTGATGGAGGCCTTTAGGCACGGCCGTGATTCTCTGACGGCCGGACTGGCTGATCCTTTTCCGAAACCATTCGCCTCTGGCATTCCTTTCCTTTTACTTCTCCACTTCCCAGCTCCGTCCCTGGCATGTAATCGTTGCATAATATATGTTTGTACCAAATGAATTCTTAAAGTTGGCCAACTCAGAGCTGGGTAATAAATTTCATCAAAATAATGTTTTTATTCTCTTTACCATTTCACTCTCATTAGCTCTTTTAAGAGTGATAACTCAAGTTTAACACACATTTGTTATTTGTCAAGTACTGTGCTAAGAACTTAACAGATTATTATTGTGAGGATGATAACTTTGAGGCCCATTTTATTGATGAAGAAACTGAGGCTCAGAGGTCATCTGACTTGTCCAAGGCATTAGGAAATAAGTGGCAGAGCTGGATTTGCACCCAGTTTGCCTAGCGTAAGAACCTCAGATCGCAAGCCACTATAGTTGTGCGTGTGTGTTTATATATGCATATATTTGTGGATGTGTGTATAGAAAACTGCTAAAGCTTTATTTCGACAGAGGTCTCAATACATTTGGGCTCTTTTGGCTGTCTGACATGAAAGTATCCGTTTCTCAGAACAATGTTTTAAATGCATAAAATAAAATATGTAGGATTACAAAGGAACCCAGTATTACTGAAATAGTATCAGTACACGACAAATCTGTGATTCGGCAGCATACATGCCTTTATTAAGTTAATTAGCAAGATCTAGCAGCGGATTTAATTACTGTTATTTCAGAACAGGACGAGCCTAAGTGGTACACGGGGCACCTAGTGCAACAGTGATAGGATAGGAAAATACCCGATTTCCATTGGTACCCAGGGCACAGGGCCCACACCCAGCTGTCTTTTCCTAACATAAATGTGGAATACAACAGCTTCATTTGATTTAAAACAAAGGCACAGGGGCTGCTAAATTGCCAGGACTTTGGTCTTCACTCATAATGGAAAGGAATGCTAAGTTTCAGGTAGAGGTTGGGGATGCAAGGATGCAATGTTTTTCTTCATTTACATACTGTGATACCCTCCATTCTATCCACAAATCCCTGGTTAAAAACCTCTCCTCTATTTACTAACAAGATTTTAAAAAATCTCCCTCCCAGACTTCCTCTAAAATAAGAAGCCCCTAATACTGCCGCTCGCCCCCCACCCCCCGCCCTCGGCTGAGAGCGGAATCCCTTTAACAAGGGCACCAGCGGCCACAGGGCCAGGGCTGGGGTGGGGAGCACCAGGGAGCCTCCGTAGGTGGATGGCTCTCCTCCAGGATGAGGGCAGGGCTGGGATCCACTTTCCCTCCACCTCTTCCAGCCGACGGATTAGCCGGGTCAGTCTCCTCAGTGGTCAGCCTCCCGAATCAGTACCTGGAAATGCCACTTAGTCATACAGCCCAAATAGATGCTGTCTTCTTGGGGCAGGCTTCCTCCGGGGGGGTTAGTCAGCCAAGAGCTCTTTCCCCATGCTCCTGCCCTTTGGTGCCCCTGACACCAGCACCATGAAGGACAGAGCTGGGGTGTCAAGCTGCCTGAGGACACAGGCTGAGCAGATTACTCGTCTACCACGTGTCTGCAAGGAGGCTGAAAGGGCCCCTGGGTGCTGGTGGTCCCTGAGAGCTGCCTGTCGTCTCCCTTGCCTCAGACCTCTCCCCACTCAACACCCTATTTGAAGTGCAACAACTCGGAGAGGAATAGCATACTCATTCCACCGACACTGTAGAGATGACGGGGGTTGGCATGTGGCTCAGAGGTGGACAGTGCTGGGAAATGTGAGAGTGGGGAACAAAAGAGGAGAAGGGGGGGTGTGTGTGGAGGAGGTCAAGAATCAAACAGAATCATGGAACACTGACATTATTTGGCCTTTCTCCCACCTTTATGAGAAACGAATTCCACCAGACTCAAGTATACATGGCAGGGACCAAGTTTCTCACTTATTGTCTTGTACGCAGTGCTCAGCACAATGCCTGACCCATAACAAATGCTAAATAAATATTTGCTAAGGGAAGAAATGAATGATTATTACCCTGTCTCATAAGCAAGACATCTGAGGCTCGCGAGGGTAAGTCCCTGTGTAAGGTCACACCCCTGGGGCCAACGACCGTCTCCAGCAAGGGGAGGGCTGTTTTTTAGAAGTGTAGCAACCAGACACTCAAAGCAAATTGTTGCCATTGCCACAATTTTGCATACAATGTGGCCTGGATATATTTATGGCTAGGTCTAAGTTTAGCTACAAAGAGAAGCTCCTGCAATCTGATATCTTAGAAGCCACGCGTGACGTAGGTAAGCTGTACTTGGTCTCCCACGTTCCAGTACGAAACCAGCTATGGGATTTCTGCCCTGTGCTGAGGAGAGGGGATACCAATGACAGCAGGAGGAAATATTTTTTGAGCACTTACAGTACATCCAGGCACTTTATGTGCTTTCTCTCATTAACAGTGGTTTAAATGTAGAACTATTGTTAATTGTCTCTCTCAAATGAGGAACCAGAGTTCCGGAGAGGATAAGCAACTTGGCGAAGGTTGCAGACCTAGCAAATAGCAGAACTAGGAGTCACATCTAGACCTCCATGCTTGCAAAGGTTGTGTGTTTAACCGCTCCTCAAAATGGCCTCTAAACTTTTTGGCCAAAGCTAAGTTCATAGCCAAAACGTGCAGCTGACCTTCTGAAGCTTGAGGGTAGGAAGTTGCCATGACATCAGAGTACTCTGGGCATAGAAGTGACAGAATATAGAAGATACCCTTTTCTTCTCCATGCGGAAAAGATGCTGTGAGTCAGTGCCTGTCTCGGTGATGTCACGTGTAAATTTTAGATACGCCATTTCTCTTCTATGTCGCGTCTACAACAAGAAGGGACTGACCAGGCAGATCACTGGATTCTGCTCAGCTCTTTTATACAATGATTCATTCGTGTTTTTCTCCAAAGATTAATTTTACAAAGGATCCAATGTTTTAAAACAAGAGAAGAAAAAAAGAAAACAATCCATAAATAAATCATGTGGATTTAAAACAGCCGCCATGGGATGGACCCTGGTGCTCCTTTGTCCTTCAAAAGAGTGACTTGCCAAATGGAGCCTTTGGTTTCTTCCCCCTCAGCGATCTTATTTCCTTTTAAAGCGTGTGCTGGTGGGGGCTCGGGCTGTGTTTTGCTTGGTCTTGATTCACGTGTTATTGGGTAGACTGTGAGTCAGGCTGACCAGGCGTGTAGAGATACACATTCCAGAAGCCAAGCTTATCCCTAGGCTAGAATTTCCTGGAAGCTCTGGGACTGGGATCTCTAGGATTTGTTTTCTTTTTTGTCAAGTGTCACTGCTTCTTCAGTAATTTCATGACAATATTGCATGATTCCTTAGATTGTCTCTCTACCAGCCTCCTCCCTAGAGCGTTCCATCAGTCTTCTAGAAAACCAGGAACCAGGAGAAATTTAGAAAGCCCTTGTTCTATCCCTGGGAAGTGGCTTTGACTTGGTGTGGGTGACAGTATACACTTGGTAGTGACCAAGAGATATCAGAGAGGTGCACTTGGCAAATGCTGGGCACCTCCTGAATCGGACTGTCAGTGTGTAGGAAGACGTTGATCCTGGTGTGAAGCTCATAGTAGTAATCATAGTCCCTCTCTCCCAGGCTTCTGCTTCCAATGAAGCCTTCTTGTTTCTTCTTATAGCGGAAAGAGCATAAATTTTGGAATCAGAGAAGACCGTATTTGAGTTCTTAACCTGCCATCATACGATCTTAGGCAGGTCATTTAAACTCTTAGTCTTAATTTACTCGTGTGTAAAAGGACATTAATATTTTTGCATGATAGTCCTTAAGGCTATAGGAGATAAGATGGGAGAAAATGGCAAGCCCCCTGCATGCAATCAAGAGATGCCTTGCCTTCCTCTTTCTTGCCTTTCCCCAAACTTGTCTGTCCTAACAGAGAACAGACGAGTGTTCCTGCAGAGTCCTTAGAAGGCAAGAGACCAAATAAATGATAAAAATAAGACCAAATACGTCCCTTCTGAGAAAAAATGTAAAAGGGTTTGCTTCTCATATTAAAGAGCAGACAATGAGCCAAAGAGTTGATTTGGGAATTTTGCAAAGCTTTGTAATTATATTATTGTTTCCGTTTTCGTGAAAACACAATTGCATTCCCACATCAAACGTTTAGGCTTAGATACCAAATACAAGTTTCGGCCACTAAAAGAGTCTTGGTGGGGCTGGACTGGTGGTGCAGTGATTAAATCCGCACGTTCCACTTCGGCGGCCTGGGGTTGGCCAGTTTGGACCTGGGACGCACTGCTTGTCCAGCCATGCTATGGCAGGCGTCCCACATATAAAGTAGAGGAAGATGGGCACAGATGTTAGCTCAGGGCTAATCTTCCTCAAAAAAAAAAAAAGAAAAAACAAAAAAAGAGTCTAGGTACACATATGAGACCCAAGTTCTTGTTTAACTCTTTCTATAAAAGCTTTATAGAAAGCATTTCTAGAACTTCTGCAGATCTGTGCCAATGATATGTGTGAAGCTCCAAGAGGGGGTGCAGGACGCCCGGAACATTTCATGTGAAGTTAAGGGAATGTCATGATCTTGAGGGACTCCTGTGGAAGGGGCTGGTGGCCTTGCACCTGGTGAGATCATGGCAGCTGCCAGCCAAACCCTCTTCCTGTTAGCAAACGAAAGCGGGAGGGAGGACAATTCCAAATGAAGACACTTACAGAGAAACAGCTGTCCCTTCCTTCTGGATGTCTTGAAAAGCCGTTCCACAATTCTGCTTTCAGTGGAACGAAGTTTTAGGCCTATTTTTCCATAATCGTTTGTTATTTTGGAGACAGCCTGGTGTAGAGGAAAAGCCAGCGGAGTGGAGCGAGAAGGCAGTCTGCTTCCCATCCAGAGGCTGCCACTTTTAGGAAAAGGGACCTGTCCAAAGTCACCCGGTGAGTAAACGCCTGCAGTTACTACAATGACTCAACCCCTGGCCAGAAAACTTTTCTTATAATAAACATTTTTAAATGGTGTTGGATGAACACTAAGGAGATAAGAACTCCCAGGGTCTTACTCATCATGACAGATTTCCACTTTATTATACATACACTATTTTGGATGTGCAAGTTGAAAAGAACGAATGATTCTTCTTCCCAAAGTCAAATCAAATCCTCCTCTGCAGCCCAGTTGACTGCCCTGGGTTGCCAGAGGAACTGTTCCCTCACTTCTCTGCCCCTTCCCTTATCCTCACCAGAACTGGCCTGAGGAGGGGCGTGAAAGAAAGACACACACACGAGCCTGTGTGGCTGTCCCTCCTTTCCGGGCCCCTGCCTTTGCTGAATTCAGCCCATCCTTTTGCTTCCTTGTCACCTTTCATCAGTGAATGTGGCGAGAAGATCAAACTACAGGATCTTCAGAGCGGAATACCCAAGTCAATTTTCCCCTGTCCTGCTTGTAGAACCGTGGGGAAGCCCTGGGCTCGGAGAGGTTCTGGAGCTGGATGGCCTAGGTGAAAGCCGGGAGATGATCTGTGATTCAGCCTCCCCCTGCCTCTCACCACAGGTGGCAGGCGCACTGCTGGAAGTCAATCGCCAGCCCCCAAGCCCACATGTTCAGACACATCTGCACAATATGACAAGCATCTGCCATTTACAAAGCAATGGCTTCAGCATCTGTTTTTGGAGATCCTTGAAGAAGGACTTGGATGTCTTTCTCTTTTTCTTTTTTAAATAAGGTTCTCTTTTGGGCCAAGCGGCTTATACACCTATGGGCAGGTCCCCAGTGCCTTGGCTATTAATGTCTCTAAGGGACAGCTTAATATATTTTTACAATTGAGGGAGCCAACGACAATTCTCGAGGAGCCATGTTTACGTTGGATCGGCTCACCCAGGCAAGATGCCAGCAGTTTTGCACGCTGCAGGAACTGGAGGTGAAAGCAGGAAGGGCTGAGTACAGAGGGGAGGACGAAGCTTTAGGACAGGAAAGCCAAGAGGGATGTGATGTGGAGAAGGCTTGAGGGAGACGCCCAGCTGAATCTGGCAACGCACTTAGAAGAACCATCATTTAATGCTCCTCCGACACTGTGTTGAGGGGTGAAAAACAGAACCCTTTGGAGCCAGCCCACTGGCACAGGCACAGTCAACAGCGAACATGCTTAGATCTCTTTTTTCTAGTCCTGCCTAAATCTCTGCAAATGGCTCCTTGGCAGCCAAGAGGCCTGTATTCCTGCAGAGCCTGATGTGCTGCAGCACTCCGTCTCGGCGATCTCAAATAAGGAGACTGACCCCTCTGGGACTCAGTTTCCTTACCTAAAAAGCGCAAAGAGCTCCACGTCCCCTTCCAGGCCTAAAAATCTATGACTCCAGAGTGAAAGGCTCAATAACTGGTAATCTCTGTTTGGTGTAAGCAGATTTTGTATCTGTTGGGCTGGAACGAAGACAAGATCATTGGTCACTGTCTTAAATTATCAAGGCTGAGCAATTGCCTTTGCTTCAGCTGAATGAAAATTAGTTGCTCTTCAGGCAGGACGGTCATAAAGAAAAGTGTGTCCTTCATTCACCAAAAGACGCTTTTCAGCATTCACACACCCATCAAAATATACCGCCGCCACCAACAATAACAATGGCTAACTCCATACGAGAGCTCACATGCTGAGCCCTTTATAGACATTATCTCACCTAATGATCACAGACACCTGGGGAGGGTGATGCCGCTGCTGTCTCCCTAATTTTCTGATGAGGACACAGGGTCAGAAGTTAATTACCTTGACCAAGAGCACGGAGCCAGTAAGTGGTGGAGCTAAAATTTGAACCCAGATCTGGTTACAAGAATACCAGCAACCAGTATTCTTAAACACACTCAATAAACAACAGAAGAACAAATCCACAATAGTGGTTGATTCCACTATAAGAAACGGAGCATCTGACTTAGCAGATGAGAGGAGGTAGGGAGCTGTTTCTAAGCTCTGCTGCTAACTGTGTCTGTGACCCACGGTGAGTCCCTCCGTCTCTCTGGGTTTGCTTAGAGAATCTTGAAGGCTACTCCAGTTTTTGGATTTGCTGTTCTCTCTTGAAGACCTTTTTATGACTTTCTGGCTGCTGGGGATTCCCTGTACCCTCCTCCCCTTGGAGCATGGCGGTGGAGACAGCTTGCTTGCCATTTTAAACCATTTCTCATTTTGTAAATAGGTCCCTTGTAGCTCTAAGAGTCTATGAAATCGTTTCAAAACGCCTAAGTGTGATTACGCATCCTGAAGCCAAATGTTATAAAACTCCCCACTGTTGCAGATTTGAAAAGTAAATATGCAGTAAAAGCTTTTCAGCATGCTGTTGACGGCCACAGCGTTTAATCAGCGCTGTGACTGCAGCGTGGGGAGCCTGCCCGCGGCTTCTTGAAGACATTGGTTAATCTACAAAGTGGTGATCTTCCTCCTGATTGTCACGGTCCCAAGAGGTAAAAAATATCCGCCCTTTCATCTCTACCCACCACATTCTTTCTCTAAGCCTGTAATTGGATCTAAATGGAAAATAAACCCTTTGCGGGCCAAGGAAGTTGGCACTCGAGAGTGACAAGGAGGAGAACATGTCCTGCCTCTAATCCAGATAATCGCACTCTCCTCTGCACAGGAAAATAAAAACGAGGCTTCTCCCAAGTGGTGGCCTCCGCAGGCGGGAGGCGGGTATTCCACGAACCCCATCTCACTTCACACATTAACCATCAACCAGCTTGTAGCAAAGCCACCCAAATCATCTGACTTTCCAGAGGACACGGGGACTCTGCCCTTTTAGCTCTGAACTCTTACCTCAGCTGAATTTGCTGAATTCAGACACACAAATACTCCGATGCGACAATTTAAAAAAGAATGCACAAAATGTACTGTCTGCACACACTATGGTCTTCGCTGGATGGATATTCAGCGGTTCACTCACAGTTTGCTGAGTCCTGCTGTGGATGGCATGCTGTGTTGGAACAGAGATGAGCAAGGAAGGTTTGCCCTCAAGGAGTTTAGAAAGATGTGTAGAGAAGTAAGAGCAGTGCATGCCTGACTCACTACTAGGTGGAAATTAATAGGTATCTTACCAAGGTCTAAAGGGTTCTGAGAATTCCACAGAAGGAGAGATGACTTGATTCTGCAAATAGTCTGGCAAATGCAACGGGGGCATGGTACATTCCAGAGAGATGCCCAGATAAAGTCTGACTTGGTGTACACATTCAGAAGGGTTCCCTGGACTCTGTGTGCGGGAGTCTGGGGCAGATCCGCCGTGCAATTGTGCAGCTATAAATCACATCCATGAATGCTGAGCCTCTAAGTGGCTGGCTTGCATTTTTATTTTGATTCTGACATAAGGTTTTTTTTTCGCCACTCATTCTACCCCACAGGTGATGACAGATGTCTAAGGAAGTCTTTGCCCTGCAAGACCAAATCCCCTGAAATCAGAGTTTAAAAACGACTGCTTTGCGAGATTAATCCACAGTTAATCTCAGTACCATGGCTGTTTCTGCTGCTTTGCGGGAGGCGCGGCCTAACATCCCCACATCTGAGACAAGGAAACTGAGGCTCAGAAAAGTGTCTTGGTCAATATGGTGCAGATATAAAGTGGCAGGCCAGGGTTTCAATGCCTAAGACTTTCCTTAAGCTCAGCAGCCTGATGGAATCCAGGCTCTGTGACCCTGGGCCTCAGTTTCTTCATTGGCTGTCTCACTGCTCCCTTCCAGCTCACGTGTCCTCTAAGATTCCCGCCTGTGCCATCTCCCAACTGCTTTCAGGTAGGCAACCAGCCAGTGGTGGAGCTACAGGCACAGGGCAGGCCCCTCCTGTGGTAATTGACCCGTGACCTTCTGGGCTCCCGGCCAGCCCTCTTGAAAGAGAAACGTGCAGACCCTGGGGATGGAAATTAGTTCCCGGGTGCTGGATCTGCTGCCATTGCCAATATCACCAACTAAAGAAACTCTGTGTGTGTGTGTGTGTGTGTGTGTGTGAAAAACACAAAACAGTGGGATAACGGCAAAAGGGGAGATTCCTTGTGAGTAAATATTACACGCCCTCCCCCTTCACTTCAATCATAGGACGGGGAAGAGAGAGGGAAAGGTTGAGTTTTTCCCCCTACAAACCACAGGATTACCATTTAAAAAGGTTTTTTACCTTATTTAAATTTTAATTAGCATCACCAAAGAACTAAGGTCCTTTGCCAATACTTTACACAATGGCTTTTAAAAGCAAATTTTGCGGTGCGTGCCTGTTAGCTCAAACTTGTATTCCCAACTCTTCCTTCTCCTGTGAAGTCTTGGAATTGTGTCCGTCTCTAGGTAAGTTTCCGCAAACACATGGGAAAGGGAAACGGGGAAAAGAAGGAATCTAAGTACAGACAGATCTCAGCTCACCTTTTGAACTCCTGGGTTGAGGTCCTTGGCCACCTTTGCCATCTTCTTCTGGGCCGGAGAAACAGCGCCTGGCTTCTCAGGCAGAGGCGCGAGGCCGCGCAGCGGGGACAGCGGTGGCTGAATGGCCAGGTTCACGGGCCCAGGGGGAGCTCTGCGCGCTGCCGGGCGCAGCGGGGCCCTTTAATTGGAGAGTGGGACTCCCTCTAAAACCTCGCCAGCCAATCCACGAGGGCGCTCGCACTTGGCCAGCCAATCCCAGCTCGCGGCTCCCCCCCCGCCCTCCGGGGGGCCTCGGCCCGACTGGGAGGCTGCAGCGGGGCGAGCGCTGCCCTGACGTCAGTGTGGCCGCGGCCCCTGCCTGCCCGGCCGGCGGCTCGCATCTGTCCCTCGAGCGAGCGGCAGGAATCCGTCCCCACGCCCTTTTCCTTTAAAGGACAACGGGCAGAGGGTGGGGCGGGCTGCTGGGCCCCGCGATCCATTCAGGTCAAAAGGGAGAGTGATCAAACGGGAAAGCCGAGGTATTTTTAGTGAGCTGGCTCCAAAAATAAATGCTGAGCTGTGTTCCCCTTCCCACCCTTTCTGCCTTGTCGTAGGGGGGTCCAAGCAGAGGGGGGAGGCAGGTAGTAGGCAGCAGCGTTGATTTGGCCCGCGAACTTTTCCCGAACTTAGGTAAGTTTTTTAATCACCAGAGAGGAGGTGCGATTCCAGTGAGTTAGGCTTTAAAAAAAAAATTAGTGTTTGTAAAGTATTATTCTGTCTTTCATAACTTGCTTTAGGGTCAGTCCTCCCGATTATAAATGCCAAGATGTACATCTTTACCCCTATAGCCATATTTTCTCATTATAGCCTCATGGTTATCTCAGGTATTATTGTTAATACCATGATGGTGATGATGTTGATCACTCCCATTTAATAGATGGGGAAATAGGATCCGAGAGGGTAACTGGTCCAAAGTTGAATTCTCCAGCAAGGCTTTAACTTGAGAGACTGAGAATGAGAGCTCACCTGGGGAGAAGGGCCACAGGATTACAAGCCGTACACTAGGAAATGAGTATTTTTCAGAAAAATTGGGTGACGCAAGTCTGGACAAGCAAGATGCCATGTGTGGATTTCGCACGTCCTTGAGATGGAGTGTCTTGCAACATCTAACATAACTCCTATAAGACACAATTGGCCGGTCTTCCCTCTCTCTGCCGTGTTGTCTGCCTGTAAATGCACGTCTCCCCACTGAGCCACTTCCAGAGACCTGGGTTTCCCAAGGCATTTTCCCTGCAGGACAGAGGACTAAACACGAGCCCTTTTTCACCCTGGGAAGAATACTGCTCTGTTGAGGTTTTCGTCCTGTAACCCACGATGGCAGCGCCCCCTGCCAGAATCCAGGGCTCAAGTGGGCTAAAATAAAATTGGGTTGCAGGGAGACTGAAGGGTCATCTCCAAGTACATCATGTGGGACTGAATTGGGGGGCCGAGGGAGCTGCAGGTCACATTCTGGGGCTTTCTCTCATTTTGGAGGTGCTTTCCTTCTTAAAGCCTCCTGCAATTTGGTTAACACATCATCATCTCCATCCATCCCAAATCTTGACCAGTGATCTCAAGTTGTGATTCCTTTTTCGGATTCCTAGAAAGGGCTTTCTGTTTGGGATTCCTCTTTTCCAGGACAAGAGGTGGCCTCTTCTTCTTCCATGGATTTCTGCTCTAATTGATGTTTGTTTTGCTGGCCCCCACCCATAGCCCCCACACCTGGCGTGTGATAGACCCGCAGAACACATTTGTGGAATGAAGGGAGCTTGGGTTCCAGCTTTTAATCAGCGGCCAGCAGGCAAGGCTGGACTAGGAAGAGGTGGCACAGTGCTACACCTGGTCTGGTTTGTCCAAACTTCCAAGGTGGGCTGCGTGTTAAACCCGTGTGTAAATAAACTGGAGGCCAACAGAAGCCTGGCCTGGGGAGGTTTCTACGTGAATAGCCCTTTCAGTAGCAAATCCTAGGAACAATAGTGCTGAACTGCTGGGCTGTCAAGCCAGAAGCCTTTCTATTTCAGAACTCCTGGAACAGAAGCCAGGAGAATAACAAAGACAAGCTTTATCCCTTGCAAACCAGGCAGAAGCCTCCCCAGTGAAGTCATTTCCATTCCCTTCCCAGCTGCCCTCCTTGCCCCATCCTGAGAAATCATTGTTCCGCAGAATAATTCTAATTTTATTAACTTTCATACTGTTTAGCTCCAAACACGAGACCCTCTTCCCCTTCCTTATTTTTACCCTTGGGCCTGGTTTCAATTAAGGAGGCAGATATTGTGGCCATTTCTCAGAACATGAGAATCAGGAGCGACTGCTTGGAGTGGTCCAGTCTCTCCTTTCTGGAAAGAACCTGTTGTGGGCAGAAAGGTGATCCGCACTCCCCGCGAGAGCTTGCCCTCTCCCCGGCTGAGGATGCTGACTCTGACTCTCTAAGCCCTGCTCTCCAGCCAAATGTTCCAGGGGTCCTATAGTCAGAGTCTTGGCTGGACACCAGGGCAGACTGTTAGAATTTGGGACTGTTCTGGGAAATGGAGGAAGTGTGGCCATGACACCTTAGCCTCACTCCGGCTCTGAGGTCCTTTTGCTTCTCTTTGGAAGAAAATGGGGTATCTTTTCCAGGTTGGAACAGTAGAGAGATCTGATTTTCCCAAGGTTCATTGCCTTGTGGTGCTGGGGCTTATTAGAAGCTTCGTTCATCCATCAAGCAGTTTGGGGGCCCCTGCCTTGAGCCAAGCCCTGTGCTAGGTGCTAGGGACACCCGGGCAAATACAAGAGTCCTTCCATTTCAAGAATGTCTTGGTCTAATAAATATCACTAGAGTGCTCTGGTTGATAAAGCTCTTATCTTACTTGAACTTCAAGACAACTGTGGAATAATTCTGGTTGTTCCATAATAATTCTAATTATTTCTCTGGGAGAAAACAGAGATTTGGGACAGTCAGGGACTCCATCCAAGGTCACACAGCCAGTAGGCAGGACAGCTGAAATTTGAAATCAGAGCTTCTAACTCCAGACTGTGTCCTTTCACCTATATCACACTACCTCCCATAACGACTCTTGAGGATTGATTATAGAGAAAAGAGTTAGCACTGGGACTAAGATGGTGATATCGCCATCATTACCAGTGGGTTCGTCCTAAGTGGGATTTTTGACTCTGAGTTTCATGCTCTTTTCACTGTTCATTCATTCATTCAACAAACATTGAACTGAGAACTACAATGGGTTAGGCGCTGGCTGAGGATACAACAGACAGTGAGTAAGACAGGAAAGGTTCTTGCCCTCACACAGCTTCTATTCTATTGGGGGGAGACTGGCATTAGACAGGTGAACAGATAATTGGATTAGGTAACTGAGGGTGCTAATGGGTGCCTTGGAGGAAATAAACAGAGACTCACTGGATGTGTGGTCCATTCAGATCAGGTATCCAGGAAGCCTGACTGAAGGGGTCATGTGAGCTGAGACCTGAAGAAGGAGAATGAGTCAACTATGAGTAGAGCCACCAAGGAAAGAACATTCCAGAAGGATGGAGTCATGAATGCAAAGACCCTAAGGTGGGTGCATGCTTGCTGTGTCTGAGGGATCATAAGGTTAGCGTGGCTGGAGGGTAATGAGGGACAGGGAGAATGCCTGAGGGGACCCGAGAGAGAGAGGTGAGGACCAGATCACAGTGGACCCTGCTAAGGAGGTTAATTCTCCTCTGAGGCCAGTGGGAGCTACAGATCAGTGCTTTCCAACTGAAATATAATGTGTGCCACCTGTGTCATTAAAAATTTTCTAATAGCCACGTTAAAGAGAAAGTGAAAAGAAACAAATGAACTATTTATAGTAAATTTATTTAATCCAAGATAGCCAAAATGTTGTCATTTTCACCTGTGATCCACGTAGAACATTACTGAGATGTTCTACGGTCTTTTTTTCATGCTACATCTTTGAAATCTCGTGTGTTTTTTACGCTTACAGTACATCTCAGTTGAGCTCAACCACATGTGGCTGGTGGCTACCGTAGTGGACAGACCAGTTAGGGAGCGTTTTAAGCAGGGGAGTGACAGCATCTGATTTGCTATTTAACTCCCAGCAAGGCCACCCAAGACGTACTAATAGAAACCTAGGTGGTAACTAACAACCCCTCATCATCAGATGGAGCGGCTGAGGGGCTGGGAACCAATAGCTGCTTGTCTGGTCCACTGTGTGTTTCAAGCATTCGCTGGGAGGGACAAGTGAATCGCCCAAAGTCATAAAGCTCGAAAGAGGCCAAGGAAAACCTTGAACCCAGATCTTTTCCTGCCAGACACTTCAGGAAATCCCCAATAATCACAGTTTATAATGATGATGTTTTTATTGTTACAACGTGGCAAGCATGGTTTTGTTGTTTTAATATGCAAACATGAGTGGTGGCTTCTATTTGGTTATGAGTTTTTAAACATATTGTATTCATTAAAAACACCCAATACTTAAGAGTGGGTAGATATAAATAATCCATGAACCACATAGCATATTTTAATGTGTGTTAATTGATATAAATACACCATAATTACATAATATATTTTAACTTGTATCAACTTGGACCACCATATATATGTGAATTGTTCACAACTTAAATTTTTTGGTTTCTTTCCTGCCATTCTTACAGTAACTTTAATTTTAGAATAACTATCTAATTTTCTCCAGACTTTTGGATGGCCTCCTAGATCAAGAAAGGCTTTGCCTATAAGGCCAAAACATCTGGATAAAAACAAACGTGATTGTTGGATCCAAGTACTCTCCTGCCTTGTAGCCTGTCTTTGACAGGAACAGTGAAAGACACAAGGAAAATCAGCGCATTGTGAAGGAAATGTGGACAGAGTCCAGAGCCCTGCATTTTGATCCCAGCTCTGCTGGAAATGGGATGGCTGACTGTTATCTGTAAGGCCACTTGCAACCCAAGTTTGTTATTTACTGGGAGCAGTGATCAATGCTCTGAACATCAGATATATATCCCACCTGAGGGTGCAATGGAGCCGTTCTCTCTTTTACCAGGTTGACAAAGGAGTAGAAAGAGTACAAGCTTTAGACCTAGAAAATCAAAAGGGAGATTATTCTGTGGGGGCCAGACCTAATCAGGTGAGCCCTTTACAAGAAGACCTAGAAGTCAGAGACAGAAGAAATCTCTACCACTGTCCTGCTGGCCTTAAAGTAAGCTGCCAGGGGCCGGCCTGATGGCGCAGCGGTTAAGTTCGCATGTTCCGCTTCGACGGCCCGGGGTTCACCAGTTCAGATCACAGGTGCAGACGTGGCACTGTTTGTCAAGCCATGCTGTGGTCGGCATCCCACATATAAAGTAGAGGAAGACGGGCACGGATGTTAGCTGAGGGCCAGTCTTCCTCAGCAAAAAGAGGAGGATTGGCGGCAGATGTTAACTCAGGGCTAATCTTCCTCAAAAATAAATAAATAAATTTTAAAAAGTAAGCTGCCCCGAGTTCCACATCTGTAAGGAAATGAATTCTGCGGACAACCACGTGGCAGAATGATAAATGTATTGTTCTAAGTTGCTAAGTTTGTGGTAATTTGTTATACAGCATAGAAAATGAATACATTATTATCCTCATCGTTCTTGGATCTGTTTTAAAGATTTAATTCTCTGCCACTTCCTGGGGCGAAGAAGTTTGGTACCTCTTTTTAAAAGAAATACTTCTGTGCCCCTCAACCCTTAACACTTCATGGGGCAATAAGTTATGCGAGTTGTGTGTGTACTTCTTACCAAGGAGAGAGTTCTAGTTATGATCCTGGAGGCTTGAACCATAGCACACACTTGATTTCCACAAGTGTGATAATTAATGCTACACTCAGCCTGTCCATCCTCTCAGTGTGTGTGTGTGCCTGGACCAAGGTGGAGAGACAGGACTCCCAGCCTTTCGGGATCATTCTGGATCTTCTCCACGTTTGCCTCCAGACCCATTCCTTCCCCCTCCTGCAGCTTTGTCCTGGGAAGCTGACCACGGACTCTGTGCACAGGCCCCTTTGCTGTCTTCACTTTCAGTTGAGCCGGTGGGAGGCTAAGGTAGGAGGCCGAATAGGTGTATTTAATCTCCCCACTTCCTCCCTGTTGGCCTGAGTTTTGGAGGTGGTTGTGTTCCTCTCCCTGCAGCCATGGCTCCTGTCAGCCTGGGGACAGCTCTCTCCCTCGGCCCCTTCAGGCCTTCAGCAAGGGTGGTCCTTGCTGTCGCTGGTCCCCAGCATGCTTCCTCCTCCCAGGTGGGTTCATTGAACCCTGTTTTCTCCATCATTGATAGTCGCTTCATTAAACTCCCTTTAGTTACCCCTTCAAGTGTTTCCAGCCAGGACCTTGACCCCTACAGAAGCCAAAATGGGTTTTAGAGATGATCCCACGGCAGCCTTCACTAGGTTATTGAGATACACGGTGCCCCACGGGTTTCTCATATTGTCTTTTTGCCTATTGGCATGTGAATTTCTTAAAAAGACTTGAGGCTTGGCAGCTAATTAAAATAGGAAAACCAGTTAGAGGTACTGGGAAAAGCAAGACAGACATTTGAGGACCTTCTCCTGGGCAGGGCCGTGGCTGCTTTTGCATCGTGAGGAGAACACTGACCATGGAGGTCCCCTTCGGCCACCAACTGTGACTTTCAGTCTATAATGCCCTTGTGCCTCGGTCTCCCCGTTTGTAGAAATGGGGCTTACTGTGAGGAGTGAACGTGGGGCTGGATGTCTAAGCCCTGATGGCTCCTCCAAGTGTCAGGCGATCCCATGCCAGGGTTCCAGCTCACATGCTCTAGTCTGCAGTCTTTGGGGATGAGGCTTGAGTGTGAGACACTGGGGAGCTTGGAGCAATTTGCTGAGCTGGACCCTCTTCCTAAGCTTGAATCACTGTAATTTGCTGAGCTGCATGGAGTTTGCAGCCAAAATGTAGCAAAATACCCATTGTGTTCTACGTGGCCAACTGGGAGTGAGGTGGTGGTCTGACTCGCTAAGGAGAACGCATATTGAATAGGATTCAGAGGCGATGCTGCAGCTCCAAGTTCCCAGTCTAAGCATGATTTGGATCCTTGGGGGAGGGTGGCTAGTGGGAGCAGTGGACTGGGTCCGAGGAGGCTGGGGGGGTAACTCTACAGTGGCCTCTCAAACAGGGGATTGCTCAGCTTCAAGGGACACACTCAGGATAATTGGTACCAAATGGCATTTCTAGGCTATCACCACCATGGCTGCCAGGCTCTCACCTTCCGGAGGCAGGAGGTCTTATCCCCATTTTACAGAAGAGTGAACTGAGCCCTGGGATGTTAAGGAATTTTCCCAAGGTCACACAGCCGGTTGCAGAGCCTGAATTTGGACCCATATGTGTCAGACTCCAAAGATGGTATTGATAAAAACTGCAAAACAACAGCTAAGGCACAGCAACCGTTTCTCGGAGTATCTCCCGTGGGCCAAGCTACACTTATCACGTTTCATTCCTACAGTATAGGGTTGCACAGAAATAAAAACCAGTTTATCCTCCTCTCCACACACACACTTAACACCAATGGTCTGATTGTAGTTAATCCTCAACAACCTAATTTTGGGGACTATTTAGAATAAAGTTCTATTTTAGAATAACTTTCTACACACCAGATAATGGGGAAAATCAGGCCTATTCAACCCATCAGGAAATCTCTAATTATCAACAGGTTGGGGGGAGCATTGTAGTACCCCTGTTCCCAAGAGAACTTAGAAGATAGAGAGGAGATACAAATCAGTATAGCTAAAACTGTTGTTAACATTTTTTCTCATTATTACATTTTCCATTCTGTTTGCCTTGTCGGCATTTTAATTTTCCGAAGCCTTGAGAGCCTGCATTACATGGTAACATCTGCCCACGGGATATTGAAATCATTCTCTACTCTGGAAAAAAATAGTGAAGGTGCTTCTGTATGTTACCTTTGGGGGCACAGCTGACATATGTGGGTTTTGTTCAGACTGTAGTGTCTGAGGTCCTATCTATGAGCCTGCGTCATTTGCGATTTGCAGTTCTGTGGCCTGGGCTCAAGGCCAAAACTGGACTGCGTTGTGAAGGAGGTGATGTCTGGCTTGATCCATCTCCCCTCGGAGTCTTGCCTTTCCTCAAGGATTACATTGACCTGTCTGAGCATCCCATTCTGACCTACTCCCCGTGTCTTACTCCATGCTGCAGCCTTATTATTCCTTTTCCAACCATCAAATCTACCTGCCCTAAGTGCCCTGCTCTCTACCCTGGCCAGCCTCCCGCTTACTGGATTCTGTAGCATACTGCTGAGAAAAGAGTGAGGGATTTGAAGTCAGGCATATCTGAGTTTGAACCCTGGTTCTACCACTTAACTACGTGGCCAGGGGCAAATTAACTTCTCTCTTAGATTGTTCTGGCTGTAAGATGGAAGTGATCAGCCCTACTTCAGGAGGGTGGGACCCAGCTTAGTGAGGGACTCTGTGTCAAGCACCCAACCCATCGCTTGCCACACAGTAATACCATAGTTTCCTTCCGCTCCCAAGATTCCTCTCCCCTCTAATGTCCATTAATTCTTCCTTGTTCATCGCAGGTAGATTCAGAATAACAGTTCCCCACTGCTGCGTCCTCCATCATCAGGGGGATGAAACTGTCGCATCGAACTGGTTCTGCAAAGATTCTTTTACTTGCATGCCCACAGCAGGTAGCAGTTGGGTGCAGACAAGGGCAAACTTTCTCAGCTGATTAGGGAGCATCTACCCAAAGTAGAGGGACTGGGAGCTGGACAGGACCTCAGAGGTATCCCAGCGCCCCCTCTGTGGTGTGTGAAGGATGTTTCTCTCCCTGCCCTTGAATGCTTTCCATGTCCAAGAGCTCATTGCTTGATACCTGGTAGCTGTGTAATTATTTGCTAATTTCCAGGTACGTGTAATTATTTGCTGATTTCCGGGTACGCAGTCATCATGCTTGGTTCTCTTGGAAAATCTTCCCAGTGACCCTCAAGGTTTTGATTAGCCTGAATTTGGGCGTCCTTTCCTCCCTCACCACAGGAAAATGGGATTAAATATGTTTCACTTATGTCATTACAATCACAGATTCCTAGGGGGAGAGGGTAGTCAAAACACTGTTCAATGGTCATTTTAAGTATGTTCATTCGAGACAAGTTATAATTTAAAAACATAATTTGGATCTATTGTGGCTAACCATGCACATCCTAAGAGGCCCTCTGGGAATGCAGTGGAATGTCCAGTCGTCTCGTCTGTGGGCAGGATTCCAGAGCTTCTGAAAGATGAGTGTGTCCTGTGTCTGATGAACAAGGTATGAAGACACCAAATCTCCCTGACGAAGTCCAGCAATGCTTTGCCACTGATCAGTCTTTCTGGAAAGACTGGATGAGCTCACCCAGAAGAAGGGGGTGGGTGGGAGATTTCAGGAGAGATTCCTAGTTATCAGAAATGAGGCAGTGAAATCTGGGGCTTCCTGTTGATTCCCCCAGTCGTTCTCACAGCCCAGGACACATGGTTTGGCCATGATGTCATCTGACATGGATAGGCATGCTGAGGCCAGAAGCTGTCAAGCAGATCCTGGGTTATGATGGAGGGTGGGAGGGATGTTCAATTGGAGGGTCACGTGAGTGTGGAGTGAGTAATGCTTTCCGGTAGGGTATTATCATCCATCCCATCATTGATGGCGGGTGAGGAGGGGGCGAGAATTAAATTCTTCAAGATATGCAAAAACACTTATTATATATCCCCCCTCAAATTCTACTTTTCCAAGTTAAAATCTTGTATTTAGTAATCTCATCTTTTGTCATGCTAGGAAAGTATTCTCATAGTATCCAGTCGAATTTAGATGACTAATTCTATCGTTAGCTCATTCATTCATTCCTTCAATCACTCAGCTGCTCATTCAGTCATCTGGTCTGTGGTTCATTCATTCATTCAGTCTGTCGTTCCATTGGTCTATCGGTCGTTCTGTCAGTCATTCAACAAATACCAGTTGCACATCTCTTTCTGTCCCAAGAGCTCTGCTGAGTGTTGGGCGTGGAGCAGTGAAAAACAGTTGCGGGATCTGCTCTCTCCTGGGAAGACGGCTGTTGAGCAATTACAACCAAAGGTGCTGAATGGGGAGTATTCTGATAGGAAGAGCCTGGGCCCGGAGGCGAAAGAAGGTCAATTTGGCCAGAGCTTACTGTTTTCTATTCCCTAAAACATCAGATTCCAGTGGCTTAATGTCTAGGGTCGCTGAATAAATAACTCCAAACACTGCTCCACTAGAAAGAAGAGCTAACATGTGTGGAACTCTTGCCATGTGGCTGGGCACTGAGCCAAGTCCTTTACAAAGATGGTCTCCCTTAATCCTCCCAGGAATCCTGAGTTCGGAACCCCATATCACAGATGAAGAAGCTGAGGCTGAAAGAGGATAAGCATGTTGTCTGTGGTCACATCGAATGAAGTGGCATAGCCACAAATTAAACCCTGGTCTGTCTGATTCCAGAGCTCACGGTAACAACCATGGATGCTTTTTTCCCCCACATGCCCAGGAACTGGAAAACCTGTAACAAAAGGCACTGAGAACTCAGGGCCAAGAGAGCCTCTGCACCTTCCCAGCTTACTCCCAAAGAGCCACGAGCTGTGCAGGGATGGTCTCAGCCCATGGGAACAAGAGCGGGAACTTGGGGTGACCACGTCAGAGAGCATCTTGGGGTAAGCCATGTTCCTGCATCCCAGAAGGCATGAGAAAGCTTTGCAGGAAGTTATTTGTAATAGTGGAAAGACCTTAGGCAATCCAACCGAGAAATGAATCAATCTTATGCTCGCATGTGCATTTTAAATGTAGCTAGAATAACATAAACCAAATTAGAAAGCCTAGTGCTCACATGACATCTTTATTTGGTTGTAAAGCAATCCTTTGGACACAGTCTCTTTCCTTTTTAATGATCAGAAAAATAAAAAGTGTTAGTCATTTTTGCAAAAATAGGTCCTATATTTCAAAAGAAAAGAAATAGCTTTCTTAGAGAACATAGCCTTCTATTTTTTCTCTCCCTGTGTCCCCTCCTCCAACTCAGCAATATGTGTCTCCTGTCTAGATGTTAGATCATTTTGAGCTAATTTGGAAATCTTTGTGCTGAATTTAGAGATGATTCATCTACAAATTGAGTAGTCCCTAAGTTTGACCCGGGATGGGGAGAGTAGCTAGCGGTGCTGGTGGTGATTCGGGCTTGCCAGTGAGTGACCTGTCTTCTATCACATGAGATGTTCCTGAATTGCTACCATGACTCAGCTTGAGTCTGTACAACCGTGAATACAACCGTGAGCTTCCTCAGCAGCCTCTCTTCACGCCCCCCACATGGTTTGAGATGAGTCTGTGCTCATGGGCACTGCTGAGTTTGTGTCACGTATTCTCAATGAAGGCATGAGTGAGTCATGTTTCCATGTGTCTCCCCGTCAGTTCTATTTGCTGTTCTGTAGTTACCACAGGCTTAGTCCATACACCATCTCCTTCCTCGGAGGGATTCTTTTACCCCATATCTCAATTATTGTTAAATATGTCACCTTCCTTTCCAGACTCAAGCACAGTGAGCCTCAGAGTTGAATTAATCTGCCTAAACCCCACTAACTACAGGGGTACTGCCTCTTCTTGACAACAGCTAGTACTACTCTACTGGTGCAATACTGCAACTACCACCACCACCACCACCACCACCACCACCACTACCGCCGTCACTGCCGCCATCACCACTACCATCACCAACACCATCCCTACCACCACCATCACCATCACTACCACCACTGCCATCACCACTACCACCACTGCCATCACCACTACCATCACCACCACCACCACCATCACCACCACCATCCCTACCACCGCCATCACCATCACCACCACCACTGCCATCACCACTACCACCACCACCACCACCACCATCACCACCACCATCCCTACCACCGCCATCACCATCACCACCACCACTGCCGTCACCACTACCATCACCACCACCATCCCTACCACTGCCATCACCATCACCACCACCACTACCACCACCACCACCGCCACCACCACCATCACCACCACCATCCCTACCACCGCCGTCACCACCACCACTACCACCATCACTACCACCACCACCACTGCCATCACCACCACCATCCCCACCACCACCGTCCCCACCACCACCATCCCCACCACCACCACCACTGCCACCACCATGACCACCACCACCACCGCTGCTGTCACCACTGCCACCACCACCACTACCACCACCACCACCACCATCATCACCTCTGCTTCTCTCACTACCAGTAAGCAATATTTTGGAACATTTACAATGTTACAGACACTGTTGAGTTCTTTGTATGCTTTATCTCAGTCTTCATACCAACCACATGTGGTAGGTGCTTTTTGGATCCCAATTTTCCTTCTGAAGAAAACAGGCTCAAATAAGCAGAGTAACTCACGTAGGTCTCACTGTAGGTAAGTGGCAGAGGCATTATCTAAACCCAGCTTAGCTGACACTATGCTTTTAACCATGACGTCAGTGTTTTCTGCTTTCATGATCTTTATCGCCACCTCATATTGTATCTCCTCTGTGCTATTATTTATGTAATGCTGGCTGCCTGCGGCTCGCCACACTCATATGAATAAGGCTGCAAGGGCAGACGAGTCGTTTTTAACATGCCGTACTTTGAACCTCCTGATACATCGACCATAATGTGCATCATCGATCGATATAAATCCCATGAAGGAAACCAGAAACCCGCACGAGCATGGACTCGGAAGGATGACTTTGTCAAGCTCCTGGTCCCCTCTCTGTGGCCGATATTTTTCTCATCAGTCTTCAGGCAAGAGACCCATTCTCCAAGTAGCTTGTCCTCTTTGCTGCATGACTTCTTTTCCCCACTGTGCTATCATTTCATTTCCTCTAGTGAGGACCTTACTTCGTCCTTTCTAGGAATATTCTGAGAGCATCTGTAAGGTTTTGTGCAAACTTTACTGCTCTGGTTGAGTAACTCTAACCTCTGTCCAGGAGGACCTGCTGGTGTGTTTGGAAATTGGAAATTATCTCATGATTTCTAATTTCAAGGGGCCTCCGGTGAGTGGTGACTCCAGTATTGCCTTTAGACTCAGGCAAGAGTGGCTCTTGTCCTGGGACCCCAGTCTGACCCTCTGGTCACCCACCTCTTCCAGCCCAGGCTTAGGTTCCCTGGACCCCAGAATTCCCTGCTTGATGAGCCTAATCCCACTTCCAGAGCAGAGTGGGCCTCTTCCCTGGGGCCATTCTCCTCCAAGGATGGACTCTGGCACAGTTTACCTTAGGCCCCAGGGGGAACCAAGATATGGCTTTTTGTGGGGTGTGGATGGAGTTTGAGTATCTGCACATACATGAGCAAGACCCCTTGAGGAGCGGGACGAGAAGGTGGAGACAGACCAGAAGCCAGAGGGGAGTCCAAGAGCTCGGAACTCAAACTTCTCAAATTCGGCCTTCTGGGTTGTTTTGAAGGTATTTATCATGGTGGGAGGATAAAACATATTTTTATCGAGCAGTTAATTAGCTTAATTTATAACTTCTGTGTATTTAGACCTACACGATATAGGGCTCCACTTATACCCTTTTGTTCTGAGTCCCTCAAGTGTCAGGGATAGGCCTGTTAGCTCCTTCTAGAGCCACCAGTTGTCCCATTTTACCCAGGACTGAGGGGTTTCCCTAGGATGCAGGATTCTCGGTGCTGATGGAGAAAGACCCAGGCAAAGTGGAACAAGGGGAGTTGACCACGCTAGACCACCCACTGTCTGCAATATAGAGACTCCTATTGATTTGTATAACTGTACAGAACTCAGACTCCTTTTTTCTGGGGCAAGAAAGAACTTCTGTTTACATTTTCATCATAATAGCACGCTAGAAATCCCATTTAATGATAGACCTGCTCTCAGACTCAGGAGATAATTAAAGGTCGTGTAACCATGAGAAGGCCTCCTGTCTCCAGAGCAGGATGCAGCCGTTAACACTGGCCTTTGTAAAATTGCCACCAAAATCACAATGAGCATTCATTGGCCACTAGAAGAAGAAAGATCTTCTAAATTGTTGCTGGAAGTCAAAATAGATTTCTCTATCTTGACCTGTATTAGTCCTCCTAGAACAAGGAGACTGGGGATGGCTCCAAGTGACATTATTCCTGTCAATCACCACTTTTAACTTGGCTGCAATTGTCTAAAGCAATTCCTTTCCAGAGAGCCTACAGGTAACTAAGAGCTGTGGATATTTCGAGGTATTTGGCAACTAAAAAGAGTGGATGGAAGCATCTTTAGCCAAACAACTTTCTAGGCAGAATTGAGAAGTAGGCAAAGTTATCTCTACCCATGCTGCTGCTTCTACTTTTCCCACCATCTTGTCTCCTGAGTTCTTGGGAATAAGACCTCCGTTCATTCATTCAGCAAATGAGGCCAAGAGTAGTAGCACTCCAAGCAAAAGGAAATGCAAGAGCACAGGCCCTGTGCCCGAAACATTCTCACTTGAAGATCTAAAAGCAGACCAGAGGGGTGGGCTAGGAGAGGAGGGACATGGAGCCAGGTGGGGTCTGACGGGTGGGTAGGACTTTCGATTTTATCAAATGCAATGGGAAGGCAGTGTGGTGGGCTGAACGCTAATCCCCAAAGATATCCACAGCCTCGTCCCTGGAACCTGTACATGTTAACTGATACGCCAAAAACAGACTTTGCAGACGTGATTAAGTTAAGGATCTTGAGATGGGGAGGTTAACCTGGATTATCCAGGGGGATGCTGAGTGCCATCACATGTGTCTCTGGAAAGAGAGATACAGAGGGAGAGTTGACACAGACAGGAGAGGAGACAGCAATGTGACCGCAGAGGCAGAGATGGGGGTGATGTGCCACAAGCCGAGGAACGCTGGCAGCCTCCAGAAGCCGGAAGGGGCAAAGAGCAGAGTCTCCTCCAGAGCCTCCAGAGGGATGATGGCCCGACCACATGCTGATGTCAACCCAGTGATGCTGATTTTGGACCTCTGGCCTCCAGAACTGTGAGACAATAAATTTTTGTTGGTTTAAACCACCATGTTTGTGGTCATTTGTTACAGCAGCCAAAGGAAACTGATACAGGCAGTTCCTAGCGTTAGGCTGGGATGTGTATGACATGGTGTGACTTGCATCTCTCAGTGATCTCTTTGGCTGCTGCATGCAGCAGAGATCAGAGAGGCAGGAGAAGGAGTGGAGAGAGCAGCTGGGACGTTCTCGCGGGCATGCAAATGCGACAGGACGCCGCAGTGGAGGTGGAGACAGGTGGAACTTTCAAGATTTTCTTTGCAAATAGAATGACAAGACTTGCTGACAGATTGCCATTAGGAAAAGCAGGCTCTGAAAAGTCAACAACAACTCAGTTTGAATGTAAATGTGCTTTTTCTTCTGAGAAAACTTTTAAAAGAAGCACGGGATCCCCTAGCAGTGGGATTTTCGGCTGTATAATACCCCGATTGTGGAGGAAGGTGCTGAGTGGGGTGTGGGCTTGTGGAGTGTCCCTACAATCCTTTCTGTTATGTTACTTAGCTGACCACCTGCTCTGTTTATAAGCTGTCACAAATCCTTTTTTTAGGAGGAGAACCTGGGGAGTTTGTATGTCAAGCAGGTTCGAGAAAGGTAGTGCCAGAGATTCTGATCCTAGTCAGAGCACCCTCTACGACAGCACTTTCAGACGTCAAAGATTCTGATACAGCAGGTCTGGGTGGAGCCTGAGACTCTGTATTTCTGACGCTCTCCCAGGTGATGCTCATGCTGCTGGGCTCTGGACCGCACATGGAGTAGCAAGGTTCACAGGGATTGTTTTCAGGGCTTTAAGCTCCTGTGTGCCAAGGATGAGCCTGACTCCAGTTTGGATGTGGTACCACATGTGTCAGAAACAGAAGTGGCTCAGACATGCCGCCAAGCCGTTTTGTGCGATGGCCCAGCTCTGAGCTCGGGGCAGCAGATCCTTTTCCTCCCGAAACTAGTGACACTCTACGTTCTCTCCTGCTGAGCTCATAAAGGCTTCCTTGCCAAACCCAACAGGGACCAGCTTCCCAGACTGGGTTACCATGCTGAGGTTTGCCAGGTTCACCCCTTCCGGGAGTGCTGTGGGCCAGGCGACTTCCTCAGCCCGGCGCTGTCTGTCTTGTTTGGGCCACTGAGGGTTGGCATGCCACAGTCAGCATGCTGTCTTGACATACAGTCCTGGCCATGCTCCTCCCCCACTTCAAACCCTACCCTGGCCTTGGTCAAGCTCATTGGCCTACCCACAAACCTCTGCTTCCGTCTCCAGGCTTTACAATCTACAACCCACCCATATGGAACCACCACTAGTTTCTTGTTTCATCTGCTCGCTTTCTCTCCTCTCCAGGCCTGAGGAGTCACAGTTTAACTCGGAAACCATCCTTATATGATGGGGAAGGATGTACAGGGTGAGGAGAGAGAGGAACGGGATATGGGCATAGAGAGATGCAGTGCAAGCTAGCGGTTAAGAGTGCAGCCTTCAGCATCAAGTCCCTGCTTGGTCACACCTCAGATCTGTGACCTTGGACAAGTCTCTGAGGCTCCCTTTTCTCATCTATAAAATGGGGAAAAGAAACTTTTCTCCCAGGGCTGTTGAAAGCGTTCAGTGAACTAATGCGCTTAAAAGACTTAGCTCTGCCCCAGGCACATAACGAGGGTGGAGATGAGCAATTGGGGTTAGCCTTTGCTGTCCTCACGCTCTCCTCTCTCCCTTCCCTCCTTCTCCCCTCTCTCCTTGCTCTTACACTCCGGATCTTGGGGCCTCCATAGGGGTACCATTCTTGGCATTTCCTCTAGGTGAGTTTCCACAGAGGTGGGAAGTATTGATTGTATTCTAGAGACTGTTTTTGATAACTGACCAATAGGAGTGGTTTTGTGCTGTCCACTTAGCTACATTATCAGCAGCACTTTAAAAGGAAATGAATGGAAATGCTCATTATTCCGGCCATTAGTCTAAACTTGGAGCAAACAGGAATCTCTAGGTCCAAACATTTCCCCTGTAAAGCTTTGTTTATCTTGGAGACCAACATCAACACAAAACGAGGTTTCAGTATCAACACACAGGAAGGTTTGAAGTCAAGGGCAGCGGAAACCTTTTATACATCTGGTGTCCGGGCCACCTACTCTTCCTTTCTAGACCAGGAGTAGGGGGGCATTTCAGGGTTGCGCCATCAGATTAAATAACCAGCAGCTGACATTAGATTCCCGATGTTGTTATCTCTAGAATTATGGAGGAGACTTTGAATCTGTGCAGATAAGGTCCAAAGATGAGTGTTTGCTGAGGCCCAGTCACCTCCCCTGCCAGCCCCATGAGACATCATTTGTCCATAGGTCAGCTAAGGAAAAGAAATAGAGGCTGTGGCTAGGGTTCCTTCACCCCTATTCATCAACAAATGTTTCACAAGCACCTCGTATGTGTCAGCCACTGTTGTCAATGCTGGTGGTGCAGCAAGGAAGCAAGCACAGAGATCCTTGCCTTCCTAGAGCCCATGTTCTAGTTAGGGTATGTCTTGAAGTCTTATAAAACGTCTACTTGTCCCAGCCTGAATTCAGAGACACAAAGGATTCCAGGTCCTGGGGTTTGGTGGCAGGAGAAACCTTAAAGATCACCTAGTCTAAGGGTTCATTACCTTTCTGAGGGTTCACACGCTTCTTTGAGAATGCTGTAGAAGCTGTGAACCTGCACTTGGGTTATGCAAACTTCTACCATCAGTTTCAGGGAGTTTCACTCTCATCCTCTCTACCTCCCTAACTTGAGAGAACATTCCCCAGCATCCTTGCTAAGAGGGTCTTACCACAGGGTAGGGCTATTTTCTAAGAGACGGGCAACTTGCTCCTTCTCCAGGCAGCCGATTCCATCCTAGAGCTCCGTAGGCTGCACTCTCGACCAATTTCTTTTTCAACCCTGTTCCCTGCCTCTAAGTCCTGAGACTGGGATCTGGTGCAAATATGTCTGGCACCCATTCACGGGGGTTCTGATTTTTTTCTTGAAGGTGCAAAGAGAAGTGCCTGTGTCTGCTACCCTCCTGGGTTTTGGGGCTATTATGGGCATGGCTACTATCCTTTTCCCTGAAAGGGAAAGACTGCAGTAACATTTCTTCCCCCGGTCTCTCTATAAAGATACTGGCCTAAGATAGGCCTCCTTAGACTCCTCCACCCTCTGTTTACCTTCTTATCTGAAAATATGACTGGATTTGCAAATTAGCCAAAGGAAACAGAGACATGTTTTCAAGGCTGGCGACTTGCTTTCTGAGCCTGCCAGTATTTATAAGGCTTCAATGACTTCTCTGTTCCCTGTGTTGTGTGGGAGGAAAAAGAAAACTCTTACCTACGGGGTGGGAAAGCAGTGTCAACAACTCTGCTGAAAGCCAGTTTTTCTTTCAACCCAAAGTCCAGGCCAGGTGAAGTCCTTCAAAAGGACGGAGACGGAGCTGGAGACCCAGCTATAAGACGGCCTTCTCAAGGGAAGGAAGTGTACCACGCGGCAGCACCTTAAAGAGCTTGCTCTTCGAAAATATTGGCTGTAGAGTGTGGAAGTTACTGGTCTCGTTATCTACCGGCCCAGAGGGGTGTGATCTTTAAAAGCACGGGCCCCAGGAGAGTGAGTGGACAGATGGTATTGATTCACAAAATCAGTTGAGCCACAAGGCAGAGGGGGTCGGACTGAGAGGGATTTTATTTTCTTTAGCTCGCTTCAAGGTATTTTTGAGCCACATGTACGTGGAACAAGCACTGCCCCAGAGCTGGCTGTTTTTATGGACCTACTGTGTGCTAGGGAGGTGCCTAGGAGCTGAGCCATTCATTCTGAATTCTCACAGCATCCCCGCCAAGAAGGAATCGTTGTTGTCGTTGTCATTGGTCCTCAGCTTCACGGAATCAAATTAATAATGACTCTGGGTTCATGATACGCACTAAAAATTACATATTTAATAAGACAGACTCTGGAATCAGACTCGTGTTCAAATTCTGGCTGTACTACTTATTAGCTATGTGATCTTAGGCAAGTTACTTAACCTCTCTGAGCTTAACTTTTTTCCTCTGTGAAATGAGGATAACACTAGCATTGAGAAGGCTAGATGAGACAATGCCTGTAAAACTTAGCCCAGGGAGAGAGCAGACCCAGTCTTTGTCCTCAGGAAGTTAATATTAAAATGACTTCTAATAAAATGGACAAACCCCTAGAGTGTGGTACAGCAAGAATGCAAACAATGGCTTCTAGCTCAGTCTGGGTTCCAACCCTGACTGGCTACTTAACAACTACGTGGACTTAGCTCCCTGAGTTTTACTATTCTCATTTGTAAAATGGGGATAAGGACAACACCTTGCAGAGTGAGGAGGCAGATTAAGGCAGTTTATGTAAACTGCTTGGCACGAAGTGAGCGCTCAGCCAGGGGTACTATCTTTCCCTTCCCTTTCCTTCTGAGAAGCTGGGCCTGGCCGGCATCCCTGGGCTGGGGGTAAGGTGTCTGCTATCGGTATGGCACAAACCAGCTGAGTTCACTGCGGGTGAGCAGAGAGGGTATTCACAGCACATCTCAGCTCTGGCATCTCCATGCTGAAATCCACCACATGCCCACCTCTGGGGACCTAGAAAGTGCTCATTACATTATTTCCCCTTTGGACAGGCTTTGACTTGCAGGACAGATGCCTCTGCTGTGCCCACCGCAAGCATCATTCACCACATAGGGAAGCCACGTGCCGATGACCGGGGGTAACCTCAGTTACCCTGCATGGCCGGGATTGTCCTGTGGCCGCTAACCTGTTACCCAGGCGGCCTGCCCCAAGTCCCCAGGCAGCTCTGAGAGCAGAGCCTGTGTGGCATTTTACTGCTGTGACCCCACCCCTATGAGAGCGCTTCAGGAACGATTAATTACATGGGAGGAATCTGGGTGGGAGTGGTTGTTTCCAGCGTGAATTATTCATTCGATACAAACAGTTCCCAGCCACCTCCCACCGAGAGGATGCTGCTTTTCCTCCTGGCCCTGCTGCAGAGCTCGGGCTTGCTGAGTAAGAGGCACATCACAGGCAGCATGGTCAGAAGCAGGGACAGATGAAGGTGAAGATGGGTTTGCCTGGGTTTGCAAATTCCCTTTGGAGGCTGTCAGCAGTGCAGGCAGTGAGGGTGCAGCGTGATGCTTGCTGCCGGTCTCTTCCACCCCAACCTGTTGTCTCTTTTCTGCTCAAGCGCACACTCGTCCTTCCTTCCTGTCTTGCTTCCTGCTCTGTCCTCGGTGTCTTTCTCGTCACCTGACCCAGTAGTGACTCCCAGGGCAGCCCTGCTCCCAGTTGGCGAGGGAGAAGTAGCGAGCTCCTCATCCCCCGAGCTGAGCCCCCTTAAACGATGTTCCTCACCGTCTCCTTGCAAAAGCCTGAAAGTCCTGCTCTGCCGTAAGACTCTGGGATTTCAGGAGGCTCATGTTGGAGGGAAAATAGATCACCCAGGAGACGAGCACCCAAGTCCACTGATGCCCAGTGTACTGGTCAGCCAATGCTGTACAACAAGCCCACCCAGAATCTTGTGCTGTACAATGTGGACTGATTTTGCTCATAGGAATGTGCATCAGCTTAGGTGGCTGGCTTGGCTCTGCTCCACCTGTGTTCATTCTGGGACCAGGCTGAAGGGGCAGCGTGTCCCCAGGGGAGCCCATCTCATGGGGATGGCAGAGGTGTCAGGATAAGCTTGACCTGCACAATCACATTTCAAGCCCCTGTTTGAGTCACTTCCGCTAACATCCTATTGGCTAAAGCAAGTCACGTGACCAAGCTCAAAGAAAAGGGATGGGGCCATATCGTCTGCCTTTTGTGGAGGATTTGCATGGCTTCATGACAAGGGTACCAGTTATAGGGAGGGGAGAAGAACTGGGGCCGGTAAGTCAATTTCTGGCAACTGTTAACACCTGAGTGTGAATTAGGCGGCTTGGTCTGGAGAAAGTAGTGATAAAAGGCTGGCAGATACAACTCATACAATTCCATGAGGGGAGGTGAGAAGAATATGGACAAAGCCTGGTTATTCCTGAGATGGAGCAGCGACTGGACACCTCAGAGACGACCTGAGGGTACTGGATACCTGAGAGCAGTGGTTCTCACACTTGAGCTTGTTTCAGAGTCCCCTGGAGGGCTGGTTAACACACACTGCTGGGCCCCACCCCTAGAATTTCTGATGCAGTAGGCCCGGGGTGGGGCCCGAGAATTTGTACTTTCAACAAATTTCTGAGTAATGCAGATGTTGTTCATCAGAAACTACACTTTGAGAACCACTTCTCCAGGGCAGTGGTCACTACTGAGGGCAAGCTGATATTCGTGAGTGACGGTCTTGCCTAAGCGTGGTCTAGCCCTCTCCCTTTTGATTTCATGCCAATCCTATTCCAATGACTTTTCTCCCTCATTCCTGTTCCTCTCCCTCCTGATTCTGCAACCCCTTTTTCTTCCCAGAGAGCTCCTCAGTCCTCTTGTTCCCTTAACGTGTGTTCCCTTCTCCTTGCTCCTAAAGGTCGCAGAACCCAGGGTGTGGCTGGAGCATGCCTGACAGACACACCAGGCAGCTGACTCATAACCTCGGAGGAAAACGCTCCATGTTTAGGATGGAGATTCCCAGTATCTACGAAGATAGTATCCTAGGACATATACAGATCCCTCGGCTCTATTTATGATGGGTTATATTTTTGCCTCTGTGCTACATATTTGTACTTTCACTTGAAAAATATATTTGGTGCCTGGTGGCAGCCATCACAAGGCACTGACTTTAATGACTTGTGAGAGATGGAGATAGTCCCCACGGGACCATAACAAGTGTGTCGTGAAACTTACCCAGGAGTTTGGGAAGTGGTTGGACCTAAAACCCCACTCACTTTCAGAATTCAGCCCGGTGCTGGTACTTTCCAGCATCGTCATATAACTTCCGGTGAGCCCAGCTCAACCTACTGGACTGGAGTGCCAGGGAGCCCATGACCATAGGTGCCCTGCATGCCCTTCAACTCCTGCCTGAGCAAGTCCGTGATCTGAAGATGTTTACAACTGGTTCACAGAGAGAGACGAAAGAGAAGGTAGCTACTACGCTGGGGCCCACCAGTGGCTCCTTTATTGCTAAGCACCTCTTTCCATTTGGGGCCCATGTCGTACACAAAAAAATGTTGTCTTTCTTTCTCTTCCCACAGGCTCCAGGGTCTCAGTCTGCTCCGTTCTCTTCTCAGTAGCGGCCACTACTTACATCATCCCTGGGGACTCTGTCCCTCCCACGCCTGGCTGGGGAGTGGAGCGAGTCTTCCTGACCTGCTTTCTCCTGCCATTCCAGATGACAAGTCCATAGGGACATTTTGCTTAAGTTAATGCTAACTACCAGGGAACATCATAACCGTATTGGCCGTTGATTAACAAACTTTGCCTCTGGGATCATAAATAAAAGCATCATGTTCTTTGTTTTCTTGACTGCAGGGATCTGTAAATCCCAGTTTTTTCTGAGCCAGCCTTAGCGCAGAGATCTTTAGTGAAGGGGACTTTCTTTCTACCAATGAATGAATGACTTCAGTCTCTTCTGTATTAGTTTTTTATTGCTGCGTAACAATTTACCGCAAATTTAGTGGCTTAAAACAACACAAATGTTAATTACCTCACAGCGTCTGTGGGTTCCGAGCTCGGGCGCAGTTTAGCTGGGTCGCCTGCTCAGAGTCCCATCAGCCAGGGCTGGGGTCTCGTCAGAGGCTCAATTGTGGAAAAAATCACTTCTGAGGTTCCTCAGGTTGTTGGCAGAATCCGTCTGCTGTGGTTGTAGGACAGAGGCCCCGTTTTCTCTCTGGTTATCATCTGGGGGCCACCCTCAGCTCCTAGGGGCCACCTGCGGTTCCTTGCCACATGGCCCTCTGCATCGGCCCTCTTACAGCAAAGCAGCCAGCAGCAGAGAGAGAGTCTTTTGCTCCATCTGCTGAGATGGAGTCTTTATCTAACACACTGTAATCGCAGGAGGGAGCGCCCATCTCCTTTGCCGTATTCAATTGATTAGAAGCAAGTCACAGGTCCTGCCATACTTACACAAAGGCGTGACGAGCAGAGGGTCTGTCTGTCACCTCCTCCTTCCAATCTGAAGATGTAGTGCAGGCAGAATGGCAGATCCCTCGTAGCCCCACAAGACACTTTGCTTTGCTGAGGACCTCCCACTAGATGTCACTCAGTTCTAGGGACCTCTTCCTCCATTCAGAAGTGGTACCATGAATCATTTCTACAACAACCTACTATTCGGGAAAGGAACTCCTAGACCGTCAGACTCTGGGTGGGTGTCATCACTGTTGTGTATTCATTTTCATCACTTATTAGTAGTTCGTTCAATAAATATTGAATACGTGTCAGGTAGTGGCACTGTTTCAGACACCGGAGAGACAATTGTGACTTGAGAAAGTCCCTGCTCTCATGCAGTTTACATTCTAGCCACTGGAGAGAACCAATAAACAATTAAATGAAGAAATGGCATAAGCACGTGGCAAGTGTCATGAAGGAAATAAAACATGGCTAGAATGTGCCAGGGGAGTGTTTTAAATGGAGCAGTCAAGGACGGTGCTCTGAAGAAGTGGTATTTGAGTTGAGCCTTGAATGAAGACAAGGAGCCAGCCATATCACCATTTGGGTGGAATAAAAACATTTAAGGTAGAGAAACAGCAGGTGCAAAGGCCCTGAGGTTTAAAAACAAATTTGGCCTCTTTGAGGAACTGAACGAAAGCCCATTGGTTGGAGCTGTGAGAATAAAGGTGGGAGACGAGGTCGAGGATATTGGCTGAGGGCTGATCACTTGGGGTTTCATCAACCATGGCAAAGGTTTGGATCTGATTCTTGTATGAGGGCTTCAGTAAGGGTGTTCTGGCATGTAATCTGTACTTCCCGAGGCTCAGTGTGGTTGCTTTATGGAGAACAGGGTTTGGGGCAGCAGGAGTGGAAGCCGGGAGACCCGTCAGGAGGCCACCGTGGTTTCCAGGCAGTGGTCCACCAGCCGGGGCTAAGGTTGCTGCAGTGGACGTGGGGAGGGGCGATTGGAATTGTGCTCTATCTGGACTTGCCTTATCTACCTCCTAAATGTGTGAGTTGAACACTCTCCAGTTTTTTACCGGGTAAAGAAGTCCATCCTTGAATCAAAAATGATCATTTTCTTTTGTTTTGTGAATATTTGAAAGTTTGCATAATAAAAAGTTAAAAAGGGGATGCAGCTCTTTCCCACGCCCCACGCTGGCTGCCCGCTCGAGGCTCCAGCTGTCAACCCTCAGCAGCGCGACAGCTTGCTTCAAAGTGGAGGCTCGAGAAATGACTAGCATTTTGCTGACTGAAGAGTCCCGCATGCCAGGCCCTTGTGCAAACTGGCTTCTGCCCGCATGGTGCGCTTGTGGGGCGTCCACAAATATTTCCTCTGTCATTCAAGGAGTGAAAAAAGTGCTGCTAAGTTCCCAGGGCAAAGGAGGGGGGCAGATTTTGTGCTGAAGCTTGACTCAAATGCTTCTTGTTAATGGAGAGACACAGTCCAGCCCCATGGCTAAGAACACAGATTCTGCAGTTAGAGTATCTGGGTTCACTCTCTGTTCTGCTGTGTGACCCTGAACAAGTTACTCAGCTTCCCTCTGCCTCAGTTAACTCATCCATAAAGTGGGACAATAATGAGAAATACCTTATAGGATTTAATGAGTTAACACTTGTGAAGCATGGTTAGAGAGTAAATGCTAAAGTTCAAAACAATAGGTCAGATATTTTGACTCTCTTTAGGACACTCGTGATACATAAGGAACCTATTAAAAACACAGGTTGCTTCCTCTTCCTTTACTTTATTTATATATTTTAAAGTATGCTTTTTGGTGAGGAAGATTGGCCCTGAGCTAACATCTGTTGCCAGTGTTACTCTTTTCTTTTTCTCCCTAAAGCCCCAGTACATAGTTGTATATCCCAGTTGTAGTTCATTCTAGTTCTCCTCGGTGGGGTGCTGCCACAGCCTGGCAAGATGAGCCGTCCGTAGGTCCACACCCAGGATCCGAACTGGCGAACCCTGGGCTGCTGAAGCAGAGCATGTGAACTTAACCACTCGGCCACGGGGCTGGCCCCCAACCTCTTCCTTTACTTTAAATGTCAACACATTTATTGTGGAAAAAACCATGGGATTTGTAGTGAGATGGACCTGATTGAAGCCCTAACTCTGCCGTTTACCGGCTGTGTGACCTTGGATAGGTCACTTAACCTCTCCAGAAGCCTCATCGCTTCATTGGGAAAATAGAAAGAATAATTAGAGTGATATGCTGGTAAATAGCTAATAACTAGCTCTCTGAAAATAAGTAGTCCTTATTAGGAGTGTTTTCTGATTTCCGTGATTTAAATTCGTCCACTTTATCTGATTTCAAGCTATCTGTGTGAAGTGACTAAGCACAGAGTTGGGATGAAATGCACATAGTCTACTCTTGGGAGCCAGTGTGTTTGTTCTAGCATGCTCATGAATGACAGCAAGATCTACCATTTACTGAGCACTTAATGTTCAGACAGTCCTAAGCGGATCTCAGTGAAATAGAGTATTTTCCTTAGTCTCTGAAGCAACGCTACGAAGAAGGTGTTATTATGATCTGTATCCTACAGTAGATATAGTCGAGGCATAGATAGGTATTTGCCCAAGGTCACACTGCTAGCAGGGGTGCAAATGACTCCTTCAGTGCCTGGCCCCTGGGAGGCACTCAAGAAGAGATAGACATTGATATTATTGCTTCTGCAACAGAAGAAAGGATACTTCTCAACATTCAGCCATTTCTGTAATATTCCATGCATTTTCATAAAGTTCACTCTCATTTGTTATACTTCTAAAGGAGCTAATAAAATTTCACCCTTCCCATTAAAGTCGGGATGAAAGGATGAGGTTCAGAGAATCACTCTCAGTTGTTAAAATAAAAGCTGAGGATTTGACTCTGCTACATGCTTGGAAGAAGGATTCGGGATGGAGAGAAGATGTGGATGTTCATTGAGTACCTACTATGTGCTAGGCACTTCATATCCATTACATCATTTCCCAGAGGTAGAAAGAATTATCCTGACCCTACCCTCTGTTCGGCAGATGAAGATGCTAAGCCTTAGAGAAACGCAGTGAATTGCCCAATATTACATCACTAATAAGTGGCTCTGCTGGGGTTTGAACCCAAGAGAATGGGCCAAACTTGGCTCTTTTCATTGTACCATGCTGCTCACTCTCGGGCTCCCCTGTCCAAGGAAGCTGTTTTCTAGAACTCAGGTTGGGACCCTGAAATAACAAACAGAGCCTTGCTGATCGCAGAGCATCTCCTGGCAGCTGGCCCAGCCCTCCTCCTTCTGACCACCGTCAGTAAGAGCAGTGGCACAGCCAATGTCACGATCGGTGGCCCAGAAAAACACAGGGGCCCCTGTATGGGCCTCTGGTACTGTTTATATGAAACTGCTCAGCCCATGCCCCTGGGATGCCCGAAGTCCTGGCCGGTTGTTGAAGGAAAATATCAGGCAGTGCTCCATTTCTGGAGCACGCATTCCGAAAGACAAGCAGTCCATTTTTGCTCATGACCGAGTTAACTGCAGGCCCGCAGAGCCGCAGACTTACTCGTCTGTACTCACGTTCATCTTATTTGCTTTAGGTCCACGGCCAGCGTCCAGAGCAATCCTGAATTTAACTTCTTATCTGCATGGCCAGAGGGCCTAAGTGGATGAGATTACATATGAAAATATCTTTGGAAACACTGACAAAAATATTACTACCGTGGTATCTGGGGTTTTCTGACCCAACAAATTGAACGGGGAATTGTCTTTTTCCTGCTGAAGGGCATAGCAAGGTGGTGTATTTTTCAGTTTTTACGAGGCCTAGGATATCCAAGTGGAAAGGGTCTTCATTTTCCTTATTCATTCATTCCTCACTCATCAATTATTATTTGAGCATCTGCCTTGTTTCAGAAATTGCTGGGTGTTTAGGTTAAAAGATGAATTTGGCATGATTCTCATGAACACGAAGCTTGTGGTCTAGTCGGGGAGGAGCTTCATAAAACAATCCTATAAATACATTTAAAATTGCCACTGTGAAAAGTATTATGAAAGGGAAGTACCAATGAAAGCACTTAATTAAGGGACCTGACCCAAACTGTGGGGCTCATGGTAGGCTTCCCCAAGGAAGTGACATTTGAGTAGTGAGCTGGAGAATGACGGTGGGTAGTGGGGATAGAACCTCGGGTAGAAGGAACAGGCATATGCAAGTCCTGAAGGCTGAAGATAACATGGCTTGTTTAAGAGTGGAAAGAAGATCAGAGTGGCTGGATCACTGAGTCTAAGTGAGAGGGTGGGATAAGACGAGACCGGGGAGGCAGGCAGGGGCCAGGTCATGGAGGGACTTGCCAAGTTAAGGATATCGCTCCGTCCCCTGAGAACGATGGGAAGGCATTGAGGATTTCCAAGCACCATGGTAACGTGATTGATGCTGTCCTTATAACAGAGCATCTGTGGAGGATAGTCTGGAGGGAGGGAAAGATGGTGGGGTGTGGGGCTGGGGGGGTTCAGATATTTCATTTGAGCAGTCAAGAGAAGAGATGATAGTGGTCTGACCTAAGATAGTGGTATTGCAGATGAAGAGAGAAGGGGAGGCATTCCATTCTAGGGAGATTTAGGAAGTGCACTGACAGGACTTGGAATTTTTTTGGCCGGGGGAGAAGAAGCACCAGAGATAAATTCCAGATTCATGGCTTATGTGGCTAGATGGATGTTAATCTCATTCACTGACATGGGAACATCAAAAAAAGACCAGGTTTGTGGAGTTCGTTAGTCAGCTTAAGCTAATTTATGTTGAGGTAACAAACGACCCCCAAATCTCAGTGACTTACAAAAACAAAGGTTTATTTCTTTCTTCTGCTCTTTGGCCCCATGCATGGGTCAGCTGCATTTCTCTTCCATGTCGTCTTTGCTCTGGGACCCAGGGTGATGGAGCAGAGGCTGCTCAGAGGGTAAAGACACAGGGCAAACCACTTGCTGGTCCTTAAAGCTTTGGAAATGACACACGTCACTTCTTACTTTTCATAGGACAATACAAGTCACATAGCCATGCCTGAGTGTATAATCCTCTTCTAGGGAGGGGCACCCCAGGGTGGGCCACAACAAAAAACTGCAGAAGGGAGACTTAAATTTCAACTTCATCATCTGTAAAATGCAGATGATAGCGGTGTTTACTTTGTAGGGTTCTTGTGATGATTGAATGAGTTAATGCACAGAAAGTGCTTAGAACACACACGCCATATACCCTGTGGCTCAGAAAGGAAAAAGAATTTGTCCAGCGATTCCTATTAACATATACACCCGCTGCACCTAACTCCCAGGTGTGTGGTAAAAGTAAAATTCCATCTGACAAACATTTACTGAGCAGATGCTGTGTACCTGGCATTGTGCTCAGCTGAGATTCAGACTGGAAGAATTTTCCCTTTAAGGAATTTACGGTATAACAGGGCCTAGGGATGTGCCAACAAGTACAAAACCCAGGGATCATGTAAGAGTGCTAAATGAGAGTGGGCAGCTCCGGGCTTCCATTTTTCCCTTTGGATGAGTAAACATGTCTGAGATCCCCAAGATTTCTCAGAAGTGGTGACTCTTGACCTGGGTCTTGAAACCTTAAATGGTTCATCAGATAGGGAATGTGGGAAGGGCACTCCAGGAGGAGGGAACGGCATGTACACTCCCAGAGTCAGAACTGCCTGGTGTGTTTGTAAATTACACGGTGAGTGAATTGAGCATCAGCAACTCTCCCCAACCTGGAATGCTGGGTCATCAGGGTCTGCCTAATGATCTGGTTTCAACCTCTCAGCTGGCTGCCTGGCCCTTATTTTGTTCAGTGGATATTTGAGCTGAGGTTAGGATGAGGAGAAAGAGTTAACTTCAACTGGAGAACAGTTTTTGCATAAACAGGGGAGAGAGACATGTGACCATTGTCATAGGGAAAGAAATTTTGAGGAAATATTTTAAAGGGAAATTTTAAAGGACATTTGGCCAAACAATGCACAGTCTAATCCCCTTCTTCAGTCTTCTCTCTACAGACCTTCAGTAAAATTGTACTTTACTGTCCGAATGCTATAGGGAGTGGATTTTTGTGTCTATGTATTTGCATATATGTGCGTGTAAGTGTTTGTGTGTTTGGGAGGAGGTGATATGTTGAACTTGACTATAATACAATGGTGGGCTGGCCATGAAAGCCTAGGTACATTTGGGTCCCAAATAAGCAGCTTGGTATTATTAGAATGTAAAGTAAAATGTAGGCAGTGTTAGGATATGAAAATATAGATGCAGGCAGGGCCAGTTGTGAATGGCCTTGAACACCAAGCTAACAACTTGGACTCCAGCACTCAAAGTTAAAAACTATTGACAAGTACACAGGATTAATATCATATGAGGGACTAGAGAAAGGGCTACAATTCCTTGGTAAAGATGGCTAAGATGTCCTCACGTGCCCTCAGGAGAGTCTGCCAACACTGGTGTGATTGTGGATTGAGAGAAAAAGGGGGAGAATTCTGTTCCGTTTCAAGATAAATAGCATTGCTTTAAAAAAAAAAAACCCCAAACCTGCCATATCTCTATGTGGTGTTGCCATGGAAAGAGCTATTTTCATCCCATGTGAGAGCAGGAAGCCACATAAAACAGAAAGAAATGGCCAGAATGCAGGCTTGAAATATCCCTGGGCTGCCCTAACTTAGCAGCATTTTTAGAGAGGGCAGTTTCTTCATGTTTATATGACAGGAATGAGAGAAATGAAAGGTCTCAATGACCTATTCCTTCCATTTTCCCATTGAATGAGAAAACATGCCTAAAATCCATGGAATGGAGAAGATAGTCCAAATAAATGACAACTTACTGAATGAAGAATCGTCTCCAGACGGCACGTCTACGATCTCACACCCATCATGCCTTCCCCTCCAAGGACCACTACCGTCTTTGAAGGATGTAGCATAGCTCATTGCCTTCCTGGTCAATGCATGCATTGAAGCGTTTTAATCGGTTGTGGTTGGCATTTTAAGGGGCGTGTTATGTTCCGGTGCAAGCTGAAAGATTGTAATGAGGACATACGGATCTTTCCAAGAAAAGTATGTTTTAAAAAAGAAGCACATTCGTAATGTTAGAAAAAAAGGAAGCATAGTCAGATCTTGGAATAAGATGCTGGGGCCACCTTAGGTGTCTGAGAAAATGACTGGTGCCCGGGTGAGTGGTAAAGTTATGGGTTGGGACAGGAATTTGCAGAGTCTTGGGACTCTGGGAGCTGAAGGCTCCTGTTGAATGCACCAGAAACCAGGGAAGCAAATAATGTTTTGTTAGCATGTCTGGTTCCTCTGTGGCCCTGTGGTCAGGATCTTAAAGTTGACATAGTCCCTGAGGCTGAAGAAGGGAAAGGTTGGCAATTTTAGGCAGCAAAAGGCTAGGACATTAGGTCTTGTGTTTTCTGAACAATTTTGGGGGGAAACAAACCTCAGCTTGAGAAGTGAATGTGAAGACACATCCATTTCAGAGAGAGGCTAGAGGCCCAGATGCAAACCGAATGTTGTTCCCCGTTCATTCTGTGCAATCACACTAATAAACGGGTTAGAAGGGCAGCGTGCACAGACTAGACACTTGATTGAAAACAATTCTGCTTGGTGTGGGAATGAGGGGCATGATTATTTTCTCATGGCTGGCAACATTTCTTCTTAAGGTTTTGCTTAAGACGTGAGCCATATGGGTTTGCTTTCTCTAGATAGCTGCGGGCCAAGGAGAAGGAGTACAGAAGCCACTCGAATGCCGCGGTCATGTTGGAATGGCATTCAATTGAATTTGACAAGCACAGATTGAGCACTTACTGTGTTTGAGGCAAAATGCAAGACATGAGAATGCAAAGAGAAACAGCATGGTATCCCTTCCCTGTAGAATTCACGCCTGTCGGTACCCACACGTCCACAAATAGCTGTGATTAATGCTAGAATTCGAAAACAATCGTGTGAGATGCTGGGGCTGGACATTTTCTATGTACTTAATCTCATTTACTTCTCCCAGAAATTCTGTTGGTTCTTGTTTTTATGATCTCCATTTTTTCAGATGAGGAAACTGAGGCCCAGAGAAAAGACACAGTTTCCTGAACCTGTAGCTAGTAAGCATTGGAGCCAAGATTCAAATGTGGGGCTGCCTGAGTCTGAGCCTGTGCTATGTCTGTTATACTGTACCCCCTGACCTTACTGGGTGAGATCAGAGGGAGGCAGGAGCGCTCAAGGGTGGCAGGATGGGGGTGGGAGCAGAATTGATGCTGTCATGGGCTGAGGCGGGGGTTGAGGCAAGCTACAGAGAGAAGGTGACCTTGGCTGAGCCCACGAAGAATGAATGGGGTTCATTAGGTTGTCCAAGGGCGTGAGAGTGGGGAAGTCTGTGCACTTCCAGTAGAGAGAACAGCCTAGGCAAGGCTTGGGAGGCATAAAAGGATACAGCAACAAGAATTCTGCTATGGCCCCTTCTGGGCTAAGTGTCAGGGGGAAGGAGCCAGGGATAGTTGATTCATTTTTTCAACAAATATTCGAGTGCCAGTGCTGTGCCAGTCCCTGGTAGAGGCACTGGTCATACACTGGCCACCAAGACTGGACCACGGCTCTGCCTGTATGGGACCACCCTTGAGCCAGAACATAAATGAGTCCACAGACAAGCCAACAAACCAAATACGTGTCAGCTGGTGAGATGCTGAGAATCCAAATAGTACCAGGAGAACTAGATCTTATGGTCAGGCATCTCTGACAAGGTGACTTTTAGGTTGAGATTGAAGACCAAGCCTGAGCCAGCCACACTGAGATCCTGGGGAAGGGCATTCTGGGTGGGAGATCAGCAAGGACAAAAGCCTTAACGTGGTAAAATTGGGCCAAAGAATACATTACAACCAAACCTACGTGGCACTGTGTTCCTGCGTTTGTCATGTGATCTCTGGGGGGGCTGTCATGTTTGGTGCCTCCTATAGGCTCATGTGGGAGGACCCCATTTTGGAAATCCTCCTGAAATTAGTGTGTTTGCTGTGGGTTCCGAATTACATAAAAACCACGCACGTGTTCAACCCAACTCCTTTTCCAAATGGACAGGCGGCTTGGCATGTTACTCAGCCTGCACATTGTTAAAACCTGCCTGCCGTGTTTTCTCTGCGCCAGCCCTGTCCTCACCCTTTCCCATCTCAACAAATCTGCCAGTGATTAAATTGCCTCATTTTAACCAAATGGCACCAATTACACTTCCCCCTTGATTTTCACTGTAGCCACGGAAAACAAAACCTCGTTAACAACCTCCTAAGTGTTCCCTTTCAAAACCCAGGTTAAATGAGGTCTTTACCACTGAGGTCATTTGAAGACTGTCAGTTTCCATTAATTAAACATGAACTTCATCCCCCATCCACCCACCCCACTCTTGGTGGGGAATGGTTCTTGGAAGTGAGTTCTGCTGTTCAGCAGGGAGAGGAGACTGCTGACATGCACAGACTGTTCAATTGTTTCCTCCTTACCCAAGAAAACTCAGGTGGAGGCAGTGAGGAAACGACAGAAGGCGCCAAAGGGGGCCAAGCCACACCCTTTCTCCAGCCTCTACCTGCCTCTCTCACCTCATGCCTGCTCTGCCTCTATGGCCCCTTCTGCTCCTTACCTCTGAGTACCCACCCTCACCCTCCGTCCCCTGCGCATGGGGTGGTCATGTGACCCAGACCTGGTGGGCCTGTGACACAGAGCTGAGCCGTCATCCCCCTCACGGCCTCAGGGATTGGGTCAGGGATGGGCACGTGGTCTGAGGCAGGCCATTGAGTGTCAGAGCAGGGCCCTGTGCTGGCGGGTGGGTGGGGGGCCCTCCCTCTGGGGCTTGTTGAGCTGGGAGGACTGGGGCCGGCAGCTGCCGTTGACCATCTTGTGAAAAGCAGAGTTGAGAGACGACCTGAGACAGCGTCCTGGAGATATTATTTGGATACCTGGATCCAGCCGTGTCCTGAAGCCAGTGCAGTCTCAGCCTTCTCAATTATGTGAACCAATACATACCATTTACTCTTCTCTGAAGCCTAGTTTTGAATTTAGTCTCTATTTCTTGCAACTTGAAGGGTTCTGTGTCCACAGCTGCCCCACCTCTTGCAACCCTCCCGACTGACTTGCTTGTTCCTTTTCCTCATTCAGAAAAAACCCATTGAGCTCCTACTATGTGCCAGCCGCACGGCTCCTGAGGCAGACGGTGACCTTTATCTGTTTCTCAGCTCCCCCACTGTTCCCGGCTGGCAGAGCCCTGTGGTTCCCTTTGCTCTTCTCCGCAGAGCCATGGGGCGGGTGTGGAGACACCTACTCCATTCCCCACAGCGGGTCTAGTCCAAGAAACTCTCTTTCTCTTCTTTAAACCAAACTTTGACTTAATTATAAGGGGCATGTGGCCCATTTTTGGCCAAGATGTGTGAAGGGAAATCTTTTGATGGAAGGGGCGCTTCGGGGAATAAAAAAGGGGGCAGGAAAAGTCCTTTTTTCTGATGGGTACTATCTTTGCGTGAGACACCAGGAGCTGTAGCAAGGCAATGGCAGAGCAAAAATGTGGGGAAAAAATCTGCTACTTGATGACATCGTTGAACTACTGAATTAAATCACTCTGGGTCCTCTGAACTTTCTGATATGAGAAATAATAAATTCCCTTATTGCTTAAGACTTTGGGTTGGGTTTTCTGTTACTCACAATTGAAAGAATTCTAACAGATGCAGATGCTCAGTGAATACTGATGCACTAACTGGCAGCGCTGTGCCTCCTGGGGTGGTTATCCATCCCAACCAGAGGGGTCCATGCAGTGAGGGCACCATGTCCTACATCTGGCTTTTCACTGCGTGAGTGTGGAAGCTCAAGTGACCGGGCTCCAGGGGACTGCCTGACTGGTGATAAGCTGACTCATTTGAGAGCCATAGGTAAGAACTGGAAAGTCAATTTATTAATTTACATTTGAATTAATTCCTACCTGGACATTCTTTCCCTGTAGACAAGCTTCCATGGGAAGCCAATGATAACTGGGGAGTAGCTGGATGAGCTTGGAGCTGGAGCCAGAACCAGGAGACTTAGTTCATTGTTGTAAGATTGTAGTGGCTCATATCATCTAGCCCCAAAGGACTGAGGCCTCCACCTCCACCCTCCACCATCCCAGGAAGCCTTCCTTGACTGCACTCTCCCTCCCCCTAGGCGGTATCAGGTCCCCTCACAGATTCCTATGGTTCCTCTGTGTTAATCTAAGTATCTCATTTCTCCCAGTGGATTCTAACTGTCTATTGGCGCGCTGCCTTCTCCTCAACCGTGAGCTCCCAGGAGGGCGGGACTCTATCCGCCTTGGTTCCCATTCTACCCCCAGTTCCCACGGCTTTGCTTGGCATTCCAGGTGATCAGTCCACGGCTGTCGAATGAACAGTGAATGAACGAAGGTGAAGATATTCACCCAGCCTCTCCTGCCTCGTCTTACATGGTGGGTGCTGCCAGTGGCCTCTCGTGACTGTTTTCTTGCGCATCAGTAGCTGAATTGAGTTTTCAGTCCTTCTGTAGTCACTTCAATTCCCTTAGCTGGTTATTTCCAGTTGCTCCTAGTCGATCTGGGAGTCCTGGTGGGGATGCAAACAGACCCGTGTGGAAGATCCCTCCTCTGTCACTTACTTGTGGCCTTGGGAACTTCAGTGTCACCATCTGTAAAATGAGGCTGAGGGCAACACCCTATCTCGTAAGGGTATGGTGAGAATTAAAAGAAAAAAAATGCATATGAAATGCTTTACACAGCACCTGAAATACACTAAGTGTTCCTCTAATGTCCTCGGTTATTATCGTTCTGGAACTTTGTGCCAGTCCTCGGGGCTGGGGCTGAGAGGGGAGCGTCTCTCCTGGAATTGTAGATGCTGACATTTTGTGCCCTGCATCACAGAGGAAGAAAGAATCAGGGTTTCCACCTAGCATTTCCGATGATGATGTTTTTCCATAAATAGTTTTTTGAAAAAACAAGATGTAAGAATGTTTGAGTCCAGCCCAAGAATGTATGCTATGTTCTTTAAAAAGGAAATGTCAACAGAGAGTTGGGTGACAACCAGTCTCATGCCGATCCTTCAAACAAAGCAAAGAGGGCGTTCCATGGGAAATATTTAGACAGGACCTTATCTGAAGGAAGTTAGTTTTAAGTTTCCTTCTACTTCAGGGGACAAGGAGGTCAGACCATTAGATGTAGCAGGACTTTTGGAATGAGCATTGTAAGAGCTGAAAGGACACAGCCCCTCCCTCTGGAGCACGGTGTGGGAGGCCGCTGACCTGATGGCGACGCTCCAGGAACTGGCAACGCATCACAGTCACGGTCCAAACTCTACCACCTCCCTGCACAGGTCGACATCTGCAAGCCTCAGCTTTCCCATCTGTAAAATGGGCGTAATGCTAGACAGCCATCTACCAAGAGAGTTGTGAGCAGTGAGTGTGCTAGACACATGGGCACAGCGCCTGGCACACGGGGGTCGTCGCCGAATGTAGGTGCTTTTACTCCCTCCTGCCTCTGCCTCTTTCCCTCCCTCCCCTCCTTCCTTGAGGACTGCTTCTTTTATTGCTACTACCACTACTTCTACTTCTATTACTACTACTACTGCTTCTATTACTATGACCACTATTATTACTGCTGGAATTTCTAATACTGGAAGTAGTATTAGTACTACTTCTTTTATCACTGCTATTACTATTTCTTTTTCTCTTCCTCCTCTTCCTCCTTCTTCTCCTATTACTGACTTCTACTACTACTTCTATTACTGCTACTACTATTACTACTTCTGTTATTACTCCTATTACTATTGCATCTACTGTTACTTCTATTACTGCAAGTACTACTTCCACTACCACTTTTAATATTCCGACTACTGATACTCCTACTACTTCGACTACTACTACGACTACTACTACCGCCACTGCTACATGAGTTCCTCATTTCTATCAATCAGGTCATTTCATAAATGGGAAGTGTAGGCTAAGAGATAGGGACGAACCTGCCCAAGATCCGAATTTGCTTGAATTGGGACCAGAAGTGGGACCGGAAAGCAGGTCTCCTAACTCACAGTACAGTGTTCCTTTCCTTCTTCCGTGACCCGGCGCTGCTGGACTCGGCCCCACAGCGGTAATTCATGGTCACGGAAACTGGCTTATTAACTCATTAGAGGTGAGACTCAGGGGAACGCCTGCTGGCTGTGTGGCTGTGGGTGAATCATTTAACCTGTCTGCACCTCACTTTTCTCACTTGCAAAATGGGGATTATAAAGTTCCTATCTCGTGGGGCTATTGTGGGATCGAATGAGTCAATAGAAGTCAGAAGTGCTTATACCAGGAACTAGCATGCTCCTAAGCCATGGGGAACGTGCTCATCCTTGTCCCCCAGCCCCTAGCCCCCCGCCCACCATCTCTCTCTTCAATTCTCTCTGCTCCCTGCGAGAGGAAGGAAGAACTCAGGCACTGCCTGGGCAGGTGTCAGACTGGAAAACCAGATGACCAGTTCCCATACTTGTAGGCACCACTGGCTGACAACCCCCGCCGTCTCTGTCTGTCTGTCTGTCTCTCTCTCTTTTCCTCCCTCTCCGTCCTTCCTTCCCTCTCTCTTTTCCATCAGTTGCCTCTGTCTCCCGCATCTCCGTGCGGCCGGGGCTGGGTTGAACAAGTGACAGTGGGGATCCTTGATGCCTCCAAGTCATCAGAGACCAAGAGCAAGAGGCTGCAGCCTACCTGGGTGCAGATCTTCGTGCTGACGTTTACCTGCTTTGTGACCTTGGCAAAGTGACTTCATCTGGCCGAACCTCGGTTTCCACGTCTGTCGTGGGGGTTAAGGAGCTGAATAGATGTAAAGTTCTTAGTATCGTGCCTGGGACGTTTTAAGTGCTAAGTCAGAGAAAGTCCCACTTCACGTTGTATGTATGTGTGTGAGGGAGGAATCCCAGCACACCAGACTTTCCCCGCCTGTTTATGCGTTTCCACCTTTCGATGCTGGCAGAAGCGACGTGGGACGCGACGTGGGGTTTGTGGAGCAGTTTCCCGTGCCCTGGGAGAGCGTGGAGCAAGCTTAGGCCTCCCGGCCCTCCACCTCCTCCGTTTCTGTGAAACTAGACCAGAAGGGCGCAAAGAGCCTCAGGCTATGGGGCAGCAGTGACCTTTGGGTGTGAGGCCCGACTCTGCGGCCAGCTCCGCAACACCGCGGACATATCAAGAAGGAAAGAGGGCACCAAGGAGTGGCTTTGGAAGGGGCTTGAGAGGGCATTGTGTCCAAGCACCTCACATCACAGAAGAAGAAACTGAAGCTCACGGAGGTGAAAGACTTAAGACTCGTAAGAGTAATAAGGACTCAAACTGGTGATGAAGAATACAAACTCTGGACCCGGGCTGCCTGGGTTTGGGTCCTGCTTGTGTTGCTTACTGGCTGTGGGATGTTGGGCTGGTTGCTTAGCCTCTGTGTTCCTCAGTTTCCTCATCTCTGACAACGGCACGGAATGCACTGAGTTGTGACTAGTGTTAGATGAGTTAACGTGTGAAGCGCATGGAACAGTGCCTGCTGTGTACTTAGTGCCGTATAATTGCTAGCTGTTACAATTGCTATTAATTGCTATCTCATCAAACCCTCACAGAGTCCATTCCTTCGACTTGCGCAGCTTTGCGAAGCCCCCTCTGATAGACCCCCAGACAGGATGGATTTCCTGGCGGCAGACCCTGGGATGTTCATCCTTGCACGTCATGTTAGTTAGGGGCCAACACCATCGAAAGGATGGGGAGGAAGCAAGATTGGGCAGAGGGAGGAGCTGAACTGCTCTGCAGGCCCCACAAGCCCCCTCAACTCAGTGGGAGCTCAGGAGCCAGTGCTACCTGTTGGAGGTGTCCCGTGTGGTGTAGAAAGGGCCAGGCCTTTACCACCTACCTCACTCAGCCATGGGCTGCTCCCAAGGCCGTGACCTGGGGTGGGACAGCTCTCTGGAGCTGGGTGGATCCACAAGAGCCGAGAGCTACAGACAGCCAATTCTCAGAGGGCAGGTCTGCAAAGCACAGCTCGGACTCTGCAGGGACCCACAGCTTTTGCATTTTTAGGGATGCACGCTCTACTGATCTCTTAAAAGATGGCTCCTCCTGCATTTTTCTTCTAAGACGGACTGCAGAACAGAGAACAGTGGAGCAGGAGAGCTCTCGCGAAGTTTTTGTCAGCCCCTTATTTACCCAGAGGGATTCTGAGGCCTGGAGGGAGGTGATTCCTCTAAGCAAGTCTCTGAGCTGCGATCAGAACCCAATGTAACTCAAGAACTGAATTTTAAATTTTATTTAATTGTAAATAATTTACATTTAAATAGCCACGTGTGGCTAGTGGCTGCTGTTCCACCCTTGGAAGAACGCATCCTCTTAGCTGCACTGAGAGCCCTTAGTGTCGTTACCGGACAAGCAGCGCAGAAGGCAGAGAAGTTTTGGAGGCAGGAGTGTTTTGAACTCTCTTCCCTTCCCGCCTGAAATGGCTCTCTGCCCTGGTCCAGGCCTCTCTTAACATCTTTAGTCTGATTCCAGCCCACTCGAAGGACTGTGTTCACACGTCGTGAAGGTTGCTTACGCTCCTTTGCTCATCTCTGCTGCTTGCAAACATCTCACTTTCTTATCTGCAGACTTGTCCTCTCTTAGGTTTCACTCGCAAGGCATGCATCTCAGCCTCGCGCTTTAGCTGCACAAGGAACTAGCAATTCAGCTCCCCGGGGGTCCACGCTTGGGTTTCTCCGGTGCCTTCCCCCATCTCATTTCTGTGATGAAGCGACACAATTTTCCTGCACAGGATCTCTTCCTGCCTGGAGGAGCTGGCTGCCTCCGGGATGCTGCCTAAGGCTCTGCGGCAGGGGCGATTCTGCTGTGTGTGCTGGTGAGGATGAGAAAGCGCCAACCTGTTATGGACTATTCGAAAGCATTTTGGAGCCGTACGTCTGCTTCTGCTTGTGGAGCTGTGCTTCTAGATAACAGACGGCCCGCTACCACCCTTCGGAGTCCGCTGGGTTGGGGCGCTTCCTGGCTGCTGCTTCTTAGCTAACTCAGATTCTGAGAGCTTGTCTTTCTTTCTTTCTTTCTTTTTACTCTTATTGACTGTTGAAAGGTTTACCATGTGCTTTTTAACTAAAAACAGCAAGGTGAAGGTACTCACAACTTTATAAATTGTAAGTGTGCCACTCACCTTCCTACGAACCCACACTTTCTGGATTCACCCTGAAAGGTGAATTTGTTCAGCTCGAATTAATTTATAGGAAGAGTTTTCATTGCTCGGTGAAGAAAAAATTCTTTATTGAATTATTAGTAGTCATGGCAGCTGCATTTAATGAGTATTCATAAAGGACTCCACACCAGAACAGAGGCTTCTTAGTCTTCCCTTTTGATCCCCAAGACCACCCTGTGAGGTGGGTCCTGACATCATGCCCATTTTATAAACGAAAAGGGAAAAACCTGGGGAAATGACTCGCCTAAAGTCGCACAGTGGTAAAACCAGGGTTCAAACCCGGGTTTGACTGCAAAGCCCGTGCACTTAACCCTGGGCCACCCAGGAACCTGTCACGTGTAAGGGACACCTGGGCAAGCGGGTTTGTGTCGTTATGATGGATCCCTTTTGTTCTTGACTCTCCAGCCATCTCCCCGCCGCCTTCTTTTGGTAACAGCATCTTGTCTTCGGTCAGGTTCCCAAAAGCAGAGCCTGAGAGGGGATTTGGGTACCAAAGAGTTGTTAAGACAGTGTTCCCAGGAGACCCAGTAAGGAAGTGGGAAGGAGGACTGGGAAGAGGAGAGATGCCAAGCAAGGGAGCAATCTAACTTAGGTCCCAGCCTCAGCCTGATCCCTGCAGGCTCTGGAAAGTAAATTGCACCTGACTCGAGGCAAGAGAGCTGGGTTTTCCTACCCATCCCCCCGCAACACCACTGTGGATCACCCATGGCAGATGTCAACTCCTAGGCTCTCCCAGCTCTCTGAGCTTACACGTGGCTCCAGCAGCCTGAGGACCATCCTTTAAAGAAAGTCACAGGCAGGAGCTGGAAGAAGCAAAACTGGGGCAGGGGAAAAGAGAAATGGCCAAGGGGATTCAAGGGAATCTGGGAGGAGAGGACGGTGGACGTGTCCTCCACGCACCTGCGCTTTCTACTAAGGACATGTCCCTTTTGCGTTCTGTTGGGCCACTGAGTCAGGATCAGCATTTCGCTACCTTGACACTCTTGGCATGTGGGGCAGGAGGATTCTTTGTCGTAGGGGCTGTCCTGTGTGTTGTAGGATATTGAGCAGCATCCCTAGTTGTGTCAACGTACTGATGCCCAAAAATGTCTCCAGACAGTGCCAAGTGTCTCCTGGAGGCAAATTCACCCCCCATTGAGAACACCTGGTTGAGATGATCGGCCTTCCTCTGGCCAGAGGATGGACATTTGACCCAGATCTGCCTCCCAGGAATTTCACCCTTGCCTTGTGATACAAGGGCACACGTGGTCGGGGGTGATGCCTCAAGAGTGATGCTCACAGATGCCCTGATTTCTGCCTTCCTGGGGCCTTGTGTTTTCCCCCAATTTTCTTCTGGTTGTATGAGTCACCCCAAATCTTTCCATAAATTCCTTCTCTGCTTAAATTAACCTGAGTCAGTTTCTTTTGCCTCTGATGAAAGATCTTAATGGACACAATGATTAATCTGTTCAATTTTATGACTTGATAGCTCTAATCCAAGGACTGAAAAGTATCTTTAGACGCGGAATGGAATGGAAAACTCTGCTCGACCATGATCACTTCTCCTGGCTTCTAAACCTCCACCTTCTCCCTCTTTCTCACCTTCATATACATTTGTTTGACAATTTTCCTGTCACTCCAGGGTATGTTGGATTAGTTAACTAAAATAGTCAGCAATCTCCTTTGAAGAAAGCCTCTTTCTTGGCTACTCCACCAAGCCTTGGCTACAGAACAATCTATTGCTTTAGGAAACATCATCCTACTAGGAGACATATATCTGGATACTTTCCGAGGATTTATCTTTTCCGTGTCTAAGATACAGTTCTTCCTCTCCAAAAAAGGAGTTATTCATTTTTTCTTTCTTTTTTTTTGGACTTGGATACTATTCATTCTGTTTTTCTGGAGAGCTATCTAAGACCCTGGAATTGTTCCACTCCCAGAGATGTGTAGTGTAGACTCTAGTTGATGCTTTGGAATGGCTCCACTGGGGATGGGTGTGGCTGAATGTGGGAGCCCTCTAAGTCCTTCCCACAAGACTCCTAATATGCTCTCTCCTCTTAGATGTAGCACATAGCTTTCTGAGTTTGCATGGGGCTGCCCTACTGCAAAATATTAGGGGAAAGCATTGATGGCATACTGGCAGTTTTCAGAAGAACTTATAAAATCCTTATGTTTAAATCATTAGGAGACATTTTAACTGTTTGAGAATGTTCTTTGGGAATTTGCCATTAAGAAAAACCTTTCTTTCTTGAGGATTTGTAAAGAATCACTGGTCTTGATACTATGAATTATGTAGTGTTTCCTTTTTCCCCTTGGCTGCCAGGAAGCTCACTGCCAAATTTGATGCTACTCATAGATTCTATGTTATATGTACTATCCTATGTCTCATATTTTCTCTCTCTCCTTTTTCTTTGTCTAGATTTACTCTTCCTGTGTTTATTTTACTAACCTTGTTATACTCTATTGTAGGCTTCTCCATAACCCTTTTGAGAAAGAAGCAGGGTATGAACAAACAAATAATTTTTAGCCAATTGTTGCTCCTGTGAGGTTGATGATATTCTGCCAGGTATTTTAGCATTTTATTCTCTGATTCTACCGTTTCCCCACTTCTGTATCTTTGAGTTTAGCAAAGGGACCAGCTCCAGACACATAACGGACGCTCATTCAAGACTTGATCATTTTCCTTTGTTTTGTTTATCTTTGGGTCTTTGGATTGGAGAGGATCATGCACCAAGATGCTTAGTTTATTTTAAAATGAGGGAAGGAATATTTTACATACCAATCATAAACTGGAAGCTTGGGTGAGGGCTGGCACAGCCCACGGAAGTGTTGCATGCTGCCATTTTGTTTGGTCTGCCCAGTATTTTAAGAAGCAACATAACAAGGCAGGGGTTACATTTGGTTGTACAGTGAGCAGCTCAGCCCTGTTATCTTTCACTCCTTTGGATTCAACATTTATGTTAGCTGTTTGGCCTTTGTCGTTATCTGTATTTGAGGTGCCTGCTTTGTAGCTATTAACCCTTTTTACCAGCAGGTAACAAATGTGTAAGAACAGAAATAGGTTCTGACTTATAGGAAATGTCCAATACTGAAGTCATTCCAGATTCCCATTGAATGGGTACATATTTACTTTCTTTCTGCAAGTTCTGTAGCAGAAATTTAGTGGAAGATTTTCCATTGCTGAAAGTCTAACTTTGAATGCGTTAAACTCTGTGGATGTGTTACATGTTGACTTTTGAGAGGAAGTAACGTTCTACAGGTGTGTTTCCGTGCCCTTAACATCCCAGACATAAAATGGCAACATATGCATATGTGTGTGTTTGCGTGTGCATGTCGAGTGTTCCCTAACTCCCTTCCAATACAGGTTAGTTCCCATGAGCCCTTGGAGCAGCCAGTGTAGCTCTTCGGGCCTCAGGTTCTTGGGAGAGCTTTTGACCAGGTGTGTTCCAAGCCCTCGTCTGTTATTAACTCCTGCAGTACGGCCATTGCCTTGGAATTTAATTAATCTTCAAAATCAAGAGACGAAAAGACAACCCACAAAAGGGGATAAAATATTTGATAATCGTATATCTGAGAAGGGGCTGGTATCAACAATATATAAATAACTCTTCCAACTCAACAATGACAAAACAACCCAATTAAAACGTGGGCAAAGGACTTGAATAGACATTTCTCCAAAGAAGGTATATAAATGGTCAACAAGCACGTGAAAAGATGCTCGACGTCATTAGTCATTAGTGAAATACTAAATCAAAAGCACAGTGAGATAACAGTTCATACCCACAAGGATGGCCATAATAAAATGAATAAATAACCAGTGTCGGTGAGGATGTGGAGAAATTGCAACCCTTATACATTGCTGGTTGGAATGTAAAATGGTGCATCTCTTTGGAAAACAAGTTGACAGTTCCTAAATAAGTTAAACATAGGCTTATCCTTTGACTCAGCAATTTTACTCCTAGATGTATACTTGAAAGAATTGGTAACAGGTATTCAAAGGAAATCTGTACGTGAGTGTTTACAGCAGCACTATTAACAACAGCCAAAAGGGGGAAACAACCTAAATATCCAGCAACTGATGAATGCATAAACAAAATATGGTATAGCCATACGTGGAATATTAGTCAGCCATAAAAAGGAATGAAGTATTGACAATACATGCTACGACATGGATGAACCTTGAAAATATTCTGCTAAGTGGAAGAAACCAGACACAAAATGTCACAAGTTGTATGATTCCATTTATATAAAATGTCCAGAACAGGCAGATCCATAGAGAGAGAAAGGAGAATAGTGGTTGAAGGGGACTGAGGGCAGGAGAGAATGGGAAGTGACTGCTTAATGAGTAGGGGGTTTCCTTTTGGGGTAATACAAAGTTCTGGAACTAAATAACGGTGATTGGTGCACGACATTGTGAATGTACTAAGTACCCATTGAACTGTAGACTTTAAAATGGTCAAATTTCATGTTACGTGTATTTAATACACAACTCCAAAAGGTCCATGGTGACCACTTTTCTAGATTAAAAGAGATTTAACAGACATAATCGAATAAAGAAGGGCATGGCCATGTTTGTTTTGATAGGATTTATATAGATTCTTGAACTATAGGTGGATTTTAAAAAATATAGAATTGGGCCGGCCCGGTGGCACAGCGGTTAAGTGCGCACATTCTGCTTTGGTGGCCAGGGGTTCGCCGGTTCAGATCCCAGGTGTGGACATGGCACTGCTTGCCACGCCATGCTGTGGTGGGCATCCCACGTATAAAGTAGAGGAAGATGGGCATGGATGTTAGCTCAGGTCCAGTCTTCCTTGGAAAAAAGAGGAGGATTGGCAGCAGTTGGCTCAGGGCTAATCTTCCTCAAAAAAAAAAAAAAAAAAGAATAAAAAAAGTAAAAAATATAGAACAATATCTGTTTTACAGCAATGCTACTCACAATGTGATCTGCAGAGCAGCAGCATCTCCATCACTTGGAAGTTTGTTAGGACTATAAATTCTTGGGTCCCTCCCCAGCCCGACCGAACCAGTGTGAATAAGAATCCCCTGGAGAGCTGGTAACACACGCTGGTCTTTGGGCCCAGAGAGTAAGATCCTTCAGCTGTGGGTAATGCTCAGAAACCACATTTCTGCAGCCATCCAGGAGACTCCAATGCAGGTGGTCCAAGAACCCATTTAAGAAATGAAAAAACAATGGAGAGGGAATTGATTTTCAAGCTTTATTGGGTGTGAATATCACCTGGGAAATTTCTAACACGACGGGTGTCTGAGTCCCACCCCCAGATGTTCCGATTCTACAAATCTAGCACTGGGCCTAGGAACCTGCATTGTAGACAATAACCTCAGTTAATTCTGATTCAGGGAGTTAGGAGACCACACTTCTCCAGACGGCAAGCTCCCTGAGGACAGAGGATAGCTTTCAAATGATTTCGCTAGACTGGAGCTATGGCCCAATCTTACAAAATGGGATTAACTGGGATGGTTGACACGTCCAGGACGTAAATCCAGATCATCAATTACATCAGCAAAAAATGCAGGAGAGGTGGATTAGCTGCAGTTCATGTAAAAAATAAAAAGAATCACTTTGTGGTTTTATTCAGTACTGAGAAAGCTAAGGCGGCTTTAGCCTTCCTTAATAGAAATATTATTCCTAGAATGAGGGAGGGGATAGTCTTATATGTGGTGTTCAAACCATATGTTGAATATCTTTAGTTCTGGAAGCCACACATACGGACACACTGGAGTAGGAAGTGAAAGTAACATTTATTGAGCACCTCCTGTATGCCAACTACGTTTATCTCATTTATTAACTTATTTCACCCCATTGAATGCTCACAGTGACATGTAGATTAGATTCATTTTAAAGATGAGCAGAATTGAGGCTGCCAGAAAGGGCCAGCAACTTGCCCACTGATTTCCTATTTCTCTCGAGAGTAACTTGACATCTCTCTTGCCACCAGTACCTATAGCCTGGGAAGGGTACATGCCACGAGATACTCATTATAGTAAAATCTCACTATAGCAAAATGTCAAGATGCCCCCTTGTCAGCCCTGTGGTATTGGGAGATGGTCCTTTGTAACGTGGAAACCAAGCTGCACAGTTTCCAAGGTCAACATTTCCTCGTGGAACTATTCCAGCGCAGCGTCGGCGTGACTTGCTGTTTGCTGTGCGTCTCTGGTATGTGCCTGGTGTAATATTTACCAACTGGTTGACTCTGGACACAGTGGGCCGTGAGACTGTCTGTGTTTGCCCCGCTCGGCTTCCTGGCTGTTACCATGGTAACGGCCTTTCCTGTCAGCGGCCTTGAAGAGAGACATAAAGAACACACTGTCGGGTATTGGGCTCTGGGGCCTATTGGGGTTGGATTTTTGTCTCGGATCCTGAACAAGGAAAGAGAAGTCCTCCTCTTAAGCATTCTCCCTGTATTTCCCTGTGCCCGGAAAACCATCTTTTCAGCTTTGTGTTCTGTGTCAGCCGGGGCGGGGGTTGGTTATATGATTTGGTGAGAAGTAAGAATTTCCCTCCAAAGGACTGTAGATGGATGGTGCGTCTTTTTGCAGTACGGTCATCTGAATTTGACCCGCCAGGTGTTTTCTTTTCTCCTAAATAGCTCTCCCAATTTCCCTTCTCTGCTTTGTTCAGACCTAAACATTTCTGATTAAGGAAATTGTGATGATCCCTGGGGTGCTCTCCCGGACCTCGGCTTTACCGCTCCAGTCTACACGCACAGAGGATGTTTCTAAACCTTCAGCATATTAAATTGCTCCTCTCCTGCAAACCTCTGATGACTTCTCTTGCTACGAGATGAGCCTCAAACCCCTTACGATGGCGTTAGCTGCCCTCATGCTTGAATGAGCCCAGCACTGTCCACTGGGGATGATAATGTTGTCACCCATGCCATCTTAGATTTTCTAGGAGTCACATTAAAATAGTAAAAATAAGCAGGTGAAATTAATTTTAATAATACATTTTATTTAGCTCAATATATCCCAAATATTATCGTCTCAACAGGCAAGCAATATAAAAACATTAAGGAGGTATTTTGCTTTCTTTGTTCCTACTGAGTCTTCAAAATCTGCTGTGTATTTTATATTTGCAGCACGTGTCAGTTTGGACCAGCCGCATTTCAAGTGGCTAGTGGCACCGTGTCTAGGGCCCATCTCCCTCCAGTCTCCTCTCATTCCACCTTCCCAATATCCCAAATTTCCCAGTCCCCCAGGCACACCAGAACTTTTGCCATCCTGTGACCTTTTCATGTCCTTGTGCCTCTGTGCCTTTGCACCTGCCCATTCTGTTGGTTGGTATGCCCTTCTGTACCTGAACTTTTATTCATCTTTTAAACCCAGATCCTGTTTCTAAGGTCACTTCCTCTCTCGTCTCCTCTCTTCTCTCCTCCCCGCTCTCCTTCTTCCTTCCACTAGCGCTCCGTGTGGATCTCAAATATAGCACTGGGTGTATAGGACTGTGATTGCTTCCTTAGAGGTCTTCTCCAGCGTGGGTACTGGTCCTAAAGGCAAGGGCACGCCTGGGCCACTCGTGTGGCTCTCAGGAGATGTTTGAATGAGTGAATGAGGGATGAGTACATTGAAGGCTGCTCTGGTGTTGGAATTTTCCAGTTTGTCTTCCGGTATATGCAGGATCACGCTCCATTCCAAACTCTGTTGCCCCTTGACTTGATGCTTGAGGGGCAAAGTTTGAACCTAGCTGAGCTTCAAGGCCTCTTACTAGGCTGTTTTTCTCTTTCTGTCTACATTCTCATCTAGCTCCTGTGTCAGACAACATACGCACTCAGATGAATGTTAGCCCACACTGAACATTAGGAAGCTAAATGGGTGGTGACAGCAGGTCACATCCCTAGAATGGATGTCATGGTGTAGGTGGTAGAGCCCAGATGCAAAGTCCGAGAGACCTGAGTTCGGGCCTAGGTCAGCCACTTCCCAGCTGTGACAACTTGAGTAGGTAAGACCCTCTCAGGCCCTCAGTGTTCTCACCTGTAAAATGGGGCTGGTGGTGGTACTGTGCCTCTGGGACGTTCTGAGGGTTTCCTGAGATAGCACGTGCCTGAGATACAGAAGCCAAGGCACCAGGGTCGTGGCATCTCCTTTGGCGACAGTCGTGAAAATCAGTCCTCCTTGACCTAGAGTGACCTGGGTGTGGCATTCCTTAGCTTTAAGACTTTTCCAGGCCTGAGTCCAGGAATTCTTTAGGATCCAGACTCCCGGGCTGCATCTCTCGTTGAGTTTCCGGCGGGTTTTGTGTTTGGTGACATCTAGTGGTTCCATGAGGTATTGTCAAAACTGAATGCAAAGTCTCAGATTTGTTCTTCCCTCCCCCTCTCCTTTCCCCATCCGGCCTGCTCCACCCGTGAAAAGCTGCCCCTCCCGTCTGCCACCGTTGTGTCTCCTTTCCTCCATCTCTCTGGACTCAGGCAGCCTCTGTCCTCCGACGTTCCTCAGCAGTCGAACCTACCTGGTCCCCGTCCCGTCACTGGGGTGACCAGAGTCATCCTATCACACTGCTGGGATGACCAGAGTGGAGGTTTTGGTGCTGGATGACGGACAGTGTTCTCTTTGCCTGGGATCCGGAGGCCATTTTCCCTGCCTGCAAAGCCATTCTTCATATCACCGCCCGCAGCCCCCTACCCCAGGAATCTTCCCCGCTCTGCCCAGGCCAGGCCAGGCACCTGCTTCTCTGGGGTTTCAAGACATTCCTTAGTTCCCTTTATTTTAACTCTTTGTTCATCTTCTCATTTGGTCAATACTATTTACTAAAAAACCGCTCCATACCAGGCCCTTATGACATGGAATCGTGGTAACGTATTCACAGGCCCGTGTACCCCCTTAAACATTGAGACCCCCCCCACTGCCTTCCTCCCCCGCCTTCCCCTCACTTTCATTCTCTCTCCATCTCTTTTGTATCCTGGGTGCCAACACATCACTGGCACACAGTGTGTTCTTAACAAAAATTTACATTTTAGTACCTTTCTTCAGTGTTAAACACAAAAGAGTCCTAAGTGTAGAGAATGTCAGTCCCCTCGGCACTTTGAGATGGGTGATATTTTTGGCCAGTCAGAGCTGGCCTGAAACTCTTCAGATTCTGCCCCGAGTGATGGCGTATCTGACCAATAATCAGAAGGGACACAAATCCCTGGCTACTGTGACTTAGATAAAACAGCGAACTAAGTGACCAGGTAATTGGAGGAAAAGTGCAATGGATTTGGAGGGGGGGCTATAAATCTCCGGAGAACAGGAAGTCACATTGCGGACTTTGACCACTTCATCTCCCCTCTTAAAAAAATTAAGCTCGCCTTTGCCAGATGCAGTGATTTCCAGTTTTTTGACTATGCCTCAACTGTAAAAAGCCCCCGAGCCCCCAGTATACGTATGTCACTTATGAACTGTATGTGTACCCTACTACAATAATGTGCTATTTTCATTATAAAGCATACCAAAAGAGAAATTTAAGAATAATGATATAAAGTAAACATAAGTAGGGTGTGATGCTTTCCTCCTGTGCCCCAGGCATCCTCTCCATCCTCCTGGGCTATGTTGTCCCTTTCTGAAGACCGCTGAGGAGTTCTGGGCTCGAGAGCCTCTGCCGTTTGGGCCCAACACCCTGACACAAATTCTCCCCTCCAGTCAAGGTAGCCTATTCACACCTCCCGCACACACTCCCGCTGTCTCTTCCCCCTGCCTTGGTTCATGCTATTCCACCTTGCTGGGACTGTCTTCCTCTCTCCTCCTTGCCCAGTCAAAGTTTACCCATCTTTGAAGGTCTAGCTCCAGATCCTTCTACTTCAGAAAAGCTTGGGGAAACCGAGGCCCAAGACAATAGGTTGTGGTGCAAGTTAGAGTGCAGGGAAAAAGGATGTGGACTCAGTGTTCCCAATTGATTGTTCAATCAACAGATATTTACTGAGGACTTGCCCTGTGCCAGGCACGGAACCTGGTTCTATTCTATTCTAGAAAGTTCTCAAAGGTTGGTGAGCCAGTATTTACTGCCCTTGAAGTATTTGGAGGCTGGAATGATATTTGAATAAACTGTGAAGCTGGTTGGATGTCATGTCATGGGCTGGTTGGGTAGGCTTGGTCTCTGCAATCAGACTCGTCTTGATTTAAATCTTGCCAAACGACCACCTTTCTACGTGGCTTTAGGCAAGACTTGACCTTTCTGAGCCTCAGTTCCTTCATCTGTAAATTGCGGCTCCTAGGATCTACGTCATAGGACCATTGTGAGGATTAAATGAGATAACGTAAGTAGGATGGCAAACATGCCCCTGTTTGCCTGGGCCTTTCCTGATTTTAGCTGTGAATTTCTTGCATCCTGGGAACCCAGTCAGTCCAGGGCAACCAGAATGGTTGGTCACCCTAAAGGTAGGGATGTTGCCTGGAGAGTCCCTATCATGTAGTAGATGCTCCATAGATGCTTGTTTCTGTCCCCGGCTTCTCTGTTTACTCTTCTATTTTCTTACACCCTTGAGCCTTCTTTCTTCCCTGTGTCTCGTGAGATGTTTGACTTTCTATCCGGGCTGAGAGGATAACTCCTCAGTGCTGAAGGTTTGTCTTGTCCCAGGAATTGTGCATTTTACTAGGAGATCTTTTGTTTAAGTTCAAAGGAATGAATTTATAATGACAAAATGTCAGAGACAGCAAGGGGGTTATGGAAAGTCTCTGGGACAGGAGACTTTCATTTTCCATTAATTCTGTGAGGTTTATTGAGTGCTTGCTATGTGCTAGGCTCTGGGCCAGGCCCCAGGGGTACTGCAGGGAAAAAATAGAGCCAACCGCCCCTTCCCGCTGGCAGACTGGCGAACACCAGTTTCTGACCCGCCTGGTTTGCGTGGAGCCATGGCACTTTATCATGAACCCTTACACAAAAACTCTGCAATCCTTTTCCCCATTCCCCACTAAATGGAATATCTCTGAGGGATCTTCTTTTCTCAAGAAGCTTTTCAGAAGTGAGAGAACATAGGAAATATGATGAAGGGGCTGAAAGGCATGTCTAGAATTTAGTGGGGGTTGCCAGACTATGACACAAATGTCCCCTAAGCCATCTGGGGGACTTCAGAAACCTTCTTGGGACTTTGTGTCCCACTTGTTGTACAGAGGGGACAAACTGTGGCCTCTGTCGGCATTCCTGCTGGGTCCCTTGAGGAGCCCTCCATTCTGATCTGATACATTGTGGTTAGAGTTGCAGCAGGGGATGGCCTGGTCATGGCTTCTCCATGGGCTTGGAGAAGGTCATGGCCTTATCCATGACTCGGTGAAGAGCTTACATCACTCGTCACAAATCCGGCCTGAGCAAAGAGCAAAGTTTGGATCAATTTGGCCACAGAGGTTAGAAAAGCAACAGGCAGTGAAGAGTCCCCTTGGGCAGATGGTCATCCCTCTTTGGGGATCGAACTTTGTCATAGCTCTAAATGGTCTAAAAGTTCAGGACCTAAGTATAAATCTAGAAGTTTGTGTGTGTGTGTTTGTGTGTGTGTGTGTGTGTGTGTGCGGGCATGTGTGGTCATGGGGGCCTCTGGGAGGCACACAGGACGCTGTTTAAGAACCCAGCATTGGATTCAGTCCTGGCTCCACCAATGCATAAGGTGAATCTTGAGTAAGATACTTGGTACCTCGATTTCTCCATCTGTAAAATGGGGATAGCTGGTAGGTTTGTTGTGAAGACCAAACTGCCCTATTTCATGATTGGACAACAGACATTTTAACATCTCTTAATTCAGGCACATCTTCCAAGCAACGACATTGTATTAGTTTGCTATGGCTGCTGTAACAAAGTGCAACAAATTGCGTGGCTTATACAACAGACATTTATCCTCCCACGGTTCTGGAGCCCGGAAGTCTGAGCTCCTGGTGTCACGGGGCCGCACTCCCTCTGAAGGCTTTGGGTAGGATCTGCTCCAGGCGTCGCTCCCGGCTTCTGCTAGTTCCTTGGCTCGCGGCAGCATAACTCCAGTCTTCACATAGCGTTCTCCCTGTGGGCATCTGTCTCTTGACATGACACTTTTTTCTTGTGGACACCAGTCACATCAGAGCAGCGGTGCACTGTGCTCCAGGATGACCTCATGTTAACTTAACCGATTGCATCTGCAGTGCGTCTATTTCCAAATAAGGTCATATTCCGAGGTGCTGGGGGTTAGGACTTCAATATATGAATTGTGGGAGCACATAATTCAACCCGTAACAAATGTCTTACTATTATAATTGATCACATTTTTTCTTTTAAATTAATCATGTGTCTTACAGATGAAGGTAACAATTTAGAATCAGTGAAATACAGTAGATTAATACTATGAAGCTCTTAGCACAGCACCTGCCATATAGTAAACACTCGGCTAACGATGATGATTATTGTTACCCCCATTGTAAATACATCCTTTGTACCTCAGTTTTATTATCTGTAAAAGTGGGACAAGAACACCTACTTGGCAGAATATATTTTTTAAACTATAGTCACCATGCTATACATTACATCCCCATAAATTATTTATGTTTTAACTGAAACTTTGTACCTTTTGATGCTCTTCACCCATTTTGCCCATCCCCAACCCCCTGCCTCTGGCAAACACCAATCTGTTTTCTGTATCTATGATCTTGCTTTTTTTAAATTTATTTATTTTAGATTCTCTATACAAGTGAGATCATATGGTGTTTGTCTTTCTCTGTCTGACTTATTTCACTTTGCATAATGTCCTCGAGGTCTATCCATGGTGTCACAAATGGCAAGATTTCATTCTTTCTTATGGCTGAATAATATTCCATTATATACCTATATACACCACATCTTCTCTATCCAGGCATGCCTCGATGAGCTCCCAGGTTTCCCCCCTAATTTGGCTGTTGTAAATAACGCTGCTATGAACATAGGGTGCAGATATTTTTTCAAGTTAGTGTTTTAGTTTCCTCTGGAGAAATACCCAGAAGTGGGATTGCTGGATGGTAGTTCTATTTTTAATTTTTTGAGGAACTTCCATACAGTTTTTCACAGTAAATTGGTGCCTCCACCAATTTGCATTCCCACCAACAGTGCGTGAGGATTCCGTTTTCTCCACATTGGTGCCAACACTTGTTGCCTCTTGTCTTTTTGATAATAGTCATTCTAACATGTGTGGGATGAAATCTCATTGTAGTTTTGATTTGCATTTTCCTGATGACTGATGATGTTGAGCATCTTTTCGTGGACATGTTGGCCAGCAGTATGTTTGGCAGAACTCTTACCACACTTAGATGAAGCATTACATATGCATGTGCTCAGCGCGTGTTTTGTGTTTAGCAGACACGAGGCCCGTGACCTTTCCTTTCTTCTTCCAAAGTGCCTAGTCCAGTGCCCACTTGAAGTCCACAGTGCTTGGCTTATATTTAGCACTCAATACAAGCTGCAGGATGAATGAATAAATGATTGGTGAGCTAGATGATTCTATTAATTGAGTTTCTTTTGTTTGGAAATAGGAATGCAACTTGAACTAGCTTAGTCAATGAAGGGACTTGGTTGGCTCATAAAACCAAACTACAGCAAGAGTGGGGACGGGACTGGCCTGAGCAGCCACTGGGACCGGGCGCTCACAGCCTGGCAGCCTTCCCGAGTCTCCTCTCTGCCTCTCTCTGCGTAGTGGCTTCATCTTCTCTGTCTGGGTGCAGGTTCCCTCCACATGGGCGGATAGAGCTGCCAGTAGACCCCACTCTCATCCTGAGAACTTCCTCGTCAGAGCAGAAGGCATGTCCTCCATAGATTCTGCTGGAAAAATCCCAAGAAGGATGCTGGTTGGTCTGGGGGCGCTAGATGGAAGCCATATCCCCTCCACCCTGAACCACGTGGATGGAGATGTTAAGAATCAATTCCCTCAATTTTTTTTATCGCAAGAAAAAAACTTTTTTGTAACCATGTATGGTGACAGATATTGACTAGACTTATTGTGGTGATCATTTTGCAATATATACAAGTATTAAGTCATTACCTTGTACACTTGGAACTAATATAGCGTTATATATCAATTACACCCCCACCCAAAAGAATCAATTCCCCCAAAGACATAGTGTGGTGATGGCCACTGGGGAAAGGTGGCCTGGGCAGCCACCCCAACTGGTGCCACCTACGGCAATGAAGACTGGAAAACTAGACTGGGATGAGAAGAGCTCAGGAGACATCACAAGGCAATACTGGCAGCTAGTAGCCATTATATGCTTACTCACTTACTCAACAACTTTTTATTAAGTGGCTGCCCCATTCCAGGCTATCAGCCAGGCCTGTTAAGCATATTATTTCGTATCAATCCTTAGAGTCCTATTGGGTGGGTGGAATAAGCCACATGGGACCAGTGAGGAAACCTAGATACAGAGAGTTAAAGTCCCTTGTCCCAGCAGACCCCGATAGCAGGTGGCAGAGCTAGGGTCTGATTCAACGTTTGAATCATGGCTTCACTGCCCATTGGTTGTGACCTCGGGAAAGGAGCTTGACTTGGTGCCTCAGTTTCCTTATTTTCTCTCCACTAAGATGGGGATTTCCATAGTACCTGCATCACAGGTTGTGAGACAGCACGTGTACAGAGCACGTCACAGAGTGTGGCAGAGAGTGCGTCGCAGAGTGACTGTTTAATACATATCAGATCACCTATTAGTACTGGTTGTTATTGTTAGTATTTTGCTGTTATATTGTCTCCAAATCACATGCTTTGCTCAGTACCTAGAAGTGTGACATATGTAAGCAGCGGAGAAGGCAAATGGTGTGAGATCCATGGAGGAAAATATTATTAAGGAAGGGGCACCCAGGGAAGGCTTCCTGGGGGAGGAGAGAATCCAGCTGCTGTTTTCTGAAAAACTAGGAGGAGGAGGCTAGTCTCCTCTCTGTTGTTAGGATTCCTGACCCCGACTGCCTAGGCAGGAAGGGCCCTGGTTGGTCTAACGCTTCCCTTATTCTGCCCCCAAGGAGCCTGGCACCAGGGTGTGTCCGGCCTCAGGATTCAGGACTCCCTTGTGCTCTTGCTGGGGCTCCATCTCCCTCCCTACTCTGGACTGTTGGTGGGGACAGGAGTCTGCTGTCTTGCCCCACCAAGGTCCCCCTCTGTTAGCATCAGTCAATCTTAGTACCCCTGTCTATGTTTATTTAGTCATGGGCCTGAATGTTTCCACCTGCAGCTAGTTCTATCTGGGGAGCCGCGGGGGCCACAGCAGCTGCTCAGCAAACAGGGTGCGTTCCCACCTGCTGGCCAAGAATTCAGGTCAGCCTTTAGCCATGTCTGCATCCTTTCTCAACCCGCTCCTCTCCCTGGTTCCCTTCCCATTCGGAGCCCAGCCTCAGGCTCTGCATTCCCCTCTCTCCTCCCACCCTTCCCTGCTCCCCTCCCCACCGTGGCAAACAGCTGACTCGGCTGTTCACTGTCCCGTTCCTTTGGGCGAATTTGAGGAGCATCCAATTACCACAGGCAAGTGGAGGCTCTGGGTCTCCCCTTCACCGCCTCACCTCTGGGTGGTTTATCCTGTCATCTCTGAGCTCTGCCACAGGCACACCTGCTGCTAAGCAAGTGGCCACGGAAACGGCCCTTAGCTCTCCTGCAAGCTCGTGAACCGGCAGCCTGCGGTGCTTTTAGGCTCTTCAGCAAGGCCCTTCTGTGAAAGGATCAATGAGACACTTGCTAATCAGGTCAGGCACCGGACAGGAAAGATCCGAAGACAAAGGTGGGAGAGCGACAGGACCAAATGGGATTCCAGACACAGGTGCCATTCTGCTGCCTGCTCAGCAGATGCCTGGTCTGTGTTTACCAAGGATGGAGGGTCTGTATCATCGTATTTCCAGCCTCCCATGCACCCTGAGCTCCACTCATTTAATCAGTGAAAAATTATTTCTAACATCTCTTCTGCTAATTAATGACTGTTTAAAGCAGATTCAAATAGAGATGTGTGAGATGCTTGAAGTGGCAGCTTCCAGAGTTGGGACGCCTGACGAGAGAGTCCATCAGATGCTAACCACCCACCACCCTGGGGTGTGGATTCCTGATTAGGGAATTTCAAATGTTAATGAGCTGCCCCTAGGGTGTAGACCAAAGGTAACTTGCATGCTTACATATCTATGTCTGTAACTCTCTCTCTGTCAGTGTTTATAACTAGTACTTTAAAGTAAAGTATAATAGCCCCCTCATCCTCATCCTGTTTATGTAGCTGGTAGAGCTTTGTAACCACAAGCTCAGGTTTGTAGGGAATATCACATTTCCCCTTTGCTTGCCTCTCCCAAGGAAGCCCCAGACTTTACTCAGATGTCCCCACTTTCTACACCAATGCCTCCTTCTGTTCTAGGATCCGATCCGGGGTGGCACGTTGCGTTTAGCTGGTGTGTCTCTTAGGCTCGTCTGCTCTGTGTTTCTCAGTCTTTCCTTGTTTTTCACGACTCTGACCATTTTTGTAAGATTCCCCTCGATTTGAGTTTGTGTGATATTTCTCATGATCAGGGTTCTGGGCCTTGGGAAAGAATACCACACTTCACAGAGGGGTGGTTAAGGTCCACCTCCGGGAGGGAGGGACATCATTTCTATTATATCTGTAAAGGAAGATTTGTCCCTCTTCCCGTTTATTTATTTATTCAATTGTTTCTATCAGTATGGACTTGTATAACTTGCATATTTATTTTACACTTGGGGTTGTAATCCAATACCGTGCTATTTATTTTCTTGTTCAAATTATTCCAGGTTTGGCCTTTGGGAGCTCTTTTGGGTTGGCTCTCGTGTTAGTTTGCTATGGCTGTTGTAACAAATTACCACAAACTTTATGGCTTAAAACAACACAAATTTATTGTCTTATGGTTCTGGAGGTCAGAAGTCTCAGAGGGAGCTCACCGGCTAAAATCAAGGTGTCCACTGGCCACCATCCTTTCTGGAGGCTCCAGGAGAGAACGCCTACCTCGCCTTTTGCAGCGTCCGAGACCGCCACCTTCCTTGGCTCCTGGTCCCTTTCCATCTTCAAAGCCAGCCATCGCATCTCTCTGACCTCTGCTCCCATCTCTGACTCTGACCCGCCTGCCTCCTCTTTCCTTTATAAGGAGCCTTGTGGTTACGCTGGGCCCATCTGGATAATCCAGGATAGTCTCCCTGTCTTGGTCTGCTTGGGCTACCATGACAAAATGCCACAGACGGGGTGGCTTGAACAACAGACGTTTATTTCTCACAGTGCTGGAGGCTGGAAATCCAGATCAAGGTGGCAGCCGATTTGGTTCCTAATGAGGGCTCACTTCCTGGCTTGCAGCTGGCCACCTTCCCGCTGTGTCCTCACATGGTGGGGAGAGACAGGATACGAGCTCTCTCTGGTGTCTCTTCTTCTAAGGGCACTAATCGCATCACATCAGGGCCCCGCCTTCATGACCTCATTTACCTCCATGACCTCCTTATAGGTCTCCAAATACAGTCACATTGGGGGTTAGGGCTTCAACATATGCATTTTGAGGGGGAGACAGTTCAGTCCATAGCACTCCCCATCTCAAGATCTTTAGCTTAATTCCATTGGCAAAGTCCCTTTTGCCATGGGAGGTAACATATGCACAGGTTCCGGCAATTATGGTGTGGACATCTTTGGGGAGGAGGCCTTGATCTTGCCTACCACAGCTCCTGTGTCCTTTGACCTGACCCCATCAAGTTTATTTTGTATTTAGTTTAATTAATCTCTGAGCTTCCACCGCACAGGGTGCTGATATGTTCCATCTCATGATTATCGTGGCTCCTCCCCCTAAGGCCTTCTATGGTCCTGGGTGGCAGGAGGTCTTAGGTAGCTTCAAAGCACTGGTCCACACTGGTTACTCCGGAGTGGCCCAGTGTTGCAGCCCACCTGGTCCTTGGAGTCTGGGGACTCTGCTGTCAAGCTCGTGGCTAGGCCTAGAGGTTGGGGTCCCACCAATGTCTTGTCACCCCTGGGGGGTTGCATCTCTTGGGAACCTCTGGGAACATCCCTTCCATCTTCCTCACTACCCTTAAGACAGAATGCCCACCCTTCCCTTCCCCCTTGGGGATGTCTCACATGATCATGACAATTAATTTAAGTTTACCCAAAATATGGGAAAAGCTGTTGACTTCAAGCAGGGTCTGCTTTCTTCCAAAATTCTCCAAGTCAAGGAAATACACTGGGAATTAGGCGAATGGAGGAAAAAGTGAATGAAGAAAAAATAATAACATCTTAATAAATTGTCCTGTCACATTAAGTCAGGGAAAGCTTTTGGAAAATAAGCTAAAAAAAGGGAAATCCACTCGGAAAATGGGGTTTTCCTAGCCTGGCTCAGGACTGGCAGCTGCTTGGACAGTTCTTAATTGTATAGGCTGACCCTTGATGAGGTTGTTCTAAAAACCGTGCTGGCATTTGTCTTAACCAGGTATGGTACCGAGGTGGAAATGACTATCACAGAGGAAAAAGTTTACACACAGGGATCTCTAGAAACAGGAGGCAGGGCACGCCACACAGGGCTACGTGGGGGAACAGCCGGCTCTGTCAGGAGGCAGAAGAGGGGAAGGCCCGGAGCCTTTATTGAGGTTTTCACTCGAAGGAATGGGCAGGCAGGGTAGGGACTCTGAGTAAGTCTCGGATAGTTTGGATGATTTTGGTGGGTTCTGGACTGTATGGGGGGTGCCTAGTCATGGAGTACCTGGCCCTGGGTGATCTGGGCAGGGGGAATATTGGCTTGGTATGTGGGAGTTTGATAAAGGAGGCGGTTGCCGGTGGGGGCTCTGGATTGGTTGGTTTCTATCAAAGGATCACCCCCCAGTGAGTCAGTTTGGCATCTCCAAGAATTAGCTAGCCCTGGGAGAGGCCTTCTCTCTAGGATCAAGGCCTCCAGTGCCAGAGCATCAAATACAGAAAATAAGAAATATAGTCAATGCAGAGGCCCACCAGACAAGGGGTCAGCTGACCACCATAGTCACGAGGGAGGAAAAAGAGTGGGATTTCTCCCAATAGGTGTGGCTTTTTCTAAGGAAGATATTCCAGTGCTCTCTTGTTTGGATGTTAAATACTTGGAAAGCTTTTGTGTTTGCAAAGTCTTCCTCCAAGAACTGGCTGTCTGTCTTCCTTGTGCTAAGTCATCTTTGACACTGGATGGAGTTGGGGCAACCCACCAACAAGCTGACAATTCTAAGATCCCAGGCCAAGGACAGTGCCATTCTGCTTCGTAAACTCCCAAACTCCACTATCCTCATGAGTGTACAGGATGGGTGATGTGGCAAACCTCCCCATGCTGAGGGTCAAGAGACACTTGGTCTGCTCGTGAACTGCACCCAAATGTGTGGATGGGCTCTGCCTTCTGTGTGTTTCCCTGTGGCTCATGTTGCCTTGAGCATAAACTGGCTGATTGCTAAGGGAGGGTGTCTCTGTTTGGATTCTCCTAGAAGCTGACCCTGAGCTGAGGATTTGAATTCAAGCTTTTACTTGGGACACAGAAGGAAGTGCAGTGGGGGATGGGGAGGTGGTGCAGGGAAGGGAAGGCAGCCAGTCGGGGTCACTATGACACCAGCAGTGGCGATGCACGATCGGAGCTCAGCTGGGATATGGTGCCAGACACATACATCAAAATGATCCCAGTGAGGGAGCTGGGCTATGCCTACACTGATTCCTGAGAGTCCTTGCAGGAGGCCTAATTCCTCTGTACTTCTGGCCTGCTAGGTGCACTGGCAGCTCGACTGTGCACAGTTCTAGAAAAAGGTAGTCCTCCAGTGCAGAGATGCAGATATCGGCACGAGCCCATAGAAAGGTCTGAGGATGTGGATGGTGCCTTGACGGTGTCTGCTTCAGGGGAAAGACTGGAGGTTGTGCCCACAAACCTGGTGACGAGTTCCCCAGATTCTCATCATTTAGGAATGCGCACTTTGGGGGCCAGAGTCTCCGGGGTGGCTGTGGGCATCACAGGGTGTTATGGAGTGAATTGTGTCCCCCTCAAATACAGATATTGTACTCCTAACCCCCAATGTGACTGTATTTGCACGCTATGGAGGGAATTAAGGTTAAGTGAGGTCATAAGGGTGGGGCCCTGGTCCCACAGGAGTCGTGCCCTTAAGAGAATAAGAGCTCCCTCTCTCTCTCTGACATGTGAGCACACAATGAGAAGGCGGCTGCCTACAAGCCACGCGAAGAGGCCTCAGAATGAACCCCACCTTGCAGACACCTTGATCTAGCCTTCCTCAGTTTCCAGAATGAGAGAAAGAAATGTCTGTTGGTGCAGCCACCCAGTCTGTGGTATTTTATGGCAGCCCAACCTAAGATGCCCAATTTGATCAGGAAATCTACAGCGCTGCCCACATCATTGCTGTCACGTCCATCTGGTTGACAGCAGAAGAGGTGCTTTGACACCAGGTAGGGTGGATATGAGGGCTATATAGACCCTGCCTATGTTTCCACGGTCATGCTTTTTCTTTCTAGCTTCTGGTGCTTTGACAAACTTGGAACCCATTCTCATCCTACTCACCTGTAGGTAACCCACCCTGCAGCAGACACCACTGCGCCAAGAGAAGGTTTCCTAGGTCAGAGAGAAAGGGGAGTGGACCGTCAGTGTCAGGGCCAGATACGGTCCTCACTACGCCTTCCCGTGCCTCTCGGGGTCACTGAACAGGGAGTCACGATGCACACCTTGAGGGCCTTGTGCCTGCCCGAGATAATGAGTGCACACTGCTCAGTAGGGCACCTGGCGCTCAGAAAGGCCTCAGTGAACACAGGCATCTGCCTTCCCCGCTTTCTTCTGTCCACCGCTGTCTCCAGTATGTTCCACCGATACTCTCCCCTGCTAGGGAGGGAATGGTCATCCCAATTTTCATCAGATATGGATTCAGATACGGGATCCAGATATTTTCTCAAAATAGATCTCTGATGGTTACTAAGCCCCCCTTGACTAGTCCGGTTAACTAGGACCAGAGCGCAGTCCTTTCTCTGCCCAGCAGGATTATCAAGGCATTCCATTCCAGGGCATCCCTGGGCTGACTTTCCTGACTGGGCACTATCCTCCAGTGAAGACATCCTCCCCACCAGGGCCTTCTGCCGTAGGACAGATCCAGGCACACCTCGGAGATGTTGCGGGTTTGGTTCCAGACCACACAATAGAGCAAATATCGCAATAAAGCAAATCACACAAGTTTTTTGGTTTCCCAGTGCATATAAAAGTTATGTTTACACTATACTGTAGTCTGTGAAGTGTGCAATAGCATTACGTCTAAAAACACAATGTGCATACCTTAATTAAAAAATACTTTATTCTAAAAACTGCTAACCATCACCTGAGGCTTCAGTGAGTCAGATCTCTTTGCTGCTGGAGGGTCTTGTAAAAAGCATGGTATCTGCGACGCGCAATAAAGCAAAGCGCTATAAAATGAGGTATGCCTATAGACGTAAAATCAAACCAATACTGAGTGATAGAATTTGGAAGGCATCTTATATTCAGGTCAACCATCTGGCCTGACAGATGGAGGCACTGAGACCCAGGGAATATGTACCTCCCCTAATCTGTGATTTCTCTTTCCACAGTTTCAGTTAGCCACGGTCAACTGCAGTCCGAATATATGAAATGGAAAATTCCAGAAATAAACAATTCGTATGTTTTAAATTGCACACTGTTCTTAGTAGCATGACGGGATCTTGCGCCGTCCCGCTCCATCGGGCCCTGAGCCTGAATCATCCCTTTGTCTGGTGTATCCACGCTGTGTATGCTACCCACTCGTTAGTCACTTAGTAGCCTTCTCCATTATCAGATTGACTGTCGTGGTTGACTGTCATGGTATCGCAGTGCTTGTGTTCAGGTAACCCTTATTTTACTTAATAATGTCCCCCAAATGCAAGAGTAGTGATGCTGGCAATTTGGATATGCCACAGAGGAGCTATTGTTGTTAATCTCTTACTGTGCCTAATTTTTAAATTAAACTTTACCATAGGTATGTATGTACAGGAAAAAACACAGTGTATATAGAGTTTGGTACTATCCTAGGTTTTAGGCATCCACTGGGGGTCTTGAAACATATCCCCCGCAGATAAGAGGGGGACTGCTGTATTAAAAGAGCTGATAATAGTGAGTTCTCAATAAATGGCAGCTACGTGTTAGGATGGTGCTAGTGCTTTATACACATCCGCTCACTCAGTCCCCATCACAGCTCTGTGAGGTGGGTACCGGTCTTCAGGGGAGAAGCCTGAGGCTCTGGGAGACTAAGGGTATTAGGTACGATGGGTGAGGCTGAGAGGAGGGATGTTCTGTTCATGGAGAGTTTGCAGTAGGTTGGGTAGCCCTCCTACCCAAGGCTTGGAGCCCTGCCCCCTGGAAGGCCGGCGAAGACAGAGATGGAGGAGGCACGCTGGCTTTGTAGGGGAGCGTGGGCATTTGAGCATTAGAAATCTCTGTGACCCCCAGTAACTCGGTCATGGCAGAGCTGGTAAGAGGTGACAGTGGAAACTAGAGTTAGACATGTCAGATTCAGAAGAAGGTTCAGAGGTCTGGTCCATCAGCATCCCCTGGGACATCTGGCCGAAAAACAGGTTTCCTGGTCCAACCTCAGATTTACTAAATTATTGGGTTGAACCTTATGAAATTGCCATTTGTGAACTTAAAAATAGTCAACCATGGGCCATTTCATATGGTTCCATCTAAGACTCTCTTGGAGGCGCGAGCTTTTAAAGCCTACTCTCAGCTAATTGTTACGCTCACTGGAGGCCCACTGCCCCCAAGCCTGAGTTCCCAGGCCCCATGTGGCACTCGACCACCTGGGGGTGGGGGGATGTGGACTAGCACAGGAACCCCAGGGGATGGGGACTGGTGCCTGACGGTGTAGCCCAGGGCCGTTTCTCCGTTGCATGGCTGCCTCCGAGAACACTTTGTCATGTGCAAAGTGAAGCCTAGGTCTACTTTTTTTTTTTGAGGAAGATTAGCCCTGAGCTAACTACTGCCAATCCTCCTCTTTTTGCTGAGGAAGACTGGCCCTGAGCTAATATCCGTGCCCATCTTCCTCTACTTTATACGTGGGATGCTTGCCACAGCATGGCTTTTGCTAAGCGGTGCCATGTCTGCACCCAGGATCCGGACCTCGAGCCCTGGGCCGCTGAGAAGTGGAAAGTGTGCACTTAACCACTGCGCCACCTGGCGGCCCCAGCCTAGGTCTACTTTTAACCATTATTTCTTATATGTCCATTTGGCCTTTGGAGAAACACAGGTCATGAGACCCAGGCACTGACCCCTTCCTCCATTATGAAAAAAATTCTTTTTAAAATATAATGTTTGTATTAAGACAAATATGTTAACATCATGTATTAAAACATTTTCTTCAACCTAAACTTTCATTTTGTTCCTTTTTATTTTAAAATATATAACATGTTTAAGGTCCCCTGAAAATACTGCCGTGGGCCTTGGGCACTGCGTCTGGTGTCCAGTGGATAAGTTGGCCCTGGGTAAAGGTACCCTCAGGGAAAGGTGGCTGATCTGGCTCCTCTTTGCCATCTGATTTCCTGGCGGGAAGATCCCCGCCTGCCGCGAACATGTGGGCGGAGACACTCGCGGGGTCTCAGCGGGGAAACGTGAAAAGAAGCCCGTCTCCCAGCTAATCCTCTGACAGAGTTAAGCCGCCTTTATGGAGTAACTGTTTTGCTAGATGCCAAGGAATTACAAACCTTCAAAGACCTTGTCTCCAGGCCGGGTACCACTGCTCCTCGAGGCATCTTTGAAATGCAAACTTGTTCTCTCAGGGGACTCAATGCATCTCAGCCTTTAAGATAAATGCTTCAAACCGGCCGCAGACCCACTTGAGTTCGGTGCCTGGCTTTCCGACCAGATTAATGGTATCGATTGCCGGCTGTTTGTTTGGCTTCGTGGCCATCTCTCCCTTGTTGCTTCGCATTTGCTTTCTCCCACCATCTCAGCTCTGCGGCTCTGCCTTGAAGCAGACAAACACCGATTCGACCCGCGGGCGCGCGGGGCACTGCAAACCCGTCTGCTCTCGACCGGCTTGAGGGGCAAGGCTGGATTTTCAAATCCTTTCCTTTCTGATGGGTTTTGGGAATTCCTTTGGAGCCGGGAGCTCTGATGTGCCTTTGGAATGAGCAGATACCCCAGCTGGCTGGGCAGCGAAGGGCACGTGGCAAGATGAAGCCACACCTACTCCAGCAGAGTCTGCTTGAGGCAGCCAGACGCGCGGATCGGAGTCTCCATTTAGGCCCCTTATGCGCGGGCTGTGTGGCTTTGCTCTGGGGGGATCCTTTGCTTCTCTCATCTGCAAAATGGTGATAATAATGGAGGCTAATATTTACTGAACTCTTAAGGTGCGCCGGGAACTGCGCTAAACGCTGTGCAAGTATTAGCCTTTTAACCCTCAGCTTCAGAGGCTGAGGCTTCCAGAGGTGAAGGGACTCAGCCAAGGTCAAGAACCGGCCGGGCTGAGCCCAACGTTCAAGGCAAAGCCTCACTTTGAGGTGGTGCTAATCTCAGAGTGGCCAGCAGGGGGCGCTCAAACTCGATGTTTTGAGAGAGTGGCTTTCACCATGCGTCCTGGTGGCTTTCACATTTCTCAGGTGTGGTGGAAAGTTCTAGTCACAGTGTTTTCAGCGTAGTGGAGTGGCTTTGCTTACAGACGCTGTAGCCAGCCAGCCTGCCTGCCTTTAAATCCTGTTCTATTACTGACTAGCTGTGTGACCTTGGACAAGTGATTCGACCTCTCTGTGCTTTGCTTTTCTCATCAGCAAAATGTAGCTAATTATAATAATAGCTACCTCAAAGGGTTATTACAAGGATTATAAGAATTAGTGCTTATAAAGCGTTTAGAGCAGTGCCTTGCACATAGAACGCATGATGTGTTTGTTAAAATATTTAATTATCCTTCATAAATAAACATGCAGTTCCAGGAACTGAATCTAGGAGATGTTGTGTCTCCTGTTAGCTTAGTCTGGTGGGTTTTCATGGCCTCATAACCTTGAGTGCAGAGACTGTGATTTTCATACCAAGTGGAATAGTCAGGTGTTGCTGGGCTGGGAAAGGGGGGCATTCTACAGCCTGTGACCCATTTCACCTCATGTTATTTAGCAATTAACAGGAACAAATGCACAATTAAGAGTGAAAATTAAAACCTAGGGCGTGCTTTTTGTTAATGAGAATTTTCTCATTTTGAAAAAGAATGTGGTGCCTTAATTTAGTTCCTCTGAAAAGCTGCACCACCCTCCCCCCCCTCCACCCTTTGGCAGAGGGCTCTTGATGGGTTTATGACGATGGGTCCTCAGGGTGGGGCAGTCACTTAGGGGAGGGGACTCAGGGAGCTGACTAGTGCAGCCCTGGGAGGAAGCCCCAGCTCATGCTCCAGCCGGGAAAACGAAACTCAGACCTGGATACAGGAAAGTCTGGAGAAGATTAGACAGAAACCGGGAAGCAAAGGGAGCTTACACATGTCTTCCAGGGCTTTGAAAACTGCCCCAGGCCAGAGAGATGCTTCTGGCAGGATTAAGAAGTCGGGGCAGGCTGAGACTTTTCCAGAGGATGGCTGTTTCCATGTTAGTGCATCTGTTTTCCTTTCCTTGGGTACACTCCTTCTCAGGTGGCTCCCAGCCCGGCTCAGGATGCCGCCCAGTGACTCCTGGAACTGGTCCCTGGCCATTGGCCTGAGTCCTGGCCCCAGGATGGATCTCCGGACTGCCCATCCTGCTCCACTCCTGCCCGTGGCTGGCCCTCATCTGCCAGACTTGCAGTAGATTGGGAGTGATGCTTGGGTTCTACTTGGTGACTGTGGGGGACTGGAATTGGCCACCCCAAGATATGCCTCTTTGGCATGAGGATTATTTTGGGCTGGTTACTTTTAAAAACTTCAGACAGGAAAGAAACTCTGAAAAGTAGAATTTACGTACCCTTTGTTAAGAGACATTCACATTTGTAAAGGAAATCTCCATCTGTAAAGGTGTCTCCCTCTCTGTACCAGGAGGAAGGGGGGATGACCTTATCTCTAGGAACTCTCATCAATGTGGAAGGCAAGGACTCAAGTCTGCATAATAACCTTACTCTTGGTTACTGTGCTCTTCTGGTAACCTCCTGTAACTGACTCCCCCACATCCCCATCATCCTCCTTTGTCTTTAGCTGAAGATGATATTTAAGGTGGTGGCTTCAGCCGTTCTGGCTGAGCTGCTCTGTTTGCCTGAGCCTCTCCCATGTATACATGTTATAAAACTTTGTTTAATTTTCTCCTGTTATTCTGTCTCATGTGAATTTAATTCATTTTCCGGCCAGAAGGATCCAGAGCCAGTCAAGGAAATGTCTTCCTCCCCTACATGACCAAGCACAGCCTGTTTTTATAATGGAAAGGCAAAAAGAGGTGGCACAGGGAGTCACAGGGCCCTTGCCCAGAGAGGAGGGCTTGCCCGTGAGTGAAAAAGGGGGACACGGAATGTGTTACTTGGTGGATGGGTCCAAATGATTGAAAAGGACCATCAAGATGCTGATAGTGGGGGCCGGCCCTGTGGCCGAGTGGTTAAGTTCATGTGCTCTGCTTAGGCGGCCCAGGCTTTCACTGGTTCGGATCCTGGGCGCTGACATGGCACCGCTCATCAGGCCACACTGAGGTGGCATCCTACATGCCACAACTAGAAGGACCCACAACTAAAATATACAACTATGTACTGGGGGGATTTGGGGAGAAAAAGCAAAAAAAAAAAAAAAAAAAAAAAGAAGATTGGTAGTAGTTGTTAGCTCAGGTGCCAATCTTTAAAAAAAAAAAAATAAGATGCTGATGGTGAGCGTGTTTTAAGTGCTCCGCGAGGCCCTCCCACATTTTATGACTAATCCTCTGACAGTTTATTATCTCTATTTTGTAGATAGGAAAACTAAGGCACGGGGCTAAGGGTCAATCTGACGGGACCTCTGTGAACTTGAGATGTGTCTATATGTACTGAACACCAGGACGTGAAGTTAATGAGGTTTACAAAAGGGGTGGGGATGAGCTGAGAAAGGGAGGGGTGTGAGGGAGCAATGGATATTAATAATATTAATTAATGACAGTCATGATGGCATTAAGTATTAATTAATTATTAATAAGTAATAGTAGCTACCATTTATTGGGAAATTCGGAGGCACCGAGGATAGTGTCAAACTCATTCTGGGCGTCATGTTTTTTTTTTTTTTAAGATTTTATTTTTTTTCCTTTTTCTCCCCAAAGCCCCCCAGTACATAGTTGTATATTCTTAGTTGTGGGTCTTTCTAGTTGTGGCACGTGGGACGCCGCCTCAGCGTGGTTTGACGAGCAGTGCCATGTCCGCGCCCAGGATTTGAACCGACGAAACACTGGGCCGCCTGCAGCGGAGCGCGCAAACTTAACCACTCGGCCACGGGGCCAGCCCCAGGGCGTCATCTTTTTTGACCATCTCATTAACTTCATGAAGTTGGCGGAAATGATCCCTAAATAAAAAATTACTGTTTGTGGGACAACAAACTTTAAATCATGGACTGACAGATCCGCATTCATTCCTTCGCTTTTCTACCAGTTACTGAGCACCTGCTACAGCCAGGCCATCATACACGGGGGCTGAGCAGCTCAATTCAGTTAGGGAGATGGGTCCAGGATGCGAGAGGAGAGGAATGACTCTCATTTCATGTGGGGAGAGCACAGAGGAGAGAGAGCTCTGTTGAGACCAGCACTTCTTCTTAGAAAGAGCCTGTAAACTATTGATGATATTGATGATATTCATCGCATAAACCCAAATGTGCCAAGTTCTTTATATACATTATCTTATTTAGTTCTCACTATGGCCTTGCAAGGGAGATACAATCTTGACCAAACAGAAGAGGAAACCGAGGCACAGAGAGGAGGCTGATGTGGGCAAGTGGCAGAGCTAGGGTTTGCACTCATTGGCCCCAAACCCATGTTGTCCACAGGACCCTCAGTTGCCTCCCCAGCTTCCCTCTCCTGTGCTGTCCCGAGAAGCCTGCCCCGAAGCAGGCCACTGGGTGTATGGGCCCTGGCTTTGTCTTCCTGGGTCCGGTGTGGCCAGGCTGTGATGCTGGTGCAGGACCCCAGAGAGACTTCGAGCTCGCTGCAGCTCTCAGTGGGCGCTCTGGCCTGGGGTTTGTTGGCTGAGCTTGTGCTCTGTGGGCCAGTGAAATGGACTCACAGGCTAGTGTCATGACAGGAAGCCGGTGCGAGAAACAATCCACTTGCTCTGTGTTTCTAGATCAAATAAATCTGGCCAGACCCTTCCTCCCTTGTCAGAAAGGGCAAGAAATCCAGCCTGGTTTATGTTTTGGGGCAGCCCTTCCCCATCCTCGGGCTTGTGTGAGAAGCCCTGGAGTTCACAAGGTCCAGAAGACATGGGAAGGCCTCCTCTGGCCTTGCTTCTGGCCGTCGTGGTCCCCCTGGGCCTCCTGGGCTATGGCTTCTCCTGGGACCTTTGCTGAGGTTTTGGTGCCACAGAACTTGGGGTTGAGGCCCCTGTCTTCACTTCCACCTTCTTAGGTGGTCCTGCCCCATCTGAGGGGGTTGCAAGGAGAGAAGCCAGCTGCTACCTCCTCCTCCACCTTCTCGTCTTAGGATATCTGACTGCTCTCCTGGGCTGGGCTACCGCCTTCTCCTTTTCTCCCTGGGGTCTCTCCCCTTTGTGGACAATACAGCTACAAGGCAACGAATCCTGTCTGGACCTCGAGGACAGAGGTGCTGGGGGTGTGGAAGGGAAATTAGTCTCTCGTTCTTTGTTATAATCACAGATGCGCCATCAGTCCCCGAGGTTTGTTGACCCCTCCTGGATGTGGAGCCTGGCCGTAGTAGTTTCACCTAATCTTTGCTACAGTCCTGCGAAATAAGGCTGTTCTGGTCGTCCCATTTTGCAAACGGGCAAACTGAGATCTGGAGAGGTTAAGTAATTTGTGTGAGGTCACACAGCTGGTAAATGGTTGCTCTGAGATTTAAACCCAGTACCCACACACTTAACTGCTGTATGGCCTTCCTGTCTGTACCGTAACTATTTACGGTGACTCTGTATGCTCTCGTTGCCCTGTTGAGTGGGTGACCCATTCCGTTTTAAATATCATGTCCTCTTAATATCTCTCAATATCTATGTGATCTTGTACTTAATAAAGATGCAAATAAATATCCTCAAAGATTGGCTGGGAGAGAGTTCTGGAAAACAGGGCGTCCCAGACTCCAGGGCTACAGGGAGGGCTATGTTCACCTCCTTGACTGATGTGGGAGATTGCAGAAATGGTCACCAGTTCTTTCCTGCCCTGTTTCCATGCCTTGGCAATGTGACTTAAGCTTCTCCCATCAAGGGGTGGAGCCTGGCTCTTTGCCCCTTGAATGTGGGCTGGCCTTGTGGTGGCCACACCAGTAGACTACTGTAGAAGGGGTGGTGTGCCAGGCCTAGGCCTCAAGTGGCCCCACACACTTCTTCTCTTTCTCAGAACCTGCCACTGCCATGTTTACAAGCCCAGCTAGCTTGCCAGAGAAGAGCAGACACATGGCCCAATCTCTCCTATCATCCTGGCCAAAATAAACCAGCCGTTCCCAGGAACAGAGCTTCCTATAACCAGCAGCTGGTGCTGATGCATGAGTGAACCGAGACCAGAAGAATCTTCCAGCTGAGCCCAGCCCAAGTTGCCAACCCGTAGAACCCTCCGCTAAATTAATGGTCATTGTTGTAAGCCACTGGGTTTTTGAGGTAGCTTGTTATGCAACAAAATCTACCTGAAATGCTGAGCTTCAAGTCAGACCCATCCATCCCAGAACTGAGTGGTGAGACCAGAGGCAGAAGATAGGGAAGCTGAATTGGAGCCCCGTTTCCCCTTTCTCACTGTTCCATGAAAGAGCATTTCTCTGCGGTTTGTGGCACAGATGCCTGACACTGTGGTTTTATGTCTGAACATCTCAACAGCTGAAATGAGCCATCACTGAGAGCTGCGGTCTGGTCCCAGCCCTGACACCAACTTGCCATGTGGCTTTCCCTGATTCTCTTAACCCATCGGGCTGCAGTTCCTTGCATATTTAACAGTATGAGACTGACATACACCCTTTATAAGATTTCTCCCAGCTCTAGTGTTCTGTGACTCTGCGATGCATCCATTAGGATGGTGTGCATACTGTCCACATTTGATTTGGACAGTTTATTCTGGACTACCGGAGTGGCATCAAATGACGAGATGGATTTTTTTTTTTAACCATCCACATAAAAAGAAACAGACCATAAACTGGCTAGTGCCACTATAAGAAAATCCCTTTACTGACAATAAAGCAAAAAATGTCTTAACTATAAAAGTACAGGTTTGGAAAGGAAATGCTTCAGTTTCCTGACAAATAAGAGTGCGCATTATTCAAGCAAGAGGGTTTTACAGGCTTTGTGTTGAAATTTACAAAACCGCATTGCTTTTGGCTTCTCTCCTAAAGGCAGAAAAGGGCTTGGTTGGGCTGACTGCAGGAGCCCACAAAATGTGCTCATTCCTTCATTTATTCAGCCAGTGCTTCCTATGAGCCAGACACTGTCCTCCTTCTGGGAGTGTGGGACTGAACAAGACAGGCAAGTCCCAACTCTCAAAGGGCTGACACTTCAGTGGTGGAAGCAAATCCACGGTCAAGCATGTGTCATCTAGCGATTAGTGCTGTGAAGAAAAATACACGTTTGTTAACGGAGAGATTAACACGGGATGTGTTTTCCCAGGAAAGGAAACACATTTGCAGCCTTTCCCTGCAGTTTCTCATTCACTCCCAAATGCAGACCTCGGAGCCGGGAGGGCGTCTGCATCCACTGACACGCATCTCACAAGTCTCCCTAATCAGGAAGAAAACCCGAGGAGGGGAGAATAGGGAAAAAAAGGACTCTTGACAGCCCCAATTTGGGGGATAGGCTGCACCTGAGGCTGGGGCTCCACTGTGGCTTCCTAGGGCAGCGTCGCTGGATCAAGCAACGAGCCCTGTGCTGGGGTTGGAGGGCCTGAGCTCTGGTTCCATCTCAGGACTAGATTCTGTGTGTGACTTTGGACGCATCTTGCACTCTCTGGTTCTCAGTCTGTCTAACAAGGGGAATACGGCTACTACCGACCTCTCCATGTTGTTGGAAGGCCAGATGACATGACAAACAAAAGCATTTTGTTGTTTTCCCCCTGGACTGTACGTCCCCTGAGGCCAGGGGCCATGTCCTACTCATCTTATTTCCATAGAGCTTGACGTATATCAAGTGTTTAATAAACGATGGTGGAGTGAAGGAGTGGGCCAGAGAATAAATTAGCAAAAGAATGAAACTGAATCCCGTGGGCCTGCATTTCTTCATTTTGCAACTCAGGGCTCCCATGTATAGCTATGCAGGTTGTGCACTGCACAAGGAAGAGGGGGTGGGAGGAGACTAAAACCCAGTTTTCCCGCCTGCCCAGTCACGTGCCTGGTTCAGAGAGGGGTGCCTTTTCTAATCTTCACAAAGGCATCTTATGGGCCCGGAATGGCTCTGTCTAAAATGAAAGAGTTGAACTCTACTGCCTTCCAGGGACTCTCATTGAATCATTAAGGGCTGAGGCCACAGAAGCTCTATTTTTCAGAAAATCCCCAGATGACCCAGATTGTCCTCCAGGTTTGGGTACTGTGGATTGGTGGTCTTTCCAGGCCCTTTCTGCTTTAATAGGAAGTGATTTTGAATTACATTTTATATTTCTTCAATGTATTGTGTTTTAGTATTTCACATTTAAGTTCTCTTTGTTAGTAAGTACACGAGCTCCCATCTCACCATGTCCTTCCTCCCTTTCTACCATCTGTTTTTGGTGGGGAGTAGCGGTTGGAGTTTGTGGAATATGTGGCCCCCATTCATCCATTAGGAAATTCCATGCCAAGTTAATAAAAGAAAAAAGTCCTTAAATTCCTCTTCACAGCCTCCAGCACGTGTATTTTTCCTGACTCCATCAGCAACATCAGGTCAAACGACAAAAGCAGGGTTCTTTGGACAAGACAGAGCTGCTAAGACAAAAGCCTGCTCATGAAACCTAGCAGGCTGGAAGTTAATTTGTCTGCCTTCACGTCTTTCTCACCCTCTGCATCAGCCAGAAACCGCTCAGGAGGCTGGAAAGGAGTGAAGAGAACTCTAAAGAATATCCTGGGACTGCGGGAGGCTGTGAAGGCGGGGACGCGCTGAGAAGGCGGGGACGCGCTGAGAAGGGGACCTCTCCCCAAGCTGGGATTCAGACTTGTGTTGAAGGAGGTGTGGCTGCAGGCCACTGTGTTCTCTGTGCTGCACGGTGGCTGGTCTACCTTTGCTAGGCAAGCAGGAAACACCCCTTCTGGGCGCAGGTGGACCGAGGCTGGGAGCTGACTGCTGGGGGCCTCTGAGTCGCTGGAAACGGGTGTCGCTGAAACTCAATGGGGATGAGCGCCACTAGCTGTCCCCCCAAGGCACTGCTAGCAACAGCTCTTGGAACCGGAAGAACTAATGGGAAAAGCATCGGAACAGAAAGAGAAGCCCCTTCTTCCTGCAGTGTCTTTCTTGCGCCCTCTACTGGCAAAATTTAGCATCATGCTATCTTCAAAAGAGAAATACTTCCAGAGAGTCATCCGTGAAAGATGGAGCTGAAAGACAGTAAATTGATAGCTGGCGTACTCTTGTAGTGTACTCTCCTCTTAATCATTTCTGCGCCATTCTACTTGCACAGGTCTGGCACTTAGTAGATACAAAATTAATGTTAACTGAATGACTGAAAGAAGGCATGCGCAAATGAATGAACGACAGGGTTTGCTTTTTTCTGGCAGCTGTGTTGCAGAATGCAGTTTTCCACTGGTTCAAATTTTATCTACAGAATAGAAAATGGCAGTTTTTACTCCCTCCAGCCTCACTTTCTTACTAAATTTAAAATTAATTGAATTACCTGTTATATCTTCCCAACTTTCATATAACTGATCAACTTGATAAAAATTCATTAAAGAATTGAGCAATTTGGTGGAAAAAATTAATTAAACTAGTTTGAATTGATCCGTTGATTAAATTCCCCTATTGAACATTGAACTGACAGTCAGGAAAACACCAGACTAGTATCGGTTTTTAAGATCAGAATATTAACCAAAGTGTTGCCGGCCAAGGAACTAAGTCCAAGAGAATTGTTACCCAGAAGGATAAGAACCTTAATAATATGAAAATCAGAATTAATTCTGACTCAGGTGTCAAATGGTTCCTTGCCGATTGCAGTGTGATAAGTCAGCAGTAACCAGGGACTAAGTTACACTGTAGCTTAACATGAGGATGCCTGGTGAAAAGATAATTGCATCGAGATTGAGTAAAAGCCCTGTGTGGGCTCGCTGCTAATGTGGACAAGTCCCTTGGCCTTCCTCGGGCTCCTTCTTCTCTGGAATGCAAGGAAAACTGTACACTCTGCTTTGGGGAGGAGTAAACATAATATGAATGTTAAAGTCTTTTGGAAATTTAAAGTACTACACACATTTGAGGCTCTTCTTATTAGTTTACAGTGGCAAAATGGGCATTTTGAGGTTGTTTCAAATTTCTTAGGTTTCCGGAAGATTCTGAATGCATCTGAAGTGCTGAGAACGTACTTCTATTTTCTGATGGAAGGCAGAAGCCCAGTGGAAAGGATTTTTGGGTTTAGGATCATACTCATCGCGTCTCCTTCAAGTATCTCAGGGCCTTTGTTCGTGCAGGTCCCTCTGCCTGGGATTCTTTCCTGTCCTCCTTGCCTCCATAACTCCTACTTATCCTATTGGCTCTATCATCATTTCCTGAGCTCCCGGACCAGTCAGCTCTCCCTGTTATATGCTTTTACATACCACATCTCTCTTAGGTAATGCTTACTGCTATGGGTATTATACATTTTATTGTGATTTTTTTTTTTTTGTGGTAAGGAAGATTGGCCCTGAGCTAACATCTATTGCCAATTTTCCTCTTTTTTCTTGAGGAAGATTGTTGCTGAGCTAACATCTGTGCCAATCTTCCTCTTTTTTGTATGTGGGACACTGTCACAGCATGGCTTGATGAGCAGTGTGCAGATCCATGCCTGGGATCCGACCCCGCAAACCCTGGGCCACCCAAGTGGAACACGAACTTAAGCACTACACCACTGGGCCAGCCCCTTATTGTGATTTTTTTTTATTAATGTCTGTCTCCAGGCTGTAACTCCACAATGGCAGGGACCACTTCCGCTTTTGCCCACAAGGACGTTTTTGGTAGGTGTTTAAATATCATTTGTTGGATGAATGAGTGGATGAATGAATGAACATATTATCCAGAGCTGACTAGAGCTGACTGGATTTTGATGTGTTGGCCATACTTTGAAAGAAACGGCAATACTTGGCTTTCTGGGGCTGCAGAAAGAACTCAGGAATAGACACGATTCACTGGAGTGTCCTCAGCATCCAGCCCAATCTCTGGCATACAGTAGGAGCTCAGTATGTGTTTGTTGAATGCATTAACTTTGGAGCCAGAAGTCTGGGGCTTGAGTTTTCTCTCTAAAATTTATAGGCTCAGCAAACTTGGTGAAGATGTCTACCTTGCTATACAATACAGTGAAAACAGGCCCGGCGGCCAGCATCCCTGGCCCAAATCCCCATTGATTAGATGCTCGACAAGCCTTTTAACATCACTATACCCAAGTCTGCTTATATACAAAAATGAGAGTCGGACTACTATACCAAGATTATTTCAAGGATTAAATGAGAAAAACGATTCAAAAGGCCTTGCCCAATACGGCACATATCAGATGTTAAATGTTTGTCACAGTCCTGTCCCCTCTCTCAGCCTCCATAGCATGGGAATAACATCACCTTCTTCAGAGTCGCTGCATCACAAATAAGATCGTGTCCGTTAAACACTTTGTAACCTGACGCACAAGACTCGCTTTCCTTCCTTCCCACTCTGCGTCAAAAGAAAAGTGTGTACAGAATCAGCATTGGCCACCAGGTGGCACTGTGGTAATACCTTTGATTTCACGGCTTCCGCTTGACAAAATAGCACCTTAGTGTACCTTTTAAATTGAAGTTTTGAGGTGAGAAAAATGGGTTGCATTTAAGAGGGAAGCATTGCTCGATCATGGCGTAATGCCTGTTGTAATGGTATTTTAATGTCCAGGTTCTTACTCTGGAGAATCAGGAAGGAAAATTTTAAAACATTCCTTTAGATTCTTAATTTGGAAATATGAGAACCACCAGACCCAGGTAAGTGAGGGATGAAAGCTTTTACTTGCTTTATTACAACATAATTTTATCACAATTTACAACTTTTTCCTCTTGGAGATCTATTTTGTTTCCTCAAGTATTCTGGTAACTTATGCTTATGGGTTTTTTTCCTTCTTTTTTTAAAAGAAATGTTTGGTTTGGTTGACAAATATTCCTGAGTACCTACCGTGTGCCGTGCTGTGTGACTGAAATGAGGCTGCGGACAGAGAAGACAAAGCGCCATGTCCCTAAGGGAGAGAGAGACCCATTATCAGCTAGTAAACAAACGAACAAATTAGGGAATTTCAAGTGGGAGATGCATAAGGGGTGACTGAGCTGTGCGTGTTGGGGGCTACTTCGGATAGGGTGGTCTGAGAAAGCTTTTTCAAGCTGGAGGTGTGTGATCTACAACTTGAACGATTAGAAGGACCTGGTCAGGCAAATGCCTCGAGGAAGAGCATCCTAGGAAGAGGGAAAAGACAGTGCGAAGCCCGGCTGTGGGAACCAGCTCGCCCTGTTCAAGAGGAGCATCTCTGTCAATCAATACACAGGCATACCTTGTTTCGTTGCACCTTGCTTTATTGCACTCCACAGGCCCTGCGTTTTTTACAAATTGAAGGTTTGTGGCCGGCCTGCCTTGAGCAAGTCCCTTGGCACCATTTTTCCAACAGCATTTTCTCACTTTTTTAACAATGTTTTTTTTTTTTTTTTTGGTGAGGAAAATTGTCACTGAGCTAACATCTGTGCCAATCTTCCTCTGTTTTATGTGGGATGCTGCCACACACTGATTTGGTGAGGAGTGTGTAGGTCCGTGCCTGGGATCTGAACCCACGAACCCCCCGCTGCCAAAGCAGAGCACGTGAACTTAACCACTACACCACTGCGCCAGTCCCAACAATGAAGTGTTTTTTAATTAAGGTACATACATTGTGTTTTTTGGACATAATGCTCTGGCACAATTATTAGACTACAGTATAGAGTCGACAAAACTTTTATATGCACTGGGAAACCAAAAAATTCATGTGACTCACTTTATGGCGATATTCACTTTATTGCCGTGGTCTGGAACCAATCCTGCCATCTCTTGGAGGCCTGCCCGTGTTCCAATGATCTACTGCTGTATAACAAACTGCCCCCAAACTTCATGGTTTTCAACAATCTGTTTATTTTGCTGACAGTGTCGTCAGTGTTAGGATCTTGGGACAGGCTCAGCTCGGCGGTTTGTTTTGACCCACTTGGCACCAGTGAGGGCAGCTGAGGCTGGAAGACGCACCTTCAAGATGGTTCTTCACTCCCATGTCGACACCCCGATGCTGCCTGGACTCTCTCTTCTCTCCATGGCGTCTCGTCCTCAGAGCCTCGCTGTGGCTGGGGCTTCTCACAGCATCAGGGGCTCATGGTGTCGGGACTTCTTACTTTGCTGTTGGGTTCCAAGAGACCTGGGTAGGAGCTGCCAGTCTTCTTAAAGCCAAGGCCCAGAAGTTTCTTCTAGGCATGGCATCACTTCTGCCTCTACTGGTCAAAGAGGCCAGTCTTCTTTCTTCAAAGGGAGAATAAATAGACCTCACCTCCTGATGGAAGGAATGTTAAAGAATTTGTGGCCATTTTCAATTTGCAACAGATCCTTGAAACATTAACAGAAATTCCCTGTAAATGGCTAGGGGCCATACTTCACAGCCCAACACCGTGGATCTGGTCTCTCTGTAGCTTGAAGATCAGCCAACTGCTTTGGAGGGTTTTCCTTGGGGTCCAGGCCCATAACTAGGAAAGTGCACTGAACAAAATCTACTCTGTCCACGGTCAACCGTGAGCATTGTCATCAGCACTGAGTAAGTGTGTGGGGGGTTTCCTAAGTTCTGATTGTGACTCTGTGGCTTGGGAGTTGGGGCGGAAAACATGAAGCAAAATGCCAGCCTCTGTGTGTGAATTTTCCTATGCAGAGCAGTGCTGGGATAACCTTGGGGAAACAGGAACACAGTGCAACACGTGATTACAGTTCAGATGCTAGGAATGTTCGTCCTGGAAATGGTCCACGAAACAACTATAATTTTATCCTGGTTGACACGTGATCTAGCCAGGAGCGTGTTTGGTTTATTAAATTTGTCCACTTAAGAAAGATAATTGAGCCAGTTGGAGTGACAGTCCTTCTCTTCTGACTGAGTCGTAAGAGAAAAGAAGCACAGGTTGGCGAGCTCCTCCGTTTCCGCCACAGCAGCCTTGGGGAGAAGGAGGGAGGCCAGCGGGAACTGGGAATTGTCTCTGATGGGCAGGAGATGGGGGAGGGGATTGGCAGGGTGAGGATAAAGCAAGCTGACTCTGATAGACTCCAGCTGGCGCAGAGTGTGTTCCATGTCAGTGTGGCAATCGACAGAGCAAATCATTTTTGTATTGACACATGTCCCAAGTCTAATGTTGGTCTAATGATGGTGGCTGGCTTCCCTCAAGATGCAATTGAACTTAGAAATGTTTGCTTAATGATGGCGGCTGCTAAGTCAAGATACACGTGAACCTGAAAAGACATCAGCAGACTTAACAATCACAGTCCTCACCTGTGTCCCCAGGTGCCCTGCAGACGTCCTGAGACTCCGAAACGATCCTGTTAACTGAGAGCTCTTTCTGTCCCTAATTGATAGGTCAGCACAGGCAAGGTTTCCAGTTTCCTCTTCACTCCTGGATGGCAGAGGGACACTCGTCAATGTCCCATTGTTTCATTGGGAGCAGCATTTTAATTTTTCATTATTATTGGTTACGGTGTTAAAATGGATGGATTTACCTGAATGAAGATTTTTGTGGCAGCGCTGACAATTAACTGGGGAAGTCCACTTGCGGTCATAGGGTAATTAAAATAGAACTTGGTCATTCAGATCCCGCACTCAGATGCTATCTCTGCACACGGACCAATCGTCTGGGTTTAATAAGACATGTTTTTGGAGGTCTTGACTTGAATCCAAAAACAATCGAATTAATCACGTATCTCTTGGCTCTTACATTTTCTATAAACGAGGGGAGAATCCATCAAAGGTTGCTCCTCTGAAATCGAATCTGGGGTTGGATTTTCTCTTAGCCCGATATCGACCTGCCTGTGGGACCGTGTGTAGTTGTGATGACCATTTGCACCGGCTCTCGTCTCTTCTTGCTCACAGAAGTGCCTGATCTTTAAAAGGAACCCCCAAACGTTTTGCGGGGTCTCGGAAGGAATTTTCACACACTCATGAATAAATTGCCTCACTGGCGTGGTCGGGGTTTCCTGGGAGCTCCTGTTTCTTTCGTCTTCTACTGTGGTGGCCGATCCGTCCAGGAGGGGCCGTGGTCTCTCGCCAGGCCCAGCTGAGCTGTGTCTGCAGCCCTCTCTCCCCCTCTGCAGCCCGGCCGGGGGGCCTTTGTGGTTCCCTAACTGGGTGCTGTGCTTCTGTGCAGTGAGGAGAAAGCTGCTTTCCTCTTTTTGCATCAAACTCATCACCCAAGAGGGAACCACCACCCCACTGCTTGTGGCCCAAAGGGTTACCAGGGTGCATCAGCTCTTTTGTTTTCATTACTGCTCTCCCTCTCCCTGGCATCGTCAAGCTGTGAATCCATGGGGCTGAATTCAGGACCAATCAGAGGGAGAGACAGCCTGCTTGGACACATCCTTCTCTGACTTCTAGACTTTGGGCCTGGGTCAAACCTATGTGTCTGGTGTAGAGGAAAGAGCAAAAGTCCCTAAAGTCAGACAGACCTGGGGCCAGTTCCCAGCTCTGTCACCTACCAGCTGTGTGACCTGGGGCAAGTCACTCAACCTTTCTGAGTCTCAGTTTTCTCATTCTCCAAAGGGAATAATGATGAGATAACCTACTCAGAGAATTTGTGGACAAAAATCCCTGTTCCTGGCACAGAGCTCCTAGAACCCTTGGAATTTCCTTAGTGATGGGAGTGTCTTTTGTATGCTAATGCAGTGACTCACCGTAGGGTTCCTAGGGAGCTTTAGGATGGGGCCTGGTTGCTGGAAAAAACAACCAAATGATTAGAGAGTGGGAACTTACAGCTTTACCCTCTGACCTCCAGGGAGAGGGGAGGGTTTGAAGATGAGTTCAGTTACCATTGGCCAATGATTTAATCAATCATGCCTACATAATGAAACCTTGGTAAAAAATCCTCGAATGTTGAGGACTGAGGGAGCTTCCATGTTGGTGGACACATCCATGTGCTGGGAGAGTGGCGTGCCCCAACTCCACGGGGACAGAGGCTCCTGCACTTGGGGCCCTTCCAGGCCTTGCCCTGTGTACCTCTTCATCTGGCTGTCCATCTTTGCCCTTTATAATACACTGTACTAGTAAATATAGCCCTTTCCTGAGTTCTGTGAGTTGTTCTATCATGGGGGGTCCTGGGAGCCCCTGAAGTTGCAGTCAGCTGGGTAGAGGAGAGGGTGGTCTGAAGACCCCACTTGCTGCTGGTTCTGAAGTGGGGGGCAGTCTTGTGGGACCGAGCCCTTAACCTGTGGGGTCTGTGCTGACTCGGGGTAATTAGTGTCAGAAGTGAGTTAAATTGTAGGACAACTCGTTTGTGTCAGACAATTGGAGAACCGGTGTCGGAACGACGTATTTGGTGTCAGGAAAAACCAAACAGAAGATGAAACACATCTTCACGTGCGTTGCTGGAATTGGTCCTATTTTTATTACTACACTTTGTTCAGGGAGGCCGAAGTAGCCCAGAGAAGATTAATCAGGTGTGGGAGCTCATCAGAGAAAACTGATTTCATGTTACGATAGTCAGATATGTTTGTTCTCGAAGTCGGTACTAGTCTTAAAGGGTATAATAGCTTATATGGGACTTGCATTATTAATGCCTTTTTTCTCCAAAGGAATTCCCATCATCCCAGGGTGAAATGTGCAAGTGTGAGGGCCTGTATCCTGTTGGATGTGCGGATACACTTGGGGTTAATTGATTTCTCTTGAGAAAGTTCAACCACTTAAGAGCAAAGTGTCCATGCTGGGTGCATTAGAACTGCAAACCCTGCTGGACGGTCAGCTCCGTGCATGCAGAGAAAAGCAGAAAGGGGCCAGGTTCTGCCTCCGCCACGGCTAGGCTGCAAGGGAAGGTGTCCTGCAGTGGGCGGGGGAGGCCACGTCAGCAGCGCCGCAGCAGTCAGTGTGAAATGCACACCCACTTGTCACAGCGGACCCGGCAAGCTGCCAGACCCGCACAGATTTGTAAATAAAAGGCATTTGAAAGCAAGACCTGTTGGAGCAAATGGGCATCAGCAACAAGTGATGGCTTTTTTTTTTTTTAAAGCCTGCTATAACCTTTATAGGGCTCCCATTTAATCACACTCTCTGGACCCATTATATTACTTAGTCCTCAGAAAACCCTAGGCATCCTGGTTTGCCTGCTGTCCTGACGCAAGTATTGAAAGGGCCCCTTTTCACATTCCAAAGTGCCCCAGGTGGGACAATAAATTATGTGGTCACCCAACACATTACGTTCATTTTATGGAAGAGGAAACAAGCACAGAGAAGGTAAGTGATTCATTCCAGGTCACACAGCAGGTGGATGATGGAGCTGGATTCTAGCTCAGGCCGGTCTGTCTCCAGTGCCCAAGCCTTTCCTGCCAGGGTCTTCTGCTCCTCAGTACAGAGACGTGAGCACAGCTCCTTGCAATGGGTCCCTCTGGGGGACTAGACACTTGCTGGAGTGATTTACCATTGTTTGGGACACTCTCGTAGCTCCTCTTTTAGAGTAATTTTCTAATTTTTAGAGTAATATATTTTTTTTAAGAACACGTTTGATGTTAGTAAATCTTAGTCCTCTGAGGATAGATTCCATTTTTGAAAATACCCCAAACACTTTCAGAGCCACATCTTGTGAATAAGTTGGGAAGTCATGCTGGGGACACGATCCTGAGCCAAACCAAAGGCTGAGTTTGAATTAGTGGTTTATTTGTTTGCTTGTTTGGTTGGTGAAACTGGCTTTGAAAAAAATTCTCAAAACTCATGTTGCAGATATTTTGAACAGTGAAAGTGTCATTTGAATGGGTTTAATTTCCCAAAGTCAATTTTTTAAAGTCTCATTTTATCACGCCTGTTAGATGTGACATATTGTCTAGTCTTTTGTAGCTAAGCACATTTAGCTTGGAATGAGTGGATGAGCTGGCCTAGGTGGTTGAAGTTCCTGGCCTTAGATGAAAAAATAAAGCAATCCTTTTCTTAGAACTCAGGTTTCTATTTATTAGCCAAATCCCCAAGCCTTCATGTCCCGTCGTGTCTTCCAGTGGGTGTCCTTGGCCTACATTTTAAAAACCAATAGGCCAGGTAACATATGTTTGCAGTACTTAATATTTGTCTTTCAACTTATGGTAATGTTTTGGATGGGTTTATCTATTAAAAATAATCATTATAAATTTTTAATTGCACTTTTAAATTTATAAAAAAAGTCGATTTTGGTTTTTTTCTCATTTAAGTTAAAAACAACCAGTGGAATAAAGTGAGTCAGGGATTATCATCCCGTGTTACAGGTAAAGAAAGAGAAGCTCTGAGATCGTGTCTTGTCTATGGTGACATAGGTATAAGTGACAGTGTCTGGACTTGAGGATGCCCGGGGCATCTAGTTCCTGGTTATCTCCTTTTCTACTGGAGAGTACTTCCTTTCTCTTGATTGCTTTGTTCTCAGAGGTTATTGGTCCTTTTACGTCTATATTAGTTTTCTATGGCTGCTGTCACAAAACGCAACTTGGTGGCTTAAAACAACAAAAGTTTATTCTTGTAAAGTTCTAGAGGACAGAAATTTGAACTAACTCCTGTGGGGCTACCTCAAGGTGTCAGATGGGCCACATTCCCTCTGAAGTTTCTAGAGAAGAGTCCATTTTCTCACCTTTTCCAGTTTCTAGAGCTCATTGATTGGATTCCTTAGCTTATGGCCCCTGTCTCCAATTTCAGGGCCAGCTGGGTAGCATCTTCAAATCTCTCTTTCTCTGTTCCATCTACACATTGTCTTCTTCTCTGTGGTTATTCTTCCTCTGATTCCCTTTTATGAGGATATATGTGATTGCATTTAAAGGCCACCTGGATAATCCACAATAATTTCTCCATATAAGGGTTCTTAATTTATCACATCTGCAAAGTCCTTTTTTTGTTTGTTTTTTTATCCTGTTTTTGCTATCTAAATCCCCCCTGGTACATAGTTGTATATTTTAGTTGTGGGTTGTGGGAAGATGCCTCAACATGGCCTGATGAGTGGTGCCATGTCTGCACCCAGGATCCGAACCAGCAAAACCCTGGGCCACCGAAGCGGCGTGCGTGAACTTAACCACTTGTCCATGGGGCCGGCCCCATGCAAAGTCCTTTTATTTTATTATTTTTTTTGCCATATACGGTAACATTCACAGGTTCTAGGGGTTAGAATGGAGATATCTTTGGGGGTCATTATTCAGCCTGCCAGAGTCCACCCTTTGGTCTTCAAAGATTCATGTCCATCCCACGTGCAAAATGCATTCACCCCATTTCAACATCCTCCTGAGTCTCAACCCATTACAACATCAACTCTAGTTCAAAATCTCATCTGAAGATCATCAGCTCAAAAGTCTCAAATTTTATCATCTAAATCAGGTATGGGTGAAACTTTTGGTATGATTCATCATGAAGAAAATTTCCTCTCCATCTGTGGACCTATGAAACTGGAAAACATGTTGTTTACTTCCAACATGCAATGATGGGACAGGCATAGAATAACAGTCATAGAAATTTCTATTCCAAAAAGGAGACAATAGAAGGAAGAAAGGAGTCATGGATCCCAAGCAATTTCAAAATCCAGCAGGACAAATTCCATTAGGTTTCAAGGCCTGGAAATAATCCTCTCCGGCTTTTGACTCTGCCCCCACAGCCAGAAACTCCACCCTGGGAATCATTCCTCTTATTTTGAAGTAGTATATGTTTGCAGCTGTATAGTTTTATAAGCCTCTAGTTTTAGTTAAGTTTAGTAGTAACATTAATAACGTTTACTTTTAGTCTCTCATTAATAGTTTTCTTTCTTGTAGAATTTTGAGAGTCCTATAACTTTCCTTCATTTTGTCCTCTCTCGGTCCCTTTCAGTCCAAACTGGCAGTGTTTTTGCTAATATAACATTCTTAAAAATCTTACAGCTCTCCAGTTTATGCCATAGATATTCATGCCATTAGACAACAGGATTCTCCATAGGTATTTCCTGGACAATCTCATCTCTATTTCAGGCTTCTGCTGAGATGCTTGAGGGGATCCCCAAGTCATGTGCCTAATCGATGTGGTACTAGCCAAAGGTCGACCAGCCACACTCTTGACCTTCTCTTCAGAGCATGATTTCCTGACAGTGAATATCCTATCTCCTAATTTTAGCATCTTTTTTTCAGTCTGGATAGGCTGTTAATTTCCCAAGTCATTAAGCCCTGATTCTTTTTTGCTTAATGGTTCTTCCCTCATTTTATCTCCTTCCTTTCACATTTCACTTTAAATAGCAAAAACAAACCAGGTTGTACCTTTGCTACTTTGCTTGGAGATCTCTTCAGCTAAATATCCAAGTTCCTAACTTACAAGTTTTGCTTCCCACACAATTGTAGGACATGATTCAGGTTAGCATTCTGCCTCTGTGTGACAAGTGCTGCCTTTCCTCCAGTTTCCAATGATATGTTCCTCGCTTCCTTTTGAGACCTCACCAACAGGACCTTTCGTGTTCACATTTCTACCAATAGTCTGTTTAAGGCAATCTTTGCTTTTTCTATCATGCCTCTTCCAAAACTCTTCCAGCCTCTACCCATTACCCAATTCCAAAGCCACTTCTATATTTTTAGGAATTTCTTACAGCAGGTGCCAAAATCTGCAATAGTTTCCAATTGCCAGTCTTGGTGGCTTAAAACAAGAGAAACTTATTCTCTCATAGTTCTGGGGGACAGTAGCTTTTCAGAAATTTCATTGGGTCAAAACCAAGGGCTGCACTGTCTCTGGAACTCAAGGGGAGAATTCATTCCTTGCCTCTTCCAGCATCTGATGGCTACCGACATTTCTTGGCTTGTAGCTGCATCCTTCCAATCTGGGCTCCACTGTTACACTGCATTCCCCTCTTCTGTGTGTGTGTCAGATCTCCCTCTGCCTCCTTCTTATAAGGATATCTTTGATTGCATTTAGGGCCCAGCCAGATGATCCAGGATAATCTTCCATCTCAGGATCCTCAACTTAATCATGTCTACACATTCCTTTTTCACTGTATAAGGTAACAGTCACAGGTTCCAGAGATTAAGGTGTAGATACGTCTTGGGGGCTTTATTCAGCCCATGGAAAGTTTATTTTCCACGTCTGTATCTTGCCGTGGTCACATGTTATCTTGAAAGATTCATTGTGCAGCAGTTAATGTATACAAATTAGGTTTCCGTTGCCTCGGAGTGTCTTGCTTCAGTCCCCCAGCCTCTTGTGGTGACAAACCCTTGCTCTAGTCACAGGTGGATCAGTCATAGATCCTCACGCCCCCTGACCACTATGGTGGGTGCATGACCCAAGCCAGCCAACCAGAATCCTTCCCTGAGATTTTCAAATTGAACCGAGAGAGAGAGAGAGAGAGAGAGAGAGAGAGAGAGAGAGAGAGAGAGATGCTGTAGGAAGAGGAGACCAGAGCTACCTCTCTCCACCATGTGGTGAAAACAGAGGGACTCACCTTGCCAATTTCTCTTTTTCACTCTTGAATATACAAAATTCTCCACAATAAAAGTCCATTTCTGAAAGATACGCAGACCCGGCTTCCTGCCTAGGTGGAAGAAAGTCAGCAGGGAGGGTGGCAGTCTTGATGTCTCTGAGCCCATTAAGAAACTTTAAATTTTTCAAGAAGTTATTCTGGTGCATTAAATAATGAACAAATCACCTTGACACATATATTCTCCTTCATAGCTGCTCAAAAGATACCTTAAATTCTGATTAAACATAGCACATATTGATTTCTGCTCTCTCCTGAACCCCACTAAAATGATGAAAAAGGAATTAAAAAGTTGTAAACCTACATAAACAAAGAGCATAGGAAAGGACACAATAGCAAATTAAAGATGTCAACAAATGTTTAGAAGATGGAAAGCAGATGGACAAATGGCAATTGGATTGGCAGAGCAGGAAAGCTGGAACTAAGTGCCTAGAGAGTGGAATTCTGACAAAAAGCTAGCCAACCTTGGCCACCGAATCCTAGAGAGATTGAAATCGGAGCCCGCAGACACTTCTGGAGACAAATATGAAGAATAAGTTCAGTAGAGGATAGCTCTCATATTTATGGCTGTCTATCATCTTTTGAGTAGCTTTTCTATATTCAGGGAAATCTCAAGTTTTGCATCTTCCTTCCCTGATCTGAATTCTAATTCTCAACTTGTCCAATAGCTAGTCCCCAGCCATGTGGGCTAGCTGTGCCAATCAGACATACCCACATAACATTTTAAGAAGTGAGCTGAGGAAAGAGGATCTGTGTGTCTTTTCGTTTTTGAAGCAGGAGACTCAGGCCTTTCGCGGAAGGTGTCAACCAGTGGTTGTAAGGCCAAGTTTCTTTCATGGAATTGGCATTGGTGGGGGTTGGGGGGGGAGCAGTGATAATCTACATTAGTGCTACATTAGGAGGGCAGCAGAGTCTGCGAAGGTTTCCTCGTCAGGCCTGTTCTGTGGGGTGGTTTTGAGCATAGTTCTAGAAGATTAGCCTGGAGCCTGGTTCTTCACCCCTCCCAAGAATTCAATGAACTACCTACCAGTTAATAAACTCCTTTCCCATTTAAACTGCCACAGTCCATTTCTATTGATTGCAATTAAAACAAAAAAACAAGCAAAAAACAACCCCCTCCCCAAAACCTCCTATTAATACTGCATGTGTAATAGACACTTTTATTTCCAGATGCCCTTTCCCACTCCAAACAACCAGATAATGGATCCTCCCTTGTGGCATGTGGAGAAAGGAAATTTGTCTCTGGAGAAACTCAATCACAGGGGGCTCAGGGGGTCATCAGGAGCAATAGAGAGCAGGCTTCAGACATTAAAATGAAATAAGGGGAGAGACTTCTCAATCCAGTCCTCTTGCTCTCCTCAATTTCCAGAATGTAGGCAGCCAGGTATATACTCCCCACGCGTAGATGGGAGCATTTTTGGGGGAGTAATTGACCACTCCAAGGGAAAAATCTCCAATGAATTAGACAAATTTCTACCCAGTTGCCTTCCAAAGAAGCCTTGCCTATGCACAGAGAACTGCTTTTAATTGCCTCTCTCTTAAATATCAATGAATGTGAGGAATCCCCAGACCTTTTGAGGAAAGCTTCTATTCTCGAATGAGAAAGACCAAAGCAAATACTGAGAGGAAATGAACTCGATGAATACACTGATAGCGAAGTGAGCAGAAAGCAACTTAATTACAAACGTTATAATTAATATTTTCAAAAAGAAAAGAGAAGATATTTCATTAACGAAACAAAATACAATACTATTTTTAAAAAGGACAAAGAGCTCTTGGAAATTAAAAATAATCGAGCAGAAATGAAGAAAATCAATAGAAGGTTGGATGTTAACGTTGAGGGAATCTCCTAGAAAATAGAACAAAAGAGCAAAGACATGAATAGCTGGAGAGAGATGAGGAGAAAATCGGAGACTCAATCCAGTAGGTCCAACAACCAACCAAGAAAGACACAAAAGGGGAAGAATTTAAAAAAATCATATATATATTGAGAACTGAAGACCTTGAATATCCAGATTGAAAAGTCTCACGGTGCTCAGCACATGAGCCTATGTCAAGGTTCATTACCTAGGAATTTCAGAGCACCAGGGATAAAAAGAGAAGATGCTAAAAGTTTCCAGAGAAGACCAAACATGTCACACATCAAAGGATCAGGAATCACAATGAAATCTGACTTCTCAGCAGTAAACTTGGAAGCAAGACGTCCAGGGTACAATGTCTTCAAAGCTGAGCAATGGCTTCTAACCTGGACATCCATTTGCCTCCAAACTGCCAATCAAATGCGCAGGTAGAATGCAGATGTTTGAGGTCTCAAAACAGTATATCCAGGGAGCTCCTGGAAGATTTGATCCAGTAAGCAAGAGAAAACATGAAAGAAAATGTAAGGTTCTGGAGACAGGGCATCCCACTCTGAGAAAGAGTAAAGGAATTCCTTGGATAATAATGAAGAGCTTTCCTAGCCTAACATCCATTTAGGAGCAGGAAGACAGGGGTCTTTTGCTAAAGACAGAAAAGAAAAAACCCCACAGCACTTCAAAGGGAAAATGCAGTACTGGCAGATTCCCTAAGGAGTTGGACCTTTTTGAAAGGGGTTTTATAATTCCAGCAGAGAGTCTGAGAAAAACTGGTGTTAGTTAGAAATTAAGTAGATGAAAAATAAAGGCAATCACTAACTTTAGGGAAAACAAAATTTTGCATAAGAAAGAAAATTCAATCGAAGTATATACTATTGGTTTCAGTCATGTATAATAATTATATATTAATAATTTAAATGGTAACTTGATAAAACCAACATTATTATAAAGCTGTATTATGAACAAGGTAGAGGTGAAATGTATGTAGGGAGGGTGGGAGCATAGAGTTAAGAATGCTAAAATAATTTTTTTACAGAGGGAAATCAATACATAATCCTTAAAATGACCGATTAAAGAGTAAAAATATAAGTGTAAAAACACACTTTTAAATGCTGGAAAGATAAATGCTGGAAAAAGGAGCTAAAACAGTTGACAAGGGCTGGGTCTGGACTTAAGGTAGGCCGTGGACTGCTCTTTTGCATTATAAGCATTATAGGATTATTCGTTTTTTAAAACTTTGACCATGTGTTACTCGATAAAAATTCGAAACTAGCCAAACCTTGGAAAAAATTCTTAGTTCAACAGGAACTCTCATACTCTGTCATTGGGAATGTAAATTAGTACAATCACTTGGGAAAACTGTTTGGCAGTATCTGCTAAAGCTGACTGCACACATACCATGTAATCTTGCAGTTCACTCCCAACAGAAATGTGTACAGTTGTGCACCAAATCACACATGTGTAAATGTGTGCACCAAAAGATCTGCAAGCATGTCCGCAGCAGCGCTGTGCACGACAGCTGGAGACTGGAAAGAACAAGGCGTAGCTCCACAGTACAGCAGATACTGTAGAGTCATATGAGGGAGGGTGCTAGAGGAATGCAAATGAGCTACTTTACGTGCAATAACACGGATGAATCTCACAGACATTGTATTGAGCCAAAGAGGTCAAGTACCAAAGAGCCCATGTTACACGATCGCATTTATATAAAGTTCAGAACCAGACAAAACTACCCCATGGTGATAGAAGTTAGGATACTCATGGTCTTTGGGAAGAGGCAGGGGAGGGGAGAGACTGGGACGGGTGGGAAGGGGGCTTCCGGTTCTGGATCTGGTTGCTGGGAACACGAGAATGTTCACTTTGTGAAACTTCATCAAGCTATACTCTACTGATTACGCTCTTCTCTCTATATAATGTTAGAGTTAAGCGAATAACCTTTAACAACATTTCTTAAATAAAACACGCATACTCCTACAAGAGCAGCTCAGCCCAGGAAGGAGTGCCCATCTGGACCAGAGAATCTGCTGTTCTGGAAAATTAGGGAATTATCTGCTAGCTTATGAAAATACATTCAGAAAACCTCAGCAAGTTGAATATGGTAATTTCTTGGTTCTCGCCTTTTTACTGCAATTGAAGGAGGTTTTAGGTTTGCCCTTTCTCTGTATATTCTGCTGGGAGCTGCTTCAGTTTTTTTTTTTCCCATAATTAACGTGACTTTGAAACATTCCAACGTCTATAATATTTTCTTTCTGCTTCCTGGATGGCCGACTCATGATTTTAGGTGTAGTTCTGTTCAAAAGACAACAAAAACAGAACACGGGAGGAGTGGACAGTCTAGTAAGGAAAAGAGCATGGACTGGGTTTCGTCGGGGGAGGGGGTGGGGCCAGAATTCTATTGTGCCCTTCATGTTATCACAGGAATCTCACTCCCTGAAATAATTTAATGCATCGACAACCTTGGTTTTTCCCAGAAGTGTTTAAGAAGAGGGGCCATTCCTCTTGCCTTTGACCATTTACATTATTTGCGTTAGAAATCTTCACTGTGCGAGCCTTGGGAGGAGGGCACAGAGGGAGCAAGTCACAGCCTCCTGACCCTCACACCCTCACACTGTAAAAGCCCTTCAATTGCAGGCGTTTGCCTTGCTCTCTTGTTCCAGATGAAGAAAAGGCAGAGGGAGACACTCTCGAAAGTTCAGTCACTTACACGGAATTACAATAGGAGTGATTGCAGGACCCATTAAACAGCCAAAGTTGGCTGGTTATTGGATTCATACACACTATGGATTTGTGCCTGCGGTCAGCAACCCCACGGGGAGGCCCTTCTCATGACACAGTCTGGGGGAATACGCTGGGAGGGAAGCTTCTGGGCGCTGTAGGAATTCTTCAGGACACAAAACAGAACTTGGATACCATCAGCTGCATTTGGGTTCTTCCTTTTCCCTCTAAAACAGATGATTATTTGGGGGCAAGTTCAGCTATTTGATAGGGTAGGGGATGCTGTAGAAGGAAAACAATTGGTCATTTAAAAGCCTGTGATTATCATTGGCCTTACAATAGATACAACATCTTAAAATATATATACCATCTACATATAATACTATAATTATATATGGTAAGAATATATATATAATTATAATACCATAATACTTATAAAGAGGAAGTAATTCAGTGTGGAGCCAGAAGACCTGGATTCACAGCCCTGGTCTTTCTTTAACTATTAGTGTGAATTTGGGCCACTTTCTTGCTTTCTCGTTGCCCACATTGCTGTCTCTGCCACACGAAGGTAATTGTGCCTACGCTGAAAGCGTTGTTAGGGCCAGCACATAGGAGGTGTTCATTAGATGGCCTGTAAAGTTATCTTTTGAACAAATCTTAAAGAATTTCTACCTGTCTAAATTCATGTATTGAGACAGCTGGAATAGAGATTTATGCCTCTGTGTCGTCTCAGTGCTTAGTCTTGCAGATGGCAAGCCACCAGAGTCATCTCTTAAAAATATGCATCGGCTCTCGTTACTTCTCAGCATACAGCCCTCCATTTGTTTCCCCCTTGTTATGGTCTGCACAGCCCCGCATGGTCTGGCTCCTGTCTGCTTTTCTAATCCCATCTCCTAACCATCTCAATTTGCTCACCACGTCCCAAGCAGACCAACCACTTCTCTGGACCTTGACTATGCCAGCTCGCTCAAACCTCAGTGCTTTGGGGCTTGGTGTCCTCCCAGTCTGGACGGCTTCCCTGGCCTCTTGGTATGGCTGGCTGCTGCTCATCTTTCAAGGGTCAACGTGTGCCTTTCCCAGGAAGCTGACTCTGAGATGGAACTGAGCATGAAGCATGTTTATTATGGAGGGCCCTTGGCCTCACCCTCTGTGGGAGGGAGGGGAATGGAGCCAGAGTGGGCAGAGGGAGACAGACAGAAGAAACATAGGCCAGGCACAGCCTTAACTGACCACGCGGGGGAGCTCTGAAGCCGGGATGGCCCTGCAGTGCTGCTCTGGCTGGCAGCCGCGACGAGGCCTTTATACTCTCTCATTGATCAGTCATAATGGGGGTCCCCCTTCCTGCTGGGAAGGATGTGACCTTGGGCAGGCAATTCTTCAGCTGAGGCCATCCCTGAGAGGGCTGACAGCTAAAGGCTGAGAGCTGACAGTCCTCCCAGGCATGAAGTCCTACTTTGAAGGGAGATCTGGGTAGCATGACAGTGCCCACCGCACAGCCGTCCTTGACCACCCAGTGTGTGTCCCACTGTGTTCTATGTGAGATCCTGATTATTTCCCGTATTTCCCCACTGGGCTGTGGGCTTCATGAGGCCAGAGATCATGTTTGTATCATTCCCTGTTATTTCACTAGCTCATTGTATAGGGCTTAGTGTGGTAGACCCTTATCACGGATTTAGTGAGTGTAATGATAATGAATAATCAACATGAGAGTTATCAAGGAATATCTGTCTCTTAGAGTGATCCTGAGCCTGCAAAAGGGGCATCATGTCTTTGCCCAGTGTCTCTGCCATTTATCATTGGATAAGACCATGAGCAAAATGATATGAGAACTCAGTGCTCTTAGTAATTTGTTCTTTATGAGAGAGAGAAGTCTGACTGGTGTCAGTGGAGTGGAAATGGCTGTAAGCTGGTAACTCGGCCTGTAAACATCCTGGTCCTTGCCTCCAGGAGGCAGCAGGAAGTAATAGAGAAAGCCCTGGCCAGCTCAGAGGACCTGGGGACACCACGGGCAGTCCTAAGGGTAGAGAGCCTCCAGTGAGCTGAGGAAAATTAGGCCTCGCTCCCAGATATTTTTTCTCTTCCCTGCTGCCTCATTCAATGTGAACACTTAGAAGCCGAATCGTTGAAAACCCACCAGACAAAAGACGAATAAAGTGCTACAAGGAGTGAATTGTGCTTAGCAAACTGAGGATCACAAACAGTAGTTCAGGTATTCCTGTGGCAAGACAGGCGAGACCTCACGGCAATTCTCCCTTGTGTTCCGTTGCTATCAATTGTTTATGGGCCAAAAGGCAGCTTTGCAGACTCTCTTCCAGGCCAGGGAACATTTCCTTGGCATGCATTCATTCATTCAGACTTACTTCTTTTATTTGTTCATTGGACAAAAGGAAATTCCCTCGTGATGCTTTGGGAAGGGAAGGCTGGTCAATAGTTGTGTGAGTTGATAGGGTTTGTTTTATAAATTTAGCTCATTTTTGAACAACAGAAGAGAGATGAGGACTCAAAATTTGCTTATAGAATTAAGGAATATGTTGCTTTTGGTTCATGCAATCATATACATACCAGTTACAGAATCTAAGGATTTGGTTAAGAGTGACTGTAGCTCGGGAGGAAAATGGGAGAATTTTGGCCAAAACTATTGAGTGGCTGTGGTGGGGGCACAGGTTGGGTAGGGTAAATGGGGAAACTCCTTGGTGCTTTTGTTTCCTTCCTGTTTTTCGGTTTTCACAAGTTTTCTGTTTTTCGCGTGCATTACAGTTGTGGTCTGAAGCAGAGCTGTTAGAGTCAGTGTAGTTTAGCTGAACTGCTTTGGAGACAGATGTCAGCAGAAAAGATCCTTCAGGAGTCCCAGCTGTTTTATTTTGAAAAAGAAAGAAGGCCTCCCAGTAAGTATTTACCCAGAGACTGCAAGAAGCAGTCATTTTTTTCTTGAAATCATCATTTTATACTTGTCTTTGTGGGTTACAATTTGTCATCTTTGTCAAATTATTTTCTTTTTTTCACTCAGTGTTATATTGTGAGCATTTTCTCGGGCCTTTGGATATTCCTTGAAAGCGTTCAAAATGGCTGCATAGTATTCCGTTACACGGCCTCTAGTTAACCATTGCTGCACTGCTGGACATTTATGTGGTTCCTGCTACTTTGCTCTTATAAATAACCGTCGTAAATATCCCTGTACAGAAATGGTTGTGTGCCTCTTTAAGGATTCCCTGGGGATGAAGTTTGAGAAATGAACTGCAGAACCCCGAGCATGCCCGGTTTAAGGCTCTTACAAGCCATGCCCTCCCGGGAAGCTGTGCATGAAGGGCTCACCCAACAGGGGGCTTCTTGGCCTTGCCTTTGGCTCAAGCACACTCAGCCATCTGGAGAGAAGCTGGTAGAAGGGAAATGCCTCAGGATTCTGGGGCTCAAGTCACCATCTACTGTGTAACCTTAGGTAAGAAGCTTCGCCACTCTGCGTCTCACCTTCCTCATCTACGAAACTGCAGCAGGGGCATGGCCCTCCACGTTGCTGCGGAGCTCAGGAATAATCTACTCCCGGCCAGCCATTGCGCTGGGGCTTTGTGTAGCTCCTTCCGTGTAAACGAGAAAGTGAATGTGGGATAATATACGGGAAGCGATGTATGTGAGTTTGGCAAACTGGGTTTCCTTGTCTCTAAGAAACTACTGCCGCCGCTTTTGGGAACAGCAGACAGTAAATGGTGTCATTTAATGAGAATGGGGAGGCGTGCATTTTGATAGAGCCATTCACTTAGGGTTTATTGTTTAAAGTAACTAAAGCTTGACTTTAAATTGCCACATTAAGAAATAATAGATACTTGACTTGTAACTTTTATTAGCTTTAAGAATCTCCTCTTTCTCAACTGGGGGAGAGGGCTCTGGGGGCACCCCCTATTCCCTTCCCAGTTTGGGGTCCTCTGATGTGACTTCAGGGCGCTAGGGAGTGGCACCACGTTTTCATCTGAGATCTAAAACCTGGGTTTTCTTGCTGATTAGAGGCACACTAATGCCTGGCACTTATTTTTGTTTGTTTCTCCTGTTCTGTTCCCTCAGCTAACGGGAGGAGAATCACCCCAAATCCCGTGACCCAGAAGCAGTTACAGCTCATAGTCTCAGATGTATTTCCTGATTGAACTCAGATGTATTTGCAAGTATATGTGCAGGATATGTTAATAGGATTGGGTTTCACGGTGTCTATTTTATACCTTGATGTTTTTTGTCATTAATATTATATCTTGAACATTTTACTATATCATTAAATATTCTTCAGTAGTATGATTTTCCATGGTTGTGGAGTTTTCAATTGTATGAAACCAAGGCCCTATTGTTAGACATTCAATTTTCCAATTTTTCGCTAGCTGAATAATGCTGCAGCAAATATTCTAGTATAGAAATATCTGTAGGTATTTCGATAGAAATACTGAGTCAAAGGGTGAGGATATTTTAAGACCTCTTGCTCCTTATTCCAGACTGCCTTCTAGATACAATGAATATCTTTGCCTTATCACCTGTAATGAGTATGACTGTTTCATCAAATCCACTCTTATATTTGTTATTATCTTAAAAATACTTCTTCCAAATTTGTTGTAAAAAATACTTAAAATTGTTTTTTTCCTTCTGATCGCAGTGAGGCTGCATACTTTTCATATGTTTTATGACTCCATTGTATCCCATGTCTGACAGTGTCTCTTTGTCGCTTTAAATCCACCCTCCGATCTTGTCTCTTCTCTCCACCCCCAGAGGCGACCTGTGGAAAGTTCACCAGTGGGTTCCCCCGCCTGTCCCTTCCTTGGGGTTTGGCAATGGGGAGCCTCAGCACGAGATGGGACTCGGGGAGAGAAGAGGGCAAAGTCAGGCTGTTAATTCTCCTGACTCCTTCCACCCCTATGTAGTTAGCTGTGACACAAATTTAGTCCCCTGTGTGCCCGAGGTGGCTCACTCTACACCACTGTTTCCTTCCATGTTCTGGGATCCTAGGCATCCGCATGGCTCCAATGTTGTTATCCTAGGATGCTGCACTGTCCCTTGACGTTTGGAGTGAATCCTTTTCTAAAGAAGCCTCCTTGGATTGTCCTTGAGTGTTGCATCTGTTTCCTGTTGGGACCCTGCCTGATGAGAATGATCTTATTAGTACCTGCAACAGGCTGCTCATACTGACAGGTCACTGCCCCATTTTATGAGTCATGAAGTTTAGGCCCATGGGACCAAGAGTCTAACCTCTACTGACTCTTCTGGCTGTGCTGACGGAAGGATGAAGGGTGGTGAGGTTTCCTTACCAGGGACTTTTCAGGAAAGGTAACTTGTAGCAGTTAAATGATCCGATGTCTGAGCAGCATCATTAATGCCTTGCTTGGTCTTCGATAACAGATGCTATCTTCCAGACGCTTCTTTTCATTTCTGTCCCTGGAGCACGTAGGACAATATAGACTTGGTTATCAGGCAGGCTGGGCTCCCATCCCAGCCCTGCTGCTTCCTGGCTGAATGACTGGGAGCGAATTATTTGATCTCAGTAAGCCTCAGTGTCTTCGTTGGAGAAATGTGTGTAATAATCACAGCTGCCTCAGAGGTTGTCTCGAGTTCGTTCCTGTTTATGCTCTCCACTTTTGTTTGAGAGGATTAAATGAGGTAAGACTTGCAGAGGGGTTAGTAGGAACTGCTCAAAAATGGTAGATGCAATAATTATAAATAATGATGACATTATTTTTCTTCCCATTCAGTTAAGTTATTGTATCTGCCAAAGGAGAGAAGTCAAAGATGCATTTTCTCAATTGCCACGCAAGATCCGTATCTATGAGATTTAATTCCAACTCTGCCCCCAGAGTACCACAGGATTGCACCTGTGTCATTTGACTTCTGATGTTTCTTTATTCTTAAACTGGATGAAGACTCGTGAACCGCTCCGTGCAGCTTCCTGTACCTGTGCGAGAATCACTTGTAGTTCAAGGGTTGGGTTTCCTCTGTAATATCCCGCATGACTGGTTATATTCTTTCTGTCTGAAAATATCCTGCAGCTCAAAACTCATTCTTTATGGAGCACCTGATGCCGTGTTTACGTAGTTCTCAAAGAATAGTATTGATGTTTTTAAGAAGATCTCTGCCTTCTGTGACTCTGATTCAGGGCTTCTCAACCTCAGCATATTGCCATTTTGGTCTAGATCATTCTTTATTGGGAGGGAGCAGCCTGTGCATTGGAGACTGGCCTCTATCACTAGATGCCAGTAGCACACTCCAGTTGTGACTGCCAAAAAATGTCTCCAGACGTTTACAGATGTCCTCTGAAGGGCAAACTCATTCCTGGTTGAGAACCACTACTTGAATTAAATATTTGCAATGTTTTCCACTGTTCCCTATACAACATTTGAAGTTTTTGGCCAACTCCACCAATCTGGACGTTGTCACTGACTTGCATTCTAGTTTGCCAATGGTTTGCTAATGGTGTGCAAAGGCCTTTAGAACTGACTGCAGTTGGGCACATTCCAGGTATGGTCTGAGGAGCCAGGCGAAACAAAACTTCTTCTTTTGCAGTCCATGATCATATTGTGCTTTAATTAGATTAATTAATTAATTTATTTTTGACCATGTCAACACATCTTTGATTCCCACTTTACTCTTGGTCAATACTGACTCCTGAGGACTGTGATTAAGAAATGAATATGAGGGGCCGGCCCGGTGGTGCAGCGGTTAAGTGCACACATTCTGCTTCAGCGGCCTGGGGTTCGCTGGTTTGGATCCTGGGTGTGGACATGGCGCTGCTTGGCAAGCCATGCTGTGGTAGGCATCCCACATATAAAGTAGAGGAAGACGGGCATGGATGTTAGCTCAGGGCCAGTCTTCCTCAGCAAAAAGAGGAGGATTGGCAACAGTTAGCTTAGGGCAAATCTTCCTCAAAAAAAAAAGAAAGAAAAAGAAATGAACATGAGAAGCCTGACTCCACACATAGTCCCCAAAGACATAGCCAAGACCATAAGCTCTCAGAGGGCAAGGGTCTTTGCCTCTTTTTGCTTCCCCATAAATCCCAAGTATTTAAGATGGTGTCAGGCACACAGTAGATGCTCAGCAAACATTGTTGAATGTGTCAGAGTTTCTGAGCCCACTCTCAGGTTTGCTGATTTGCTAGAAGGAGCCACAGAACTCACAAAAGCCGTTAAGCTCAAGGTTATGGTTTATTGCAGAGACAGGATACAGATAATGATAAGCAAAGGGAAAAGGCACAGAAGGTGGAGTCCAGGAGAGATGGGGCATAAGCTTCCAGTTGCCCTCTCCCAGTGGGGTCATATGGACAATTGTTAATTCCCTTAGCAACAATACGTGACAACATGTTTGAAGTATTGCCAACCAGGGAAGCTCACCTAAGCTTTGGTGTCCAGGGTTTTTATTAGGGCTCAATCATATAGGCCTGGATCACTCAAGTGACTGACCTTAGCTACTCAGTCTCTAGCACCCGCAGAGGTCAGACTGATACAGTATGGCCCAGTGCCCCAGGTGAACAAAGGCAGGCCTTTGCTGTAAATCACATTGTTAGTATAAACTATGGCCCAAGGCACCAGTGATACAAAGACACACTTATTAGGCAGGATATTCCAAGGGCTTAGAGGTCACCTCCCAGGAGCTGTCAAGGGCCTGTCCTTCCTTTGGACTGTGTAAGGTTTGAGGACCCCATGCTCTCTGAGTTTATGCACAGGCCAAGATCTTAGAGTGATCATAGAGTGATCAAAATCTCATCTAAGAGTGTTGGGATCTTTGCCTCTTTGCTCCCTCATAAATCCCAAGTGTTAGGATGATGCCAGGCACGTGGTAGGTGCTTGTATTAGTGTTCTCCAGAGAAACAGAACCGATAGGAAAACCAATATTTCTGTGAAGTATTTGGCTCATGTGATTGTGGAGGCTTGGCAAGTACAAAATTTGCAGAGTGGACCAGCAGGCTGGAAACCCAGGGAAGAGCTGCAGTTCAAATCTGAAGGCTGTCTGCTGGCAGAATTCCCTCTCTGTCGGGAGAGGTCCTTCAACTGATTGGATGAGGCCCATCCACATTGTAGACGGCAATGTGATTTACTCAGTGTGATTTAAATGTTAATCCTACCCAAAATATATCTTCACAGATGCATCTATAATAGTATTTGACCAAATATCTGGGTACTATGGCCCAGCCAGCTGACACATAAAAATAACCATAAATTGAAAAACCATAGACCATTAGGACTGGCAGAGATTTAAATAAATTTGCTTTGCTGATGGAGAAACTGAGGCCCAGTGTGATGGTTACATGCTCGCTGTCACTTGGAGATGGAGGCAGGACCAGAACCCAGTTTCCTGACGCCGTTTACGTCTCTCCTTCTCAACTCTTCTTTCCCTGTCGAGACCGTCGAACGTCAATGCTTCTGCTTCCCTTTGCCCCCAAGGTTAAGGCTCTATCTGGAATTACCCGGTACTTCTCTTTCCCTCCAGTGTCGCTTGCTCCTTACTACTTAAATCACCTCTTGGATCTCCCTCATCCTAGCTCAGAGCAATCTCCTTATTGAACTGTGTGATAGATTTTTAGTGAAATGGCACCTTCTTTTCTTAGAAACAAGTTGATAGCGGTGAGATGTTTTTCTTGTCCCCTTGGAAAAAAATAGGCATCACATAAAAACAGTGATTTTCTCTATAACTAAATCAAATAGTTTATCCCCCAGGCTATTGACACAGGAAAACCTGAAGGAGAAAAAATAGCAAATATTTTCAGCCAGGGTAATTCACAGTGAATAAGACAGCAACATATTCCAATTGATAACAGAAATTAATTCAGTATTTCATGTAAGGGCAGAAGAGTTCATGTCAAATGTGGTCCCCAGGTCCTAAATCGAAACTCTAACAATTTCCTCTTCCCTACTACAAAAAACATTCTCTGGTGAGGTTATTATGATTGCCCTGCCTTTTAATTATTTATTTTATAAAGAAATACTTAGCAATTTGTGTGGTGTTGGTTTCTTGAAACCCTCAGGTCAAAATTCCTGGCGACATTCAAGCCAATGGAATTTTCCTAGATTTAAAAAAAAATCATAAATTTAGAATGTTCCATCGGTTGAAGGAGATGATTTCAAGCAGTGTTCTACAGTCATGCTTGCTGCTATAGCTGCTAAAAGACATTCTTTCAGGAGTCAGTCAGTCCTCATCAGGGGCAGCCACAGCCAGGGCATGAAGCACTGGGGAGGGAAGGCTTTGGGACTACAGGGCAACAGTGATCGACCTTGGGATGGTGATTGGGATGGTTATGAATAGGGGACCACATCTCCTGGTTGGCCAGGAGCCGTCTCGGTTTGTGTGGCTTATCTTCATTTGGCTGATGTAGCACACACACCTTTGGTTTGGTCCTGAAATATGCTTAGTGATTTCCTAACTCAAGGCCCTTGCCTTACTGTTCCTTCAGCTTGCAGTGCTCTTCCCCCACATGTGGGCATGGCTGGCTCCTTTATGTCCTTCAGGTCTTAGGTCAAATTGTCATCTCCTCAGAGATGCTTCTCGATCATTCTCTATCACAGTAGTATTTGTTTTTCCTTCTGCTATGGTCTGAATGTGTGTGTCCCACCTCCAAAATTCATATGTTGAAATCCTAAGCCCCAAAGGTGATGGTATTAGAAGGTGGGACCTTTGGGAGGTGTTTAGGTCATGAGGGTGGAGCCCTCATCAACGGGATTGGTGCTCTTATAAGGAGACCCCATAGAGCTCCCTTGCCCTTTCTACCATGTGAGGACACAATGAGAAGGCGCTGGCCATGAAACAGGAAAATGGCCTTTACCAGGACCTGACCGTGCTGGTGCCTTGATCTTGGACTTCCCAGCCTCCAGAACAGTGAGAAATAAATTTCTGTTGTTTACAAGTTACCCAGTCTGTGGTATTTTGTTATAGCAGCCTGAATGGACTAAGACACCTTCATGGCATCATTCCAATTGGAAGTCTCTTGTGTATTAAGCTGTTTGTTTATTTTCTGTTGCTGCCACCCATGGTGTCCCTAGTGCCTGGAACTATGCCTAGCCAATAGTAGGTTCTTAATAGGTGTATCAAATAAACAACAACAACAAAAATAAAAGAATGAATGAATGGGAAGATGATGTATGAGTACTTAATAGAATACCAGCAGTAGTAATAGGTAACCTTTCAGTCTCAGTGGCATGATATAATACGTCAGGTCCAATCTGTGATGGTGAGACAGCAGTACAGAGCGTGAGGGCAGAATCCCTCGTCCATGGAGTTATTCAGGGGTCCGGGCTGACAGAGGTTGTCCTACTTTTAATAAGTGGTTCCCACAGGCATTGACATCGGACAATAGAGGGGGGAAGGGAGAGAGCATGGAGGATTGTGCAGGAAGTTTTTGAGGTCTGGTCTGGAAGTAATGTACATCACTTCTGCTCCATTTTTTTGGTTAGGGCACGATGAGCATGACCCTGCCTAGATGCATGGGGTACTGGAAGCATGGTGAGCAACTGCTTCCCAGCAACTACTTTATGAAGAGAGCATGAATTTGTGGCTATCAGCTCACCATCTCTACCTCTAGTGCCACAGCATTCAGTACCTAGTGCCACCACCATTGCCATGACATTGGGAGCCCATGAGGGCAGAAACAGTCTGTTTCATCCACTCGAGCTGAGGGCCTAGGACAGTCAATATTTGAATGAATAACCAATCATCTCTTGATCACCAACTATATTTGGGACACCAGGTCAGACACAGAACTTAACATGGTGTGAACAATAGTAAGAACCCGAAAAAGACTTAGAATCAACAAAGAATTCTTTGTCCTTTGAAGACAGACCAACTCCTGACTCTATTATAGACTCCAGGAAATGCAGAAGATGGCAGAGCGAGCTCTGAAGCGATTCTCTCTGCCCCAGAAGGAGCAGAATACAATAAAAGATTTCAAGAATAAAATACATCGGTTCAAAAACCGTGCAAGGAAATTGCCTCTAACCCTGCTTTTTGGGTCTTTCCTTGTATTTCGCTCGTTGGAAAGCAGTGAAGGTCACTTTAGAACATGATCTTCCATTTTCCCATTTCTTCTCAGAGATAGAAAGTGAGTTCCTATTCTGTTTTTTTCTTGACCTCATGTTCTATTCCATTGTATGTGCTGCAGTGGAAATAAAAAAAAGACTCAGATTGAGTCACCCAGCACATTTTAAACTCCTGTAATTTAGAATAGCAGGAAGTCCTTGAATTGAGAACATTGAGGGGAGTTCTATCCACCCTTTTGTGGGGGATTTGATTCTTCAGAAGGCTCCAGACCTTTGTTGTTTCACACCTGTTTCCTTTAGCTCAAAAGGGGAAAGGCACACTGGCCGCCAAAAGTTTGCTGATAGGCTATCATTGTTTTTTCCTCATTGCCACGTTGAATAGATTTGCTGAGCCCTTAGATGGAAGGAGCAGAGTTGGGAGGAAAAATTTGTCCTATGAGATTTCATAGGACAATTATGCCAGTTCTGAGATTTCAAAATTTTCAGTAGCTGGCTTGAAAGGGAATATCCAGATACCATTCTGAAAGTTTGACACTCTTCTGTGTATCTGGCCCTGTTCTTGATGCCGAGGATACAGAGAAGGAAAATCACATTCCCATGGCATGCCCCAATCCTTCTTTTATTTCTTCTTTTCTTTCATTTTGGTTCCATGGCCATAGCAGATTGATGCTCCTTTGCTTTCATTGTCTCCGTGTGTGTCAATACTAATGCTGTCTGTCCTAGTGCCTTACCATTTACCAAAGGCTGTCACCAAAGATATGGTGTAGAAATGCTTGGAACACTGTAAGTGCTATGCAGGTGTGTGTAAGAATTTCACGTTCTCAGGACTAGTCAATTGGTCAAGAGGCAGCACGTGGATGGCATCATTATTACTTTTAATTTTCATTATTCCCTCCTTTTTATCCTCATAAAAAACCCCAAACGTGGCCCCAAGCATGTATTATCCCATCATATGTCCCAGTGTCTTGGGTGACAGTTCACAGGTGAGAACATGGAGGCTGGGCAAATTGCCCACACCATGGGGCTGTTATGTGGCAGAGTCCACGTTAAACCCTCTTAGTTTTCTCATGGGAATTCGGGTCATAGGGCTGTGCATCATATGTTACATTGAGGAAACTCCCTTATCTCTGTTACCCACATTTCTGAGGTATTTTATTGTGGGGATTGACCCCTTCCTGAAAGAAAGACAGTATGACATATGGACAGTGAGTTTGGTGACAGACAGATTCAGGTTTAAATTGGGGCTCCGCCATATAATGTTGGGCAATTCACCTTATTACTCTAAGCCTTACCCATGCCTCCCTGAAAACACTGAGACACCTATCTTCGTCAAATTCTTACAAAACTTAGAAACAATGGCGTTAAGGTGGTCGTTCCAGTAGCCATAGCTGTGTAACGGACACAGCAAACTTAGTTGGGTAAAGCAATACCCATTTCAGTGTGCTCATGGGTCCTGTGGGTCAGGGACTTTGATGGGGCATGTTGGGTGGCTTGTCTCTGCTCCAGGACATCTGGGGCCTCAGCGGGGAAGACTCCAACGGCTGCGGGTGGCAATCTCCTGAGGTTTCCTCACTGAGATGTGTGGCTCCTGGCTGGGATGACTCCAAGGCTAGGTTCAACTGGGCCTTCAGTTGGAGCGCCCAGATGCCTCTCTGTGTGGCTTGAACCTCTCACAGTGTGGGGGCTGTGTTCCCAGAAGGAGCACCCTGAAAACCAGTGTGTCAAGGGGACCAGACAGAATCTGCAATGCTTTTTATAACCTAGCCTCAGGTGTGGGGGAAAAAACCACACATTGGAATTGATTCCAGAACGCTTTTATGGGTACAGGGCCTTTGTTAGTTATGTAAGTGACAAATTTCTTTCCCGCCCTGCATCTCATCTTTTCCCTCTCTTAGTGATGTTTTTGTGTTTGCATTTATGTATTGCTGCTTCTGTTCAACATTGCGTTGTGATATTTATTCATGTTGTGTTGGTAGCTATGGTTTGTTTGTTCCATGGTTGCATACCCATTGTTCATAATTCTAACATCCACTTATAATTTTTTTCTAGAATAGTAACTGCTTTTTTTGTATTTTATTTATACACTCTTTCCATATGCTGAGGCCATATAGATACTTTACTGTATTATCTTCTCAGAGCTTTATTATTTCGCCTTTCTCATTTATATCAGGAGTCAGCAAATTATGGCTGGCAAGAAAACCCGGCCCTGCCAGCTGCGTTTGTTAATAAAGTTTTACAGGAACACAAGTGACAGTCATTCATTCACATATTGTCTGTGTCTGCTTACAAGCTACAGCAGCAGAATTAAGGAGCTGCAACAGAGACAGTGAAACTTTGAGCCTAAAATGTTTACAACCTGGCCCTTTGCAGAAAAGATTTGTTCACTCCTGGTTTAGATCCACAACATATTTGGTTGAAGTTGTTGTATTTTCATATCACCAAGTGGGCTTTTCCCCTCCCAGTGGGAATCCTTCCCTCCTTCCACAAACGCTCATTTAGGGTCTGCTATGTGTGAGGCCTTGTTGATGATGGCCGTTGATGATACACAGAAGAAAAGCATGGTTTGTGCCCTCTAGGATTTCAGGGTGGTGGTTTCACTCATTGTCCTTAACTTGCATGAGCTTTGTCACATCAACAAAGCCATTTATAAGTTAACTCAACAAACATTTACTGAACAGAACCTGAAAGGTGCCATGTTATGTAGGGATAAGAGACTCATAGATAAATCAGACTTTCTCCCAGCCCTCGAGGGGTTGGTTGTCCCATGGGGGTGGCCATAGAGAGACATAAGCAGCCAACACCGTGATCATCCAACACTTGGTGACTTAGTCAGTGCTCACAGATATGGCTGGGTGACAAGAGGGCTGTGTGGACCCAGAGGAGTGAAAAATATCCTTTTTGGCACATGAAATATGACTAAGATAGATGTGACAAAAAAAAATTCCTAATTTTAATGTTATTTGTTAAGAGGCTGTGAAGTCACCCGTTCCTTCTTCTCAGCAAGCCCCACCACATACCCTACCATGAGGGGTGCGAACACTGGGTATGGTGTTCATTAAATTAGTCATCCTGATAATTATAAGAGTTCAGAAATAACTACCAATCAGCCCAAATACAGAGCTAATCCCAGGATTCATTGAAATGCATCTAAGATAGGGTTGTTAATTCCACATACACACTGAAAGGAGGTTACATATAAAAAAGAAGTTATATATTTCCTTAGGGCTCTTGATAACGTTATATGGCATCAGAATGGCAGTTTAACATCCCTCCCCCACTGTTTTAAAACTGCGTGTGAGGCTAGATGGTAAGATATTTGAAGTCTCTATACATAGGGGTTTTTTTCCTTCTCTCAGTAGATGCCATTGTAAAATGACAGGTGTGGCAGAGACAACTGTCAAGAGATTATAATTACAAAATAAAAGCACTAACAAAATCTGCTTATTAAAAAAAGATGGGTGGCATGAAATGGGTTGTGACAATCTAGTAATTAACCAGTGGCCAAAGCCAGTGTTTCTCACATCTGAGTGATGGGTGGGGATCTCCCGCATACGGCAGCGGGGCCCAAGATGAAATTTAAATACTATCCACTTGTTCAGAGCACTGATCTCCGGGGCTGCTGGGATCACTAATATTTTATTTTGGTTTTGCATCTTCTTAGTGTCTTCACAGTTTTACTTTCAAATAAGCAGATTGATTATTATTATGCTTACTTTTTGCTTTTTATGGATGAAATGACCCAATGCGACTGTTTTTCTCTTTGTAGACTCTCCCATTTCTCATTCAGGAAGTAGTTTGGGACGTGAGTCACCTGAGATGCCTGTTTCTTTTTCTGAAGGTACCTGGGTTGGGACAATGCTCATCTAGAAAGGCAGTGACACCATCACTTTCTTTATTAATTGCATGGTCAGAATGATGACTGGCTCACATTATTTGAAACTCAGTCTACCACGTTCTGTTCTGTTTGTCCATGTAATATTTTTAGATTGGTTTCTTAGTGGAGAAGAGTTCCAAATAGTAACTTGGTACCCCATTTTCTTTAAGTATAGAATGGGGCCATGGGAAGGATGGTGGTGTTGCTTGAATGCCGACTGTACGTATTTAGAGCAGGGATTGTCAAACTTTTTCTATCGAGGGATAGAAAGTAAATATCTTGCACCTTGTCACAACTACTCAACTCTGTCTTCCTTGTAGCATGAAAACAGCCATAGACAATACTTAAACAAATGGCATTGCTGTGTTCCAAGAAAATGTTTTCTTTTCTTTTTTTTTTTTTTACCAAAACAGGCAGTGGGCTGGCTTTAGCCTGTGGGCTGTAGTATGCAGAGCCCTGATTTCCAGTGTTGGGGCTGCAAAGGTTTTGAGAAGTCATCTCCTGTGGCCCAGGGTATTTCAAACCACAGCCCTTCGATCTCCAGGGTTTCCCCAGGATGGATGGGCCTCTGCCCCACCTCTTCTTTCAATTGAAGTAGCGTAATCTTTCACTCATTTGTATTGTGGAATCTCGCATAAGATTTCACTTAAGCAAGGAGTTTCTTAACTTGTGTTAAAAGTTTTGAAAACCTCCAATTCTCATCCAACTTTCCTTTTCAATTGAAGAATGGAGGCCGACAGGAGCTGTGATTTTCCTCCGCAGCTAACAAATTTAGTTCTTGTCAGAGCGGGGACTTCTACTGGGCGCCAGTGACTCAGACTTTCCACGCTAGCTGCCCTGGGCTGCCTCCATGCCGTCGAAATTCCCATCAGAGAAAAGACTTGGGTTTGTTACTTTGTTTTTTTTATAACAACCACTTATCTGTGTAAGCAATTCATGGACAGAATTCACAGTTTCAAGGGATTATATATGATTTCTCTGGAGTAGGGGAGAAGCCCAATGGTTGTAGGGATGCGGTCTTACGACAGATTTGGGATCCACGCTCTGCCGCCTTGTCCGTGTAAAGGTCTGTGCAGTCGCATCCACACCTCGGGGGGTGGTAAAAACAGGTCTGTAATGTCATTTTCCAGCAGCTGGTGACAGCCAGTGTTTATTTTACATCATACGCCTACTTCATATAGATCTGCCCAGCCATTATGTTTCCCTAAAGACTCTGTTTACCTCAAATACAAAATTGAACTTTAAATTAAATTTGAAAATCTATGGTGCTTTTGGCCTTGATGGAAGAAACTGCACAGCATTTGCCCAGTGGCTCTGCAGGGACAACCTGAAAGCAGGAGAGCAGAGGTTTGTCTAACTTTACACGCCCGGATCTGCCCTCTTGGGGCCCTGGAGTCCATGGGCGCGGGAGGTCTGATGGGGTGACGGCAGTCAGCTGCCCGCCCCACCCACTGACTCTCAGAGGGCTCCAGCTTGGCTGCCACCCTGCAATCCATTACAGAAATTTTGCTAAACCTTCTAAGGAAAGAAAAAGCCCAAATTAATTTTCAATTTGTATCTCTTCTCCTGAATATAGCATAATGAAACCTTAAATAAAGGCAATTCAGCAAAGAAATAAAAGTGTTTTACTCAGTTAAAGCAAATATTCTTCCTAAACTTTTAAATTGTTCCTATGCAAACAGTTTATTTGGGAGACAGGAGGAGAGACAAATACCATGATAGAAAATTCTATTCCAGATAACCGATTATAAATCTCCTCCCTCCTGTAAAAAGACCATTGATTTATAAATGGAAATTTAGAGTCTTTTCTACTGCTTTATTCTTTGGCACAGAGAATATGGTGTTTAACATCATCTGATTATTGTATTTTGTTGTTTTTGACATGAAGCATCACTTTGCATTATTCTCTTAGAAGACTAGACGTGAGACACTATATAAAAGCTGTTGATGGAATTTCGCTGTGTGTGTGTGTGTGTGCGTGCGCGTGTGTGCGTGTATTTTCTCAAAGAAGTAACATTCAGTGAAACAATCAGAGTTTTTATTTTTCTGGATGATTTTGACTATTTTTTAAAGAAAACAGCATCATTTATGCGGAAGTAATGATGGGGCTTGTGAAAAAATTTTAAATGTTTTCCTGATGGGTTTGTTATATGGCTTATTGTTATTTTTAAATTCATTTTTAGTTATAGAAGAATTATAACAGCACTATAGAAAGTACTGAAAACAGAGGGAAAATATCGTCTCTATGTCTAGATGACTTATAGAAGAAAAGTTTGGATATTTTCACTTTTCTCCTGGTTTTAAATTTTGTAGTTATAGAGTCCTCTGTTTCAGAATTCCAGAGAACTCCATGAACCAGGTGTATCCCCAGCCCCCTACCTGCCTGGAAGACCAATGCATCTCAAGACTGGTGGATAGATAAGAATTTAGAGAGCTGAAAAGAGGGGGAAGGGCAACCTAATGTGGGGGCCAGAAAAGGAAATTGACAAGCCAGGATGCAGGACAGAGCACGACCCGTTTGGCAAACTGACAAAGGTTTCACAGAGCTGGAATGTAGGGTCCCTGGAGTGGAGTGGCAGGAGTTGAGGTCGGAAAGAGAGTTTTGAATCAGACCGTGAAGGACCTTCAATGTTGTGCTGAGAGGTTGAGGCTTTGCTTTAGGCAGGGTGTGGAGTGAAGCCCCCGTCAGAAGGGGCTGTTGGAGTCCCCACTCATGCTCAAGTCCACAGACAAAGAAATAGATCAATGGTTATGACCCGTCAAGGAGAAGCATCAGCGCAGTCGTGGGGTAGTCACAGAAGGAGACGGCTGTTTCCTTCTCTTTCTCCACCTGACCACCGTTCACGAAGGATGCAGGCCCTGCCCACCGCCGGCCTCTGCAGGGTCCTGAGCCGCCATTTTAGCCTGCATTGAGGAGGGAAGGGAAAGAGGCCAGCCTGGAATTGAATATGAAATGGGTGCTTTAAAACAAACGTGACTGACTCTGAAGGACCACCCTGAGGCTGTTTTCATAACCAAAGGTGACCAAGGAGTTATATAATCAGACTGAGGTGTCACGAAGGACACTTCTACGCAGGGCTCCACAGGCATTCTGCAGAGGACAGTCGGTGCAACGCCTGGAAGAGATGAAAGCAGGTCACGTTTATACTCGAATGAACAGAGACCCCTTCCTCAAGAGGTTACAGCACACACTGAGAAGTTTAAGTAAAGTAGGTGGGGAGGGGATTTATAGAAAAGGATAATTGTTGAGATTTCTGTAATCTCGGGAGATAACTATTTCTAGGGGCTAAGTGAAGATTTTTAAAAATCAGCATAATACAGTTACTTATTATTATGCAGAAGATCCTTCTGCATTTTGCTTAATTTTATAGTGCAATAATCTGATTTTGTTGTGTTAAGAACTTAATAATTAAAAAAAAACCCTCTTTCCCCGTTGAGTTGAAATAAATGTTTTTAGTCTTATTAGTTTTTCCTATTATAACTGCTAAGCAATCCTCCACAGGCCCCCCCATCCCCTCGAACTGATAAACATTTCAAGTACATTTCTCTGTGGAAAAAGGCCTTTAATGGTTGCAATCTATCAAGACGTTCTTTTGGGGTTATTACTAAGAAGCATTGTTGATCAATCAAAAAATAAAGGAAAACAGGAAGGAACAAAGAAGACACTGTAAATGCAGCAAGTGCCTGTTGGGTTCAGGATCCAATAGTCGGATTAGACTAATGCTGGGAGAGAAGCTTCGATGGGGAGGACTCAGTCACTTGCTTCATGCAGTGTCCCTAAAAGGGCATGGGGACAGTTGCCCAAGGGAGCTGTCTATGAGTAATCTGAATTTTGCTGACTTTTAGTTTAAGAGAGAGAACGAATTGGAGACGAAAGAGAGAGACAGGAGAAAGGCACCTCACTAAGTGGGTTTGATTTTTGGCAGAAGAGGAGATGGATAGAGATTTACTTATTCAACACATACGGACACGTGCGGAGGACTTGTTTTTATTTAAATATTTACGACAAGGAAAGTTTTATCACTACCACTCATCTGTCGTCATCAATAGAAGATCCAGGGGCCGGCCCCATGGCCAGGTAGTTAAGTTTGCACGCTTGCTTCCGTGGCCCAGGGTTTTACTGATTCGGGTCCTGGGTGCAGACCCAGCATGGCTCATCAAGCCATGCTGAGGCAGCGCCCCACATAGAGGAACTAGAAGGACCCACAACTAGGATACACAGCTATGTACTGGGGGGAGGCTTTGGGGAGAAGAAGACAAAAACAAAGATTGGCAGCAGGAGTTAGCTCAGGATCGATCTTTAAAAAATAGAATCACATTAATGCATATTAAAATATACGTAGTCGTGAGAATGAAAATAGTCTAGGCTCTGCCTAAAATTGTCTCTAGTGCCACCAGTGTGGGTACAATTGCTGTGGAGGAACTACTTTTATTAGCTGCCATAATGCAGCTTTAAAAAAATATGGTATTAATCTCGATTCTATTGTCGTCTAATTTTGAACAGAGGCATTAAGTCCAGAGTTAGCTTCATCCATCATAACACAGGAAATGTTGCTGACATCCATTATGAACTCCACAGTTGATTAGCTCCCTTGATTAAATAGTGGTGCAGCGGATGGGGAAACAGGAGACGAGCCTGCCACTCTTGTGAAGAGAATTCCCAGCTCTGAGTCTCCACGGAATTAAGAAAAAAGAAGTGGAAAAAGAGAAGACAAAAGTGGGCCTGCTTCAACAGTAGCTCGTGTTCTCCAAGACAGCAGTCCTGTGAGATTGCTCAGGTCCCTTTTCACATACCCAAGGGGAGGGGATTTTGGCTCTTTTTCTTTTTCTTTTTCTTTTGGCAGATGGAGTAGGGTGGATAACCTTTGCTGTCATTAGAAAAACAAGACCCTAAGTTAAAAAAAAAAAAAGCACAGCACCTGATGTGAATGATACCTGAATGCTGACATTAACCAAATGCCACCTTTTTGGACAGCAGCACACAAGTAATGTCGAAATGTTCTGCTATGGTTTTTTTTTTAAACAGCAATTTTCCTGAGAGACTGGAAAAACAGGAGGAGGCCAGCCGATGACATTTTGATTGTAGGCCCCACTTGGAAAGGCATTGTGGAACTTTCTGCTTAACAAAGTTAAAAAAAAATCCTGCCGCCTTGATCTGCGTTCCATTTTTCTTTTTCTTAGGAAATGGTAAAAGTTTCCAGGAGTGATTTGCAGAAATTGTTACATGTTTCACTGGCAGATAAGAAACTTGCTTTGAGATGGGAGCTTTTTGTTAATAATACTTTTTTTCTGATTCAGCCTTATCTGTAAGGCACTCAACTATACGCTACTGTGCCTTTATTTCCACTTTCAACTTTCTCCTCCGTGAAGGCTTCTCTGCCTCCACTGTGAGATTGCTCCTCTATTCTCAACTCTTAGTACTTTTTTGGTACTTCTATGTTATGTCTTCATTAGTCTTGCTCTAAAGTTATTTATTTGATATTTTTCAAAGTTCTTTGAGGTTAGCACTTTGCATTTCATAGACTAGTTGAACATTTGGTGAATGAAATGAATGGATGCGTGGATGGGGACAGAGATGGAGGGATGGATAAATTATGATAGATGGATGGATGGAGGGATGGAATGGGTGAATGGATGGTGAGATGGATGGATGAATGAATGGATGGGTCAACGAAGGAAATAAAAAAACAATTGGGACTTTTGTAATACTATTTGATGGTAGACTGTTAGAGCATTTGCTATCTTTCTGAAGATGTTGAGGATGGTTTAATGAGCAATGGTATTGTTTAAAATAGAAAATAAAATAAAGCAATAAAATATAAAGGTAAAATAGATAATAATGTTTATGGTGTTTTTACTTAAGTAAAATAAATTTAATATTTTAAAATAAAAATAATGTTTTTTCTTTTATTCTTTGTCTTTTTCCTTTAAGCCTTCCTTCTATTTTCTCTCAGAATTCAGGTATAATATTTGCTACAGCTTCACATATAGACTGATTAGAATGGAACTAGAGCGACAGTTTTATTTTAAACTTATGACTTTTTTTTTTTTATCACATCTTGAAATGTCACATAAAAATTTTATGGGACAGTATTGATAAATTGTAAAAATATGATAGCCAAAAGCTTTTCTCATTTTTTCCTTTCCTCTTCTTCTTCCTTTGTTTCTGATTGTCCCTAATACTTATGCTAGAGGGTTGAAAAAAATTAAGTTTTCTCTTTTTTTCTATGTCCTTTTTTAATAGAAAAAATGAGAGGGTAGTTAAAATTTACCCCTGAAGCTACTGAAATAAAAATGATTTATCTTCCAAGCCACCTCTATAAGTGTTCCTTGAAATTAAATGGACTGTCTTGAAAATAGGACACTAAACTTTATGCCAGTTTCCTTTTCGTACATAGATGTAATATCAATTGTGTCTCCTATTATTGCTTTCATAAGTGATTTGTTGCTCTGAAAAGCGTGCCTAAAACATATTGTCGTCTAATACAGTGTGGGTAAGAAAAAATAAACAATGGATAGATATAGATGCTAACTCTTTTTCTTTGCATTTTCTGGCTTGTATTTGTATTGAAAATATGTCTAAATATATATATTTTTTGGTATGTGTATCTGACAATAAAACAATGTATGAGTGTTTATATATTCTAGAGGCAATAAATTGGAAGGTGAGGAGGTGTGAGAATGAGTTTGAAGATGTTAAAAACAATTTATTCAATGTCATTACAATAACTGTAATGAGCTTATGACCCATGCAGTTCAGGTCAGAGTGGTGTTAGATACTGGCCAGAGTAATGCTAGGCTATGCTGCAATGACAAACAAACCCTGGCATCTCAGTGGTGTAACATATCAAAGGTAGATTTCTCATTCTGGCAGCCTCTTCCATATTTTAACCATGATTTCCAGAATATGTGATTTATAGATCACCAAGGAGGGAAGCAAGTTGGAAAAGGCACTCCAGTTCTTAATTGTGTTAGTCCAGAAGGGATGGATACCATTTCCATTGATAGTTCATTGACAAGAGCTAGTCACGTGGTCCAAACCCTAAGTTCAAAGAAAGCTGGGAAATGCAAGGAAACCCATGACATATTTGAAGACTAGCTGTCTTTGTGACATATTACATCGAGGGAAGCACAATCCAAGCAGGAGTGGTGTAGTTCCTCATTAACTCTCAATCTTTCTTCACAGGAATTGACAGGCATGCGTTTATTTTGGTCCTTTTTGCCAAGGATTGGAAAGGAGATCTGTGACAATTGTAGTATCTTTTTTGCAGAGTGTAGAAAGAGAAAGGACTAAACTGGTATCTTCTTTAGCTGTCAGGGAGAGAGGAAAGACACTAACTCCAATATGTTATCATCAACAAATATGTGCTCCATTCATCCATCCATCCATCCATCCATCCGTCCGTCCGTCCATCCATCCAGATTTAGTGGTACCAGGCCTAGTTCAGGGCCCTTGAAAGTCAAAGAAGAATCTCTTCAATCTGGTTAGCTTTTTAAAATTACCCTTCCCCTTGGGTAGACAAATTGTTTTGTCCATCACATTTTTGTTAACATTTTCAAGAGTTTCTACCCTGATGGATTTGAAGGGCCTGGGTTTCATTCAGTTCTGCATCCCAAGCATCAAGCCAAGGCCTGACTCAGAGAGGGTGCGTAAATACATTTGGGGTGTGTGAGTGGATGTTTCTTTCCCCTGGCCCTGGGAGGCCAGTTTGGTTTGGACCTGAGTCTGTGGCTGAAAAGTCTCTTCACAGCTTTGTGTGCTGCTTTCTCCACCCTGAAGTCCCTGGGTCCAGGAAGTGGATGATTCTCATGGTGGCCTCTCTATGACCACATCAACAGTTGGTGTGAGGCTACTTTAAGGGCTTGCCTTGCTGAAAAAAACAAAAAAAAAGATCCTATCTGATTCAAAATCATCTATAGCAGTGGATAGGAGTTACTCTCTTAGAAAACAATGTGCCCCATTTATAGTTTCTTCACCTGACTCTCTTCCTTCGGGCTGCTCCTAAGTATAGGCTTTCTTTCAAGTAGCCCCTTGGCCATCTTTTCTCTCATCAGCACCGAGCTCCTACTTTCTCATGACAGGAGCTCTCACCTCCATGTCTCCACCTTCTATTTCCCTTTAAATTTCAGGTCCACATTTTCAGTTTCTACCTGGAAGTCTCGACAGGTATCCTACCACACGTCAAGCTCAGCATGCTCCAAATGAAACCAGCCTTCTCTTAGCTGATGTTACCATATCCTGTCACTCACTCAAAGTCAAAATCCTGGACTCATGATCTGCTTGCTTCCTTCCTCATCCTCCCATTCTTAGGACCAGTACTCCATCATTCCTCTCTCTTTGCCTCCATGATGGAATTCTTCCAGTTGTCATTTTTTGCTTTCATTGTCAGACCTTCATATTCTCTTCCCTGTGTGCTTTGACTGGTTAACTCACCTCTCTGTATTTTCATTTATTTTTGATTCCTCTTGTTCTTGTTCTTCTTAGAGTCCAGCCAATGATATTTCTAAAGGATAACACTTCTCTGATATAATATTTTGATGGTTCTATTTATCTTCCAAATAACTTCCAGTTACCAGTGTAGCATCCAAGGCTTCGATCATCTGTTTCCAGCCTCATCTTCATGCTCATAGACTTCAGCCAAACTGCACTGCCCTTTCTTTCCCACCTCACTCACGGCTCATGTTGTTTCTTCCATGTGGCAAGATTGTTACTCAAATCTCTGTGGGGAGACATTCTACCTACTCTTTGAATATTAGCACTCTCTGCAGTAGGAATCAATTTCTCCGTCCTATAAACTGCAACTCAGGTGTGACAAGTAGATTTCATCTCAGGAACAAAATCTGATTGATGAATAATAGCTGCCTGGCAAGTTGTGTTGAGAAGGATTCTGAGATTATATCTAGGCTCACTGGGAAAGATTGTCATAATCATTAGCGGTGCCTGTGCAGAGCAAGAGACAGAGGAATTGAGACATTAATGTGTCTTAGATGCCTTCTCTGCTCTGCCTCTGTGCTTCCCTTATGTATGCAGCATCACTTACATGAATTGGTGAGTTCTTTAAGGGCATAAATTGTATCCTGCTGAATTATGTACTCGAGAGCTGGGGTTTATCTGCACAATGCCCTATGATCGTTAGACACGTGAAAAATCTTTGTTCAATAAATCCCCTAATGCTGGAATATGCTGTTTAGCTATGTAAGATTGAAGAGCTATGGGCAGGGCTGTGATTGCATTGATCGGGCAGTGTCTACTCCTTTAAGTTTCAGTTTGTTAAGGAATCTGTCTCTGCCGACGAGAGAACTGCTCCTGCACAGTTACCTTTGGTGATAAATGAGACCAGGCACCGCTGGATGAATGAACGACATCCAATACGCCAGTACTGCCTGTAACAGAATTAACTTTCTAGTAGCACTGATGAATTCTACTTTTAGACTTACTTTCACAGACCAGCAAAGCATGTTGTCAGATTTTCAGTCCTTTAGCCAAAGACAAAAGACAAAGACTGGTTTGAAACACATTCAAAAAGAGGGCATTATTGTTTGGTGGTCCTTAAAATGCCTCAGTCATTCAGACAGTTACATAACCATACAAATAACTATAAAATTATAATGTCTCCTTTTTTTCCCTCCTAAATAAACATCCCAAGTATTTCAATCATTCTTATGACATGGTTTTCAGAAACTACCTCAACCTGCTCTCCTTCCTCTGAATATCTTCCATTTGTCTGGTAATGTACCTTGAATTTGTAAATATTCTAGATGGAGTCTGACGAGTCAAGATCAAGACCAGGAACCACATCTTGTGGTTCAATACTCTATATTGCTATCCTTACATCCCAAGGACACATTTAACCTCTCAGTGGCCACATTACAGTGTCGTCTTATGGAATTGATGGGCATCTGAAATTCCTCATCAGAGAATACCATTTTATTTCACCTTGGGTTGGTCAAGTCTCTTTCCATTTATCAGAAAATCTATCGTCCAAATACCAAAATATCCAGAGAAAGGTCAGTGTTTGGTTCAGGGTACAATTGATGTCATTAAGATTCCCTTTCCATCTCTTTATCCTTCAGCTCCACTTACTCTGTTTTGGCTGCATTCACAGATAGCCTCTCCTCTCATGGGAGCAAAATGGCTGCAGGAGCTCCAGCCTAAATCATTCTTGATTCAAATTAAACAGAAAAGGGAGAAAGTAGCTCTTCCTGGAAGGTCTCATACGAGTCCTGGAGTTCATTCTGCTAGGACAAACTTGATCACGTGGTCACCTCCGAACCAATCACTGTATCTTCATGGATTTAGTGAGCTAATTGACTGACGTGGGGGTCACATGCCCTGGCATTGGAATTGGGGTGGGACTATATGTACTGAGATCAGTATGCCATCACCAAAAGGGAGGGAATGATGCTGAGCAGACTCAAAACAACAAATGCTCTCTGCAACACAATTATATTTTAAACTCAAAAGGCAGAGATTATGGCTTGTTAATTTTTTAATACCCTCCTTCTGCCTTTAACAAATGATATAATAAATATTCAAACAACTAGTTGTTGATTGAATGAGCGCATGAATAAATGGCCACAAAATGAGTGAATTTGAAATGGCTGCTTAATGTTAAAATATCTTTGTCTCTCACCTATTGCATTGTAAAATGTAGACCAAAGTAACTGAAAAGTGTCAGTTGTGTTTCTATAAAGGAAAATAAAAGTATCAAAAAGGATATGTCAGTACAAGGACAGTTTTGCTCTGTAGCACTAGTGAGGAGAAATAATATGTCTTTAGTGCAGAGAAAGGGAGACATTTTCTTCTAGGACAAATGAAATGAAAACAGAGCTTGATTGACAGCCTAGTAACATTAATAATACCTGGAAGGTAGAGAGCTGCTCTTATTTTAAACATCCCAGCGCAATTCTATCAGAAGAACAAATACTTTCTGTTCCGAATTCAAACACTTCCAGTTGTCTTTAGTTAAGGCAATTGTTTTCTAACAGCTACATGGCAGCCTTATTTAACAAGCATGTTTTAATTTATACATTAAATTACAGTCTCCTCTAACCCCAATCCCATCCCCTCCTTCCACTGGGGGTGATTTATTTGACACAGTGTTGTAGCTGGTGCTGCAAGTGTCCGTGACCCGTGCCTCCACCATTTCACTGCACTCCCGGCTGACTCTCAGCTGCCATCCCTGCATGCCTGGCAGGCTGGGAGGGCCAGATAATTAACCCCTTTGGGAACATCCCTCAACTGTGACAGATCAGAATTGGTGGAAGGAGCCTCTAGAGGGCGCTTCCTCGCCCCTCAGAGAGACTTGGAGACACATTCCAAGCTGTATCTCAAAGATCTCCATCAGAATTAAGCCCCTGTTGCCCATCCTTATAAGCTGCCTGATTAGACTCCTTCTATTGGTTTCTTCCCTTTTCTGCTTTTCTTCCGCCACCTCTTCCAACATTTTCTGACGTTACTTCCCCAATAAACTACTTACATTCTGATCTCATCTCAAGGATTGCTTTGGGGGAACCCAAACTGTGACAATTGTTTTCAAGGAAGAAGAGTGATTTTCAGTCCTCCGAGGGGGGATGATCAAAGATCCTCATATCATTAAGGCAGATGTCAGAGTGAAGACTGGGGGCCTGCCAGGCTCGCTCTGTGTGGTAGAACATGGCCACTGTGAGAGCATGCTGTCTTAATGGGGCTTAGTCAGGGTTGAGATCAGGGAAAGAACTGATTGTCTCCAAAGCATGAGAACCTAGAGTAACTGCAACTGTCAATCCATGCCCTTGGACGGATATTCCCAGGGAGGAAGTCCATCCCCAAGAAGGGTGTGGTCCATGCTATCAGAAGCCAATGAAAAGTGGAATGTAATAAAGATTTCAGGGCCGGCCCTGTGGCCAAGTGGTTAAGTTCAGGCACTCCACTTTGGTGGCCCGGGGTTCACAGGTTTGGATCCTGGGTGCAGACCTAGCACCACTCATTAAGCCATGCTGAGGCAGCATCTCACATAGAAGAACCAGAAGGACCTAAAACTGGGATATACAACTATGTCCTGGGAGGCTTTGGGGAGAAGAAGAAAAAAAAAAGAGGAAGATTGACAACAGATGTTAGGTCAGGGCCAATCAAGGGGAAGAAAAGATCCCAGAAGTGGTAGGACTTGGTCATGTGGAGGGCCTCCGTGGTGCAAATCTGAGAAGTCTTATTGGAGAGGCAAAGGTGCGGGATGAGGCAGTGGATCAAGACGATGGAGAAAGGTTAGGAAGGGAAGACGGGGAATGGTAGACTAACTCTTCCATCGTTTGGAGAGCAAAGGCAGGGGAGTGCTAGTGAGCAGAGGACTCAGGTTGACATGGTAACAACACCCAACGCTTGAGTTCTTCCCACAGTGCATGCCAGGCACTGTTCTAAGTGCTGTGCATTTTCACAACAATGCCAGGATGTAGGTTCTTTTTATTATCCCCACTTTACTCACAAGGAAATTGAAGCACAGATAAGATTATTAGCTCATCCCAGAGCTCTGATGTGAGCCCAGGCATTCCAGCTCTGAAGACCTAGCTCTGGCCCAGGAGTTGGCAAAATTTTCCTATAAAGGGCCAGACAGTAAATGTTTCAGGCTTTGTGGGCTATCCTGTCTCTGTTGCAAGTACTCAATTCTGCCTTTGTAGCATGAAAGCAGCTATAGATAATACCTAAACAAATGAGCAAGGCTGTGTTCCAATAAAACTTTATTTGTGAAAACAGAGGAGGGCCAGATTTGACCCGCAGGCTGTAGCTTGCTGAGCCCCGATCTAACTCCACTGTTTACTGTTTGAATATAAAAGGTTGATTTTGGTGAGGGGAGTCTGGTCATGTGCTTTTGCTATGCATTTTCTGACGAGCCACACGTAGCATGAACGTCTTTGTGGCGTGATGTGGGGGAGAGGCTGGGAAGATGCGGGGAGTTTGGGTACAGGATGGGGCTAGGCTGGAAGGAAAAGGGAGAAGCAGAAAAGGGAATTGAAAGTTCAAGTTTGGTAATTCTCTTGGGAGATGGAGGTGGGAGAGAGAGGCACTAAATTCTGACCAATCTTGTAGGGTGGCTATAAGAAGAAGGAACAGGTTTAAGAAATGCCATGAAATTCAACTTTATAGGGTTTGGGCTGTACAGCATATGTTGTAGCAGCCACATTGAATAAATGTATGTTTTTCATTATATTTTTATTACACATTTAAAGCACATTAAGGCACATACAGCTATCAAAGAAGAAAAAATGGGGAAACTTCGGCTTCACAAGTAATCACATCAATTTTAAGGAAAGCTGTATTTTGTGAAGACAGAGAAAGATGCATGGCTGTTGTCCTTCCCAGTTTTACACTAACTCGTTCTTCTTCGGGGAACAATATTAATAGATGTTTTGCTACATTTGTCTCCCGTTGAGGGAGTAGTTCCCTTTTTCCAAAAAGAATATTATATCATGGATGTTTATTCATTCGCCTTTGAGTTGCAGGTAACTGGTTGGCATTCTCAGTCTGTAAAACAGCCTCCTTTGTTGGGGTTTGGGAAAAACCATTTCAAGAAATTGTAACTTGAAATTATTTCTGGCTCTGAGAACCCATATGCTAACCAGTGGTCTTTGATGATATTTTAATTCTTAGCCTTTGGCTTTAGGCAAAGTTGGTCAGTGAATCATGAGGGACAGCAGGACCACCATGTATTGCTGGGAGGTTGTGGGTTATACAAATGTCCCCGGGGCTGAAATTCACCTGGTGCTCTCTCCCCCAAGCCCTGTGCCTTGTGTCCAGCTGGAGGAAGGAGCATCTTTTTCCACGTGCCAATGCACTGTCCAGTTACCAAGCTATGGCCTTTGGGGCCACCTCTGCTCAGAGATACGACTTTTTCTAATTTGTTTTCTTCGGGGGTGGGAGTGTCTGTGTGGCTTTTCAAATTGTGTATCATTGCATTTAAGGTGCCATTGGTGGTAAGATGCACCACTATTTTATGTAAAGCTAAGAAAGACAAGATGTTGCTGATCAAATCTTGACAGGCCATTGATTATGACACATGCCAACTTCAAAGATATTAAAAAGTGAAACAGATGCAATGCAGTAATTTGTCTGTTGAGCCAGTGTACCTTTCTTTAATTGGCACAAAGGTGCCAGTTGAACTAGCTGTCACCCTATAAGAATGAGGTAGGCAAGTCCTAGGAAGAAGATTTCCACTAGGTTTTGTCCATTTCCTGTGATAAACAGCATCGCCAACCTCTCTGCTCTCCTGGAGGATGTCAGTTGGTCAAAGTTCTAATGGAGCTGGAAATGTAGAATGTTAGAATGAAATTGACCTCGGGGAGCATCTTGCTTCGCAACTGGGGGCAATTTTGCCCCCAAGGGGACATTTGTCAATACATGGAAACATTGTTGGTTGTCTCGACTGGAGACGGATACTACTGATGTCTAGTGAATAGAGGCCAGGGATGCTGCTAAAATCCTACAAGGCACAGCACAGCCCCTACGATAAGGAATTATCTGGGCCCAAATGTCACAGTGCCCAGGCTGAGAGTCCCTGAGTCATTTGGGGAGTAAATCAGTTAACATTCATAGGTGCCTGGCATTTCTGACACTTACTAAGTTCTCATTACCTGTCTGTTCCCTCTCCTTCCTATCTCGCTCCCCCACTACCTCATTGTCCCCACAGGTGACCCCCAATTTACCTGGCTTAAGATCACACAATCACACACTTAGTAAGTATGGAGTCAGCCTCGAACCCCACTGTGACCTCTTCCTATTTGATGACACCTGCCTATTGTAGGAGGAATAGGGGGTCAGAGGAGGACAGGCCCCCTCTGGAAGATTGGTAACTCACTGGAGGCTCCAGGGAGGCACAGCTGGATGCTGAGATGCCTGGCTAGGCCCCACAGCTTCTCCCCGTGGAAGTGGTAGGTGCAATAACAAGACTATCCATCCATTTTTGGGGCCCCTTGCTCATCTGAAATTTCATTTTGTTTTTCCAATCACCCTGGGGCAGTGGTCCCAGCAGACATTATTGAGCCCATTTTATAGAGGGAGGAAATGGAGGCATCAAGAGGGGAAGAGGCTTGCCTAAGGTAGAGCAGGCTTAGGCCTGGAACTCAGATGCTGGTCTGGGTGCTCTGGTCCGGTGCTCTTTCCACAGCATCCAAGTGTCCCTCCTCACTTTCTTGCACTTGCCTTCTTTACTCTCACCGCCATTTCCACTCTCTTCCCTCTGATGCTCCCCCCATCCTGGCCCCAGCTGTAGATGCATCACCTGGAGGATGATTGAATCTGGCTAAGCTCTGGCATCAGAGCAAATAGGATCAATTTATTACACTTATTCATTCTGAATTCTACATTGACACAGCTGCAAATTGAACAGTGACAAAGTCCAAATAACCTGACAGTCAAGACAATTCAAGTGCTTGAAGTCAGACGTGCGGGGAGTAGACAATCTAGGAGCAAGAAATCTGAAGCTTGATCCACGGAAAGTGGATTTGCTCTCTACTCTCCACTGTGACTTGAAGTCTTGTCAGGGTCCTGGGCTGAATTGGCTGTGTGGGAGCTAAGAACTTTTGTGACTGGACAGTCTTGGTTTCTACTGGCTAACTAAACCAGATTTAAGCAAAACAGGACTTTATTGAGTCACATAACTGGAAAGTCTAGGGGTACTACTGCATTCAGGTATAGCTGGATCCAGGGCTCAAATATGGTCATCAGGAAATCTGTCTCTTTTTTTGAGCTTTACTCTTCTTTGTGTTGGCTTCTTCTTAGTCAAGCCCTCCATAAAGTAATCATCAGCAGAAGCTCTAGGCTCATAACCTACCAGCTTAGTAAACTCATCAAGGAAAAGCATCTCATTTTCAATAAACACAGTAAAAGTTCTTGGTTTTCTTTTATTGGCCTAGATTGGGTCATGAACCTCTCTAGGGCCAATTAGTGTAGGCTGGGGGAGGTGTACTTTCATTGGCCAGGTCTGATTTATATGGCCATCCCTGGGGATGAGAGATGGGTCCTATGACCAGAAAAGGGGATTGTGAACATCCTTCACAACAGCAGATGGCCACTGTAATATCCATCAGCTCAGTTTCCTTAGTGCTACCTTTAGACATGACGGCCTGGTATATCCTGTTTGAACAATGTTGCTTTTCTGGTCTGACCTAATTTCCTGAGGAAAATGCTGAGAGAACTTTGGATGAAACTGTTTCTGCTTTGTTGACTTCATGTCCACAATTACATGATATAACGTCACTAGTCCCTACTGATCCAGAATTAAAGTTGAAGGTACTGTTTCCCGAACACCTGTCATGTGCTGGAAACTGGGTTCGCTGCTCATAGTGGGGATTTATGTGTTTGCCTCCGCAGAAGCCAAACTCCTTTCTTCTAGAAATGGCCCCTAATGTTTGACTGGAGATCAACTCTTCCCACTCTCTGGATGGAATTCCACTTCAATTTGGTGAATGGAGTACGGGGTGCAGTTTTAAACCAATCAGAGTATTACAGTTCTTTATCCACAGAGACTGGCTCAGGGGTGATCATGTGACCTAAGCCAGTCCAATCAGAAGGAATCAGGGGACTTTCTCTGAACCAACTGAACAACAGGCTCCATCTTCCCATTAGATGTAGGGAAAGGAGACTGAGACGGTGGTAGCTGTCTTGGCGTTGCCAGGGAGAAGTGAAGGCTGTGTATAAAGCCAGAACAGCTGAAGGCAGAGCCAAGATGGAGAAACTGAGGCCTGGACACAATGATTGAATCTGAATCCAGTTGTGCCTGAAGCTGGAGCTCTCTGACTTTTCAGTTATTATTGAGGTGGGTTTTCTACCATTTGTAGTACAAGGAGATCTTGATGCGCTCAAAGGCCAACAGGCAGCAGGTGTCAAAACCAAAGTTTGTTTAATGCTATTTTGAAATATCTCAGGTTGTTTTAAAATCATTTTCAAAACTTTCAACTCAGGAAAGTTATCAAATAGATGACAACACTATACTCGCTCTTAAATCCCTGTTTACCCTGACTTTTCTCTTCTGTTCACACCCACTACTCTGTAGTTTGGTCCCTTTTCATGTCGCCCAGCCCATTATTTTCTGGGGTCTTTTTTGTTTTTGTTTTTTAGCAACTATATTAAGGTATAATTGACACACAGGAAACGGTACAAAAGAGTACGATTTTATGCATCTGTAAAATTATCACCACAATAAGGATGATAAGAGATATATATGTCACCCATCAAAGTGTATTTGTATTCCTTTATGATCCTTCCCGTGGCTTCTCCTGGACTCTGTCCCCAGCAACCAGTGGTCTGCTGTCACTATATACTAGTTTGCATTTCCTAGAATTTTATATAAATGGAATCACACAAGATGCATGCTTTCTGGTCTGCTTTTTTTTTTTTTCAAAATAATCGTTATGAGGTTTATCCACTTTGTAGTGCATCTCAATAGCTCACTACGTTTTACTGATTAGTAGTATTCTATTGTATAGATATACTTTAATTTGTCCATCCACATGTTGGTAAACTTTTGGGTTGTCTCCAATTTTTTAGCTATTACAAATAAAGCTACTATGCACATCCATGTACATGTGTTTATATGAGCATGAGCTTAGAAGCTTTCATTTGTTTTGGGCAGATAGTAGGAGTGGAACAACTGGATAATATGGTAAAATGCATGTTTAACTTTTAAGAAACTCAGTCTGTTTTCCAAAGTAGTTGTATCATTTTACATTTTGCCTGGCGGTGTGAGAGCTCTGCTTCTTCTATATTCTTGCCTCACTCTCTTAAGTTTTTTTAAAAGATTTTATTTTTTTCCTTTTTCTCCCCAAAGTACATAGTTGTATATTCTTCACTGTGGGTCCTTCTAGTTGTGACATGTGGGACGCTGCCCCAGCGTGGCCCGATGAGCAGTGCCACGTCCGCGCCCAGGATTCAAACCAACGAAACACTGGGCCGCCTGCAGCGGAGCACGTGAACTCAACCACTCGGCCACGGGGCCAGCCCCTCACTCTCTTAAGTTTTATCTGTTATACTGGGTGTATGGTGGTATCTCATTATGATTTTAATTTGTGTTTCTCTGATGACCAATAATGTTGAGCATCTTTTCATGTGCTTATTTGACATCTGTGTATTTTCTTTGGTAAAGTGTCTGTTAAAATTTTTGCCCATTTTTTAAATTAGGTTTTTCTTTTCTCATTATTGAGTTTTCAGAGTTTTTGTATATTCCGGAGACATGTTCTTTACCACATACATAATTTGCAAATGTTTTCTCCCAATCCGTGATGTGTCTTTTCATTTGAAGAACAGAAATGTTTAATTTTGATAAAGTCTGATTTATCTTTTTGTTCTTTCATGGAACAACTTTCTGATGTCATATCTAAAAAAGTTTGTTTAACCCAAGGTCATAAAAGCATGATTCTATGCTTTATTCTAGTAGTTTTTATAGTTTTAGGTTTTACATTTAGGTCTATTGATCTATTTGGAGTTAGTTTTTGCATATCACACAGGTTGCAAATATAATTCAATGGATAAAGGATAGGCTTTTTAACAAATGGTGCTGGAACAATTAGATATTCATATGCAAAAACCCCCACAAAACTGTTCTATACCTGTGTTAGTTTCTTAGAGTTGCTGTAATAAATTACCACAACTAGGTGACTGTAAACAACCAACTTATTCTTTCACAGTTCTGGAGACTAGAAGTCCAAAGTCACGGATTTGTCAGGGTTGGTTCCTTCTGGAGGCTCAGAGGGAGAGTAGCTCCATCCTATTCTCTTAGCTTCTGGGGCTTGCCAATAATCCTCGGTGTGTCTTGGCTTGCGGATGCATCTACTTCCATCATCATATTGTGTTCTCTCTTTCTATCTCTTCGTTTTCACATGACCTTCCTGTAAGGGTACTAGTCATTGGATTTAGGGGCCACCTTAATTCAGGATGACCTCATCTTCACTAATTACATCTGCAAAGACTATTTTCCCAAATAAAGTCATCCACAGTTATGGGGTTTAGGACTTTAACATATCTTTTTGGGGGACACAATTCAATCCACCACAATACCTCTTGCCTGTTATTGAATGGAGTGTTTTATAAACATAAATGTCAGTTGGGTCAAATTTGTTGATGGTGCTGTTCGGGTTCTCTATATTCTTTTACTGATTTTCTGTTGATTGTTCTATTAATTATTGAAAGAGGAATACTGAAATATCTGACTATATTTGTGAATTTATCTATTTCTTCTTGCAGTTCTATCAGTTTCTGCTATTTGTATTTTGAAGCTCTGTTATTAGATACATAAACATTCAGGATTGCTATGTCCTCCTGATGAATGACCCCTTTATCATGGTAAAAAAGACTTGCATTATCTCTGACAATTTTCTTTGCTCTGAGATGTACTTTGTTTCATATTAATATCAGACCACACCAGCTTTCCTTTGTTTAGTGTGAGCGTGGTATATCTCTTTCCATACTTTTGATTTTAACCTATTTGTTTCTTTCTATTTAAAGTGTGTTTCTTGTATGTAGCAAATGGTTGTGTCTTGCATTTTTGTTCAATTTCACAGTTTCTGCCTTTTAAATGGGATATTTAGACCATTCACATTTTACAGGATTATTGATATGGTTAGATTTATACTATCATCTTGCTATTTGTTTTCTATTTGTCTCATCTTGTCTTTGTTCCTCTTTTCCTCTTTTTTTGCCTTCTTGTAGATTAATTGAATATGAGTCCATTTCATCTCTCTTGTTGGCTTATTATCTGTAATTCTTTGTTTTTGTATTTTGGTGTGTGTTTTAGAGTTTATAATATGAGTCTTTTTTTCTTTTTTTTTCTGCTTTGTCTTCCCACATCCTCCCTGGTACATAGTTGTATATCTTAGTTGCAAGTCCTTCTAGTTGTGGAGCATGCATCTTTAACTTATCATAGTCTGCCTTCAGGTGATATTATTCCACTTCAAGTGTAGTCGAACCTTATAGTAATATAGTTCCCATTTCTCCTCTCCTGACCTCTGTGCTATTATTGTCATATTTTATTTTTACATATGTTATTAAAAAAATCTCACACACTATTTTTGTTTAAATGATTACTTTCTAAAGAGATTTAAGTAATAAGAGAAAATCTTATATAGTTAACCATGTAGTTATTATTTCTGGCGTTTTTCATCCTTGTAGATTTATACTGCCATCTGATACTATTCTTCTGCTCAAGGGCTTTCTGTAACATATCTTCCAGTGCAGTCTTCTGGTGATGAATTTTTCCCGCTTTTGTATATCTGTACACATGTTCATTTCACTTTCTTTTTTGAAACACATTTTCATTTGCTGTACAATTCTATGTTTACAATGTTTTTCTTTCTGTGCTTTAAAGATGTCCCACTGTCTCCTTGCTTGCATTGTTTCCACCAAGAAAGCTGCTGTTATCCTTTCCTTATCTTTGTTCTGTAACAAGCCTTTTCTCTTTGACTGATTTTAAGATGCTACTTTTCAATGATTTTGAGCAATTTGAATATGATATGCCTTGGATTTATTTTTATTTATTGTTTTGTTGTGCTTCATTGAATTTCTTGGAACTGTAGGTTTATAGTTTTAATCAAATTTGGAAAATTTTGGCCATTTTCCCCCAAATATTTTCATTGCTATGTTTTCACATTCACTAATGTTTAATTTTGTGAAGTCTAATCTTCTGTTAATCTGAACCACTATATTTTGCATGTAAGACATTTTAGTTTTTATCTCCAGAAATTCTATTTTTGTCTTTTTAAAAATGTCTTTTACTTAAATTTTTGAACATATAGAATAGATTAATAATAACTCTTTTAACATCCTTATGTGCTGATTCTAACGTCTGTCACTTCTGGGTTGATTTTGAGTGATTGCTTTTTCTTGTCATATTGTATTTTTATGTTTTTTGCATATCTGGTAATTTTTCACTGGATGCCAGACATTATGAATTTTATCTTGTTTGTGCCTGGATATTTTTGTATTCTTAGAAATATTTTCAAATTTTGTTCTGGTATGCAGTTATGTTACTTAGGCAGAGATTGATGCTTTTATGTTTTGATTTTAAGAATTTTTAGTCTGAGAACTCTCTCAAGGCAGTAATCTGGGGCAATCTTAGGGTCCACCTTATTTGTTTTTCATCTCTCTGCTATCATTGTCCTTCATCGCTTGTTGTCCAGTGTTTTGCAAGCCATTGTTTCATATTTTCTGTCTGTGTGTTGGTTGTTTCAGGTGGGAGGGTACATCTGATCACATTCCTCCATCTTGGCTGGAAGTAGAACTGTGTCTAGCCTTCCAGATTGTTTTTACTATTGTGACTCAATAATATGGTTGTTATCCCCATTTATAAATGAGGAAATAGAAGTTCAGAGACGTTAAGTTGTATAAAGGCAAACGTAGTTTTAGATACTGAGTTTTTTCCTTACAATAAATGCAAGTAATCATGAAAGTCAGTTTGCAAAGGAGAAACAGACAACAAGGCCAGTTGCTAGTGACCTGTCACTTATCCTTCTTTCTTCCCAAAGATAAATTAACTCCTGATCAAAGCAAGGTGACTTCCACCTTCCTTACCTTTTCAGAGCACCAACTTCTTTCCTTTGCTATTTTTTGAACCATTGATTTCTACTTAAAATAGGTTTCTACAGATTTTGACATCTTTGCAGATTAACCAGCAACAAATTATGTTACCTCATTTAACACTAAGAAAGAAAAAAGGACTGGAAGAAATTTCATAGAGAAATTAATCTCTCTTTCCAGTACTTTCACTGAGGTGCTGCTGACAGCCAGTGCTGAGAAGTGAAAGCAGAGAATGGTAGCATGTGCCCTCAAATACTCACTTCCGTTTTGAAAGACCCATTATCATTTTCTGATGTGATCCGATGGGAGATGCTCTGGACTGGAGGTACCAGGGATGTGAACTTGAGTTCCAGCCAAGTCACCAATTTGCAGAGTGATATGTCTCTTGGCCTCCATGACCTTCACTATAAAATGGAGACAAAAACACCCCAACTCATCTATTCTTTTGGGTCACTGGGAAGGTCAAACACGATCATGGACGTTGCTTTAGTAGGAGAAGCTTAAAAGCTGAATCTAAGAAGGTTATAACTTGAGAATCTCTTCCTTTGATTAACTAGGTCTAAGTGGCCTTTCACCGTTAGAAAGAAGGCTTTGTGTGAAGATGGCAGACTCAGGGCATTTTATCAGAGGAAAGGTCTGGAGTTTAAGAGAAGACCCATAGGCTTGGAAATCGGACCAAAATGGGTTTTGTAGCCTGAAATGTTTATGCATTTACATGCTGTTTTATTCCAAAGCTCATCCAAGTTTGGGCCCAGTCTTCTTAGCAATGGACGTGAAGGAGTCTTGAGCCCATCTCCCTGTCAAGCTGAACTGCCACCTCTTCTCCCAGTGTGCCCTTTCCTGTCTTGGCTCTGCTAATCTGCCTGAAGTCTTGATCCAGCTCTATGTGTCCCTCAAGATCTAGCCCAGTTGTCTTTTGGGAAGCCTTCCTAACAGACTGAGATGTTCCTTTGTCTGTACTTCTCCTGAACTTTGTGCTGTTGCTAGAGAGTCTATCATATTGTAGAACAATTATTCCTTCACATTTCTGGCTATTTTATTATGTTTCAAGTCCCTCAAAAGCTGGGAACAGATTTAATTCATCTCAGTATCTCAAACCCTCTGTTTTTTTTTGTTTTAAAGAAAAAACCCTGATAGATAACTCATCACTTTTAAAGAATCTTAAAACAGTTCAAAAGAGGATAAATTAAAATAGAAGTCCTTCTGTTCCTCTAACCCAGTCTTTCACTCTAGGGGCAACCACTGTTAACAGCTGGAGAGAAGTGTTCCTCCAGGTAGGCACACGCATGAGTATGTCTTAGAGACACATACATTCGACTTCCTAGAAAAAATATGAATGGGATTATGATTTGCATATTATACTCTACAACCTACTTTCTTTGACAAATATGTTTGATATTATTTTCTAACATTGCATTTCAAATGCCTTATTTATTTACTAGTTTTCCTATTGACAGACATATTTTCAGGTTTTCACTCTTCATACAAGGCTGCAAAAAATATCCTTGAAAATTTTCAATCTGCTTCACCCCAAGTTTGGACATGTTGCTTTATAAGCGACTTTGAAATATTTTATTTATTTTCTCTCCTTCACTGAGATAACACAAATTTTAAATTTCCAACACCATCAGTTTGAAAATAGTTAGCTCTTACAACTGCTTCCAAACTATTTTTTCCCCATTTTAAATCCAAACATCTTAAGGCACAATTTCAAAACATTTTAGATATCATACTAGTTTATTTTCTAAGCTTGCTGACAAGCTGAAGTTTTTTGAAAATGATTTTAAAATAATTTGATGTTCCAAAATAACTTCATATTTTGAAGCATTTGAAAAACTCATTGAGCTTTTAAAAATATTTATAAAACATTTAAATAAAAATGATTAGAAATTACAGAAAAAGTGTAGCATGTTCATTTTATAGCTTAATTGTTGGAAATTTTTTTTTCTAGCATGTTTTGCCTTTTAAGGTTAAAAAATACATTTAATTGTTCTTTTTCATTAAAGAAATGTGAGCTGTTCTCTTTTGAAGTTTTCCTTTAAATTTTTTTCAGTTATATTGAGATACAATTGACATATACCATTGTATTAGTTTCCATTGTACAACATAATGATTTGATACATGTATATATTGCAAAATGATTACCACAATAAGTTTAGTTAACATCCATCACCACACCTACGGTCTCTGTCCTCGTGAAGCTCGCAGGCCGGTGAGGAGGTCAAAGATTGAAGGGTGATTACAAAAGGGACAAGAAAGATACGTGCCAAACCTGCCTCCCAGGATTGCACTTCAAGGAAATCATACAGGTGGAAACATCTTGTAAAATATTAAGTACTAAATAAATAATAGCGTGGTTAAATGATAATAATGGTAACTATAGATGTGTGGAATTTGTATCAGCAGAGAAAGAGAACACTTTCAGTTTGTGAGTGTCTTTAGGTCTGAAGTGTGTCTCTTGTATGCAGCATATATATGGATCTTTTGTTTTTATCCAATAAGCCACCTCATGCCTTTTGATTGGAGCATTTAGTCCATTGACATTTAAAGTAGCTATTGATAAATATGTATTTATTGCCATTTTATTACTTTTTTTCTGGGTGTTTTAGTAGTTCTTCTCTGTTCCTTTCTTCTTCTCTTGTTCTCTTCCCTCGTGGTTTGATGGCTTTTGACAAATAGAAATGGCAAGCAATAGGATATATTGGAGTACATGAGGAAGCCATTTGGTATAAACCTAATTCGGCCTGACTTTAGTTTTTCCAAAAGGGCCTGACCGTGTCCGTTGAGCACACATTGTATATCTGCTTTAAAACATTTACTATGGCAAGAACAAATGGCCTTAAGATAAAGGTGCAACTTCCCCCCCACACTGGCATTTCCTTAGGGATAAGCATCTTTCCTTAGGCTTGGAATGGATTGCTGTGCTCACCTCTGACCACCCAGCTCGAGACAACAGACCTGCCACCCTGCTGTGTTCACCGAGACAACAGACCTACCTGCTGTGTCCATCAATCGCTGTGCCGACAGAGCAGTCTCGCGACTATTGTAAAAGGGACATTTCAGTCATATGTGAAACATCCTGTTTGGGGGTATATAACCATTCTGTGCACCCCACTTCTTCGGTGCCCTTTCTTCCTTTAGGAAGAAAGGCCCTGGGCCGTGGTCCTCACATTTTAGCTCAGAATAAACTCACCCAAATTTTCATTTATAGATTGGTTATGGATTATTTTCCCTGACACTTTCTTTAGTAATATGTTTGACTTTCTTTCTCTTACTTATTTGTTTATTTATTATAGGCTTCTGGTTTATGATTACCATGAGATTCACATACAATATTCTACCTATATAGCAATCTGTATTGAGTTGATGGTCTCTTTAGTTTGACCTCTTTCTAAAAGCTCTGCTCTCTTGCTCCCCTCCTCCCACAGTTTATGCTTTTGAAATCATATCTATTCTCATATTTTGTGTGTGTCTATCCATTACCCTCTTATCACAAAATAGGTAATTTCAGTACTTTTGCCCTTTAAACTTTATATTATCTTCATAGGTAGTTGATCTGCTACCTTAATTGTATTTTTGGTTTTACTGGTGATTTTATTGCCTGTTTTTTTTTCTTTTAAATAATTTTCTTATTCCTATTTGTGGTCCTTCCTTTCCCACTTAAATAAGTCCCTTCAACATTTCTTGTAGAACTGGTTTCTTGGTGATAAACTCCTTTAATTTTTGCTTGTCTGGGAGACTATTTATCTCTCCTTCCATTCTGAATGATAACCTTGCTGGACAGAGTATTCTTGGCTGTAGGTTTTTTCCTTTCAGCACTTTAAATATGTCCTGCCACTCTCTTCTAGCCTGTAGGGTTTTGGTTGAGAAGGCCACTGATAGCCTTATGGGCTTTCCCTTGTATGTCACTTGTTGCCTTTCTCTTGCTGCTTTTAGGATTCTCTCTTTATCTTTAAATTGGACATTTAATTGTAATGTGTCTTGGTGTGGATCTCTTTGGGTTTATCTTGTTTGGTGCCCTCTGTGCTTCCTGTACTTAGATGTCTGTTTCCTTCCTTAGGTTAGGAAAGTTTTCAGCTATTATTTCTTCAGATAGATTGTCTGCCCCTTTGTCTCTCTCTTCTCCTTCTGGGACACCCATTATACAAATGTTAGTGTACTTGATGTTGTCCCAGAGTTACCTTAGACTGTTCTCATTCTTTTTAATTCATTTTTTTTAATCTGTTCAGCTTGGATGATTTCCTCTAGTCTTTGGTCCATCTCACTGATCTGTTCTTCTCTATCATTTACTCTTTGTCAGGTAGATTGCTTATTTCTGTTTCATTTAGTTCTTTTTCTGTGGTTTTGTCTTGTTCCCTTGCTTGAAATTTATTCTGTTGTCTCCTGACTATCCCTCTTTCTCTGTGCTTATGTCCATGTATTAGGTGAGTCAGCTATGTCTCCTGATCTTGGAGAAGTGGCCTTATGTAAGAGATGCTTTATGAGGCCCAGCAGTGTGCTTCTCTCTTGTCACCATTTCCAAATGTTCTAGGAGTGACCGCTGTGTAGGCTACATGTGACCTACTGCTGCAGCAGGGTTGCTCTTGCTGCAGGTACCCAGGGAGTCTAGGCTTTCCCTCTCTGGCTGGCTGTTTGTACGTCGGGTTTGGGGAACCCCAGCACTGTCGGTTGCAAGGTCTCATAGCTCACTCCTGCAGTTTTTCCGTAAAGTGTATAGGCACCCAGTGTGGCTGGTGGCTAGGCTCAGGGTCTTACAATTGCTGTAGGCGTCAGGTCTGCAAGGCTGTTATCAGCCTTTCAGGATTGCAGCTGAGTGGGGCTGGCCCCAGGCACAAGAGTACCCAATTGTTTCAGGCTTTAGAAGGTGGGGCTGAATCTCCTATGTGGCTGTTTGTGAAGCACAGGTCTTCTGCCAGTGATAAGCTCCACCCCCCACAGGTCCACACACACCATCAACACAGTCCTGGCCTGTGCACATGTCCCAAACCCCTGAAGCATACCCAGTCACCCCACGGCAGAGGCCCCCACGCTCTCCACCAATGCCCCCCACAATTCACCTGCTCCTCATGCAGGCCCTGCCCCACAGAGGCAGACATACTTGTGTGCCTGCAGAGGATTGAGGCACCCAGTCTATGCAGGGCCATAAGTTGCCCGAGGGCTTGCTGTTGGGTAGGGCCACTCCCTAGGGCAGGCTGCCTGCCCTGGCTGAACTGGATTAAATTTGTGCTCCTATGAGTGCGGTGACCCTGGGCTAACAGGCCCAGGAAAGAACTCCAATCGTGTTCACCAGCATCTGTGTCAGCATGCCTATACTAGGTCACAACAATGGCTCCTGTCAATGTCTCAGTCTCTGGAGAGGTCTCACCTCTCACTGAGAATCACCCAGAGCCTACCACTTGAGTCTCTTTTCACCAAAGGACTGTGCACCTTTCTTTCTGGTGATTTTACGTTGCTCTCTGAGATGGGTGAATTTGTCCTTGGGCCCTTTAAGAGCTGGCACCTTTTGACCTATGTTTGATAGCTTTTCTGGGGGTATTCCCCATTGTAGTTAGTAGCCAGTAAAGCCAGATATTATGACACTCGTCTCAGTTGTGCTGAGTCTGAAGGATGCTTATAGTGGTAATGCACCCTCGCTAAGGTCACCACTTCTCCAGGGAGGACTGTGGACCTTAGGGTGGCTCCTGCTAGGCTGTGAAGGTCCACGCTTGTTAAGGTAGCTTTTTTTTCTCCCCAGAAGGAATTTCTACCTCTTCCACCTCAGTCAGGACTGTCCTTTGTTGTGGGGGTTCTTTTTATCTAGTTTTCAGTTCTCTCTCTGGGGTAATTTTTCTAAGAATAGTTATAACCTGGTTGTGTTTGTGGGAGGAGGTGAGTTCAGAGTCCCCCTACACTGCCATCTTGATGAGATCTCCCATAGGAAGTCTTGAGAGTAGGGCTTGCGATTTTAGATAGGGTGGCCAGAAGAGGGCTTGCAGAACAATCACTTCTGAGTAGAAGGCCTGGAGGAAGAGGGAGTGTGAGCCAAGTAGGTATTTGGGAAAAGAGCATCCCAAGTTGAGCAAGTACAAAGGTCCCGAGGCAGAAATGGGCCTGGAGTTTTTGAGGCACAGCAAGAAGACAATGTGGCTGAAGTAGAGTGAACAAGGGAAAGAGTAATGGGAGATGAGGTCAGAGAGATAATGGGGGTGGAACAAATGATGTGGGGCCTTGTAGGTCATTGTAAGGACTCAGGCTTGTTCTCTAAGTGAAATAGAGGGCTATTGGAGGGTGTGGACTTAGTCTGAATTATCAGACTTATGTTTTGACAGGATCATTCCAACTGCTGTTGAGGGGTGCAGATGGCTCAGGGTGGAAGCATGGGGATCAGTTAGGAGGTGGAGCAGTAATTCAGGTGAGAAATGATGGTGCCAGAGGGGAGGTGGTGAGAAGGGGTTAAATTCTGGGGAAAATGAAGGCATAGTGGAGAGGATTTGCTGGTGGATTGGTTAGGAGTTAGAAGCAAAAGACAGGAGTCAAGGTTTTTGGTTTAAGCCACCAAGAGGATGGATTTGCCATGTAATGAGTTGTAACATGTTGGAACGAGAAGACTGTAGGAGGAGTGGTCTGGAAGGGAATATCAGAAATTGGTTTGGGACATTTTATGTTTGAGATGCCTTGGGATATCCGTGTGGAGATGTCAGGTGGGCAATTGGATATACGAGTCTGGAGTTCGGGGCAAGGCCAGGGCTGGAGATGTAAATTTGAGAGCCATCAGCACATAGATAGTATTTAAAGCTGTGAGGCTGGATGAGAGCACCAGGTGTGCATGTTAATAGGAAAGGAAAGAGATCCAAGGACTGGGCTCTGGGTCTCTCCAACATTTTGAATTTGGACATGAAAAATCAGAAAAGGAGCCCGAGAAGGCCCAGCCAGAGAAGTAGGAGGAAAACCAGGTGAGGATGTTGTGTCTTTCTAAGCAAGGACAGGAATTATTTCAAGGAGGAAGTATTTCAAGGAGCAGAGAAGAGGAGATGAACAGAATCACCAGGGTAACTTCTCCTCTAGGTGTAGTTTCAGGTATTGGCTTTTCTAGAAGGCCTTTTCTGTTTCTACCTGCAATTCATTCCCTTCCTCCTCTTCATCCCTCAAAGTCGAATTGGATACTTGTGCTCTGGGTTCCCAGCGTCTTCAGGGTGGAACTCCATTATTGCACACCCCACATTATAATACAAGGATCAGTCCCCATGTTGGCTCCCCAGTTAACCTGGGAGCCTTTGGAAAGCAGGGCCTGTGTCATATTCAACTCCACAGCCTGCTACAGAGCATGTAGTCAATATATTTTTAATAGAAATAAATGACTTATTTTAATCCAGTTTTACTTTGCATTTTTCAAAAATGATTTTTGAACCCACTATATCATAATTTGAATTTTAGAGATTTAGTGGTTTTGGAGGGTAAAAAAAAAGAATCAAATTGGCCTCTTCAGGTGACTTTGCTCTTGTATACATAACATTTTATAATTATTTCCATAGATCACATCTTTAATTGTGAAATCTTTAATTGTGTGGTTGAATTATTATTTGAACTTTTTACTCATATGATATGGGTCATATTGGACTAAGATTGCGCTAAATCCCAGATGAGAAATAAAGAAACGGGGCTGTTCTCTTTCTCTGCTGATAGAAATTCCACACATCTATGGTTACCATTATTATCATTTAACCACGCTATTATTTATTTAGTACTTATATTTTATAAGCTATCTCCACATATATCATTTCCTTGAAGCTCCATCTGGGGGGACAGGTTTGGCACGCATCTTTCTTGTCCCTTTTGTAATCACCCTTCAATCTTTGACCTCCTCACCGGCCTGTGAGCTTCATGAGGACAGAGACTGTAGGTCTGTCTCATTGTCTGCTGTGTCTGCAGTCTTTAAAACAATGCCTGGATCTCGACAACTTGGTAAATGTCTCTTGAATAACTGAATGAACAAACCGTGGGGTAAACTTCCGCTCAGAAAGGTTATAAGGGGAGTGGGGGTGGCTTGAATAAGAGAAGGCCTTGCAAAATCAAAAAGCAGGTCATATGGATTCTTGTATGTTGATAAAAATATTCAGAAATGGGTATAATAGGCATACTCTCATTGCCACAGAAGGTACTTTCTTTTTGAGGGGAGAAAATGGAAAGGAAAACAAAGACCTAAAACCAGTTGATCTCCTGCACTCTGCAGGTGTTGAGCTGGGCTTTGTAGCTGTCCTCTCTGGGCCTGCGGTGAGGTCTGGTAGAGATGGTGTATGCTCAGTATGTGATCACTGAATGAATTTTGCAATATACTGAGGAAATCACTGAGCAGCAGGAGTGAGCGAGAGAAACGTGGTTTCCATGGGACCTCTGTGCCTTAGTCTCCTCATCTGTAAATCTGGGATGATAATCCAATTCCCCTTATCCTACGCGACTCTGATCAAAACATGAGATAACTGATGTGAAGTAGTTTGTTTTATTAGATGTTCTTTACAAATGTGCCGCCAAAGGATGAGCCTTGTTTTTAGACAACACACCAAGAATTTTGAAGAGTTATGGTTCCAAAAGCAGCTTTGGTTTGTTTAAAAGTTAGAACACTTCACTTTATAGTTATATACTCTTAGGTACAGTTATACCTCTTAGTTCTCTCTCTCTCTCTTACTGTCTCTCTTTTTCTCTCTCTGTTGTTTCTCCCCAGTGATTTGAAACCAAAGCTCTCCTGCTCAAAAACATTTCCTCACACTCCAGTATCTTCTGGAAAACTCCCGTCTTTCCTGTCTGGTGTTCAATGGTCTCTATTCTCTGGTCCTTAAGAACCTTTTCAATTTTCCTCTCCAGTTTACCACATCACAGGCTCTCTCCTCCACTTCTTGTGGAAGCCACTTTCTATCACGTGCTGCGTAATTCCCTACTTCTGTGCCCTTGCTAATCCACCCAGAATGGGCTTCCCTCCATAACAGACCATTGGAATCTACCTAGCTCAAAGGAAACCTCCCCAAGAAGCCTTCCCACTCACTGCCCTGACCCGGGCACACATTCTGTCAACACTTTTCTTGCTCTTATATTAGTATCAATCTACATTCTTATATTTGTTAAGATTAATTGGCATTTATATCTTTGCTGGAAGCCAGCAACTCTGGTTTATTTTGCTATGGCTTACAGCTAGCAGCACAGCATCTGGGTAAGTAGGAATCCAATAACTAGTTCCAGTGTCAAAATTATTTGAAAATAAGCCATTTTAGCTTCAGAGGCAATACATATTGAAGTCAGCCATTGTGTGAGAGTCCTGAATTGATTTAAGGGCTTTCGCAAATGGATGTCTTCCTAATAGAAGTCAGTGCAGTGTTCCTCTCCATTGTTCAGCCAATGGACCTTCTAAAACCAGTTAGGCATTATTATATGTTGGGAGGATCTTCAGAAGGTAAATAATTGAACGCTCATAACTCTTAGCTTCGAGTAATTCCACTCACTTTATGTTCTGTAAAAGGTCAGTGGAATCAATCACCATTGTTTTTTTATACTCATTAAGTCTTTCGTACAAACAATCAGTCACTCAGTAAACCCTGACAAATGCCTACTGTGTGTTCAGAATAGGGAGATGTGCTGTGGAGAGTACAAAGTGCTGATACATGGTTTCTATCCTCAAGAAATGAGCGCATAGCACGGCCTCTGTTACAGTGAAGTGCACCTGCCAGTATCTCCCTGCTCTTTCCATGGTAGACGTTACTAATTGATTGCCAGCTCTGTATTGCTAGTCCTCAAAGTGTCCTACATTCCGTCTCCAGGAAGCCACTAACAGTCGGAGCTCAGAATGAGAAGGGAGCTATTTTCCATTGCATATACCAGAATGTCGGGAAATGAGTACAATGACGCAATGAGAGCAAAATGAAGCACATCTGTGAGGATGGAAACCCGTCTCCCTTCTATGTGGATAGGCCACTGGCCAAGAAGTCAGGAGTGCTGGGCTCAGGGCTTGTTGTGCTAGTAGAAATGTGATTTGGGCAAGTCATTAAACTTCTGAACGCTTTTCCTTGGGATAACCCTTATTTGGATAGAGTATTTTTACAGCAGCACTTTCTTCACATGTAGGAGGTTGAACTAGATTTGGGGGTTAATATTTCTCTACCAAAACGTCTGCTCTTAAACCACTGCTGTGCACTTTTTCTGTGCCGGGCATTCTGCTAAAAGATTTATGGGTTCTAGACCAAATTCCAACATGAGTGTGTCTATGTGTGTGTTTGGGGGGAGTTTTCCCCAAACAACCAAGCAATTCTCCCACATTAGCTGGGTGTCCTACAGTTCAACTCAATTTTGACACTATCTGGAGACAGCATCCGATTCCACAGGTTAAGGGCTCAGGCCCATAAGACTTCCCTCCACTTCAGGTGCCAATCGCATGTCCAGGTTGTTACCTGTACTTCTGACCAGCTGGCTATAAATCAGATGTTCCCATGACCCCCTCATTGGGTGTGATTAATTTGCTAGAGCAGCTAGCAGAACTCAGGAAACCCATTTACTCACTAGATTACCAATTTATAACAAAGGATATTAATGGGTATGAATCAACAGCAAGATGAAGAGATACATAGAGAGAGGCCCCAAACAAAGGCGCTTCTGCCTCGTGGCGTTTGGGGCCTGGCACGGTGGCAGGTGGAAGTGTTCTGCTTCCCCAACCTGGAAGCTCTCCGAACAACCTCCTTTTGGGTTTTTATGGAGGCTTCATTACACAGGCGTGATTGATTAATCATTGGCCATTGGTGATTGGGTCAACCTCCAGCCCCTCTCCCCTCCTGGGAAATCAGGGGGTAAGGCTGAAAGTTCCAGACTCTATTCATATTTGATTTCCCTGGCAAACAGCCCCCATCCTTAGGCGCTTTCTAAAAGTCACCTCGTTAACATAAACCTAGTTGCGGTGGAAAGGGGATTGTTATAAAAAGTAAGATGCCTATTTCACCGTTATGGCTCTGAAGCCATTTAAGGAACTGAAGCGAGGAGGCCAAATATTACAACAGAAGATGCTCCCATTGATCTCATCACTTAGGAAATTCTGAGGGTTTTGGGAGCTGTGAGCTAAGAACCATGGCCGAAGACCAAACTGTGTGTTCATTGTAAATCACACCACCACAGGACCTTATCTTCATCAAGCATGTTAGTCTTCCCCATAAACCTGGGTGAGGGTGAGGGGTGGACTCAGGAAAGGAGGTGAATGGAGAAGGGACAAGGGGTGTCCATCTAGAGCGGGAACTGTCTGGTCTGAAAAAGATTTCTGGGGACAGTGGAGAAATCCTTTGTTTTTCATGGCAAGTGTGTTTGAGCTTAACTGGAACTAAGGATTGTTTATTTACAGTAGGGACCTCTTTGCTATTGTGGCACATGAGTTGTATATGTCATCCAGCATCATAAATTCTGAGATAGAGCTTTTCAGGGAGAAGTGTAAAAGGAAGGTCGTATTAATATTCCCGTTGGATAGATGAAGAAACTGAGGCACAGAAAGGTGAAGTAATTTGTCCAAAGTCCCACAGCTAGTGAGTCTCTGAGTTTGAATCCTAACCTTGGCTCTCTGACCTCTAAATAACTCCAAAGTCACTCACTGAATTGCTGCTCTTTACTGAGGCCATGTGGTTTTCTAACTTTGCTTTCGTTGAAGCCAGGGATGTGACGTGAAGTGCAAGGCGAGCCCCACTGACCTCTCATGTTCTCCTCCAAACCCCGACTTTCTTGGAGGCATCTCTGTGGAACCAGAAGAATCCAAGAAACAGCCTCAGAACCTCTGGGCTGGAAGACCCCCTTGACTTTTCAGCTTCCACGTTCTCCTCGCATGTGACTAATACGGCAGCATGAAATAGCAGCATTAATTCCTGAGCCCTCAAGGGGACCACTTAAATTAGAGATGATGCTAACTTGAATCCTGGCTTGACAAAACATAGCAATTAGGAAGCAATTCTTCAGGGCTGTTCTGGGAGCTGCCAAGAGTGTTGTTTGTAACCTTATTCGATGTCTTCACTCTGGGGACCCAGGGGAGGCATCTTTCTCTGGCCTCTGTGTTAAGGGCTTTTCTTGAGCACTGGTGTGCTTTAGCCTTTTGGACCCTGTGAATCGCGTAACCCACTCTGCTTCCTTGACATATTGACTTATGGGAAACTCAGAGCAAAATTAGTGGCATAGTCTCAGGGAGTTTACTGACTTTGCTCATGGCTCTAAATCATTTTATTTTCCTTTGGCCTCTTTTTTCTTCAATTTAGCTTGTTTTTCTGTGGCATGTGTATTTTGGGAAGCCATCTTAAATCCCTTTTGGAATAAGGTAGGGTATAAATGAAGACAAATTATTTTCATTTAAAGAGAATTGACCATGTCAATACCGGGCTCCCTTAATTAGCTTAAAATCTTGAATGAATGAGGTTTTCATTGTTTTTTTTATAGTATTTTATTGTTCACCATAAAGGTGGACCCCAAACTTGCTAGAGATGAGAAGAAATAGGAACATATTCCACTACTTCTAAGGCGTCCTACTGTAGACTGGCCTAAGTGGAATGAAGAGGCGTCACTCAAGATGGAGTGAGGGTGAAGTAGGAGGAAAACGAAAGGAATCTTAAGAAGAGAATTCCTAATAGTTGAATCCCTATTTTGTGCTAGAGACTGTGCTGGGTGTTTTATATACATTTTATCTTTTAATCCTTATAGCAAATTTGTGAGTTGCTCTCCCCATTTTACTGAGAAGGAAACTGAAGTTCGGCGAGATTTAAGGACAGAAACAAGAATGTGCTGGTCGGATGGTTCAGTTGGTTTCCTGCATCCATCTATATTTACAGCCATTTGCATCATCCAGAGTTCAAACTACGATCATTTCCTGGGGCGGCAGCTTCCTGACTGGTCTCTGCCTGCGCTCTAGTGCCCTTAGGACTCATTCTTTACACCGCAGCCAGAGGGAGAGCAAAAATGGCTTCCTTTTGTCCTTAAGATAAAGGCTAAATTTGAACGTGGCGTTATGCCTGTGTAGTCTAGCCTTTGTTGACTTCCCCACCCTCACCTCTCACTACATGGTTTCCTTCTTATCCTCTACCACAGTGGTTAGTGTGCTTCAGAATCATCTGGATAGCTATCAAAACACAGATTGCTACACCCCTGCCTACCCGCCCTCCCCCACCCCAGAGATTCTGATTCAGTAGGACTGGGGCAGGGCCTGATAAGTGCATTTCTGACACCTTCCCAGGGGATACTGATGCTGCTGGTCTCAGGACCACACTTGGAGTAGCACTGCCTACTACATTTGTGTCTAAGATTGATCCTTTATATAGAAGTCAGCAAAGTTTTCCTGTAAAAGATAGGATGGTAAATGTTTTGGGCTTTGCAGTTACAATTACTGTTGCAATTACTAAACTCTGCCTACTCAGCTGTGCCGTCCTAGTATTGAAAGCACCCATAGACAATACAGAATGAGCATGGTTGTATTTCAATAAAACTTTATTTATGAAAACACATGGCCAGTTGGGTTGTTTGCATACACCAAACCACGAGTTGTAGTTTGGTATAAGCCATGCTCCCTCTGACCACAGAGCTTTTGCACATGCCATTTTCCCCTTTGATTGGAATGTGCTTTCAATCCTTATTTGCCCAGTTAAGTCTTTCTTAACCTTCACATCTCAGAGCAATCATACCATCCCCTTTGCCTTTCTTATCCTCTCATGCATTCACAGTGTTGTTCGTCCATCCAACGATATTCATTGTGTGCCTTCTAAGTGCTAGACACTGTTCCAGGTACGAGGGATATGGAGAAAAAACAGATAAGATCCCCGTTACAGTAGTCCTCCCCTATCTGTAGTTTGACCTTTAGTGGTTTCAGTTACCTGTGGTCAACTGCAGCCTGAAAATATTAAATGGAAAAATTCCAGAAATAAATAATTCATAGGTTTTAAATTGCATGCTGTTCTGAGTAGCATGATGAAATCTCACGCCATCCCGCTCCATCTCGCCTGGGATGTGAATCATCCTTTGTCCAGCTTATACATCACTCACTATTACCCTGTTAGTTAGGAAAAAAGATAGTCTATATAGGGTTCAGTACTATCTGCGGTTTCAGGCATCCACTGGGGGTCTTGGAATGTGTCCCCCGCGGATAAGAGGGGAATACTGTATCAAGGGACCTCCATTTTAGTGGGAAAGGTATATAATGAAGGGGTAGACAAATAGGAAATTAAGATTCATTGAAGACTAATATAAAAATTCAGAGTGATATGAAGAATCACTTAGGAAGGAGCCCGTCTCCTTCGTAGTGAGTGGCACAGCCTCAGTTCTGCATTTGTTTCTGGGACTGGATGACTCAGATGGTACTATTTCGTCACACTGAAACTTCTATGAGGCAGTGCCTTGTCTGGCTCTGCTCACCATTGTTTCCTTAGTGCCTAGCACAGAGTCTAACAAAAAGGCTCAGAAAATACTTATAAAATTGAGCTCTAGATTTAACGAGTCACTCCTAGGACTGTTTGATTTATTCTTTCATAAAACACTCATTCAACTGGGGCGATACTCTCTGTCAGAGATACTGGGATATAAGATATCTTTGCTTGCTCATTAATTCATTGCTTGCATGTTTACTGAGCACCTGTCACACGCTCCGCTTTGCTCTAAGTCAGGGGACAGAGGATTGTGTAAAACAGAAAAAGATACCTGCCCTTAAGGAGTTTACCTTCTGGTTGGGGACACAGGTGGGGCAGACATTAAATACTCAAAACATATATTGTATTAAACATAAATCAGTGCAAATAACAAAAAAAAAAGTGGGAAACAGGAGGTAGAGAGTGCTGGCCGGGGAGGCAGCTGCAGTTTTAAATAGAGTGGACAGTGAAGGCTCTGCTGATAAGGTGGCATTTCAGCCGAGACCTGAAGGAGGTGGAGGACTGCGTCAATGGACCAAGTAAATATCTGAGTGTCCCAAAGTGAGAACAAGTTCAAGGGCATTGAGATGCCTGACGCATCCATGGACAGCAAGGAGGCCAATGTCGTCAGAGCGGAGTGGCCAGTAGACCCCACCTTTTGGGAAAATCAGCTCCATATGAGATGTTAGTTCTAAAATGAGATGCAGAGTGTGGGGATTCAGGAAATTTTCTGGGTTATGAGCCTCCACACTATCTGGTGACCAGTTTTTCAGAAGTAAGATTCTCTTCAATCATGACAATGAAGAAAAAATAGAGATTTTACAAACCCTTTCAAGCTTAAACATTCTCTTCCTGCCCTAGCTACCTCTGAAATAAAGCCACTGAAAAAAGTCCGTTCAATGGCATAAGCTTAGAGGAAAATTTGAGGCCCAGGTTTGTCAGGAGATGTTTCAGAAAGATTCCTTATTTTGAATGCTTACCTGGAGGAGTTCCTGGGTAGAGTTTAACTAGATTGTGCATTTGTATGACATGGTATAGCATGGACTGCTGGTTATTTTCCCATATCCATTTCTCCTTCTCTCATAGTAATAGAACTCCCAAATTTATCCGAGGATGTGGCTGCCTGCAATAAAGACATTTACCAGCCTCTCTTGCAGCTAGATATGACTATGTGGCTAAGATGTAGCCAATGGACAGATACAAGCAGAAGTGGTGTGCACAATTCAAGCAAGGGTATTCAAGGGGGAAAATATTTTCTTCCCTCTGCCTTTTCTCCTACCTGCTGGCTAAAATAGGAATGCAGTGACCAAGACTCCAGCAGTCATCTTGGACCTTACAGAAGAGGCCATATTCCAACAGCAATGAAGTAGAAGTCTGGCTGGTGACAGAGTTCCTTGGGATTTGTAAGTTCTCTTGTAGACCCTGGACTGTTCATCTCCATAAATTTTATGGGAGAGAATAAAAACTTCTTGGTTCCAAGTCTCTCTTAATTTCCGTTTGACGTCCCATGCAGCAAAACCTAATTGTAACCAATACAGCTGGATTTTATGGAGCCACAGAGGTCTGCGAAAATAGAACAAATACAGTTGTTTATTTTTTGAGCCCTTAAATCAGATACAGTCAGTATGAGGACTGTGTGGGTATGTGTTTCAAAATGAAATTTCTTTTATTGTTTGCTTTTATTACAAAAGCAATGTATGCTCATTTGAAAAAGAACAGACAGGCAAATGAAGAAGAAAATTAAAATATACTCATCATTCCACCCACCTAGAAACTATCAGTTAATACAATGGTGTATTAACTTCCATATATATGTATTTAAAGGGGGATAATATCTCACAAATGTTTTTATGACTTGCTTTTTTTAGCTTAATGTGTTGTGAACATCATTCTCTATCAACGAATGTATTTTTGCATTCAAGTTTTTAATGGCTTCCTGGTATAACATTGTGTGGATGTATCATACTTTAATCAAATCCCTATATCTGGATATTTAGGTGGTTAACAGTGTTGTGATGAGCATCCTTGTTGCTAAATCTTGGCACAGACTTTGAATCATTGCCTGAACATGAATCCCCTGAGTAGACAATGTCCTGAGTGCATGGGAGCTGGGCCAGTTTGCAGGGAAGGAGAGGAAAGGGGACATGGGGAGCCGGAGGTCAGCACTGCCTCACGCAGACTAATGCCACTGCACAGCAGTCCCTGGGGGGTTCAAGGCGATGGGTGACGCTGACCGATCAGACCTGGGTCATGGACCAGCAGTGGACAGGTGAGAAATTGATAGCCCTATGGAAGCCACAGGGACTGAGGTTTGGAGTGTGGAGGACGGTGGTTCTCGATCTGTGGTCCCTGGACACTAGCAGCATTAGCATCACCTGGGAGCCCATTATAAATGCAAATTTTCGAGGCTTACCCTAGAACTCCTGAATCAGAAATATTGGAGTCAGGCCCAGTAATCTGCATTTTATCAAGCCACGTGTCACTAAAGTTTGAGAACCACTAGCTTAAGGAAAATAAGGGTGCTCGTACCAAACAGAGGAGAAGGGCTCCCCATAGGCAAAGAACTCAGGTGTTATTAGAATTTAAAATTGTCCTTCCACTAAGATTCTACAGTGCTCTATTTATAGTTTATTCTCTCTCATATATTCTCTCTCCCATAGACAGCACACTTCTTGAGGGCAGACAGAGGTGCTATTTAATTGTCTGTCCTTAGCACAGTGGAGTAGATGTGCTGACATCTTCCGCATGCCCCTTCCCATCCACTGCCCATCCTTCTCTGTTCTGTCTCCGAAGGCTGACCTCTGTATATCACATCAATGGGCTCCAGTGTCCTCTGAATCCCAGTTGGGTTTGGCCAGTGGACAGTTCCTGCTGCCCTTCCCCCTCAAAAATGGAGCGAGAGAGAAGAGCAAGATCAAGGTCTTTATATCCTTGGCCCCCTCCCTGTGATTGCTCTTCAGACCATGTGTGTATCTCCTGTCTCACTATAGGCCACAGCTCCTCTAAAGGTAGCTTCTACTACCAGATTCCCTCCATTCAGGGTCTGGAAACCGTTCCTTACCTTGGTTTATCCCTCCCGCCTTGGGGCTACACAGCCTCACTGCTGCTAGCCCCAGGTGCCCCCCTCCCCTTGTGATTACCCTATGCCCATATCTTTGCAATCTGCCCGTTTGTAAATAAGCCCTCCAGGAGTATTTATTTTGAGTGTGTTATCTATTTCCAGCTGAGACTTGATTGATATAATCAACACCTAATAAATATTTGTTAATGAAACTGGAACATTTTAAAAAATATTTTTTGTTGAAAACAAAGTAAATGCATACTTTCTATCATATAAAATCCTTTGGTAAAATTCTTTTAAAATGGATAAGCTAAACCCCCATTTAGTCTTGTTAAGAAAAATAAGCCCTGAAATATTTATACGGCATGGAGACGAACATTCTAGTGTTCCTATTCTTGGTTGAAACCATCGTAGAGGGGGAAGGTGCGATCTTCTCCAACTGCCATTCATAGTGATAACTTGAGCCCTTGGCCTATACAAAATCCCCAGGGACATGTGTATTTGTGAAGATGGGGCAATGGTTTAATTTATTTTCAAAGTTAATTTTTCAAAATTATAATGACATAAATTAAAGGCTCTTTGAGTTATATTGCAAGCCAAGTAAATTAGTTTTAGTCTTGACATGCGTAAATTAAACATCGGTATTCAGGAAGAGAAATGTTCCCCATGGCCATTGATGGACCCTTACCCTGTGGTTTATAAATCAAAGGTACAATTTGAGAATAAAACACTTTTTATGAAATAGACTGTCAAGGGCTCCTTGTTAAATTTGCTGTAGCAATTAAGTTCTCAGGTGAGAAAATGCCTCTTTTTCAATGTTTTATTAACTCCGTCATTCAGTACTCCATTTATAGGAGCAACTCTTCATAGTAAGTACACATTAGGATGACTTTTCACCTCCATTTAAATGAAAATTTGAGAGGAGGAATTGGTTCCTGTCCATGTGCTTGCCTGAATAGCAATGGAGACCGGATCTTCGCCAGTTTGCAGAGAAGAGGGAGAATCATGGTGAATGGTCATCCTGGCTCAGGCTGACTGGTGTTGAGGTGGAGATGTCCCTTGGGGCTGCATGCCTTCTGGGGCAACTGTCTCCACGTGCTACTGGCATTTTCTTGTAATCATGGGGCTGGCCCTTGTTTCCAGCCAAGTCTCAGATTCTAATTGTTCAAAATATTTGGGTAAAAATGTGATAGTCAGTTTTTTGTTGTTCATCTTGGTTTTTAAAGTGGGAAGAGGAGTGTGTGAAAAAGAGAGAGGGAAGCTGACAGAGACAGATAGCTATAAATGCGACTGTCTTTGGCTTCTTTAATTATTCCAAGGAAAATAGTCACATTAGAGGTTACTTCCCCTGGAATAAGGAGTTAGAATAAGTCAGGCCTATATTTAAATTTGGCCTTTGCTGATGACCAGTTGAGCACCCTGGGTAACCTTCCTTAAGCCTTATTTGCTTCATTTATTGACTAGTGATACTTCTGTTCACAGGATGAGTGTGAGGTTAAATGAATGAATTTTACATAAGTGAAATTGTTTCATAAGCTCTAAAGCATGTCAGTGACCTCCAGCCAAAGACCACTAAGAACGCGCCTGCAGTTGAACAAGTTGGGTTCATTACTCATTGCAGCGAGGGAGAATGGTTCTGTAGGGAACCATGGAGTGTCTCAGTTAGAGTTGGAAAAGACTTCAGTGAGATTTGGCCTTGGGTCAAGTGCTTGGGAGGGCTTAAGGAAGTAGGGCTTTGCTGTGCATTGGATGCTGTCAGGATGCAGGAGCAACTCTGACTGGGTATCTTGATACATTTTATCTAGAAGGAGGGAAGATTAGACTGAGGCTAAAGCTGTAATTAGCAAGGAAGGAGCAGTCACTCATAGTCAGGAAACGGGGATGTCTGGTTATTTTTATGGTGTCTTGGACAGTGTTCATATTTTGACTGTGTGCAAACATGATTATGGAGTGTTCTTGTTTTTGTCTGGACCCATCATGCTCACAGTGTGGCCTCGTCTGGTGGTGTTCTGTGAATTGTCTATGTTCAACTGGAGAATATTAAGGGCTAGCTGGTATGCTGGGCCAGCTCTTGGACATCAGGGGCTGATTTTCTCTTTCTCAAGCATCGTAGAAAAGTGCGATGTTTTACATTTGTGATTGTACAGATACAGAGCTGGTGCTTCTTGCTGTGTGTGTGCATGGCATGTGAGTAAATTTGTGTGTATCTGTATGTATTCAAGCCATAGCAGTAAGTGTGGCTGCTATTCTTTAGTAAAAGCATCTTTTAATTGAGACATTGATATGGCTTAGTAGCCTTGCTAGACATTCCAATGTCCACCTCAAGGAAACTCTCCCACCCACAAATCCTACTGTTTCATACTAGGTGGCTCTTTCCTCATATTGATCCTTACCACAGTGCTTAGTGCATAGTAAGAGCTAAATGGATACTACTTACAAAAATGTATAAAACCACTATTCTAACTCACTTATGCCTGGCTCTAGAGCTCGTGGGAGTAGATAGATAAGGCTCTTAATGAGTAATGTTAGCTAGGCTTATTAGATTTAGCTTAAAACAATAACTGGAAGATATGATCAATAGTACAAGATTGATATCACCTGTGCTGATATAAATGGAAAACATCTTACGTTAGTCTGACACTTACGTGGATCTAGCTACCTATAGTAGCTCCTTTAACAAACATGGAAAATTGTAATATTGTTATCCCCATTTTACAGATGTGGAACCCGAGGCTCGAGCAGCTAAAGGACGTGTAGGGATGTTTTCTCTGTAGGGAATAGTGTGAGAACCCAGGACACATGGAGGTGGGGAAGAGAGTGTGCCAAGTGGGGGTGAACTTTCCTCACTTCACTGTTTCGTCCGGGACCAGCTCTCCATGCCCAGGAATCTGGGCATAAAGGCCACTCCATCTAGCTGTGAGTATAATTCTTCTCTGTCCAGGCTTAATGTCACCAATGTGATTAGCTCCTGTATCTGGGAAATCGCCTCCTGGGTGCACATCTACCTTTCCCATTCATCTCTGTCTCTGCAGGTGATGAGAACGGCAGCTTGAGTTGGAAGAACATTTGTTGCATAATGAAAGCAGCCCATATGCGTCCAGCTGAGCCTCTAGGTCAAGAGAGGTAGGAAAGAGGTGGTTGTGTGACTTTCTGCAGGGCAGTATCTGAAGTTTATTTGAAAAGTTCTTTTGAAAGCTTGGAACATGTGAAGCCCCATTCTCTTCAAGAGGACGCATTGAATAGCCCTGGTTTCTGGGTGTACAGGGTCCTCTGATGCTTATGAGCGAGGAAGTGCTGGTCTGGAAGGCAGGCTGCCTACTGAACGTCGGTCAGGAGTTTGCCCAGGCTGACAACCACACATTTCTTTGAAGGGGAGTATCTTAATGAAGGGGCTCTTTAAGAAACTACGTGGACTGAATGCTTAAATTTCCTAAGCTTTCTGACAGTTCTGAAACTAACTCTAGGCATATTTTTAAAGCTGTCAGGCTTAAGATATTTATTTTGATCGAAGTATTTTTATTCACATGTTAAATTCACTTAAGAGAAATCCATTACTAGTTTGAATTGGTATGGATGACCCCACTTAAGACCTTAAGAACTTAATTATGAAAGAAACTTTTGGTTGCTATTTCCTGTGTCAAATGCCCAATTTCTGTTATATACTAATTGTTTTTTTTTTTTTAAAAATAGAACACAAAGTTTCATCTAAAATAGTATATATATTATATTTTATATTAATAATATACATTACGTATGGCTTTGGAGTTTATATAAAGTATATCTACCCAGAATCATAAAGTCCATAGGGATATTAAAGTCATATCTCATACCTTTGGCACTGTTAAGATAGCCAAGGAAAATGGAAGCATTTGAAGTAATTGATTTCTTAAGAAGGAAACATTTCTGAGAATTTTCTTCCTAGAAAAAGTTATTTGAAAAATTAGAGTTCCTTGTCTCATGTTTTCATTGATGAGGTTGTCCACAAACAAAGAAATCCACTGGTCTTGTGTGTGTGCGTGTGCATGTGTGTATACTTTTCAAATGTATTACATTTTTGGTAAAGGTGGATGCGTCCTTGAGCTTCTTTGGGCTGACTTCATTATAACATCAGAACTTATCTGATATTCCAGATATCCCCTTACCTGAGCGATTTGACCCTTCTCTCCTGGTTTGTAATCATTTATCTTTATTTCATGAAATCAAGCAAGAGAATTAAATGACATCTCGGTGATATTAATAGTATCGATTCATTTCAATAGGCTGCTTTGATCCTCTCTTGTAAGAGAGTTTCTTTATCTTGCCAACATGAACTTCTTTTCAGCCTGCTATTATCTGAAAAATAACCTTTGATATTCTTTGGAACTTTTCTACTCTCTGTGGCCTCCAATGTCTTTATCATTGTTCAGACTTAGCTTTTCTCCCATAGAAGTCTAGAAGGATTTTCTTTTTTTTTTGCAAGCCTCAATGTACTTGCCAAAATATAATAGGAATTGTGAGCTAATCAATATTGTGAGACAGGCAGACAAAAGCTCTTTAAAATAAGTGTCGGTTTGTTCTCCAGCAACAACAATTCGGAGACTCAGTTTTCTCTGTCGTTCCATGGCAGCAACTGAGGCCGAAGCTTGACTTGAACCTCTGGTAAGAGAGGAGAAAAAAGTAAAGGAATATTAGTGAAGACCATTTGTCCAGGTGGCAATGAGCATGAAGTTTAGTAAAACTAGATCCTTTGTCACAGCTGTGTCATAGGTAATTGCCATTGTCTCTCCCCACCCCTACCCTCAGCCTGGCTAATTGTGGGCCTGGTGGGTTACATCTGCTCATGTGCAGTGTGGAATTTGTTAAGTTTTGTGGCTGCACAGAATCTCCTGAAAAATCTTTCTTTGGAGAATTTCCCACAATGTGAATCCTTCCTACCCAGGGTGGGAGCTGTACACTCACTTTCCCAGACTCCCTTGCTGCTGGGTGCAGTCATGTGACCTAGGCTCAGCCAATAAGATGCAGACACCAGAGAGATTTTGAGTGAAGTGGCAGGAGGAAGCAGGCCTGGCACAAGTCCATTTTCTGGGGACATGGTGGTGGAGGCCTCTTGCTTTTGGGGACAGTCGTAGGTCGGGGAGTCCTGCTATTCAGGGCCCATCAATGGACCCAGCTGCAAAGTCAATTGTCCCAGAGGCAGTGGGACCTTCACCTGGGCAGTTCTGAAGTGAGATTAAGAGGCACTCCTTGCCTCATAGCCTCTCAGGACCTCTTGAATATGCTTTGTAAAAACAGTGATTTAAAAAAATTTATGTATTCATTTATTTTCAGGTTGTACAACCTAGAATCTGATTTTTTGTACAAGGCGATTTTATTTTTAAGGTGTAAGACGTGATATTTTGATACACATGTACATTGTGAAATGATTACCACAATCAGGCTAATTAACACGTCCGTCACCTCAAATGGTTACTTTTTTTGTGTGTGGTGAGAACACTTCAGATCTACTCTCTTAGAAAATTTCGGGTGTATAATACAGCATTATTAACTGTAGTCATTCACCATGCTGTACATTAGAACCCCAGAACTTATCTTACAACTGAAAGTATGTGACCAACATCTCCCCATTTCCCCCACTCCCAAGGCCCTGGCAACCACCGTTCCATTCTCTGGTTGTATGAGTTTGACTTTTTTAGATTTCACATATAAGTGAGATAGAAAAGTATTTGTCTTCCTGTGACTGGCTTATTTCACTTAGCATGATGTCCTCCAGGTTCATTCATATTTTAGCAAATGGCAGAATTTCTTTCTTTTTTATGGCTGTTTTATGGGAAAGCACATAAAAGAATTGGTGTGAGAAGAATCTAAACGATCTCCCGTAGAGTTTTACTAAACAATTAACTTGGACATGTATCTGATTAATTACAGCAATTATAACACAACCTTCTCGCTTGGGACAGGCACAGCCTTTTAGCCAAAGGAGGTAACAAGATGCCAAGTGCCATCCCTGACTCTGGGCTCTTTGGGGTCATTCTTTCCCTAGGTTCTACCCTTGATTTCCAAGATTTCATATGCCGCTGGCCATCTGTGTTTAGAAACAGGCTGACCACAGGAAGACACTTTGGGGGTTATGTCTCTCTGTGGTTTCAGTTAATTCACTGAAGTGTGAGGCTTTCTGCCTCTCAACTGATACCGTCAATGTTGCTGATGTCATCGTGTTTTCTGGTTCTACCCTTGAGTCTTTCTCTGACTGCGGCTTTGGGTTCTCCATTTGAGGAGGACATCTCCTCTGAGTTGTCAGAACATCACCGATCCTTAGACTGCGCTGCTGAGTTGTGCGGGGCTCTGACGCCTCGTCTTCTGTGTGATGGGCCATGCTAATCTGAGCTGCCTGTGGATTCCCTTCCTAGGCTACACTTTCTTTTTTCAGTTATCTACCTTCCCAAGAGTGTGAGCTGCTCAAAGACAGGAATCCTGCCTTGGCCCCTTCTTTGTCCTCAGGCTCGAGAACAGTGCTGGACGTATACCCTGTACTTAAGGAGACATCAGAGGCCCTGATGCCCTAATGGACCTCAAGAAATATTAGGGCTGCGTGAACCCAGAGATGCTGACGTTGCCTGACCATCTCTCTGGTCTTGCTCACTCTCTCCACCATACTGACCAGTTACCAGACCCATCCGTTTGGTCTCCAAATGGGGCCTGGCTTTATCTTCCGGTGTCACGTCTGTGGTCTCTCACGTATCTCCTTTGTGACCCTTTCCCTCAGGCTCATGAGGGTGTTTGGGCAGCTCCTTTGGCCTTTTAGTGCGTGTGCTTGTTTGGGCCCCTAAAGAACCAGATTCCTGCCTGATAATTTTCCTTTCCTGCTTTTTTTCAAAGTAGAGTCCATTTCTTCCACAGCTGCTGGGTAGTGGACAAAATACTTGCTCTTAGTAGGCTAAAGTTACACTGTACGTTTTAAACTGCTGTGGTCCTGGAAAACAAAAATAAATAAACAGATGGCTTTGGAAGGCTTTAGATTTTATCTATCTGTGCTGAGTGGATTACACCTGCATAAAGTACAAATAATTAAGTGAAGGGTAAAATACTTATTGTACTATTTGATTCCATAATTACAAGTATCTGAATATTCAGGAATATAATAAACCATGGAATATTAAAATGTGAGAGTCAGAAGGGACCTTAAAACTTTTCTCATACCGTATAACAGATAGATGATTTGTATCCAGAATATGTAAAGAACTTGTACATCTTAATAACAAGAAGCAAAATAAATAACCTCATAAAGACAGGCTAAATATTTGAATATGCACTTCAAAAATAAGATATACCAATGGACAATAAGAACACAAAAAGATGGCCAGGATAACTATTTGTTATAGAAATGCAAATTAATACCATAATGCAATAACACCACACACCCATTTAAATGGCTAAAACGAAAAAGACTGACCATGCCAAGTGTTGACAAGGATGTGGAGGAACCAGGACTCTTGTACACTGCTGGTGGGAATATAAATGGTACAACCACTTTAGCAAATATTGGATGGTGCTTTTTTAGAGAGTTAAACACATACCTACCATATGGCCCTGCCATTCCACTCTTAGGTACTTACTCAAGAAAAAAAGACGCATGTTTACATAAAGAAATGTATTCACATTTCCATGGCAACTTTATTTCTAATAGCCTGGATGGAAATAACCCAAGTATCCATTAACAGGAGACGGAATACTCATACAATGGAAAACTATGCAGCAATTAAAAAAGAACCAGCTACTGATACACACAACAACATGGATAAATCTCATAATCATTATGCTGAGTGAAAGAGGTCCCACCAAAAAAAAGTACATAATGTATGATTACGTTTATATAAAATTCTAAAAAATGCAAGCTAATCTATAATGACAGAAAGCAAATCAGTGCCTGCCTGGGGACAGGGAGGGAGGAAGGGATGAATTACAAAGGGTACAGGAAACTTTGGCAGACATATATCTTGCTCTTGTCTGGATTATATGTAGAACATTTCCTCCTGCATTCCTGATGAGTAGATTATATTTGAAAATGCACTTTCCTTTTCATATTTCCTATCTACATTATTTCTGCATAAGAAAGTAACTTTGATGCTCATCTTTTCTACATGGTTCTTGAGTTATTTTTGTCATCCATCATAAACTAGTATTTCACAATTAATGAGAAGCTTTTATATGTTTTCTTTTTCTCAGCAGACTGTATATGCCCATTCACTCTGGGCTTACTTTTTTTTTTTTCTTTCTAAATGACCCAGAAATTCAATAAAAGTGATGCCGTGAAGAAAAACAGCTTTTTCTGCCCAAGAGGAGCCATCCAATAAAATTATAGCTTTAATTTTCAACCTGACCTTTCTTGTAATTTGTTTGAAATTTCATGATTTCCAAAGAAATAGAGTGTTCATTGAGGAATGCATCGTCTGCTTACCCAGGGGAGATTTTGCAAACCAAAGCTTTGAGTCTAATTTAATGGCAACAGCAGCATTGCTGTTTGCTGTCCATTCCTATGCCTATAATGAGTGGGGACTGGTCATATCCCATTTTGGTCATCATCATTTCCAAAGTAACCTCTCGCTCTCTCCCTGAGTTTGAAGGAGTCATGCCATAGTTCAGTGTTTCTCAAAACTTAACACGAATACAAATCACCTAGGGATCTTATTAAAAGGCAGGTTTCAGTTCAGTAGGTCTGGGGCAGAGCCTGAGACTCTGCATTTCTAACAAGCCCATGGGTGATGCCCAGGCTGCTGGTCCAGGGAGCACACTTTGCATAAAAAGGGCATAGATAACACCAAAATAAAACACAGCCCTCATATTATTTGTTTGCCTTTAAAATGAATTCCTCTCATCTTAGAGATAGCAGCTCACCTTAGAAAACATTCGAAGTAGAACATTCAAAACATTGATCATTTTTTTAGTCTTCATTATCAAATAGTCACTAAGAACCGTGTTATCTCATGCTCTTTCTAATGATGAGAGCAGCGTGGAAGCAGAGTTAGTTAAAAGGCCAGTGGAAGTAGAGAGAGAGGGCTGATGGAGTGTCTCCAACCTGTGTTGTGTAAGGAATACCAGGATTGTGTTCAAGGTGGATGTCAGGTCAGGGTGTGGAGCAGACTGCATCCTTAGCTTCAGTTTCTCAACCATCCCTATATCCGTGCCCTTTTCTTTGTAGCTTTCAGTGGAGGTGTGACAGTCCTACTCTGTGACTCTGGGCTTGCCCATGTGACTGCTTTAGCCAATGATTGGTTAGCAGATATGACACCAGCAGAAGTTCAATTTGGACTTGTGCATTGGGACACTCAACTCCTGCATCTTTACCATTGCCATGGTAACGACATGCTCAGGTGAACCCACTGATTTCTTGGAGAAGGATGAGAGGCACGTGGAACAAAACCATCTCTGGAGGAACCCAGTGTAAATCAGCTCACCCTGGCCAACCTTCACATGCTTGAGTTGTAATAAGTGGTTGCTATTTTAAGCCACTCAAATTTGGACTGGTATGATACACAGTAATAGCTACCTGACTCAGCAGGGTAGTGTGTCTGATACAGGAGGGCATAGCTAGAGGTGAGTGGTGAGGTACTGGGGACCAGATCAGGAGTTGGAGATCTAAAAAAAGTAAGAACAGCTAGAGCAGAAGGTCAAAGAAGGTAAAACAGAATGGAGTCCAGGCTAATGCCAACCACTGGCTTTTAAATAATTCAGGGCACACTTGCACAGATGGGTGAGACATACATGAAGGTGAGCTGACATGGGACAGTTGGACACTGTTTTGAGCCAACACAGACCAGATCTGACACAACAGGATGCTGTTTTTCTTATTGAGGTCTTGACTCGTATCATAGAGAGAAGATAGAGGAAAAGAGGGTTGGGAGAAAACCCTTAACTGATTAATTAAATTTGAGAAAGAAAAACTGAATAATATGCATCTTCTCATGTTGCTCATCTGCTTGTGATGACAGAACAAGATTTTTTTCTCCGTATAATTGATAGACGATGCATGAGGGAGTTCACTAAATTGCCAGGCATGTGGCATTTGGGTGTAAGTCATGGGTTGCCACACTCCATATATAGGAAGTTCTTGTAACTCTTTTAGCTATTCATTCATTAACTCATTCATTCTTTCAAATAAGCTTGTGAATTTGTTATGTGTGCTCATGGAGCTGACGTTCCTGCATGGGAGAAATACATTGATCATTTGATTACAATTGTAAGTGTTAGAAAGGGGTAAGCACAGTGAGTTATATGCTTGGAAAGAAGGGGTACTTGACATAGTCTGGGGATCAATGAAGGTCTCTCTGAAAATAAAATGACATTCAAGTTGAATTCTGAAGTGAGCAGGAAAAGCCAGCTATGAGGTTGGAACAGTATGTGCAAAGGACCTGCGGTTGGACAATGTATGGCTTATTTGATGAAATGAAAGGCCAGTTTGGTTGAACAGTGAAGGACAATGGGCAGGTGCCTGATCAGGCATGACTAGGTTAAGGGTTATGGATTTTATTCTAAGAGCAATTGAGAGTAACCAAAAGGTGTCAAGCAGGGAAGCAACATTATCAGATTTGTGTTTTACTCTGGCTGCAGGATGGTGAATGGGTTGGAAAGAGGTAAAAATGGAAAAGGCTCTTGCAGTGGTCCAGGACAAAGAAAATATTGGCTTGGACTCTAGTGGTTGTAGTAGATTTCGAGAGCTTTGGATGGGTCCTAGAGATATTTAGGAAGTAGAATCAGCAGTTCTTGGCATTGATTGGGATGTGGTCGGTAAGGAAGGAAGAAGATCGCCTTTGAAGTTTCTAGTTTGTAACAACTGGTAATGCTATTCCTGGAGATGGAGGGGTTTGGAGAAAAGGGTGTTAGGGAATTGGATGGAGAGTTCAGTTATAGATATGTTGATTTTGAGGTCCTTGCAGTATGTAGGGAAATGTCAAGTAGACAATGGAGTATATTGTTCTCCAGCTCAGAGGAGAGGCGTGAGATGGACACACAAATTTGCAAGTCATTTGCATAGAGATGGTAATGGAAGCTAGGAGACAGTATGAAGACAGGAGAAAAGGTAGTAGAGACATCCTTGGGGAATATCCACATTTAAAGGAGGATTAGTGGGCGAGGGAGTTCAAGAAAGTAAGAGGAGAACCACCGGAATGTAGAGTCCTGGAAGACAGGGATGGGACAGGGTGGTCAGCTCTACTGAATGCAGCTGAGATGATCAGCAAGCTGCGGAATGACACTTGTCTGTTGGATTTAGCAACAGAGAAGTCATTAGCAAACTTGGCCGTAGTCAACCGGCAAGACAGAAGCAGAACCCAGATTGTAGTGTGTTAATGAGGGAATGGAAGGTAAGAACATGAAGATGGAAAACGCTGGTTACTATAAGATTATGTTCTCCAAGTATCCACAGTTTCTGTTTCGTGCAGAAGCAAGCCTGATGTGCGTGGCAGTAGGAAAAAACCTCCAGGAGCTGAAAAATGTTCTTGGATAGTTCAGAAAATTGATATTATCTTTACCAGTGCAGTAAGGAGTTAGGTTACATTGGTTCAGATGTCAAGAATTCATGATCTGGACAATGGCTTTGCTCAAAATTACGTAGAATTTTGTTATGAAAGAAAGGTAAATAATATTTGTCCTTGTGTAAAAACATTATTAAGGATGGTTGCCATATTCAGGGGAAAATAGTTTATGGTACATCTTTGCATAAAACTGTTGATCTGGTGATGACCCGTCTTTCTCATTTCTGTTGGATACAAAATTCCATGAAAGAAAAATCTCCACTATTATCTCATAATTGTATTTTTGGCATCTAGAAAAACATCTGGTACAAGGAAGGGGTTCAATTACTGTTTGTTGAATGAATGAATGTGAGTTCTTTCTTATTCTGGGAGTTACTGTGTACTCAGAAGAAACACAAGCATACCTTGGCAACAATACTCAAGGCTCCTGACCTTTGTGACAGTGGAGTAACTCAGGCTTGACATTTTACCAACAAGCTTAAGTCAGAGAGGTTATACTGTTCTGGAAAACCATTCAAATGAACTCAGCATGACTTAGACTGGGCCAGATGGAATTCTGCTTTCCGAAAATGTTGGGTAAATAGCAAGTGAGTGGAGTACCGCAAAATGTAATTGTTTGCATTTGCTAGCAAACCCTGACTGTTACCCTGCCATTGAAGGGAGCGTGCTCAGAATGTGAGTGCACAGAGCCGAATGGTACCTGAGGAGCCCCAGGAGTTTAGAAACCTCTCCTGCGATTCCTCCTCATCTCCAGCAAGGACATGAGAGATGTTGGGTTTGGCTGTAACAAGTGCTCTCACTTTTTACTTAATCAGAATTGCATTGTTTTCTTGTTATGGTATTAAAATGTGAATTTTGCCTCCGTGTGCTGTAGAAATAACAAAGCCCCGTAACAGTTGGTTTTACCGGTAGCACCTTCCGTCTTAGAGTCTCAGAGGATCTCATAAGCTGATAATGTTCTTTCCAAATGAGCTATTTTGTAATCTCACTTCACATGATTGTTTAAAATGATTATTATTGTTTCACCTTAATATAAAAAGATTTATTTGCCAATAGAAAACCAAGTTTACTCAGGAATGCTTGTGTTAACTGCCTCTTGGCTCATCAAGGTCTGTGGGAACCTGGAGACCAAAATGCAAATGTTAGTTTCTCGTTCTGTACGTTTTACGGAAATAAGGAGCAAAATTTCCATGTTCAAAGACAAATTTTACTATTCTAGCTCAGTGCTCAGAGTGGGGCATAATCTAGGCAAGAGGAAGGAAAGATGAATTGGAGGAAGGATGCTCATTCTGGGAAGATATGGTGTGGGAGGGTAAAGAGAGAAGTGAAGATGCATTTCTCTCCCGTCCCCAGCCATCCCAGGGCTTTAGGATTAGGATTGGACTTCCCAAACCATGAAGCTTTCTCTGGGGCAACATTCTTGAATTTCTACCACAGATTGGACACCGGCTTTTGTTTTTGTTGTTTTTAAAGATTGGCACCTGAGCTAACAACTGTTGCCGATCTTTTTTTTTAATTCTTCTCCCCAGAACCCCCCTGTACATATAGATCCTAGTTTTAGGTCCTTCTAGGTGTGGCATGTGGGACGCCACCTCAGCATGGCCTGATGAGTGGTGTCATGTCCGCACCCAGGATCTGAACTGGCGAAACCCTGGGCCACCAAAGCAGAGTGCGTGAACTTAACCACTCAGCCACGGGGCCGCCACCTCGGCTTTTGTTTTGTTCTTATTTCTTTAACCAGGTGTGGTCTTGCTCAAGAGATCATGCCACTGGCTGATTTTAGTGCCTCCCTTCATTGTCTCAATCACTGCCTGGTACTCGTTGATGCTTTCCTGACAATATCCAGACTGCTTTTAGGTGAAAACGATTTATGATGTGATGCTTGGAGGCTTCTGTTTTATCATCCTTCTGTTCACTTTGGACCCAGGCTCTACATTATGTAGGCCAAAGCTACAAAATTTTTTACTAACCATATATGGTTACTTTCCTACTCTGAGTTACCTCCACTCCATCACTGAGATGACTAACTTTCTAAATCAGAGTTGGCGAACTTTTTTTTACAAAGGAGAGAATAGTTTAGGCTTTTGTGGGCCATAAGGTCTCTGTTGCCACTACTCAACTCTACCATTGTAGTACAAAGGCTGCCATATGCAATACATAAATGATTAGGTGTGCCTGTGTGCCAATACAACTTTGTTTACAAAATCAGGAGGTGGGCAGGATTTGGCCCGTGGCCTATAATCTGCTGACTCTGTTCTAAATCATAGTCCCCATGGTTTCTCCATTTTCATCATGCTGAAACAGGCATGAAACATGGCTTTAATCTCCTTCCAGAGTTACGACAATTCCCAGCTTACTTTGCTATTCTCTTCCTTCCCACTTATTCAGTAGGGGATCTTGGAATGTTTTTAGGATGATAACATCATCTCAGTGGTCTCATGATCTGATTCTTTCTGATCTCATTTGCTGCTCTTCCCTCTCTTAAATCACTCTGTTTCAGCTCCCCTGACCTCCTTGCTGTTCCCTGGAAATACGATATATACTCCTGCCTCAGGACCTTGGAACTTGCTCTTTCCTCTCCCTGAAATGATCTTCCTCCAGATAGTCACAAATCTCACTCCATTTTATTCAAGTCTCTACTTCTCAGTCACCTTCTCGGTGAGACCTTTTGTCTTGGTCAATGTCTAGTTAGAAACACAGGAATAACTAGGTATTTCACACACAAAATTTAATAGAGGATGTTGGTTACAAATTGAAAGTCCTGGACGAGTAGAAGGGATAGGTGAGCTTACACAGAGATTAGTGACAGCAGGAGGGCTGGAGGAGAAAAGGGGAAATGGTGTAACTTAGAGCCCATGCTCGCTGTGCCACAAAGATGGCTACTGCTGGATCCACCGCCACCACTGCCTTGTGGAAAGACTGGACTCTTCACTTCCATTGGTGGTTGGGAGCTGGAAGAGATTGGTTCCTGATGTTCCCACTGCCAGAGGTAGAGCCATTAACTGCTGCATGGCGGCTGCTCGTGGTATCACTGTGTCTGATCAAGGACCCAAGAGCTGCAGTTGCTCAAAGCACCACCAGAAGCGGAAAGAATACTGCCTCCTCCTTCCTCCGACCTTCCAGTCTCCCATCAGTGCCTCCCACTGGCAGAGGGAGCACTGGCAGAACCTAGGCAGTCCCAGCTGCAGGGGAATCTGGGAAAGGTAGTTTGCAAGCTTCTAGCCCCCTGCTATAGAGAGCTGACTCCGGAAGGACTAGAATAGAGCAGAGAGACATTGGGTCAATAATCAGCATGCCCCGTCCACTCCATTTAAAATGACAGCTCTCAAGAATTCATCGCTTTCTCCTGATTTATTTTTCTCCATAGCTTGTATCACCGCCTAACATGCTTTTTAGGTACTTGCTTATTTATCGCTGATCTCCCCTGCTAAAGTGTACGCTCTATGAGAGCAGTGATTTTGTTCACAGCTGAAGCCCCAGTTCCTAGAACAGTGTCTGGATTATAGGGGACATTCGGTAAACATTTGTAGAAAGAATGAATGGTCCCTTAACAACACCCAATGCTACTCCTCGGTTCACAGAACCGAGTTTGACAACTTTAAAGTATTGTAGAAAATAAAGGGTTAGGAGAAAGTCTCTCTTTTTTCTCTTCTCTTGTTCTCTCATATATATACATACTATATTTACATTTTTTTCCCTCTAGAAAGCGTCTGCTTCAAAACAGTGACCATTTTTATTGGCATTGTAAACCTGCTCAGAGAGGGGGCCCTATGTCTGAATCTAGTTCATTTATTTGGCAAATGTTGCAGTGTTTTTAGAAAGAGCCACGTGAGTTTGTTAGGGCTGCTGTAACCAAGTACCACCGAGTGGCTTAAACAGCAGAAGTTAATTTTCCCATAGTTCTAGAAGCTAGAAATCTGAGATCAAGGTGTCGGCAGGGTTGGTTCCCTCTGAGAGCCTTGAGGGAAGAACCTGTTCCAGGCCTCTCTCCTTGGCTTGTGCATGACTGTCTTCTCTCTGTGTCTCTTCCCTCTGTATGTGACCATGTCCAAATTTTGTCTCCCTATAAGATCACTAGTCGTGTTCAATTAGAGCTCACCCTCATGACTTCATTTTAATTTAATCACCTCTTTAAAGGTACAATTTAAACTCCAAGAAGTCACATTTTGAGGTTCTGGAGGTTAGAAATTCACCATATGACTTTTTTGGGGGTGACACGATTCAACCCAGAACAAAAGTCAAGGCAGACCCTCCTCCATGTTCTGTATGTTGCAGCCCGGGTTTCATCTTTATAGTTTTTGAACCAATGCTTACAGGTTTGAAACTGAAAACGTTTTTCACTTGAGATCTTCCATGTTTTGTTTTTCCAGTTTCCACCCAAATAATTGAGGGAATATGGTGACACCATACTTACTGTGCTGTTTTCCTGAGCCAGGAAATTTCACATGTCTTCAGAGGTGGCGGCTGAACAGAGGCCTGCAGAGAGCTGATTGGTGAGTATAAGTACTTGACTTATACAAGAGATTAGACTTCAGCCATTATGACAAAAACGTCATGATTCTTTTGGCAAGGAAAGGGGCTCTGGGCCGTGTCCTGCACTTTAGCCCAATGGTGAATGTCTCAACAGACTGATAAAGCAGATGGCATAGCAAGGATCTTGATCTTAGATTACACAGCACCTCTTGACTAGTGAGGCCGGTCCTGTGTTTATAGTTGGTGATCCGTTAGGGAGGACCCCAACTTGGTAGCTGATGGACAAACCAGCAACTCCGAGGTAGGGAAAGATTCAGCAAGAAAACTTACCCTCTTTGACCTTGATGTAAATCGAATCAGTCATGGAGCACACAGCTGAGCTCTCATCTTGTCTGTTTGCAGCCTTGTTCTATGAACAGCCCACTAGATATCTTTCCATTCTCTCCCAGACTATTGAGTGACCTTGGAAATAGCCTAATCTGTCTTGGCAGATTGAAGATAGAGAAAACAAGTAGGAGAGGCAGACCTGCTGGTTCCTGCTATTGATCAGTGGCTTGAATGAAAGCTCATTATGAGCTGGAGAGATATGTCAGACATGGGTGTCAAGGGTGGAAAAACTCACAACAGACCCTGGCAGCGAGGAGAAGTGACAAAAACAACACACACACACATCACACCCCTGCAACTCTTGTTTATTCCTCGGGTTAGTTTCTTCTGGGTGTTCAGCCATTTCTCTCCAATCAGGGCTCTATGGAAGCTGCACAAAGAGGGAGACCCCTTCCTAGAAATGAATCATCTAGTTAGTCCAATTGCCTCATTTGAGTAAACTGAGGCCAAGAGGGATGAATTGACTGTCCAAGATCCCACAGGGAATTAGCACAGCTGGGACGCTCAACACAGTCTGGCTCAGTCGAAATCCAAGTTCTTTCTGCCAGTAGCTTCTCTCCCTTCCCCACACTGTCTTTCAGGGTCCCAGCATTAGATTCTGTAATGTCAAGACCCTGGTTCTGGGCAGACCAATGCGGCCCCAGAAAGAGCCCAGAACTCATGACAAATATGCATGGGTTCAAGTCCTAACTCTGACACTCGTTAACCACGTGAGTTTGGGCATACCTCTTTACCTTCTTGTGACTTACTTTCCTCATTTTGTAAAATGGACATACTCGTGCTTGCTCTCCTTGCTTGTCTGAGAGGATGTGAGGTTAAAATCAGTCCATGGACACACTTGTAGGCCCGACTACAATGAGTGTCCTCCTGGAGGGGCAATCTCTCACTCTGTTCATACCTAATAAAGGTACAGCTGGAAATAGTTAATCAGATGGTCCCAGCAAGCCCAGGGGGCCAGACCCAGAGCTGTGCACTGTGATCAGAAGAAGGTGGAATGGTGTATTAGTCATAGTTCTCCAGAGAAATGGAACCAATAGGATGTATCTATATCTATATCATCTATCTATCTAACTATATATACAGAGAGATTTATTTTAAGGCATTGGCTCATGTGATTGTGGGGGCTGTTAAGTCCCAAATTTGCAGGCCAGGCCAGCAGGCAGGCTGGAGACCCAGGGAAGAGTTGATATTAAAACTTGAGGCCAAACGCAGTCTGAAGGCGGAATTCCTTCATCCCTGTGGAATCTCAGCCTTTGCCCTTCAGGCCTTCAGCTGATTGGATGAGGTCCGCTTACATTACAGAGGGTCAGCTGCTTTACTTAGAATCTACTGATTTCAATGTGAATTACATTTAAAAAATTCCCTTATAACAACATTTAGTCTGGTGTTTGACCTAAAACTGAGTACCATGGACCAGCCAAGTTGACACGTAACATTAACCATCATGGGTGGGGATTTCCAAAGTCTGGAGCATTTGGGGGATGGAGGTTGGGCCCCCTGAACAGGAAGATAGGGAGGGGCAGCATGGGAGAGCAGGGGTTAGAGGAGCAGGGAGCATAAAGGCAAATGAGACTCAGCTGCAGAAAGTCAGGCCTGGCCTAAAGTGCTTGTTTTGCAGAGAACCAGACTTAGCTTACAGCTGGGTTCTTGCTTCTCCCCATCTTTGATGGGAGAGAGAATAATGGAAAGGGAGAGAGACGGTGCCCCCTTGCTGCCTCTGATCTCCTCCATTAGCTTCCGTCCTTACCAGCTCCGATTCTCTTTTCCCACTGCCCCCACCCTCTACCCCACCAATGCCAACCTGCCACAGGCTGCGCCATCTTCAAAGGCTTTCTCTGTCTGCAGGAGGAAGGTGGCCTGACCTCAGAGTTCCCATCCAACCACAGCCTAGGTGCAGGCGGGTATGGAGAGAAAGAAGACCTGGCATATAGCTCTATAGGAGCACACACAGCCTAAGAAGTGTCATGTACCTCATATGCCACCAATATATCCTGCAAAATGTCGTTTCCTTTAAAGGACACAAGCTCTCTTGGTCTCTGATTCTTTTTTTGTGTAGCAGATTCCAAACAACAATTGCTTACATGATAGATTAGATGACTGGAGGGCTTGATATGGGAAGGTCTGCACATTCCTGTCAAAGGGGAGAGAAAAGGGGCATTTTCTTTAAGAATGCCACAATGTGTAAGCTATCAGTGATAATTCTGTGTGTTACGTATTGCCTACTAATCACGGCTTTGCAAGCTCCTTCCTTCCTTCCTTCATCCCTCCCTCTCTATCTCCCTCCCCTTTTTCTACCTTCTCCCCTTTCTTTCTCCCTTGTTCCTTTCTCCTCTCTTCCTTCCTTCCATAAATGTTTGTTGAGTGCCTTCTCTATGCCAGGCTACTGTGCAGTGTAACTGTATCACGACGGTGAGCAAAATAAACGTAGATTATCAGAGAGCTTATATTTTAGAGGGAGTGTGGCAGAGACAGACATTAAACACATAAAGTCACAAATAAACAGTCATAAACTGTGATAAGTATTATGAAGGAAAGGTATAGGGGCCCGAAAGCCTCGAGCAGGGGGACTTTTGATCTGGTCCGTGCTGTGGAGAGGAGAGGAAGGAAAAGTGACCTCAGAACTGAGAGCATAAGGAAGAGGAGAGCTTATTCAGTGAAAGAGGGGAGAGAACATCCCAGGAAAGGAAAACGTCTGTGCCAAGGCCCTGATGTGGGAGGGAGCTGCCCCACTTATGGAATGGAAAGAAATCCAGAGAGGGGGAGGGAAGTGGTGGGGGGAGGTGGGATGGGTGGAGAGGTGGGCTGAGGCTTTCCTACCAGGTTAGAGCTACGACTGGGGAGGTTTCAGCCTGAAAGACCACCCGACTGACACATGAAGAACAGATGGTAGGTGCTGGAGGCGATACTGCCAGAGCTGTAAGAAGGCCAGGTGAGAAATGATGACTTTGACCCAGGTGATTTCCATGGAGATGGAGACAAATATTTGGAATCCAGAGAAATTTAGGAAGTAAAAGGAGCTGAACTATTTAACTAGCTTTATGACCTTGGACAAGGAAGTCAGTTAACTGCCTTGACCTCGGTTTCCTCCAGAGCACAGTGATGCTTATATTACCTACCCTACTTTTCTTTGTCCCCAAAGAGTTATCTGATGTCTACAAGATATAATTCACCCTGCCAAGTGCAGGGCATAGGACATGAACAATAAGTGGGCCTATCCCCAAGGGACTCACAGTCTACAGAGGAGCGGACATCATCAGGCGATTGTCATAAAGTATGACAGGTGCATAATCCAGGTGAGAAGGGGGATTGGAGAGAGCCAGAGAAGCGTGCCTGAGTGGTTCTGGGAGTTCAGGGAGGACTTTCAGGAGGGGGCAACGAACGTCTCAGCCAGCCATGAAAGGATGAGTAGGAGTTTGCTAGGTGAAAGCAGGTATGGAGGGTGGAGAAAAGGACATCTAGAAGTGAGGGAATCCCTCATAGAAGTGGTTCTTACCAGGGGCACTTTGCCTCTCAGAATGTCTGGAGACATTTCTGATGGCCACAACTGGAGTGGGTGCTACTGATATATTGTGGCCATGGGGCCAGGGGTGCTGCCAAACATTCTACAGTTCACACCCTCCTCCACACAATAAAAGTATTTAGTCTCAAATGTCAACTGTACTGAGGTCGAGGAACTGCCTTCTAAGATAATTGCTGGAATAATACATCTGAAAACTCATAGCAAATCATAAAATTCTATATGTATGTGAAGTCTTTTAAGAACTTCCAACCCCTGTGACATTATAATGTGTGAATAAAGAGTTAAAATGACTGTTTCTAATGCACACAAACGTATACATCAGGACCGATACTTTATCATTGTACCCCGTATGATCTGTTGAGAAGCACGGACGACAGCAGTGGAGAATGGAGCAGAAGTGTGGGCAAATGAGGTCCCTGTTGGGAGGATGTGGAATTTGATGCTGGAATGGGCGACCTTCTAAACTGTGTGGGTTAACAGGTTCATTTTGATAGTTAATCCCACCTGTGTGCACGTGGAGGGAGGCCAATGAATCTCTGCTCTCATTTTTCAGCATCAAATCCTGAAGCAAAATGAAGCCCAGAATGATCATTGGGTGTTTTTGCTTCTTCCTCTCTTTCCCAAGGAAAATCTGAGGTCATTGGCCTGAGGCTGAGTTCGTTTCATCCAAGTCCAGTCTCCTTAAAGGTGAGAGTGAGGAGAGGTTAAGAGCATGCTGTGCTGTCAGGAAGACTACTGAAATGCAGGACTCTCTAGATCGTGGACAGGGCTGGATTATTTTGAAAATACAGTAACCACACCCTTAAAAAACCCCAAAAAACACAAACCAATTTTCTGAGGCCAAGTAATAGAATGCCACATGTAACTTGAATGCTCTCTGGTTTTGTGAAATTACAGTTCTCAAATCTGAAACCACCAAGATTAAAGAAGAATGTGCTTCTGAATGTCTGAAATGAAATTTACCTTGCTTTATGAGACTCCTAGCTTTGAGCTCTGTGGTTTTGTTATAGATATTTCAAATCTACCTTCAGTCCCTTGTTTCCAGGACAAGGAGGGTGAATGTGGCTCTGAATAATGTTTGATAGGCATTTCATTAGAAGGCATCCTCATGCTGTTTTATATCTATCGTTATGGATTATTTCTGCATGTCTGAGAATAATCCCCTATTCTTAAAATCCTTTAATGATCCTCCATTTCCTTCTGAAGTAGAAACTCCTAGCTTATGTTAAAGATATTGGTTGCAAGCAACAGAATCTTACTCAAGCAAATGGGATGGCTCAGTAAATCAAAGGTAGAGACAGGTAACCAAGCCTTGGGAATGACAGGAGACAGGGATTCCCCAGTGGTCTCAGAGGCAAGAGTTCATGGCCTGCTTTCTTGAAAACTATCAGAAAATGACTCAGGTCCAACCGTTCTTGGTGATTGTGTATCTGAAGAATGCTTAGATTCCCAGAAGAGAGAATCTGATTGGTCCAGCTTGAGTCAAATGCCCCACCCTCCATGCTGGACCAATCACTGTGGCCAGGGGGCGGTACTAGACTTGGTCTAGTGTGGGTAGTGGCACTTGCTGGCATCTGTTACCAGGATGAGAGAGAAATGCTGGGGAGACACTACCAACTGGTGCTCAGTACTCTCCACGGCTCACCCAGACAAACTATCTGGGAGATGGAGATGCACCCAATACATATACTCTGTCCCTCTAATGCATGTAGTCTGTTCTTTATCAAAACTGAACTCTGCTTTGGGATATATTTCATGCATTTGATAACTTCCCTACTCCATACCTTTATTCATAACATTTACGTTTCTGCGCTGCTTAGATCCTCTCCAAATCTCCAAGGTTAAGTGCTGCCTCCGCTCTGAAGCCCCACAGATTCTGGTTGCAGGCAGTTAGTTTTTACGCATTTTAGAATCCAGGGCCACTTTGCTTCTTGACACTCTAGTTGTGGGTGTGAGGCATGAGGTAGGGACAGGGAGCCAGACTGTGGTAGAATCGGCAGGATGGGAAGGATGGATGGCTCACAGACCCCTCCGCATGGAGAGGGGGTCCTCTGGACAGCGTGGCCACCCAGGGGCTCAGATCAGGAAGGTAGTGGAGAAGAGGGTTCTAATCAGAAGAGAAGTGGTGTAGATGATGGATGAGTGGGTAAGTATAGAAGGCAGTGTAGATGAGAGTCAGACAGGCCTGGATTTGAAAGCTGCCTCTGCTACTTTATGACTGCGTGACATTGGTTTATCATCACGTCCCCTCCCTGTGCCTCATTTCCTTATCCACTAAATAGGAATCATGATGCTTGCCTAGTGATGTGTATATTTAAACCGTTGGCATGGTGCCTGAGGCAGAGTGTGGAAATCAGAAATTAGAGGCTTTGATTTCTTAGACCAGTTGTAGTTGGTAAAATGCAAATTATAATTGTATAAAAACAAACAAATCAAAAACCTTTGTGAAATCCAAAAGATACTGGGCTAACCTTGGCCTTTCTCACTAAAAATAAGGAAGAAAATGTTGGAGAATATTTATCTCTAAGTGCTATAAAAAAGGAGCAGGTGGGGTAAAATCTTCAAAGAATAACTGTCTATTTTCTTATCTTAAATACAATATTTTCTCCTTAATTTTAATGACAATGAGGCGAAGCAAAACTTGAAGTATCAGTTTAACCATTGAAACACGTAAATTGCTTAGAAACTTATTTGTTTAGTTAAAATTATAAAATATATTTATCATAGGAAATTGACTTTGTTCACCTAAGCTATAAAACGAACTTCCCAATCTTATTTAATTTAGGCCACTATTACAAATATCGTGTAAATATTGTTATGGAAGAGGAAAAAGGGAAAGAAAAGAAATCCTCAAACCCCTCGGTCTAATTTTTTTTTAGGCAAGTCATGAGAAGTAAATAAAGAAGTGCCTTTAACAGATTCATATCAAAATACAGCACGTGTAAGTCTGCTTGGACTTTCACAACAAAACGCCATAGACTGGGGGATAAAACAGCCAGATGTTTCCTCACAGTTCTGGAGGCTGGAAGTCCAAGGTCTAGCTTCCAGAAGGGCTTGGTTTCTGGTGTGAACCTTCTTCCTGGCTTGCAGACTGGACCCTTCTCGCTGTCCTCACATGGCAGAGAGGGAGACAGAGTGAGAGGAAGCCCTCAGTGTTTTCTCATAAGGACACTAATCCTATCGGATCAGGGCCCTACCCTTATGACCTCATTTAACCTTGATTACTTCCTTAGAGGCCCCATCTTCAAATAGTCACATGGGAGGTTAGGGCTTCAACGTTTCAGTTTTTGTGGGGGACACAGACGTTCAGTCCTTAACACAGCACAAAGCCCCATTCATTCACCATAGTAAGTATTCAGTGCAGCTTAAGTGGCCATGGGCAGTGCAGAGAACTGGATGCTCAGGTGCCAGCCTTTTTGAGCCACAACACAGGGCAGGGGTCCAGGTAATCAGTCCCATCTTAGTGGATCTTCAGGTCTCTGTTGAAATGTCACTTCTGCGCGAAAGCCTTCCAAGTGCCCCTGATTGGGTTTGGCTTCATATAATTCGCTTTCACAGGACTCGGAACCTTACCTCTGTTGCCTTGATCTCTGTTTGTAATTAATTAATGGCTAACTTCCTTTACTGCTAGACTTCAAGTAAGATTTCCAGGCGTAGAATACAGAAGCAGTCTTGTACCTCCACGTGGGTGTGAGTTTGTGAAATGAACAAATGCTCAAAATTTCGAGGCTCGTTCCTTTCAGGGAGCTGACAAGGACACGGTTGGTTGTCAGCAAGGGGTCAAACCCTAACAAAGCGGAGACTTTAAGCTTAGTAGATTATTTGACAGCTAAACACTAAAGCCCAGGTGATAGATTAGGCCAACATGGTTGGTGTGCAAATACATTCTGGGGGCTCATGGAGGCCTAGAGGTTTTTGTCCACCAGCCTAACTTCAGGCAGCACCCTGAAGAGGGGCTGAGGCCAGGGGCAGTCTGCTGCCCTGGTCAGGATGGTGGCTCTGGTGCCAGATGGGGCCAGCTGGCTGAGAAAGGGCATCAGGGTTTCCATTTCAGGAAAGCCTTTGTGGATGGTGTGCATCTATCTCTGTTGAATCACCAAGATCCAGTGCTTTGGGTTGCATTTGCTTGTGTCTTAGCTTATCACCCTCCCAGTTTACCCTTTCATTCCCCTACTCCTAATGCTGAGTACAGGGACTCAGAAAACGTTTGCTGAACTGGGTGGAATTGACGAGTGGGCTTTGACAGGATGGTTGAAAGCTTCCCTAGGATTCCAAATCAGCAACAAATGATGTCTTCCTGGGATCCCTCTAAAGAACCCATTTCCTCTTTTTGCAGCCCTCCCATTTTTGGATATACTTTGCAGTTCCATAAGAAAACATAGAACCCCACATCTGGACCTTAAAAGGAAGGAATATCACAAAGCATTGACATTTTGGTGTCATTGTGCCATCAGGATAATCTGGAAAACCAATGTAAATCCTGATTTCTGGGTCCTGCCCCCAGAGAATCTTATTCAGCAAAACTGTAATGGAGCCCAGGTCAATGCCTTTTCCACAAGCACTTGGATGATAAGAGCCAGTGGTCTGTGAACCCGCATTTAGAACAGGAGCCCACAGTCGCCTGAGGCTCCCGGTGAAGGGTAGATTTGCATTCAGTAGGTCTGGGGAAGGAGGCTGAGATTCTGCATTTCTAACAAGCTGCCAGAAGGCAGATGCTACTGGTCCACGCACCACACTCTAAGTAGCAAGGACATAGAAATGTCACTCAGGTGACAGTTGAGTTAGGGCTCTGGAGTCAGATGGTCATGGGTTTGAATCCAACTTCACCACTTCCTCATGTGACCAGTTTTTCCCAATCCCCAAATCCTTGTGTCACAAATGGGAATTGATGCAAGGATTAAATGTGACAATAATTTACATAAGACATTCATTATATTGCTTGATATACCAGTGGTTCTCCATGAATGTAAGCTACCCATTATGTTGTTATTAATAATAAATCCTCCTAATTCAATGCAAATTGGTCAAATTAGTTTTTTTCACTCATTTTGTTTCTATGAGGATTGAGACAATGTTTCCATGCCTATCGTACAACACATCTGGAAGATAAGAAAAATTGGTCAGTTCCCTGAGGATACCCAGCCTATGCAGTGCTGTGAACATAACACATCCTTAATAAGATGTTGCCACATCAATGAACATCAAACATCTGGATGATGGGCTAATTGATCTCATCTGGCTCCAGATGTTGGCCATTATGTTACAGAGCAGGTGCACCCAGAGCTGGGTCGATGTGATTCCCAGCTGAGAGGCCTCCCAGTGAAAATTTCAGCCCAGGTAGGCTGTTTGACATTTTTGGAAACAGCAGCCTACAGATTGGCTGAATTGCTTGTATTTCAGCTGAATGGCTTAGCCTTCAGCCACTGGCTACATGCATTCCCAGTGATGTGGGAGCCCATTGTTCTGTCCTGAGTTTGTTCAGCTCTTCTTTAAATTTTTCATGGAAAAAGCAAAGGTCCTGAGGGCAGGGTGATGTTTACTCGATGGGCAAATATTGTAGCATCATGGGGAAGCCCGCAGGCTTCACCCTGGCTTCACCCCTTTATGCCTGTGTGACTTGGGTTCACTTGCCTAACCACTGAGTCCACTTTTCCTTATAGTGCCACTGCTGGGTCTTTCCTTCCCAGCTGTCGATGGCCTTAATATCATGTGCCCTGTTCTAGGTGAAGCCAGAGTCAAGTAGTGGGCCCTGCTGGTGAACTGTGATGGCGTAAGCTGTAATTCCGTGTCACTGGGACATGTTGAACTCACAGCGTAAATTCACATTTAAAATTTAATTTTTGCTATAGATTGCCAATGTTAGAGTGAAAAGAACTTTGGATGATTTTTATTTTCTTTTAAGACTGTAGTGTACATGGCATCCCTCAGTCATATGTGCCGACTCTGTGGGAAGAAAGGGTAAAGGTCTTGCGGATGATACAGGACGTTGCGGCTCTCAAATGCAAGAAAAACTAAGGACTTCTCATGAATGCTATTATATCGAATCGTCGGCATTATTCTGCCTCTGTTTTTCAGATGAGAAGCTGAGGCACAGAGATAGCGAACATCTCCAAGGATCACCAGGGAGCCAGTAGCCCTGTGGGAGTTTGAATCCACGTAACCTGATCCCAAAGAACATGCCTTGAAATGGCCCTTTTCCAGCGCCTACAATTCCTTCTCACAAGATAATTAATTTTTTGAACTAATAAAAGAGAAGAGTCAATGACTGCAGGAACAGGAAGTTATCTTTCTGCCTCCAGTAACTGGATGAGTTAGAAGTTATGTGTGAAAAGTGATATTTATGCTATAATGCATGTACATAATATTGGCGTTACAATCAATGTCTAATTACAATTGACGTCTGTTGTCCTGATTATTTTGCAAATGCCCTCATCTACATGAAAAGCCTTTGTGATTCTAACAATAAGAGCCAGTTTTCATGATTCATAATTCCCAAATGGTGTGTCTGACGAAGGACTCAAAGAGCAAAACTACAGACACAGTGTTTCAGCTTCTAAGGTTTAATGATGGTGAAGATGATGGTGAAAGTAATGATAGCATCTGTTATGGACTGAATTGTGTCCCACCAAAATTCATATTTTGAAGCCCTAACTACCATTATGACTGTATTTGGAGATAGGACCTTTAAGGAGGTCATTAAGTTTAAATGAGGTCGTAAGAGCAGGACCCTAATCCAATAGGTCTGACTGGTGTCTTTATAAGAAGAGAAGCCAGAGAGCTCTCTTCACGCCTGCGCAGAGGAAAGGCCATCTAAGGACACAGTGAAAGGTGGCATCTGCGAACCAGGAAGAGGGGGCCTGCTGGCACTTTAATCTCAGACTTCTAGCCCCCGGAACTGTGAAAAAATAAATGTCTGATGTTTAAGCCACCCACGCTGTGGTTTTTCGTCATGGCACTCCGAGCAGACCAGGACAGCAGCTAATTTATTTTGAGAGAGCTCTCAGGGTGAGCCACTGAGCTGGACACTGAGGATCACAGAGATGAATGAGCCATGGGCTCTGCCCCTGATGAATATGCCAGGAGGTGTGTCCAAGGAGGTGAGTACACACGTGCATTCAGGCCCCAGGGTGTGGAGCAAGCATGGCTAGGTGGAGAGAAGAGTGGGATGCAGTTCACACAGGGGAATCTGGGTTGGTTGGGAGGGGAGGAGGGTAAAGAGTTTCCCACACTCTGTTGTTCAAGGCCCACTCTTGGTCTTGTCTGCCTGGTCTTGTATTTTAAACTTCCCTCCTGGTCGTGTTCTTCCTAGCGTCCTGTTTTAATAGAACCTACTTAAGGGGTTTGAGTTCATTGCAGCAATCTAGGGCATCCTATTTACACAGACATCATCTAGAAAGTTGGAATTCTCCCATTAGAATTTTTATTGCCTGAGGTGTGCTGCTGGGAAAATGAAATCCACCCCTTTCCTTCTTGCCTGAGCAGAAGGGGGACTATTTTGTTCTCTAATGAATGCTCAGTGTGGGCCCCGGATGGAGTTACGATGGGCTGAAAACAAGGTTTCCCTGTGGATGACTTCCTGTGTGAGCCAAGCCTCCTGAGTCCTCTAGACCTGTCTGGTCTACGCACAGCATCGCTGCCTACCACGAAGACAGGACCGTAGGCTGTGGAGTCAATGCTGCCGGAGGAAGAGTCCCGCCCCCTCCACTCAGCAGCTGTGTGGCTTCAGGCAAGGCACGGAATCCTTTAGAGCCTCTGTACCCCCACTCACAAAGGATAACAGTGGTACTCAGGACTAAGTTGATGATGCGCTTATACAAAATAGTGGGCATAAAGCCTGGTGCATGGTAATGGCTTAGAATCTATTTTTGTTATTTTACAATTTGGAGAAGACTGGTAGTTCTGTAATTGTTACTATTATGCAACCATTGTCACCCAGGGCCCAAAATACATCAATTTCCCAATCAATTGAAGTTGACTGTATCCATTTCACACGGTTTTGATAAGGACAAAATCCAGTATCATGGACCTGTGTTTGGGTTATAGTAGATGCTCAATAAACGTCAGTTTCCCATTCCTCCTCATCAAGAGCAGCTATTGTCTATACCTTTGTTGCGTGGGTTGACAGTTATTATTCTTGACTCCCTCTTACCCTAAAGGTGATTCATGACTCTCTATGCTTTACCCTCTCAAAATGGGGAAGGAGGGGTTAGCATTATCAAAACTCTTTTAAATGTGACACCTGTGAGCTAGATTTGGAGATTAAATTTTAAATGTTATTAACGTTCTAATTACTTCCAAGTCAAAGGTGATATTGCTGAAAATCCAGCCAACACAGTTTTCTGGTTGAATTCCTTAGTTCAGTGTAGAGACCTGAAATCCCCTGGTGTCCTCTATTTACATAATTCAGGTTGAGGGCCACCGGGTATCCAGGCCGAGGCAGCTGCCCTCAGAGCACCCGCAGTCTATTTAGGAGCAGGCACGCAAAACACACTGAATGAGGGGCTGGCCCCGTGGCCGAGTGGTTAAGTTCGCGCGCTCCGCTGCAGGCGGCCCAGTGTTTTCTTGTTCGAATCCTGGGCGCGGACATGGCACTGCTCATGAAACCACGCTGAGGCAGCGTCCCACATGCCACAACTAGAAGGACCCACAACGAAGAATATACAACTATGTACCTGGGGGATTTGGGGAGAAAAAGGAAAACAACAACAACTAAAAAACAACACACTGAATACTGAATGAACTGCAGCGGAGATGGTGGGCTGGGGGGTGTGGCCACTCAATTTTTATGAATAGTGAGCACCCAGCACCCACCTGTGCCTGGGGAACTCCCACTCATCATTCAGGCATCAGCTCAGGAAATCAGTTCTTCCTGGAGGCCTTCCTGGAGCACCCTCCCCAAATCCTCCTTACACACTCACACACATGTGTGCACACACACTGTGGAATGTCCTGTCATATGTGCTCACAGGACCCTGTGCTTCTCCTTCCTAGCGCTGGTCTGTTTACTTCTCACCATTGTGTCCTCAGTGCTAAGCCCTTGGCACATGGCAGTGTTCATTACAGATGGGTTAATCAACTGGCTGCATAGACTGGAGTGGCTGGTGGCTTTACTACAGATGGTGGCACTGATTCCATGAGGGAAGGAAATTGGTAGCACTAAAGGTGAGACTGGGGAACACTGACCAATAGAGTTTTCACTGCTATGACAGCTTCACTTTCCCACAGTTGGTTCTTCGGACCAAGGCGTGGCAGTGTGGCATCCTGACTAGTGGCTTCTTCAGGATCTAGAGAGAGTTGCTAGGAGAAGCCGTACTACTACCTCCCAGTTAGTGGAACTGATCAAATGGCCAAATTCAGAGTTGAAAAGGTGTATGTCCAGTAGGGGGAGCTCCCTCATTTAGCAGACGCATTGATCCTTGCTTAAAATCCTCGGGTAAGGTTTTCATAAACTTCTCTTTCTTCTTGGAATCACAGAATCTCAGAAATAAGAGAGATCAAAAGTCATCTAGTCCAGCTACCCTCTCAGAGCAGGAAGTCCCTCGCCCCTTTCTTCTTTCAGAAGTATTTATGGAACACCTACTATGTGCCGGGCACTGAGGTGACAGAGATGAACAAGACAAGCCTGTACCCTCCCCTTTCTCTACTTGCAGTCTTGCTTGATTACCTGCCCAAACTGAGAAGCTCCCTCCCCCTTGAGGCGTCTCCTTTCTCTCTGGGCTGCTCTGACTGTTCAAATGTTCTTTGCATTGAGTCAGAAACTCTTCCCTGATAGCTTCCACTCTTTGATTCCAGCTTCTTCTTCAGCATTATAACTGGCACATAATAGGCACGGAGCCACCCGGGCCTTCTGCTGCCTGAGTTCCCTTCAGATATTTGAAAAAAGTGATTGAAGCCTTTTGAGTTATTTCTTTAATTTTCATCGTTATCATATGATCCTGACCTTGAACTATGAGCCCTCCTTTGGGGAGCGAGGAGGGCAGGGAATAGGCTGGTAATGTGCCTTAATGCAGATAAAATGTGAAAGTCAGTGAGATTAGGCATAGCTCTCCTTGTAACACTTCCGAGTCCTCTCCCCTCTTCCAAAATTTCCACCTGTAATTGCTCAGAGTTGTTCTGTTACCTTGTTGGGGTTGGCCACACCCAAACCCCATCTAATGCACCTGTTTACTATGAGGTATTGAGACTAAACGGGGGACATTTCCCTGGAAGAGTAGCAGTTTAAAAGGAAAGCATAGGAGATAACCAGCTGGACCCAGGCAGTGCAGTGGCTTCTGTCAGGGAAAATTTCCTTCCCTGGAAAGAACAAAACCAAACGAGAACAGGGAATCCCCACCCACACATGGGAGCAGTCAACATGAGGGCACCCGACTGAGCCTGGTATGTGGCCGCTACTCAAAAAAATTTGTTGAGGGGCTGGCCTGGTGGCGTAGTGGTTACGTTCGCACACTCTGCTTTGGCGGCCTGGGGTTCGTAGGTTCAGATCCTGGGCATGGACTAGCACTGCTTGTCAAGCCATATTATGGCAGCGTCCCACATAAAATAGAGAAGATTGGCACAGATGTTAGCTTAGCGGCAATCTTCCTCAAGCAAAAAGAGGGAGATGGCAACAGATGTTAGCTCAGGGCCAAGCTGCCTCACACACACACACACACACACGAAAATTTGTTGAGTGAGTTCAAATGAATGAATGAATATATCAGTTAACATATTCCAAATTTCCTAATCCTGACTAACTACATTCCTGGGTTCTGAGACTACATGTAGACAAATTTATTTGATAGCCTTTGAGGAAGTATGGAAAATGACAAGAGTGCCTGCGATAAGATGAGCAAATAAGTTGGGATAGACAAAAAGAACTATTGACCGACACAATATAGAACAAACTAATTATGGAAAAGATCTTTAGTATTATCAAATTTTGGGGTGGCAAAGAGACTTAAGCCAGTGTGCCAGTTCTAGTCTATTAATAACGTTTGTTTATTGAGAAGAATTGTGATGCTTAATTTTGGCTCAGTGGAAAATGATCTTTAGTGATGTCTGCCTTGGGTCTGGGAATGGGGCATGGGGGCACGCATGTCAGGACTTGCCATCTCCAAGGAATCCAATGACCTGTCTTTTCATTGGAGGGAAGAGACTTACTCAAAGTCACAGGGCAAGTTAGTGGCAAAGAGGAGCCCATATAGCCAAGTGTCTTGACTCAATTCAAGTGCTTATTTCTATCACATTGTCTACTACCTGTATAGATTTGTCTGTTAGTTTAAGATTCCTCTTGTTGGGGGAGGCAGAAGCAGTAGGAAGATAATTTCTTCCAAGAGTTAGTGACAGTGACATCATCACTGATGTGGTGATTGTGTGCAGTCAGCTTGACTCTCTTGATGAGCCTGTGGGTCCACTCTCACCCCACGCACACTGCTGCGACTGCCTGGACCCTGGGGAAGGGAGAGGTACCAGATGGGACAAGGTGGATGTGCAGTCTTCGCAGCGGGCAGCAGAAGGCAAATCAATGGACACTGGATGAAATTAGCTCACAGGTAAGATGGGAATGAACCAGGCACTAACTTTGGGGGTGGGAGGAAGGCGGATCTAGCGCAATCTTGAGACTAATGATAAGACAGATCTTTCTCACCAGAGGCCGTATGTCTTGGAGGAGCTTTGCAGAGACTCCAGAAGTATAGAAACAGCATGGGGAGTCTCCCCTTCCTTCCTGTTCCTTCCTTCCGCCAGCATTCATTGAATATCCATTTTGTGTGAGGACACTGGGTTACTGGGCACACTTATGTAGAGTGGGTGAGCAGAGGGTGTCTCCACTGTCCTTCCATGAGAACACTGAGAACTTCAAGGATACCAGGTTCAATTGGTTTCTGTTTGGTTGTTTTTTGATGGAGGCTGTATTTTTATTTCCTGGAAAAACTCTTTAAGAAGTTAAATGGGGGTTGGTGTTTGGGTTAAAACTAATCAGCAGTCTTGTTGACATATATGCCTCAGTCCTTTTTACTTTGGAGACAAGTTACTTACTCTCTGTGCCTCAGGTTTCTCATCTGTAAAAATGGTACCCACTTCCTACATTGCTGTGAGGATGAAATGAGTGGATATATGGAAAGCATTTAGATTGGTGCCTGGTACCTAGTAAGTGCAACATACTAGGTAACTATTGCTCCACAAATGTGGGTTACAGTATCTTATGCTGTGATTTCTTTTTTTTTGCCTTCTCATTTTTTTATTTTTCTAAAAATAATTTATGCCATGGCATACCCCATAGGTAGCATGTACGGCTGCAAATGCAAACAGGCCCATGGGAAAGAAAAAGACATCACCTCTTCCCAGAGCTGAAGATTTAAAACCCTTGAGATGAACCTTCTAAATCAGGAATCCAAATATTCAATTTCTTGGTAGTGCAGCCATAGACTGAAGTAAGTACTTTGAAGAATAGAATCAATAGAAGGACCTTGGAATTCTAAGGGTCTCAACACTTGGTTTGAATGACTCAGTGTATATTTTGAAGCACCAATTGTGTTGTTATAGAATTTTCTACCCAGTAGATAATGAACCGATAAGAGATCTTTCTGGCTGCCGAGCATGGGTTATCAGGAGGGTCCAGATTACTGGAGGGGAAGATGGCCATATCTGCAACCGGCACTGCCTGGTCAATAGCCACCTATTGTATAGGAGGGTGGCACATTGCCAGTTGATTCTCAAGGTGTTGAAATGGCCTCGGCTGATGGAATATTGATCTCAGGCCCATTGGTTTCAATGGAATTAGGGAGTGAGTTGCAATAAAACAAGCTTGTATTCAGTTTTCTAGATAGTTGCCATGCTGTTAACTTCTCTTTGCATGTAACTTTGCCTTCTGTTCTCAGAAAACACATGTTGCCTTTCTTACAAAATAGACCTTTATGGAACTATGGGAAAGTGTGGTAAGGGAACTACATTAGACCTCCAGTGTTCTCTCCGTGAGCACTGCTAGGAATAGAAAGACTCCAGGGCAGCGACGATTTTGAAGCCAGGTTGTAACCAAGGCCGTGTGTTCGCTAGATTGGCTCATAACTGCAGTGAGATATTTCAGATGTTAGGTAATCAAATCTGAGCAGGAAGAAGAGTTTAAACTTCTAAATTAGGCATAATGCACGCTCCCTGTGTCTCTGAGACTCCTGAGGTGGGACTGAGCTGAGTGAATTAGAGGCACGCTGCACTTTGTTTCCTGGTGTACTATCAATTAAGCAGTTTCCAGAAGCAACAGCACAGATTGCATTTTACTTAGTTTTATAGGGTAGTTTTCCACCCTTTGTTACAAGAGGAGATGAGAGCAGGTGGTAATAAGGTTTTCCTTATTACTCTCTTTGTACTTTCTTAATAAGCCTCCTTTGCTTCCACTCTGTGTCTTCCTGGGCGCGGAGGGCAAAGGCATTTTCTCTCACCAGGTCCCATTTCAATCCTCCATCTATACTCATCTCTAATAAAGGGTTTAGCACAAACCATACAGAGTGTGTTTTAAGGGCCAGCCCTCCAAACTAGACCCACATCCACAAGGTAAATGGGCTTGATGGGAGCAAATACTCATCTCAACTTTTTAAGATGCATCTTAACATATATGCATCTGCTGTGGACTGATTTGTGTCCTCCCTAAAATTCATATGTTGAAGCCCTGGCCTGCAATGTGATGGTACTTGGAGATGGGGTCTTTGAGAGGTAGTTAGGATTAGATGAGGTCGTGAGGGTGGGGCCCAGGTCTGATGGGATTAGCATCCTTATAAGGAGACACATCAGAAAGCTTACTCTTTCTCTGCCTATCACGAGAGGACACAGTGGGAAGGTGACTGTCTGCAAGCCAGGAAGAGAGCTCTCACCGGGAACTGGCCATGCTGCCTCCTTGATCTTGGACTTCCAGCTTCCGGAACCATGAGAAAATAAATTTCTGTTGTTTAAGTCACCCAGTCTGTGTTATTTTGTTATGACAGCCCAAGCTGACTAAGATAGCATCTTATGTGTATATGAACTTAAACATAGCATAATAAAGGCACCTTGCCAGCACTGGTCTGTTCCTAACAGACAGAAGGAGCAAGCAGCTCTCACTTAAGGCCCTTCAAGTCCTCAGATAATTTTCCCACCCTATGCCACAATATCTTCACTTCAACCTTTGTAGTTCATTCCTTTGGAATTATGGTGATTGCCTTCTCTTTGGTTGGCCTTTTTTTAAAAAGTTTAAAATTGAAAAGTAATACATGCACGTGGTTAGCAAACAACAACGCATTATAGGTGGGTAGCATGTGAAAAGAAAGTCTCCTTTCTCTCAACAGGACTGCACAGATCCTAAGATCGCCAGTTTGCTCTCCAGAATCAACCAGGGTTGTCGATGTCTTTGTATATTTTTCAGACTATAAGCATATATGTATATATCAACCCTCCCTTTTTATGCACATATATGCATGCTATTTATCTTTGCTTTTCTGTATCTTACTGGTAATGTTAAGAAATGCAGAAACTCCTGGTTAGTTAACACATCAAGTCTCCAATATTTATTGGGATAGCTCTTCCTCTGACTAAAGGGACATCTCAATCTAAAGAGGTACAAGGGGACAAAAGGAGGCTGAAAGTGAAGATGTGGGATGTCAAAGACAAAACTCAGTCTTCCTGAGGGTTGACCAATTAGACCTAAGTAGATATTTTAGAAATTCTATGGTAATATTATAATTATATCTCATCACATTCACGACTGATCCTTTTTTATCTCTCATGTCTCATCTTAAATGTCACATCCTCCCAGAAGCCATTCCTGACTACTCTTCCTAAAATAGCTTCTCCCTCTGCTCCCAGCCAGAGGGTTAGCACAGCTTTCTGTGTAGCCTCAGGGATAATTTCCTTTAGTTTGAGTAACAGACATGAGTGATTTTTGCATCTTACAAATGTAAAATTATTTTATAATATTGGAATGTACTCTTTCACACTATCACATTTCTGTACCAGGAGAGATTTTTGCATTTTCTACCTTCTAAGGTCAGTATCATGCTAGCTAGACCCTGGCGTCAGCGAGGATGGTGACTAGATCTTACTTGTTTTCATATCTCCAGTGCCTCGCCAGGGTCTCAGTAAACATCAGTTGAATAAAGAGTCATGTCAAGAAGCTTTTTCCCTGTGTTTTCTTCTAGTAGTTTTACGATTTCAGATCTCACGTTTAAGTCTTTAATCCATTTCCAGCTGATTTTTGTTTATGGTTTGCGATAAGGGGTCTGATCTCATTCTTCTGCAAGCAGATATTCAGTTTTTCCAACACCATTTATCGAAGAGTCTATCCTTTCCCCATCGTGTGTTCTTGACACCCTCGTAGAAGATCAGTTGACTGTAGATGCATGGATTTATTTCTGGAGTCTCTATTCTGTTCCCTTGGCCTATATGTCTGTTTTTATGCCAGTCCCATACTGTTTTGATTACTATAGACTTGTAATATATTTTGACATCAGAAGTGTGATGCCTTTAGTTTTGTTCTTATTGCTCAAGATTGCTTTGACTATTTGTTTTGTGTCTCTGTGTGTGTTTGGTTCCAGATGAATTTTAGGGTTGTTTTCTCTATTTTTGTAAAGAATGCCATTGGGGTTTTGATAGGTAGATTGAATTATCTGTTTGGGTAGTATGGACGTTTTAATAATATTAATTCTTCCAATCCATGAATGTGGGATGTCTTTCTATTTATCTGTGTCTTAATTTCCTTCATCAATGTTTCATAATTTTCAGTGTATAAATCTTTCACCTCTTTCGTTAAGTTTATTCCTAAGTATCTTATTCTTTGTTTTACTGTCATGAATGGGATTGTTAATTTCCTTTTTGGATGGTTTGTTGTTTGTGTATAAGAAGCGCAGGTAATTTTTTGTATCTTGCAACTTTACTGAATTCGTTTATTAGTTTTAACAGCTTTTATTGTTGTTGTTGAGTCTTTAGGGTTTTCTACATATGTAATCATAAAGAGAAAGATACGGGAGAATGCAGCTTGTGATAGTAAACGAACTATGTAAAACCTGATTGGTGACCGGAGTGTGGACTTGACCTGACCCTTTCAAGGCTCAGTGCTGTCCCCTGTGGGCACAGACAGTCTCACATGGGGCACACAAAAGCTCACACGTGAAACTTTTGAGGAGGCCACAGTTGGTTTATTCTGTGTTCCTGTTCCTCTCCATGGCTTTTCTTAATGGTTTTCAAGATGAGGCATGTTTTGACTCAGCATTTGGAGCACGATTTCAAGGGATGAAGACATCAGGCACAAATAGCCGGTGCTCTTAACTGCCGTTCAACAGGTCTCAGTCACTGCTTAATCTAGCGAGGCTGGCTTTGAGCCAGGGTGGATTTACCACGGTTCTTGTTTTGTGCCTAAAAAGAGAAGGTCTCTGGGTTTCTCTGCGGCTATCACTAGGGTCAGGAGTGTCCCCCACTTAGTTGTTCTAGGTAAGAAACCTGTCTGGAGCTCGTCTCTGGGAAGACCGCAGATTCCCAGGCATGCTTGCATCTTATTCCTGTGTGAGAGAGAATTACTCTCTGCATCTTCCTCCTTCTATAAGCAGAATATATTGAAGAAAAGTTACTGCTTTTATCTTTCCTTCTCGCAATATTTTTCTGATCATGAGATTTACCCCCTCTATCTAATATCTCTTCTGATTTCAAATTTTTTGAAACCGAGAAGCAATTAAAAGGTGATTTTTGCATCACATATTTAATATTACCAGTTAACTACCTTGGAGGGCTTGAAATTCAGGTTCAAAAACGGTGTGATTTTTATCCTGCTGAAATTTATATTTTGACTATATTTGAAGTGAAATCTTTTTCAGAAAGTTTTATTTTTTTACTTATTTTTACTGAGCCGTACAGTGGCTTTTTCATACCCTTTTGAAGTTTCTTTTATTGATTTTACGTGTTGTCCATGGGTGAGATGACTGAGGACAACCTCCTCCAGCACTGAGAAAGAACCTTGTAATTGGACTGTCTCCAAACCTGGCTGTCATCCTCGGTGTGTGCTCTCTGAGACGGAGAGAGATGTGCCACTAAATGTTTAGTTTGTTATCTTCCTGAAAGCTCCTGTCTTTAATTTTGCAGGAATAAACACATTGAGTGAAATGAACTTCAGACTGCTCATAACATTATGTGATCCTAAATTATTCTGACTCTCACTGCTGGAGAGAGAGAATGTATTATTTTAATTCATTAAGATGGCAATAATTGGGAGTCTCAATCCTTGCAGGAAATGAAACAATTAAGAAGTCACAAAATCAAAGACACATAAGATGCCTAAATAGATTAAGCAGCCATGAATCCAGCGTGCCCACTGCTGTCGTGTTTGTCACTAAGATGCTCTAGCTCCGTATATGTCAGCTAACAACAGAAATGTGGGACTCACACTTGCCAGGGCCCGAAAGCATATGTATTTTTTCCTTCTTATACATTTTAACCAGGAATTCCTTCAGGCTTTTGGAAAATTGCAGACAATCTGCTCCTAGGCATGCTGGATGGTGTAAGGGTTCCGAGATCTAGTTTTTAATTATTTCACTTATCACTGAGTCCCTAAGACATTTGGGCCTTGAAGGATGGGTAGGGGCTTACCAAGCAGATAACCGAGAGAGGGGCATGTTCACATACAGAGCAGAAGCTGGCGAAGTCTTGGATGCCACCCAAACATGCTCGAACAGTGTGGTTTAGGCAGGAGGAGCCATTGCGGTCTGTAAGGAGGAAAGAGATGTGGTTGGGTCAGGATGAGCCTGAGAGAGACCGGAGGCAGGAGAATGTGGGGAGGCTGCGCAGAAGACAGATGGAAGGATCTTGACAAAGAGGCCTCAGTGCAGACATTGAAACAGCCCCAAGATTCAGTGGCAGGTGGCCTACGGACAGTGAGTGTCTGTGCGTATGAGAGACAGATAGAGATGGAGACAGAGAGACAGAGAGAAGAAGAGAAGGAGGAAGGAAGAGAAGCAGGACCAGGGTATTTCTGAGATTCCTGCCTTTGGTAAACATTTGACTGAATTATTCCACTAACCTTGCTTCTCTGTTTGCACACACATTAGACAAAAAACCCTGCTGAGTGCAGGAAGGATGCTGCATCATTTTGCTCATTCGTATTTTTTTAATAAGTTTGTTTAATCAGATTAAAATGTACAGTGACTTCTTGGCTCCTTACGTGGCGTCTGATCTTTGACTTTTCATCCTTCCGTTTGCCTCTAACTTTTAAGTCCCACGATTTATTGTTTATTAACAAAAGTTTATGCTGTGCTTATTCTCTGCTAGGCACTGTCCTGGGAGCTGGGGTATAACAGTGAAAAGAACAAATCAGATTCCCTGGCCTCAGGGGTGGCCTCACTTTGGCCACTTTGAATCTTAGATTTTTAATTTATTTTTGTATCAAAGTCGTGTTTGAACATCCCTGACCATTGCTCCATTTTCCTTAGGAGCAATTAAGACCTAAAATCTGCTGAAGACTAAATCTGTCCCTGTCACTCTTGTTTTGTTTTTCTCCCAAAGGGCCTCATTTATGATATTCAGGACTCAGAGCCTCCCGTGGCCTTTGATGTTCATAATAATCGGGATAGCCCAGAGTCCCGGAGAGGAGCGCAGAGTTAACTTTGTGGCTGGTTGTTTCTCCAGTGGGCGGTGGGAGTTCTCCTACAACTGGAGGGAGGGAGGTTTCTCTCATCTCTTCTTCCACTCACCTAGAGAAGAGTTTGGTTTTGCTTTAATTTAAAAAGCGCTAAGAGTTTTGTGTTGCTTTATTTTAAAAAGTGCTACGTTGCCAAAAGACCTTGGAAGGGGGGCTGAACTAGGATCCGGAGGCCAGTTGGTCTTAATTTTGGAGGGTCGCTGAAGTTGGCAGAGAGAAGGCAGGAGGAGGGTGTGCAGGGATCCTGAGGTGCCGGGGTGTGTGTATCTCTTAATAAACTGCAGAACCAGGCCCCGTGGATGCTTTGTAAATATATGAGGGAAGCAAAGTGTGATGAACTGAGGTGCCTGCTGAGGTCCCCGGCACCTGATGAAATTAGAGAACATTCTTCTATTTCCCTTAATGTTTCTCTGCAAGTTCCATCTCATTTCTTGCTTTAATGAGGACATTCGTTATGCTTAAACAAAACCCCTACTGTTAGAACTCAAGCCTGTTACTGCCACAGCTCTTCTCTGCCAGGAGTCCAGTAGGAGAGAATGAAAGCGAGCTTCTGCCTGCTGTGGGCTCCAGGACTGTCATCCACCTGGACAGGGCCCCCCTCGCCCTGACTGACAGCCCCTGGTTTGCCCACATGATGGAGAACATCACTCCCCACTCTCTCTCCCACATCCCCAGGCTCCCAGATTGTGCCAACATCACACATCCCCTGACAAGGCAGCTGGACTTATTTTGGTTCATTGCAATTCTATGCACTTTCTCCGGCCTCTATGCTAGCCACTGACTTAGGTGAATAAAGTGGCATCTACTCAGTGGGTTAGTGAAAGATGGAAAGCTGTATTGACACATAGTAAGCATTACCACGAAAGGAATGTATAAGATGCAATGGCAAGGTGGAAGGAAGAATTATTAATTCCACTGGGAGGTATAGCAAAAAGTCTAGCAAGGAGGTGGTGTGTGAATTAGGACTTTAAGGATGAGTGGATTTGCCAGGGATACGAAGAAGGAGTGGTATTCCAGACTGAGAGAACGTGATCAAATGCTCAGAGGTGCCTACACATTCAAGACTATCGATTAGTCCAGGAGCTAGTCTATCGTCTTCATGTGGTTGGGGCTAACGAGAGAGAGCTTGAAATGTGGACTTGAGGGCCCTGCTGCAGAGTAGCACTGGGTTTGGCATTTAAGAGGTTTTTAAACAGGTGAGAAATGGAATTGATTCTGGTTTTAGCAATGCTTCTCTGGTAGGAATGTGGAGGGCAATCGTAGAAAATAGAAAATTGGGGCAGAGAGTCTAGTTCTGGGATCTGTGCAGTAATGCAGGTGAGCAATGACGTGGACCTGTGATGGGGCTGCATCTCCAGCCTGGACCTCCCTCTCCAATTCCAGTCTCTTTTATCCAACTGCCTACTTGATACTTCCACTCACGTGTCTCATAAACATCTCAAACTCCACGTGTCCAAGACAGAACCACTGATCTTCCCTTCTCCAAACCTGCCACGTTCCCAGTCTTCCCCATCTCAGTTGACGGCAACTCCATCCTTTCAGTTGTTCAGGACAAAACCTTGGAGTTGCCCTTGATTTTTCTCTTTCATACCCCACATTCAACCAATCATAAATGCTTTGGCTCTGCCCTCCTCACCATCTCCACTGCTACCAGCCTGGTCTAAGCCTCTGTCACATTCTGGCGGGATTATTGCAATAATGTCTCCCTGCTTCAGTCCTTGCTCCTTCAATCCTCGCTCAAACTTCATCTTCTCAGGGAGGTCTACCCTGCGCACCCTATCTAACACTGCAAGCTGCCCTTCCTTGGCGCAGCCTGTCCCTTTACCCACTTACTATCATTTACGCTGCTTTCTGTTTTCCATAACACTTATCACAATTGTATAGCACACTCTATAATTTTCTTATCTATTTTATTTGTTGTTTTGCTGTCTTTCCACATTCACATATAGCTCTGCAAGGGTGGGGTTCTTTGTTTGCTCATGTAGGGGAGGAAAAAGAATTTTTCTTCTGCCCTTCTCAGTTCTTGGCTGAGACTCCCTTGTAATAGAAGATATTAACAGGAGAAAAACAAACAGAAGTTTAACAACATGTATACCTCTTGTATACGTGAGGGATCCCCAGGGAAACTGAGTCACTCCCCTGAAATGGCCCAAGCCATTGCCTTAAATACCTTCTTTAGCTAAAGACATAAGATATTGGGGGTGAGAGCGAGGCTAGTTATGGGAGGTGATCAGGAAAAGCACAGTAAATGAGAGTAAGGTTGCTATGCAGATTTAAGTCTCTGTCTTCTCCACTGGTAAGAGTTTCTAGAGATTGAGAGTCATCCTTTTCTCCTGGTACAGAGAGGGAAACAACTTACAAATGGAGATTTCCCTTATAAATGTAAATGTCTCTTACAAAAGGGTAACTTCTACTTCATTTTCAGAGCTTCTCCCACGTCTGTTGTTTTTTAAAAATAACCAGCTCAAAATAATCTTTATACCAAAGAGGCATATTTTGAGGTGTCATATTTTGCTCCCCTTCACTCACTACTGTATCCCAGATCACCCAGAAAAGAGCCTGGTGCAGAATAGGGACTCAATAAATATTGGATGAATGAGTGAATGAATGGGAGGTTTACTGGTAAGAATGGCAGATGTAGGATAGCAGAGAGAAAATTGCAGCTCTTGACACCCTCTTGGCTTTGAGAGTGGAGAGAAGAAAAGAGTAAAGAATGCTTAGGGGTTTTTTAGCTTGGGCTGATGTCTTTACCTGGTAGAGGGAAGGCAGGAGAAGAAATATATCTGGGACAAATTAATGAGTTCTATTCGAGTTGTGTTGAGTCTGAATGCTTGTGAAATATCCAGGTTCAGTTACTTGGCATAGGAATTTTGTACGAAGAGGTCAGGTTGGAATTAAAGTTTTGGTAGATATCAGCTATGGAGTGGATGAGACTTCCCAGGGAGAGGGAACCAAATGAAAGGGAAGAAGGAGGTGGAAAGATGCCAGGAGACACACACCTTTATTTATTGGACACACCCAGGGTAAGCCAGCACATACTAGTCAATATTCTTGGTACACAGTTTGGTCTCTTTAACATCCTTGGACACACCTTTGGAAGCTGGGGAAAGAGAGATATGAAGAGGCAAAGAGTGAGATAATCAAGCACCTTTTGTCACATAATCTTGGATGAGTCTGTGTAATATTTGGGTTGCTTCCTAGGCCCCTGTGTCCTTTAACCATCCTGGGCCCTGACTTCCTGAATCCTGCCAGCAGCATCAATCTCAAGCTTTGGAGAGATTCTCATATCAAGATAGCAGAGAGAAAAGCCCTAGCCTAGAGCATTTAAAGTGCCAGCAGTTGTTTTCTTCACTGAGTTGTCATAAAGGCAATCCTGCCTATATCATATGCATTTCACATTCCACAATCCATTTGAGACAATTTGCTATAAGGCTTCAGATTCCAATTTCTCAGAACAGTCAGAGATCACTTAAATGAATTTTACGTGTTTGCAAGAGCCAATGATGCTTGCTTTGCTAAATGACTCTTTAAGGAAATCCAAACGAAAAGCCGTTTTCTTTGCTTTGAGTTTTTTCTTTCTTCTTCTTCTTCTTTTTTTTTTTTGGAAACTTCTCAGGGAAAAGGCAGTGAGTGTATATTCAAGGCTATACATTAGCCTCGGAAAACAATACTGATTGGAAGGCTAGGGGTTTTGAGCTGGCGTTTAATAGTCATCACTGCTGAACGTCAAGGACCCCAATAGATGACTGTAGTTGCATCTTAATGCTATTGGCAGCTATTGTTAGGCTGGTTGTGCCCACTCAAGTCTGTGAGGACCTTTTGAAATTATTATTTTAGAAAAGAAACTGAATTGATTTCTTCACTTCATGTGAAAGTGCAAAGAAAATACGTGGTGTGTTTCTCTTCTTCAGTTGAGAGAGGATTTTCTTGTGATAGCTGTACGTTCTAGGCAGGTCCACCACAACTTTGTGGGCTAAACAGGAAATGCCTTTGGGTCATCCCTTCTCCAGTACCTCCTTTAGGTGTGTTCCTTACATGTCTTCCACTTAGGCACTGGGGACGCCATGGTGCCCTCTGTCTTCCCATCATAAGCACAGCTGCTACAAATGGGCAGAGTAATGTGCTTGAGGTCTGTCTCATGTGGGAGCAATGATAGAGTGGCGACAGTGCTGCTATTGCTGCTGCTGGTGGTGGATGTATCTGGTGTTTAGTACTACAATCGTGCTGCATAACCAAGCACCCCAATCTCAGTGGCTTAAAATCACAGCCATTTATTCTTGCTTATCTGTTTGTGGGTTGCCTGATGGTTGACTGTTCTAGGTGGGGCTAGGCTGGGTGGCTGTGCTTCAAGGGGCAGATCCAGCTGGGCTTGGCACCTTACTGTAGTTTGGGCTTGGGGTTGCTCCACATGTGTTCATTCCAGATTCCAGACTAAAGGAGCAGCAGCTACTTGGGGGATAGTGGCCCTTCTTCTCATGATAATGATGGAATTATAAGAGGTAAGCCACATTGAACAAGTCTCTATTGCATCAAGCCTGTCTACATCCCATTGAATGAAGGAAGTTACATGGCCAGGCCCAAACTCAAGGGGTGGGGAAGCATAACCTGCCATCATGAGGACAAAGAAAATCATAGGGCCAAGCCTAACATAAGTCAAGCAAGTAAGTGTATTTCTTATGTGGGAGGGAAAGAGGAAATGAATATTTGCCAAACAGTACTCTATTTTCTACAACCATCTACTATTTGAGAGGCATGTGCAAGGTCTCAACACATTCATTCATTTGTCTGTGTAATCAACTAATATTTATTGAGTCCCTACTATGCGCCAGGCACTGTGCTAAGCACTGAGATTGTATTAATGAAGACGTAGAGGAATTTGGAGCACATGGATCCTGGGATCTTGTTAGGAGGCCCAGCTGAGGCCTGATGTGCTGGGCTGGAAAGACAGATTTGATCTTGGGCTTTGGGAAGGGAGTAGGTTTAAAGTTTTGGAGATCCTACATCCTGGGGGCAGTGAATGTAGTTGACATTTCTCATTTCTCAGAAACTAAGCTGTTTCTACTAGACTCTGGCCTTCTGAGGACACTATGTAAGATTTTCCTGGTCTAGGGGGAATGTGTGTATGTGGGATCCTGAGTTCAGGAAGATTCAGCATCAACGAATCGGAGAGACTGACAGCACCAGATAAGAGTTTCTGGTACCAAGGCCTTGTCAGGTCCAGGCATCAACTGCCAGGATTCTAAGACCCCTAGAGAGATGGTTGCCATCTCAGAGAGTTCTAGGACTTGGTCAGATTCAACCCAATGGCATAAGTGACCCAAACAGAAGCTTCTAGGATTCATGGAAAAAGTTGACAAGCTGACCAGATGGTGGCAGAGTTAAGGCTGTGTCTGTATTTTCTGTAGCTGTGGCTGGCTGATACATGTAAACCTGATTTTTCTCTGATCATGACAGCTGCTCAAAAGTGTCTTTACATTCATTCGTATACATTTTGCTGGTGGCTGTTCTGACTGCATTTCAGAAGAAAGTAATAAAGCTACCTAGATGAATGTTTCACCCTCTTGCATCAGTGGGGCACAAAGTTCTAAGACCTATTTCAAGGGGAAAAGCATTCCTAAAGAATAAAGAAATTGGAAAGTGAAATAGCTAATGAGCCAGAAAGGAAGCTTTCATTCAGTCTCTCAGTTAAGGGATAATCACACCTTTGTGGGTACCCCAGGATGGCAACAATTGTCATCAAACATATAATACACAAATACGATGGAAGCAGCATTGATTTTTACTGATTTGGTTAGTATTGATTAGACAGTCAACTAACTTTCAAAGTTTCACTCAATTTGGGTCTAGCAAGTCCAGTGTTAGCAGATAAGTTTTATGAACCCTTGACATTTCATATGTTTGACTCCACAGACAGAGTGGATAAGAGGAAACATTGCATTATTGTGGTGTAATCTGCTATGTCATCATACTATTTGTCAGCCATTGCAGTAAAATAAAAAGCTTTTCACCATGGCAATGACTTTTAGAGCTGCCCCTATGAAGTTTTCTCCTTATGGAATTTTCTGAAGCACAAATTCAGTGGCCATTTCTGAAATTTACCATCTAAGTTTTCTGCAGGCCAACGGTCAGCAAAGTACAGCACGAGAACACAATCTGTTCTGCCAACCTGCTTTTGTAAATCAAACTTTATTGGAATGTAGCCCTACTCATTTGTTTACATATCGTCCCTGGCCATTTCTATACTACCACAGCAGAGTTGAGCAGTTGCGACAGAGACCTTATGGGCCACAAAGCCTAACATATTTACTATCTGGCCCTTTACAGAAAAAGTTTGCTGACTCCTGCTGTACAGAGTAGACTGGGTGAATTGGCATGCACATAACCTGAGGATAGGAGGCAAGAACTCTTTTGGTTGTCAGTTACAGGATCCTTTCTGGAGCGTGGGTCTGGAGACCACCGGTGTGGATGGGGCTTCTGTTAAGCCTGGATCATGGGCTCCAAGGATGTCACCAGAACTCTTATTCTCTACGTCTTGCCTCTGCTTTCTTCTGTATTGGCTTCATTCGCAGGCATGCTCTCTTTAAGTGGTAGAAAAGATGGCCAATAGCAGATCTGGGCTTAAATGGTCCTTACTTAGTTCTTATAATTGCTAAAGAAAAGAGATCCTCTTTCTCCCAGCATCTATTAGAACTCCTATCCCCACTTCACAGGACTCTGATTGAGCTGGTGCCCAACCTGGACCCATTTAATGTTCAGGAGGGTAGAAGGCTCTGTACTGAGCATTTTGTGTTCGGGTCCCTCCTCCACTAGTGGAGTGGGAAAGAAGGGCCATGTCTTTTCAGCCTTACCAGCTGGGAAAAGAGGAGTTCTCAACAGTAATTGAAGGAAAACTAAGAATTGTTAAGAAGTTTGGAGACAGCCTAGAATCTAAGAATTCTTTGGGACACTTCTGCTTCTACCATTTTCCCTCTCACTGTGATTTCTTCCAGCTGTTGAATTTGCCACCTCTGTGCCCTGTCTTACATCTTGCAATTCCTGTCTTCTTCTATGACTACTTTGCTTTGTGCTGCTCAGACCTCTATTCTTCCATTCCCTCCGTGTTCAATTATGGAAGGCTGTTGTGTGGTGCAGACTTTATTGTAAGCGTGCAGTATTTGAGGGCAAAAATAACTCAGCACAATGCAGTAGAGACAACTTAAAATTTAACATCAGTCATTACTCCCTAGAAGACTTATCAACCATTCCTCAACATAGTGAAATTTTTTTCTAACCCTGTGCCGCATTAATGTCCCAGCTCACTACAATATTCTTGATCAGTTCTTCCCTTTAAGACTTTTCCTCTCTCTATACTCTAGACTCCAAGATCCCAAAGTTTGTGACATATTTTGCTCAGAATGGTTTACTTTCTCTACCCTGCCTCAAATAGGCTCCAGAGCAATTTATAACCCCAAACTTACTAAGGAGCTCTGAGAAACAAAATGCATCCTTGCAAGGTCATCAACCTTATAATACTAGCCAATGTTTTGAAAGTATTGTGCCATTGTAACATTGGTTGTAGTAGAAGGGAGAAAGGAAGGGGAGAAGGAGCTGGGGAGTTTTATTTACTTTCACATGTATATTATTATTTACATTTGGAAATTACAGCCTTCATAAATGGGTTTTCCTGTAAGGAAAACTTTCCTTTGTTATCAGTAAATTGTATGAGGCTCATGTGGCCAAAATCAGGAGTCATGTGTCTTTCTTTTGCAGGGAGAATAACATGGCAGTTACTGGTCCAAGACGGTGGGAGATATGTGGAGAAGACCTGAATCCAATCCACAATCTACAGCCACGTCCAGGAGTCTAGCAGGAACACATTCTAGGTCAGCTAAAGCCCAGGTGTCCAGCAGAGTGAGAAAAATGTTTGTCGTTGTAAGCTATTAAACTTTCAAGGATGCTTGTTACATAGTAGTATTGGAGAAGAAGCTGACTGGTACATTGAGACTGAGAGTCAAACCCAGCCTGTGTCCACAGTGCCTGCTCTTGGCTATCCCACTCCCTCTTCTTACCTCTAAGGGCACTTATTTTTGTCTTAGCATATTAATACCCTTTTTCTCTTCCTCCTGTTAGACTGTCAGTTCCTAAAGGACAGAAAATTCATCTCTCCTCTGCCCCCCACTCCCTAGCATAAATCTTTGTACCTTGTTGCTGTTCAATAAAGATTTTTGGATGAATGGTAAATTTGAGCCTCGTGTTGGTGATAGCCACAGATGGAAATTATGTCCTAATTACCTGCTGTTAAATGACTATCATTGGGCCCAGGTGGGACCAGATAAGATTTAGAAGTGGATTGGCACAAAATCATCTTCCTGATAGTGACAGAACTGAGACCTGACAGCAGATGTAGTGAGGTGAACCACAGTAATTTGCTTGTACCACTAATGGTCTCACCATTATTTTCACCTTAGTGCATGGTGAAAGGTATTTTTGGATCCGCTTGAGAGGGTTTGTAATTATAGTGACTGACTGCATAAAATGAAAATAGTTTACAGGTAATATTCTCTACCTTCCCAAGAAAAGCCATTCTGTCTGCTGAGAAAATTGGGGAGTGTTCTTGTTTCTGTTACTTAACTCTTTTTATTTCCTGTTTTAGTCAAATGGGCTTCCTTAAAATGGCCAAAAAGCACGACATATTGCTATGTAATAGGCTGCTATACCCGTGTTGTTTTATGACTTCTAGCGGTATTTAACTTTATAACAAAAATATATATCAAACTATAATAAAAAGTGGAAAGAAAACATAAAAAGAGCACTGTGGTACCTTATTCTCAGAGTAACACATGAATAAAATATTCAGCAGATCAAGGTGAAAATATTATAGGTCTGAGATAGGTGGGGGTGGAGTGGCTGAAAAAAGTCAACCCACCCAGAACGTTGTCTGATGATTCTTTGTCTTGACCCTGAAATAACTCTGGCTGGTTTTAGTCAAATGATGGTAAAAATAGGGAAGGCTATTTCAGACAAAAAGACTCAAAATAGGGCTATGATCATCTCTTGTCATGTGATACCAGAGAGAACAGATGTGGAACTCTCCAGTATGTTCAAACCGTCTCTGCTTTGGCAAAACCAAAGGACCTGGAAGGACCTCAGAAAAGAGAGAGGAGGAAATAGTTTTAGCGTCTGGCTAAGGTCTATGAGGAGATTAAATGTGTCTTGGTTAAGCTTAGGTGAAGACTCCTTAGAAAAGTTACGCAGTGACTTCCATTTGCGAGAGAACATGCACGAGGTCTAAAACATGTCACTGTGACCCTTTATGTGACACAAAGCCCTTTTACTCACCTCAGATAGAGTTTGGTTCAAGGTGTCTGAGTTTCTGAGGCAAAGATTTCAGGCATTTCAAAGAAGCTTCCTAGAGTTGTTAGAGCATCTCAACGCGGTTCAGCTGGTCTACCTCCCTGTGGGACCACAAGATGGTCCATCTTGGTGATTCCAGTAGAGTCCAGCTTCTGACCTTCATCCTTGCAGAACCAGAAGTTCACTCCTATTGCTTACTCTTGGGGACATTAACCACAGACATATTGAGCCATTACAATCTTACTGTAAATGTATGAATTTACGTGTGGAACTGGCACAGTCAGGGACATTAAATATTCTTATTTGCCTTACCAGCACGTCTTAAAATCTCTGAGCCATTCATGTCATTCTTTCAACAAATATTTGCTGAGTGCCTGTTGTGTGCCAGGCATGCAGGGAACCATGCTAGAAGCTGGAAAGTCATGATAAACAAAACAGACTGACCTGTGTCCTTGGGAAGCTTATATCCTAGGAAGTTGGACAAGTCAATAAATAAATAATTCTGAATAGTGGAAAACAGTAAAAGTAATTAAAAACAGGATTATGGGAGTGAATTATGAGAGTGAATGGGGGCGGGGGCTGGGGGCTGCTACCTGTGATTCTCCACGGTATTCGGGTCTCTGGTTCCCTGAGGACCTGTTCTAACCCTATTAATAGTTTGATTATGAGCGGGGCCTGTAAATCCCTTTGTTTGCTTAAGCTATTGCCAGTTGGGTTTCTGTCATTTCCAGTCAGAGCCCCGGCTAATGTATTTCGTGACTAATAAAGCAAAATCGGGATTCCGGAGCCTGCCATTCGAGGCCCCTTTCAATCTAGCCCCAATTGACATTTGCAGCCGTAATTCTCACTGAGCTTCTGAAGCACCTTCCACTCCGCCTGCCCCTGGCCCTGACACAGCTTGGCCCCTCTTGCCATGCCTTCCTTGTATAGAACAGAGGAAGTGGTTTGGAAACTTCTACTGGGACCCTTTGAGCGGTGTCCAGTGTCTAGAATTCCCCCTGCCCCAAACCCCTGGCCAATGTCCACCTGTCAAAGTATAAATTGTGCCTCAAGGTGCCATTCATATCTTTCCTTCTCCAGGAACCTTTCAAGATCTTCAGCTAAAATTAATCTCCCCCTTCTGATTGCACATTGAGCCTCTGTCAAAGCATTTAATAAAATTTGCCTTGCAATATAATTACTTATACCACAGGTCTAATTGCATCACTAGCATAAGAATCCCTGAAGAATGGAGTCTATGCCTTGTTTTATTTGTTAACTTTGTATCATCCTCAGTGCTTTGCAACACAAACTGAATTAGTCTCTCTGATCTAGAAGCATCCTAGAAGGTGTAAGGTGCTGTGCAGAGCGGGAGCAATAACAACAAGAGCAGCCATATTCTGTGTGTTTACTCTGGCCTGGTGCTCAGTGCTTGAGACAGAACGTGCAATCCTTGCTTGGGCTAACATAAGATCATCTTGTCTAACAGGCAAAGCCTGAAGTCTCAGTGGCTTAACACAATGGTTTATTTCTTGCATGTTCATGAGTCCAGTACAGGAATTTGATTGACAGATCTCCTCCCCCAAAATGATTGAAAGACCAGGTTTCTTCCTCTTTCTGGTCTGACAGCTGGTAGAACCTAAAGCCATTTGCTGGATTGTCTGCATCGGGATGCTTGTTGTGTGTGTGAGAGTGGTGGGGGACCCATGGAAGTTCCTGGGGACCAGGCCTAGAGGTGGTAGATATCACTTCTGCCCAGTCTGTTGGTTAGAACTCAATCATATGATCTCGTCTCTATGCAGAGAGGGCTGGGAAACACGGTGCCTGGCTGAGCAGTGCTCCCCAGCACAGCTCTACTCTACTGACAGGGAGCATTTTGTGTAACCATTTTAACAACCCTATGAGATAGGCAATATTTCCCCCATCCCCACCCCTCTTAGATAAGGAACTCAGAGAGATGAAGTGACTTACTCAAAGTATCCCCTGAAAAGTGCAGGACTAGGATTTGAACCCGGGTCTCTCTGACTTTCAGAAACCACCTTGGCATCAACACATAAGGAAGCATCATTTCTCTTTGCTGCTTGTTCTGCTCCATTTCCCAGATTGTAAGAAATGGTTCTCATGTCAGTCTTCCACTATTGGGCATGCTTATTAATCTTTCTAGGGTCTTCCTCCAAGCATTCCCTTCTCTCTAGGCATTTCTGTTGTCTCTGAGCACGGCAGGACCCATTATTCCATCTGCGGCCAGAAATGTACCCTTTCTCATCAACTCTGGGTCTTGGTGCATCCAGGCCCATGGTGCATGCTCCTGTGGTTTATGCTTGGAGGACCAGATGTCCAACAGCTGTGGATCTACCCCTCAGAATAAATAGAGTCACGCTCGTGGGGGGCTTTTGAAGCAAGGTAGCATGTCTCATTTTGGGAAAGGATGGAGGGGGTAGTGATACAGCAGAAGAGATTGGGAGGAGCCTGTCTTTCTTTTCCAGGATGAAATATAGCTCAAACAGTATTGGAGAGTGAACATGGAGGGAAAAAATGGACACAGTTCAGCTTAAGGCTTGTAATTGCTCTTGCAAGAAGGAGAAGTGGAACTAGGAATCACTGTTGGCTCTTAACTTTCGTATAGTCCACCGTCAGCGGATTTATTGTTTTTACTGAGACTATCCATTCTTCCCCCATGTTCTGTGCTGTGGAAGATTCAGAAGTGCTTTTATTAGGGAAGGTCTTGGCTGATAGTCCTTTTGGGCAGTGAAGCATCCATACAAAAATGACAACAGGTGGATGAATTTCACCAAAAGGTGTGCCACGACTGTGAGTGTTGGTGGTCAGAGAAGAGGGGGCCCGTGTGGCTTGAAGCAGCCAGCAAAGGCTGCTGGGGAAGTGGGATGGGATTTAAGTAAGTGGAGCAGGGCTGGCAGGGCATTTCTGGTCTAGAGAAAAGCCTGAACAGAGTTGTTGGGGATGAATGAATAGAGGTGCAGCCAGCGTCGAGGGAGGGTGGAGATGAGACCTGCCTGACTGCAGCAGAGGCTGTGGTTGGGGGAGGGGTCAGGGAGACTAAAGAGGGTAAGAGCGGTCAGAGGATAAAGCATCTTTGGAAGGCAAAGGGAGAAGTTTCAACAACTGAGCAGAGGGTCCCACTTGCTGCTATTTACTGGCGAGGGCTTGTTCTTCCCTGACAGGCGAGAGGTGAGGACCGGGGACCAGTTATAAAGCTGACCTTGTTTGGGCTGCGATGGGTCCTGAAGGGCCAGAATTTAAGAAGAACTACTCATCTTGTGCTCCTGTAACCCTTGTCCTTCTGTCCTTCTCTGCCCTGAACCATCACCACCACTGTCACCCCTGCATATAACTCATCCCTCTAGTTACCAGTCCTTGGGACATTTATGCAGGAGGTGAGGTGTCCCAAAGAGCCGCACTCTCCTGTGCTTTTGCAGACTTCTTGTACAATCCTAGGGACAGGGTCTCAAAAAGTGACTAAGCTCGAACATATGTCCAACCAGTTGGGTGAGTGCAGAGCTTAATTAAATTTGATTTAACAAAATGAAGAAATACGCCATGTCTTGCCTTTTAGCATCTTAGGGTAATTTATGCTGCGTCTGTCATGTACCAGGGGGCTGGTGCTGGGAGTGTACTTCCTGCACAGCCCTCCAGATCCCTTTGCTATTTTTGACCACAGTGGCTTCTAGGGGGCCTTCCTTCCTGACCCAAGTTTGCTTTCCCAGGAAACAGACTCTGAGGCAGAAATTGGGAGCTGGAGGTTCACCAGGGAGGGGTCTTGGGAGCCATACCTGTGAGAGAGTGAGGGCGGCAGGATCGCGCAGAGGGAGGACTGACCCACAGTGTGGTTGCACGGAGCTCTAGAGTAGGAATCGCCCTTCAGAGCTGACCACAGGCGGCCAGGGGCCGGCTTCATATCCCTACACTGAGCAGTCAGTAGATGCAGCTACCTCCAGCAGGGGGCATCACCTTGGGTCGGGCTGCTCCTCTGGCCAAGGGCAACTCCTGGGCAAGATGGCGGCTGGGGAGTGAGAGCTTTGGATCTGAAAGGGAGGGAGGTCTGGGCAGGACAACAAGAGATCCACTACAGTTCCCAGCAGCCAGCCACTGAGTTGTTTCGGCAAAGAGACAGACCCTCAGGCTGCTGGACCCTCTTTGCCAGCTCCTTCTGGAAGCCTGGAAGTGTCTGGGAATTTACAAACCCCAGGGGCAGTCCTTAACCAATGACAGATATAAACACCCAGCTTCCTTCACCCGCACAGTGACAGTTCTGAAGTGTGGGGAGAGTTCCACATCCATTGATGCAGCTTCAGTCCCAAGCAGCAGCCACAAACAGATTACCTATAGATAAGGGGCTTTCAGGCACTGCCTGCACTTTTTTTTTTTAAATGTTGATGGAGGCAATCCCTAAAGGAAAGGTTCTGAGTGTTCTTTGGAGTTTCTGTATATCTAATGTCCTGATTAGCCTCTCCTCAGAGCACCTCTTGAACTAATTAACTTAATTGGAGATGAAACTTTGGCTCATTTTCACATGCCACTCAAGTGGAAGTGCCTGATATTTAGGATGTAAATTGCACTGTGTTTTTTAACTATGCGTTTCACTGGGGATCTTGGCCGTCAGGGGCTTCACCTGGAATCCAGGGAAAGGAAGGGCTCCTCTCCCCTGGGGTCACCTCCCTGCTGGATCCAGCTTTCCTGCCCCTCCTTATTGATGAGGCCCATTGCTCTGCCACTATAGCCAGGTGAGGAGGAAACCATGTGCTACCCTTGAGGTTCTGCCGGCCCACCTTGGCTGCAATGCTCCACCACAGCGGCTGAAAGCAAGTCTGGCTCACAGACTTGAACTTGCCAAGGGAGCTCTGCTTGGTTGATTGTGGCAGCCTGAAGAACTGTGTTAAAAAGGACCCTGAGTTCCTTTTTGGCCTCAGTGAAAAAGAGTGCAGAGGTTGGCAGGAGTAGGTGTCGTGGATATTGGATAGGAGATTATGGCATGCATTTGCCAGGCTGGCCTAGAGGGCCATGTTTCTGCAGAGATTTCAGGTTTCTATGGGTAAAAGTTCTCTAGTACTTTTATATGTATTACTATATTATATACTGTATATTGGATTTTATTGTAATTTGGAATATATTAATATATATACATTACAATCTCAAAAGAGGAGGAATATGAGTAATATCATCCATCAGTATCCCCTTTAACCTTCTTTCAAATCCCCATTCTCAAAGTAAATTCAATTATCAGTTAAAATGACCTCTACTTGCAAACAGTATTAACTTTGACAACTTATTTGATTTTGCTGTGACTTGGTTTCCCCCTGAGTTCATGGAGGCACTGAAGGCATCTGCCCCCTGGGGTTGCTGTGAGAACGGGATGAGTTGTATCAGCAATATCAGAACAGTGCCTGCTACTGGTACATAACGAGACTGAAATGCATCAGCTGCTGTAACAGGAAAGTCGTGCTGTTGTTTGTCAAGCACCCTCTGCCTGCCATCGACCAGTGCTCTGTGGAGGCTGCTCTTCCATCTCCGAGGCTGTCCACTTATCTCCCTTTTCAATCAGGAGGAGGGCAAACAATTTTAATTTTTATGTCAGCACTGCTGATTTTCCGCTGAAGTGTCCAGGGCATGGACGCCCAGGGGAAAGACTTCTTCCAGAATGCTGAGACCTAGTGAAAGAACATAGATGACAAAGAGTCTGAGTATTTTGGTGTAAGGCCCGGAAGATGAAATTGGAAGCTTAATTTCTTTTTTTTCCTCTTTGCCTTAATGTTGATGGAATTTAGCCAATAAAAATAGCTTTTTAAATAACTTAGCTCATCTGGTTTTCCCATTTGTAGATATGGGGATCATTATCAGTCAGTCTTGCCTTTGCAAAGCAGTGTGGGATTATGGAAAGAACCAGGGTTTCGATGTCAGACAGAGCCGGGTTTGACTTTCATCTGGGCCGTGAGCTGTCTGCGAAACTGTAAGCAAACTTACTTGACCTCACCAAGCCTCCCTTTCCTTATCTGCAGGGCGGAGTACTGGCCGGCCACTGCCAATCTTTGGGTCTCTGCAAATTGGTGCTTTGGAGCCCACTGTTTGGTGAGGGTTGTACTTTACCAGGAGAGTCTTACAAACTGCTAAAGTGCCTTCTGAATCTTCAGGGAAGAAATTAACTTCTATCTAGCTGATCTCAAATATAATGTATTGTACTTCAAGCTTTTGAGCATGGATAAACATGCATAGGCAGATCTGATAATTTTATTCAGGCTACAGGATGGTTCCCAAGCCAGGACAGGTCTCCCACAGCCTGTGCTGGTCGGTTGCTGGTTAACAGAATTCCTTTCCCCATGGAAGTACTGTGAGGCCTGGTCAGCCACCCAGAAGAGCCCGCAAATGCCCATTCAACACTTAAGCCCCTGGGAATATTGACTGTAAATCTTAACTGTGTTGGGCTTATATAATTTTCAGCCTACTTGAGTTTAATTCTAGCTCTGGCACTTACTAGCTTTGCGATCCTAGCTTCTCTAAGCCTCAGTTTCCTCATCTGTAAAATCAAAATGGAAATGTCTTCTTCATGGAGCTGTTGGGGGAGATTAAGTGATGTCTGGCCCACGGTAACTGTTCATTCAATCGTGGTTGGGCCTACTCTTCTATTATCGTTGCTATTCTTATTTGGATTAAACATGTCAACGTTTTTGTGGAAAGATGTATGAGGAGAATTTCACCATCAGATTTTGGGAACATCTTCCTGCACCATGGGGCCCTGGAACCAGTGTTTCCCCAGATCGCAGTCTCTGATGGTGGCTCCTACCATCTGGGGAAAACGTCGCAGTGGGGCTGAGTTTGGGGTATTAAAAGAACAGGTGGGACTTTAAGATGTAGACTTTGTAGCTGGCCCGGCCAGGGAGTGAGTACCGTTAGGTCGAATCTTAGCTCCACACGGCTTCACAATCGCTGCCTCTCTCCTGCCCCAGCCCAGAGACTGGTGGGCCCCTTCCCATTCCTCTATGAGCATTCCTCTCCCTGGAGCCCCAGGAAAATGACCAGTAATCTCAGGGTTTCCTCCTGCTCCTCATGCAAGTGCTACAGTCATTCAAGATTTCCTTATACGGTTTTATTTTATATTAAAAAATGTTTAAATTTATTTTTAAATTTACATATGATAAAATTCACTCTTTTGGGTACACAATTTTGTTTTTTTGGGATTTTTTTTGGTGAGGAAGTTTCACCCTAAGCTAACGTCCATTGCCAGTCTTCTGTTTTTTAGCTTGAGGAAGATTAGCCCTGAGCTAACATCTGTGTTAATATTCCTCTATTTTTTTGGATGTGGGTTGCCTCCACAGCATGTCTGGCGAGTGGAGTAGGTCCATGCCTAGGATCCAGACCCGTGAACCTGGGCCACTGAAGCAGAGCGTGTGGAACTTGGCCACAGGGCCAGCCCCTTGGTACACAGTTTTAAAATAACATGACATAACATAAATTGTGGCAAATGCATAGAGTCGTGTAACCATTGTCAAAATCAAGGTACAGAACCTCATCCCCCAAGGATCCCCCACCCTACCCTTTTGCAGTCCCTTTAGTGTTTTACACTCCTGACGAGAAAAAAAGATTTCAGCCAGAGGATAATAAATAATTCTTTTTTGCAACTTACTTCTTACTCTTTTTTTCACATGGAGCCTTTTGAGAAAGACAAACTCAGAGTCCTCTATAAGATGCTAATGGATCACAGGACTATTAATGTATGAATCCATTGCTTTCCAGGTTCTCCAACACCTCTCATGGGAACCAGAGCAGGGATGGGGGCTCCAAGGCAAGGAGTTCCTAGGGACAGGGGCCCCAGATGGGTCAGGGGACCACTGGGGCTTAGATTAAGGGAGACAGTGGTACCAAGGAAAAGCTCTGAGAATTTTTCTTCCTCTGCTCTCTCGTCACACTTCAGCTGGCCACGAAAAATCCTGGACTGTAATGGAATGAACTGGAAAGTGGACTGGCTCAGAGTAGAGGATACAGGACTAAATGCGGAAGAGGGAACAGGAGGAGAGGGGAGGATTAGGTGGCTGAACTGGAGAGCAGAGAGCGATCCCATGGTTGTTTTCTGAAATGGCTTCCATCAGGACCCTGCCAGCCCACTGCCATCTTGGTGTGAATGAGAATGCGTAGTTCTCGCTTCCTTTCACAGCCCTGCACCCACTGCTAGATGAGGGAATCGTGGCGGGGGTCTCTGCCCCCACTTGTCGCCTCAGCAAAGCATCCTTGAGCAGAGCACAACCTGAAAATCCTTTCAGCAAGAGCATCCATTCCAGTTCTCATGCGAATCAGGAGTATGTGTTCAATTAATCATCTCCCAATTACCTGGCATGGCAGAAATTTTGCTGAATAAAAAATTATTTGTGGAAAATGCACTGGCTTCAGCCATCAAACTTTTTGGCAGAAATATTAAAAATGCAGGCAAAAATTTCCTATTAGGACACTGGCTGTCCGTATTTCTCGATGAGATCTTGTCATTGAACCTGAGGTAAATGCCTGCTTCGGGAGCTGGCAGCAATCTCCTGCCTTTGTGTTTCAAGTTTCAGTAAAAAATCTCAAATGTCAAAATGTATGTCACTCTCTAAATAAAATTTTACACCAGAGAATGGGAGAAATGTTGCTGTTGAGTCATTTGATGCCATGCCTGACAGGAATACTGATGACTTGAATGAGCAGCTTGATGAAGACAGAGGGGGAAGTGGGAATATTCTGCTGGGCATGAGAGTTTAGACTTGTGTCTGGCAGTGCTGAATTTTCCTCGCTTGCTTTTGTACCACCTGCAACAAAACCCCACTCTGGATCAGAGCTCCCGTGTGTAAGGCATCTTCATCCTGCTGCAGCATGTCAGTGGCTGGGACTATGGACTGGTGCTTTATTACCTGGAGAGCTCGAGAGAGCTTTAAGCTTTGTAAAGATGATAATTTCCTTCCTTTTTTTTGATACTCCAAGACAGCTAAAATTTTGGATACTTAAGAGTTACTCGATTCATAAATCTATTGAGTTGATGAATTGAATATGCATGGCAATAACATATGATAAATATTTTTATTTTTATAAATATTCCATAGCAATACTAATCCTTCATTGCTATGTTGGTAGATAGTGTGACTTAGAGGAAAGAGAGCAGATATTGGACCTGGGTTCAAATCCATCCCTTTTCTGCTTCTTACTCTTTGTGTAACTTTAGGAAAAGGAAAATTTTATGAGTCTGTTTTCTCTCTTGTAAAATAGGGATACGAGTATTTACTTTATAGAGAAGAGGACTCAAGATAACATATACGAATATACTTAGCATGGTACCTAAAATATAACCATTGCTCTATAAAATTCTAGTCTTTCTTTAACTGCTTGGTATTTTCAGGGAATAAACTGTTACACATTAGTAAATGTTAAAGTAGATGACTCTGTGTAAGATATTCTAAAGCAGATACAGTCAGAAAGGGGTAAAACCAATTGTTATAGTCATATATGGCTGTTCATCAAATACCTTTGGGTCTTCTCTTGGCAGGTATGGGGTAGGATCATATTTTACCATATCATTTTAATTTAGGTGTGGCCATGAGACTTAATTTGGCTCCACATATCTTCATCAGTCCCATTCATTGCTATAGATTTGCATGGTCCAATATGGTAGCCACTAGTTTCATGTAGCTGTTACACTTAAATAAAATTACACATTCAATTCTTTAGTTATACAGGCCACTTTTCAAGTGCCCCAAAGCCACATGTGGCTAGCACATATATAGAATATTTCCATCACTGCAGAATATTTCCATCGGTGCAATATTGGACATCCCTGATTTAGACAGTTGAAATTCTCTCAAACATACGTAAAGTTCTACACAACTGAAGAATCTCTTCTAACCAGATTGCCACCCCTTTAGCCCTTCTCCGTAGAAACTGATTGGCCACTGCATCTTATGCTCCAGTTGAACATTCTGAAAATGCGAAGGAAAAGAAGATTGCTTTAGGCTTTCCAGAGAAAATGGACTCAATACATCTAAGGCTGTGAGTACTAGTATAATAATGAGCATTATTGGTGGTGTTTGACGCTATGGAATTGGTATTCATTGTCTCTTTACAAACCACAGTTCTCCATGGAAGTAAAGAGGTAATTTGAGCTGTAGTGAAATAAAGGTGAGGCTGGATAATTCTTATTTAACAAATGGCATCTCAGCTCTTTTTATATCAAAGCTTATAAGGCCTGTGTATTGAATAATCCTTTCCCCAGACTAAACTAACTAGGATAATAATGTCTCTCAGTTAACATTAAACTTGGGGGTTAAATATGAGTCTATTAGTCACGATATCTTAAGTGCTGCTGCAGTAACAAACAACCTCAAGGTCTCAGTGCCTAGGACAACAAAAATCCATTTCTCATTTGTGCAAGTCCTCTGAGGTCCATGTGGCCGTCCTGAACAGTTCTCCATCTTCCATAATCCAGGCTGCCTTGAATTTCAACATGAAGTCTCCTGCCTCAACATTGCAGCAAGAAAAGAGTGGTGGAACATCCCAGACCAACAAATAAGCATGCCAGCATGAAAGTGACATGTGTCACTTCTCACAACCCATCAGCTTGCATTAGTCATATGGCCCTTCCCACTTGCAGGGTGGGAGTCAGGGGAGAGCAATCCTTCCATGTGCCCAGAAAGAGAGGATAACTAGTTATAAGTGAACACTAGAAGCCTCTAACACAGTGCAGGAAGTGCAGTTTTGACCAAATTTATTAAATATGTAGGTCTCCAGAGAGCCAATGGCTGATGTTTTCCAGAGCAATGTTGGAGAGTCGGTAATGGGATCAGATTTCCATCATTCTACAATATTTTGCCAGCTCATGAGATAAGTGAGAGTTGAATTCTATGATTTTATGAAATTGAGTTTTCACTCCTATACCAAGCTTGCTTCCATCCATGGCCATGTCCTTTGGGGCCAGTTAAGAAAACATGCCATAGCCTGTGACTTTAAATGAATTACTTAACTTTTCTCTTGGGATGTAAAATGAGATGGCAAGATTGGGTTATTCTTTGTCTCTCTCCATCCCTGTTCTGGTTTCTACAGATTTTCATGACCACTGTTATCTGTCCTGAGAGAGAGCTGTTCTGAATACACAGGAGAGTCTCAATGCTAGTGTAGACTTAAGCTGTCTCTGTTTTCTTCACCTCTTATAAGCACAAACCCTCTCTTCAAGACTCCCTTCCATTCCTTTTATAAGAAATTTGGAATTTACGCTCTTGGCAATAGAAAGCATCCATTTTTTAAAAAAAGTCAGGTCTACTAAGGTATAATCTATGTACAATAAAATTTGGCCCTTTGAAGTATGCAGTTCTGAACATTTTGACAAATATATATACAGCTGTGTAACCATCATCACAATTGAGATATAGAGTATCTCTCCCAAAATTCCCTTTACCCCACTGCAGTCAATCTCCATCTCCCATCCTAGTTTCTGGGAACACTGATCTGATTTCTGTCCTTATAGTTCTTCCTTTTCCAGAAAGTCATAGAAATGGAACCATAGACTATGCAACCTTTTGCGTCTGGCTTCTTTCACTTAGCAAATTGCCCTTGAGATTTCTCCTTGTTGTTGCATGCATCAGTAGTTTTTCATTGTTGAGTAGTACTCCATTGTACCACAACTTGTTTATCTATTCACCATTGATAGACATTTGGGTTGTTTCCACTTTGGGGGCATCAAAGGTTTTTAAGAGGAGACTTGAAATATCCTATCGTTTGGAGGATGACTGGGTTAGGGAGACACCAGTCAGGAAAAGACAACAAATAGGGCAGTGGCTACGCATTTGAGGAGATGTATATCAGCGGTCTTAGGTATGTGAAGGTTTTTATACACAGGGAATTAGAGGCTTATGTCACATCTGGAAGAGGAGGAGCAAAGGTCTGGATGGAGATCTGATGAGCTCACCTCACAGCTCTGATCCAGGTAGTTCTCAAGAGTTCCTCTGGAAGCTACTGTGAGTTCATTGAAACCTTGGGAAGCTCCTCTGGATGTCTCCATCTACAGAAGTGATTCTAAATATGCAGTCCCCCAACTGGCAGCATCAGTGTCACCTGGCACCTTGTTAGAAATGGGTATTCTCAGGCCCCACCCTCTTGAATCAGAAACCCTGGGGATAGGGCCCAGCAATCTGAGTTTTAACAAACTTCTCAGGGGATTCTGATGCGTGCTAACGTTAGGGAACTACAGGTCTGTAACATAAGTACAGGTCCCCAAGAGGCTCACCCAAGAGCTGCTTCAAATCTAAAGTTTGCCCATGCATCTGTGTGCAATGCTTCTGCCTTCTAAATCTTACACAAGTACCTCTCATTGTCTAATTGGGATGCTTATGAGGAAGGAGATTATGGGAAATGTAGTTCTCAGCTTCTCCTCTAGAATTCACAGGAGGCTCCAAGAGAGTGGAAGCCATGGTAGATTGATAAGGAATGGTCTAACACAGTATGGGAAAGGTTGTGGAGTTGACAGGATTTCTGAGTAATGAATGTTGTGGTGATAACAGTGAGGCTTCTGTAGATGCTTCTAGCTCTAAGACCAGGTCATCATTCCACTTGTTTCTTCCTTCTGCCTAGTTAGGTAGCATCTCATTGAATTTTTGTCTAAATACTCCTGGATTCATATGTAGTAGATTTAATGGTTACTCCTGGAAATGTGCTATTTCCAGTTTCTGGAGCAATTACGTCATTATATAAATGTAGGCGAGGTTACCATTTCCAATAAATGAAGGTAGATCCTTTCTGGTCCGTGTAAAATTCAACTACAATATATCTATGGATGTTCGGCTTGATGTTTAAGCCAAAGAGAAAGGTAAATAATATTTAAGGAACTTATAAACCAAGTGTGTAACCATTTTGCACAATTCATAGTTTTATTTAATGAGCTTCAGTACCACTGGATGAGAGCTGTTCCCAAAGGGCCTCAATCAACTAGACTATTGAACAGAAATGCAGAATATAAATTGGGTTTTAACTAAAATCATCCTGCTATTACTTTTTATGGAACCCATAATTTCTAGTAGACAGCAGGCATATAGAGAACTGTCATCATGGAAATGCCTTCCAGCATTTGACCAACTGCATTTGGCGTGCGAATGAGTGCTCGAGGCGTTGATTTGTATGCTACTACTGGTTGTGGGGCTAAATATATGCCACATGGTTCTTAATAATGCAGCTTTCATGGCTTTGTGGATTCCACGCACTGCCTTTTAGAACCGCTATGCTCAGATTTATTTATTTGTAATTTTAAAACCAGAGGGAAGATGCTTTTTCTTTCATTTTACGTCTTCAGGGTAGATCTTTTCTTTGAGAATGATGGTGACATATTTGTTTTGAAAACACGAAGGAAAGGAAGACCAACCATATGATATTTTTCTCCTGGTAACTGAATATAAACAATTATTCGAGAATGAATTTCTCTCTTCCTTTGTATTTACCCCTGGACTGCTGGGGACTTCGGAATTCAGAGTGAGATTGATAGCCAGATCAATCCTTGTACAACTGATTTCAAATATTACTTACATGCCGATGATTTCAGAATTCCAAATCTCCAGGTACAAATTCTTGTCTGTCTGTTGGCCGTCTTCATCTGGAGGTCTCAGACTCAGTATGCGTTAGACCAGACTAAGCAGGCTGCTTTCTACCAAACAGGCGATTAAACTACCTCCCCATCAACAGTAAACATTTCTTGAGCACAACATGGCTTAATTGTCATTCTCTCACAAGGCTTGAAGTCTAGTACACACTTAACAGATTCTTGTTGATTGAAAAATAGTGGTGGTGATAATCCGTGGTTTATAAGCACAGAAGGGAGCTGATGAAGATACTCAGAATCTGTAGATTTATGTTTCCTGTGGTGCACCTCTCATTGCCAGAATCCACTTTTAGCCAACAGTGTCTTGTCCACTCCAGGGCCTCGTAGTAAAAGTAGAAGGCAGTGTGTATGTTAGAAAGAGCCCATGTTTTAGCAGCTACATGTCATATTCTGACTCTCCCATTTCGAATTCATTTAATAACAGACTCTCAGCTGTGAAATGAGGCTAGTAACATTCACCTTGTGAGATTTGGAGAGGCTTGAAGTTGCTAAAATATATAAAGTGCCTAAAATGATGCTTGGTACTAAGTAGTGGGTGCTCGCTAAAGGATAGATTGGTTCATGTTACTTCAAATGTGTGTGCTCTCTTGTGGTTAATAAGGGATTCTCGTGCATTTATGGCACTTGGTCCTCACCACCAAGAGGTGAGGGATGACTGTGATCTCTATTTTGCAAATGGGGAAACGGAGATCCAGAAGCCCTCTCTTTGTAAGTGGGGAACTAGAACTTGGAACTGGATTTTTTTCTGACACCAAATCCTCTGCTCATTCTCCCACTTTACACTGTCAGTCCTTTGCAAAGCATCCCAATTCTACACCCAAGGCAGCATCAATTCCTCTTTTCCCCTCCTCTGCTTTTAATGCTCTTTCAAAGCACTCTCTGTGTGCTGCTTTCCGAGTGCTTACCGCATTGCCTTGTGATTATTTATGGTCTGAGTTCTGGAAAGAACGGGAGCTCTTTAAAGCAGGACCACATCTGCCTTCTATTGGTGGGCAGAGTCTGGCACGCAGTAGGCAGTCAATACAAGTTTGTTGAATTGGTGAAGGCAAGAGTGAGAATGCAGCAGAGTCAAAGGTGCCCTTAATTAAAGAAGAAGAGAACTAAAAGCATTGTTTGGCATATGATTCCAGAGCCAGCATGTGAGCTAACAAGACAAGAAGCATCCATCTGCAAGTAACGTGCGCAGCCCACCCCACTGCGAATGTTAATTATGTTTTTAGAGGGAGACAGGAGCCCTGGTTGCTCTTGGCACAAAGCAGTGGGGAAAGGGGTGGCCCAGGGAGGGAATGCTAAATAGTTTCTCCGATTTGAGTTTCCAAGGTTTCTGTGTAGCTCTGAGAAGGGAGAGATTTCCTGAAAAGTAACAGTGGTATCTCTTCAGCTGAGAGAGATATTTCATCCCTGTTTTTCTGATGATGGTTCCACAGGTAGCCGCCTTGCCCAAAGGTCTTTTTTAGTACCTCTCCTTGTGGCCTTGTCCAAACCCTCTCCCGATGTGAAGTCCACCCTCTCCTCTGGAGCTCGGCTCTGTGCATGGCCCCTCGCAACTCATACACTCTACGGGAAAGGCAAACTGACTCAACACATTTTCGAGGTCAGTTTTAAGTTGCACTGTCAACATTTTAATGTGCATAATTTTTGACTTAGTAATCCCACTTTTAGGAATCTATCCTATAGAAGTTCTCTGAAAAGAAAGTAAAAAATCTAATACATGCATGTATAATAATAAAAATTAGAAATATTTGCAATGCTCATCAGTAAAAGATTGTTTAAATAAATCTTGTTATAGCCATTTTATGTAACTGTTAAAATGAATAAGGTAGATCTCTATGCAAGGCTGTAGTTGTATTAGTTGAAAAAGAAAGTTGTAGGATAATGTATATTGTAAGACTTATATTTATGTACAGAAAACTCCAGAAGCATGTGCAACATTCATTTATTCAATGAATATTTATTGAGTGTGTACTATGTGCCAGGCAGCAAACAGAAAAAATCTGCCTTTGGAGAGCTCACATTTTCATGCAAGGAAATGAATAATAAACATGATAAATAGGAGAACTACCTAGTATGGTAAAAGATAATAAGCACTAAGGAAAAATGTCGAGAGGACAGAGAACCTCTGAGACTGAGTGTGGCGGGTCCTGCAGGAAGGGGCTTGATGTACTTCCGTGTTGCTCAAAGGACAATGTATTATTTTAAGGGGGATGCTAAAGGATTTCCCCTTCTCTCCTGTGTCTTCGATTTCTCCCATTCAATGAGATCTTTCCCTTCTTCTTGCAAGCACTAGACTTTCTCTTCCATCTTAAAAATAAAATAAAACCATGGGGCTGGCCCCATGGCTGAGTGGTTAAGTTCACGCGCTCCACTGCAGGCAGCCCAGGGTTTCGTTGGTTCGAATCCTGGGCGCGGACATGGCACTGCTCATCAAACCACGCTGAGGCAGCGTTCCACATGCCACAACTAGAAGGACCCACAACGAAGAATATACAACTATGTACCAGGGGGCTTTTGGGAGAAAAAGGAAAAAAATAAAATCTTTAAAAAAAAAAAAAGAAAAAAGAAAAAAAATTAAAAAAAATAAAATAAAATAAAGCCAAATCTCCTCTGGTTACAGACCTATCCTTCTCCTTCCTTTTCGTTCCTACCAAAGTTTTTGAGAGAGTCCTGGACGTTCAGGTCTCTGATTTTTTACCTCCTGTTCAGTCCCCCACCCAAGCCCCCCCGGCCTTCAGGCCTCTGTGCTGTGCAAACTGCTCTCACGTCATCTGGGAATTCCGAGGACACACCATCTCCTCCCGCCTCACCGGTGGTCATGCTTAGAGTCCCTCGGGGGTCTCCTCCCTTCCCTGGGGTTCTCTGGGGTTCTGTCCTCAGATCACTACCTCTCCTCCCTTGACCCTTGCATTCTCCCTGGGTGGCCTCATCACCTTCATACTTCACTGGCCTATTTTCTACCATCTCCCGAGTTTGGATTTCTGTTCGAACCTTTCTTCCTAGCTTTAGACACCATGTGGCTGTCCATTTGGGACTTCAAACTGAGCATATTTAAAACTGAATTTATCATCTTCCTCTTAAACTGCTCCTTCTCCTACATTTTGTTCCATGGTTGGGGGCAGTGCCATTTAACAATCAACTAATGTTGAAAGCTGAGAGTCACCTGATGTGGGGATGTATCCTGCTAATCTCCATAGCACAAGCCCCAGGTGATGTCTGGCAGCTAGCTGCACTCAGTAAGTGTTTGAAAGCGGGAAGGAGGGATTAACTGCGGCTTTGTGGCAGAGACAACACTGTGAATTTACCACACTGTTTCATTTTCTTACTGGGCAGAAAGGAATTGTGTATTTCTGTCATTTTGGATGTAGATGGGTTCACATGACCAATTCTAGACTGGAACATGGGCAGTAGTGATGTTCACCACTTTCAGGCCTAGCCATAAGACATCCCGTGAGACCTTATACATGCTCTCTTACCTTCCCCATCTGCACGGCTGGAAGCAAAAGACTCCAAAGCTTAGAAGAGAATAGCATAAGTGGAAGGAACTGGATTTCTTCATCATTCTTGCTTGGAAGAAAGCCATGCAGGAAAGCCACTTGTCCAGGAGCATCCACATTAGACTTTGCACAATCAAATCTTATTGGGTTAAACCACGCTTGTTACAGCAGGTAGCATTAATTAGCATAGGCTTCAAAATACAGTTCTTCCTGTGACACTTGACAATACAAAATTATGCTGTTTGGCAAGAATATGTCTTCTTTAGACACGAGTAGAGTGATTCATCAGCATTGTATTTGACAGTTTGTGACACAGTGCTAAGGGATGCTTCTCAACACTGTATCTTAGGAGTACGTCTTCCATTTCTTTCAAATCTCCTCCAAATCTGACAGGCCTTGAGCTGTGAGTTCATCACTTACTGTATATACAGTGATCGGTCCCTTCTGCAGGCTGAAGTTAGTTCACATTAACCTACACACGTCCCATGGCTTCCCCTCTTCCCTAACAGCCTGTTCATCTTCAGCCTCTGTTTCCTCAACTATTTCCTCAAAGGCCCTTTCGCTTCCCTACATTTTCATACCCAATGTGATTTACTAGATGTTGGTTTCCTTATGGTAAGCCCAGTGCTATTACTGCACATCTCTTTGTCAGCCATAGTGGGTAAAAACTGTTCACCAGGTAGAAAATAGATAGGAGGTGAAGCCACAGTAGAGGACATACCATGCGTTATAAATTTGCTTACTTAAGACAACAAGGCACAGTGCCCATTGGCTGAGAGTGTGTAGGGCAGTCTTGTGTGCTAGCTTTCCACTGCCTGAGAGCACACATCTGTGCTCAGAGCATCAGAAAAATGCATATCAACAGTGTACTATTATAAAGTGCTGTGTACATAAATGATGTGTATTCATCAGGGTTCTGCAGAGAAACAGCCAATAGAAGATATATATAAAAATCTGCTCATATATATATGTATGTATATATATGAGGACGTTTATTATAGGAATTGGCTCATGCAATTATGAAGGCCGAGAAGTCCCATGATCTGCTGTCTGCAGGCTGGAGAACCAGGAAAGCTGGTAGTGTAATTCGGTCTAAGTCTGAAGGCCCAAGATCCAGAATCATTGATGTTGAAGGCAAGAGAAGAAGGATGTCCCAGTTCAAGCAAAGAGAGCAAATTTGCCCTTCCTCCACCTGTTTGTTCTATTCAGGCCCTCAACAGATGGAATGATGCCCTCTTGAATGAGGGCCATCTTCTTTACTTAATCCACCAATTCAAATGCTAACCTCCTCCAGAAACACCCTCACAAACACACTCAGAAATGATGTTTTACCAGCTATCTGGGAATCCCTTAGCCCAATCAAGTTGGTACATAAAATTAACCATCACACACTATTTAGAAAAATATTTAGAGGCAAACAGCTAAATATCAAACTGGTACTGGTGCATATTAGTTGAAGATATCGGTATATCAGCCTGCTTTGCTCTAGCGTCACAGCCAGGAAAGCTGAACTTGGCTGTGGGTCTGTGTTATAGCCACATCTGGTCATGAGTAGACTTGGAATGGGTCCTCAAAAGTCTGAAAAGGCACTGGCACTTAAAACAGGGATGCCCTGTAGAGGAACGGGTTGTCTGATTCCTTCCCATCTTGAAGAATTTTGTCTTGGTTAGCCTGGGGGCCATCATATGAGATTGAATGTGAAGCATGAATTCTTACAAAAATGCATTTGTGTGGCCTTTTGACAGAGATCTCTTAGTCAAGGCCGTGGTTTAATGACTGAGTCATTTCTCTTTCCTGAAATCTCTATCCCTGGTGGGTCTAAGAGAGCAATTAGAACACTTATACTTTGCACTGTATGGGGGTTCTGAATGAATTCTGTTGATCATGGCTATTAGCAGACAGAAGGGAGATTTCTGAGCCTGATGCCTGCTGAATTTACCTGCTGCTCCATGCTCTGTGCAGAAGCATGAAGAAATCCAAGACTAAGACCGTAGAGACTCTCCCTGCCTCCTTTCTCACCATTTTCTCCTATGAATTGCCCAGCACCTCTCCATATTTGATCCCAAACTATACATGATGACCCCTATATACTTAATTATTGTTTTATCCATCCAATTTTCTCTCTCCTTTCCTAGTTTCAATTTTAAACTCTCTTAGATCGGTAGGACTCTAAGCAAACACAAGTTTCATATAGTGCACCTACAAATCTACATAATATTCTTTAAGAAAAAATCCACCTGTTTGGGTGATTTTTAGTGTCTTCTTTTTACTTAAGTGCATCTTTTGAATTTTCTAAATTAAATATGTATTCTTTTGTACTATAAAAGCTGTTTTTTTTTTAAAAGTGCTTACTTAGAAAGAATTTTAAAATACTTAAAGAGAAACAAAGAAGTTTTTCTGGATCTTGGTCAAAATGCCAAGAAGAGATATTATACTCACTATTTGAGAAAAGGATACAGATATCCTGGTGATGAGGAGATGAAGAGATACTGTGGTTGATGCGTAGCTCTCGGGAGAAAGCATGACATAGCCATCTTTGAAATCAGGCAGTCCCTAGGTGTCCCTCTTGGATCTATATTTTCTCTTCTGTATGGTAAGCATGGTAAACACCACATAAGAGAAATGTGAAGATTAAATTTAAATGATGTTTAGTGCCCATTCCTAATCCATAGTAGTCAACAGATAGCAGTCACGTAGCATGTGTGCCACACTCATCTAGCCAGCTCTCATTCTGATGCCCATGGCGAGCACAAATAATTGATCACAACATCTGTCCCATTGAGCTAGTATCCAGGCTCAAAAGCCTTCAGGCATATATAAGTCAAATGGAGTTGGATTTTGACGTCTTGGTAGTAAACACTCAATCCTCAGTAGCCATGATAATGGTGGTGGCGGTAGAAGTGTTAGAGCCAGGTATGACTGAGTAAGCTCTTTTTAAAATGGTCCTCCCATGGTTAACAACCCTAACATCTAGACAAAAGGCAAAATACAACTATCTGAAGGTATTGGAGAAAGAGCAAATGTAAGCAGATTCTGGATGGAAGCTGACAGAACAGAGAAGAGCATTGGGTGATTTTCCCATTTTCATAGCTGTTAGGTGGAGAGCAGGCCCCAGTCTGCATCAGGCAGGAGAGAAAATGCACAGTCCTGCTGGAAGAACCAGAGGACAGAATTTGGAGCGATGGCAGGCACTGGAAGAGGAGGAGATACTCCTGGAAAGAGAGAGACAGAGAAAGGAAGGTCCTGTAGTGTGTACAAACTTCAAGTAACCAAGCTAAGGGTAAAAGAAGTAAACTAAAATTTAAACTTATAGCCAAGAGATAAAATTTTCAGTTTGACTTCAAACAAACAAAAAAAATCCAACACTCTTCAGAGAAATATAACACAATACAGGCTTTCCATAATATAACAGAATATAACTCTTTGCCTGATTTCAAATGTCCAGGATAAATCTGAAATTACTCAAGATATTAAAAAACTGGAAAGTATGACTCATTCTAAAAAGAAAAGACAAATAGGAGACAAATAGATCAAAGGAACAGAATCGAGAGCCCAGAACTAGACCCACATAAATATAGACAACTGATTTTTGATGAAAGAATAAAGGCAATTCAATGGAGTAAGGATTGTCTTTTCAACTAATAGTGCTGGAACAACTGGACAACTACATGCAAACAAATGAATTTAGACCAAGACGTTGCACCTTTCACAAAAATTAACTCAAATAGATCATAGCCATAAATGTAAAATGCAAAACTATAAAACTCTCATAAGATAACTTAGGAGAAAATCTAAGTGACTTTGGGTTTGTTGACGACCTTTTAAATATAACACTAAAAGCATGACTCACGAAGGAAAAAATTGATAAGTTGGACTTCATTAAAGTTAAAAACTTCTGCTCTGTGAAAGACATCATTAAGAGAATAACCACAGAATGGGAGAAAATATTTGCAAAACACGTATCTTATAAAGAACTGGTGTCTAAAATATACAAAGAACTCTTAAAACTCAACAATAAGAAAACAAGCGACTCAATTAAAAAATGGGTAAAATATCTGAACAGACGTCACACCATAGATGATATACAGATGGCAAATAAACACATGAAAAGATACTCAACATCATATGCCATTAGAGGACTGAAAATTTCAAGAACAACATAATACCACAACACACCTATTAGAATGGCTGAAACCAAAACAACACCAAATGTTGGTGAGAATGTGGAGCAATAGGAACTCTCATTCATTTCTGGTGGGATTCAAAATGGTACAGCCGCTTTGGAAGACATTTTGGCAATTCCTTTCAAAACCAAGCATGGTCTTACTATAAGATCCAGCAATCATTTTTGTTATTTACACAAATAAGCTGAAAGCTTATGTCCAAACGAAAAACTGCACATGAATGTTTATAGTAACTCAATTCATAATTGTCATAGCTGGGAAGAAACCAAGATGTTCTTCAGTAGGTGAATGGATAAACAAATTATGGCATATCCATACAATGGGGTATTATTCAGTGATAAAAAAATATGAGCTATAAAAGCACAAAATGACTTGGAGGAGACTTAAATGCATATTGCTAAGTGAAAGATGCCTATACAAAACTACATTTTGGATGATTCCAACTGTATGACATTATGAAAGAAGCAAAACCATGGAGACAGTAGAAAAGATCAGAGCTTGCCAGGAGTTCGTGGGGAGGGAGGAAGGGATAAATAGGAGGAGCACAGGGAAGTTTTAGGGCAGCGAAACTTCTCTCTCTGATATTATAATGGTAGATACATGCCATTCAACATTTGTTAAAACTTATAGAATGTACAAGACAAGGGGTGACTCTAATGAAAACTGTGGACTTTAGTTAATAATAATGTATCAGTATTGGCTCCTAAATTATAGCAAATGTACCCTACTAATGCAAGATGTTAAAAACAGGGGAAACTGTCTGTGGGAGGGGGTGAAGGGAAATATGCAAATTATCTGTACTTTATATTCAATTTTTCTGTAAACCTAAAACTGTTCTAAAATATTAAGCATACTAATTTTTAAAAAGGACAATTCAAAGTAACATCAACCAAAATGGCAGAGTAGGGGCCTTTGGAGGCTAGCCCTCTGCAGAAACACCAAAAAATTTGGCAAAACCTATCAGAATCAAGCTTACCAGAACTCTGAAAGATAGTCAAAGGTTTATACCAACCAAATGAATGCTTAGCCAGGAGAAAGGCTACTGACGCAGAGTAGGAGATCATTTTTGGATTTTAACTTAGCCTTGCCCCACCTCCTCCAAGGTCATCTTGAAGATGGTTTGTATTCCCAGTGTGGGTACCTGGCTCTGGAGGGAGCAGAGTGAGTCTAGTCCCCAAGGAATTGTGCATATCTGTTTTGACCTTACTGGGGTTTCTCTGAAGGATTGCCTTGAGAGGCTTCCCTCTGGTTCACCTAACTTAGAAGTCCATCCGGGCAGAGTGTCTACAAAGTCCTCAAAAAAAAAAGTCAAACAAATAATCTGCTGCCCCCTGGGGCAAAAAAATAGCAGTTGGGGAAAATAATAAACACACAGAAATCCTGGAAGGAAAAGCCAGGGAGTGACATTTTTTGGAGGGAGTAGGGGCTTTGAAAAGCTACCATGTGCATGGGGAATGTAGAAAGACACACACATGCTCGGGGTAGGACACATGCTCAGGAAAGACCTGGGAAGACTATAAAGTTTCACCTCTGCGGGTCTTTAGGCTCCGAGTAAGTGAGAACTTAAGGCAGAGTTGTAGACGGTCCAACTACTGCAGGAGCACCTCAACGCAAAGCGGATCCGCAAAGACCTGGAAGAGACTACTTTTCTTTTTCCTTTGTTTTTCCTTTCTTTTCCTTTCTCTTTGCACATCAAAATATCCAAAATGTCCACTTTTCAATGAAAAATTATGAAGCATGCAGAGAATCAAGAAAGTATGACTTATTTATAGCAAAAAAAGAAATTAACAGAGACTGTGCCTGAGGAAGCACAGACATTGGACCTACTAGACAAACAAGGATGAGCTTTGAATACGTTATGCTCCGTGAAAGAGGCCAGACACAAAAGGCCACATATTGTATGATTCCATTTATAGGAAACATTCAGAACAGGCAAATTAGTAGAGACAGGAAGTGGATTAGTGGTTGTCATGGTCTCTGGGGGAAGTGTAATGGGGAGTGGCTGCTTAATTGGCTCGGGATTTCCATTTGGGGTAATGAAAGATTCTGGACCTAGATAGTGGTGATGATTGTACAACATTGTGAATGATGTCATGCCACCGAACTACACACTTTGAAATGGTTACCATAGTAAATTTTTTGTTACGTGTATTTTGCTGCAATAAAAAGTCTAGAAAAGAAAAAGAACATACAACCAATGGAGACTGACTCCAAGATATTGGAAATAGCAGAAAAGGATTTTCAAGTAGCTTCTATAACTACGTCCAGTGTCTTAATAAAAAATATGCTAATAATGAATGAAAAGGTGGTGCTAAAGCCAGATGGTCAGTCAGAAAACTAGACCTCAAGACAGTTCCTTATCAAGAAAGTTAAGATAATGAGAAATAATCCTTAGTGTGAGTCTGAGAGCTATCAGTAGGATGTTACAGATCTCTGTGTGGCAGGGAACAGAAATGATGCTTCTCTGCTTGGCTACAGTCCACAAAGGGCTTTACAGCTGGTTTCCAGATTAATCTCTTTCACCCTAGTAAATTTAATACATTAACATCTTTTATTTTGGGCTGCCTAAGATTGAAGATCAGAGTGAGATGTCACAGACGGTCTTCACTATCCCCATCTGGGCTTTTCTATGTTCAGAGCTGAGCTTCAAATACGAGTGTGCCTTCCTGAGATTTCCTTTCGTGTCACGAATCTTGTCTTAGATTCCCAAACAGGGATCATGATGCTGATATGCTTGGCTTAAAGGAAAAGTGAAGTTTGAGGCTGAAGAACCTCTAAGTATCGTTGAGTCACTCCTTGCTCAGTCAGCTACCAAATTTTTACCAGGTATCTGGTCGTAAAAATTTGCCATTGGCTCAATTGCTACTATTATTTTTGAGGTTGAACATTTTGTTTGCATTACTCCTCAATAGGTTGCACAAATGCTAATTTTGTTCTTTTCTTTTCTGACCAGAAGCCATATGTTACATTCTGGCTGGTGACAGAAAATATTGAGCAATAAAATGTACAGCTACAGTTATCAAAGCAAGAATAATACTTTAAAAATATGCACTATTGAATTCTGGAGGAGACCAAAATTAATTACTGCCAGGCATGAAATCTCTAAAGGAGCAAAAGGTTGTTAACTTTTTCTTCAGGACAAAAAAATATGAAAATCTGACTCCTTCAGACATTGTCCCCACAAACCAGTAAATTGTCCAATTGATTTCTTTTGTTCAAAAAGCTGAAAGACAGCTCAATTGAAAATCCAAACTTTCAAAATTATCGTTATTGTTCCCTTCATGTATAATGATGCCTAAAGTTAAAAAATAACTAGACCTGGTTATGGATCTTGTTATTTGGCAAATGAATTTCAGATTTAAGACAAAAACTGCATAGCTAGATGTGTTTCCTGGAGGGTTAGGTTGTAGTTTGTGATCTGTATTAATTTAGTTGGTCACTAAGGTAAATTGTGGTGCTTGAGTGGTGACATATAATCCCTCCTTTTAAACTTAAAAAAAAAGATAAAATAATATACAGGAATTTATTTTAAGGGTATGGCTCTTATAACCTGAATTTGAAGTGGGAAAAGCAACAAACACATTTATACTCCAAAAACCCTATTTTCTGACTTGTTCCCCAAGCTTTGTACCAGGAGCCACATAATCTCTTGATGCTTTATCTGTAGCACACTACAGATTCTGTAAGAGAAAGCCGCTAGTTGCTTAATAATGCCACTCATGTCTTCATTTTCTTCTATTTATTTCATTTTTTAAAATATTAACAGCTTACCATCGTTTCTCATTGCAGGTGTGGTATATTGTATTCCTCATAGTTAGTTGTTTGCGCTCCATGTCTGACTCACTCCCCTAGAGCCTTAGTCTGTTTCTCTGCCTCACTGACGTTCGGCTGGGCCACATGGCCTTCTCTGGCTGAAGGAATCTATCTGAACACAAGCTTTAAGTGGTTCGGCTTTGCGCCTCTTGTTCTTGCTCTCTATCATGAGACCAACATATTCCAGAACATGGCTTTTCCTACAGCCTGGAGCCTCGTATGGGAAGGCGTGTGGAGCTGAGCCTAGCAGAGCCACGACCAATTGCAGACCTCATGTAACATGAGCCAGAAATAAATGTTATTGTTGTAAATCATGGAGATATTGGGATGTTTGCTGCTTGGCAAAAGCAGACTAATTCACCAAAGAATACCAACAAAATAAAAGTTCTCCTCCTTGTCACGTTCTCTCCTTGGTAGACACATTGTTCATCAGAAACAGTGTATGAGGGACAGCTAATCCCAGAGATTGTGACTTTCTTGACATCAGGGCTGGACACCTTCCTATTCATTTGGGTATCCCTAGTTCTTAACATAGGGTAAGACACAACGAATATTTGACGAATGAATAGTTTTCTTGAGCTGCACATTCAATCTCTGTGCCCCAAGAAAGTATTGTTTAAACTTCCAACTGGTTCTTCCCAAACTATCACCCTGAGGTCTCTTGATTTGCATCCTCTAAAAACTCAAATTAACTTCTACAAAAGAGATATGGAAAGAAAATGTTACAGAAAGATAACAATAGTACTATGAAAAACAATAGTAGATATATACACAGTCTTTACCGTGTGCTAAATGCTGGGCTAAGTAATTTAATCCATTTTCTCATTTAAATCTCACAAACAAATCAATGAAATATTGAATGCATGAAGTAACATAAATTCAAGTATTTCTTTTTTCTTCATTTTTGAACAGAGGAGGAAGTAAGTTTCAAAGTCTGCAGCTGGTAAGTGGTTAAATTTAGGATTTTGAGCTCAGACACTCTGATGACAAAATTGAATTCTTAGCCTATTATATCATCTTCACATATTGTATTTCAGAGATAAATTGAATCTAAAGTTTGCATGATTTGATGCTTTGTATTGCCCTCAGAATAGCTTTCTACATATTGGCTAGGGAACGAGTTTCAATCGTGTCAGACATCCCTAGGTTGGCAGTATCTTGGGTCACTGAGACAGAACGTCAGAAATCTTTTGCTTTTCCCCTTCTCTTGGGTTGACCCTGACTAGCAGGTGATCTTTGAGGAAAGCTTTTGTTCTTGACAGTTGATTTTTAAATTCTGCAAAGTGCACACGGATTAATGAGACAGTTGCCTGCAAAGTGCTTCGAGCTCTGGGGAGCCGTGAGGCGATTTAAGTGCAAGGAATTATTCCCCTACATAAGTCAGCACTCAGTTTTTTTAATAGAAATCCTCTCTCAAGAGTGATACTCAGGTTGTGATGAAAATCAACAAGTGCCAAGCAGTTCAGTAAAGGTTAAGTGTCTTTCACGGACACTGAGATGTGAGAGCCTGGCAAGAGAATCATAGAGTCAAAATCTGAGTCAGGAAGGATCTCAGAGGCCATTGAGTCTAAACCATTTATTTTTAAAAAATGAGGAAACATGGCCAAAGTGCACAACTAGTCGGGTTAGTTGCCTTGCCCAAGGTCGCACAGCTAGCGTGGATTAACAAAGCAGAGAAATATCGATGGATGGTGGATACCAATGACGTGTATCATCGGATCGGACTGTCAAGGAGAAGGATGCAGGGAGGGCTGGGAGGCTGGGTGGATGGGGCTGACTTCAATAAAAAGGCAGAATTTGAGCTAAGGCAGGATTTGAATAAGTGAAGGAGTGAGGGATATATTCCATGTCATTGAAACCTTGTGATCTTGAGTTTAGAGGCTGGTATATACGTGGTAAAAAAAAATCACAACACCTAATACTATAATTTGACATAGGCTCAATAGAAGATGCAACGCCTGTAATTTACTGGTGTTTTCTCAGCCTCTTACTCCAATTCTTCCTCCCTTCTTTCTGCAAACGCAGAGTACCTTGTGTGTGTGAAGCATTGGACCAAGTCCTAGCTTATTGGAAAAGGAGTGCAAGTAAAAATTAATAAATTATTCCCCACATCAAGGAGATGAGAAACTCTCTATCTGTCTATGTATCCATCAACATGTACCCTCTTGTTACTGAGTAGAACATGAGAACATAGGAGGTGGAGAATGAAAGCCATGGTTATTTAGCAGGGCAGAGATTGATTCTGGAGGAGAGTCAACAGTAGCAACCATAACCAACATTTATATTGAGTTGGCTCTGACCTGGGCTATGTTTAAGGGCTTTATATGCATGACTTCAATCCTCACCACTATCCCATGTGCTAGTTTGTATGTCAACAGGAAACTATCTTTCTACATGTCCTGGTTCTGTTTTCCTTTGTCTTGGCTGGATTTTTTAGTGGAATCTCCAGAGTGGTGGCAGAGTGGCAGTGTTGTGCTGAGTCTAATTGTAGCCTGAGGCAACAGGAAAAATCAATATAATACTGACCAAATCTTTAGTTTAAAATTTGATAAGTTTTTATCAGGGATATTTTGTGTTATTTTTGATTTTTTAAAATAAAGAACTAAAATATTATTTATCTTGATTACTGAGATTTAAATAAATATGTATATATTGTGAAAGGACTCACTCCATCTAAGTAATTAATTCAACCAGCATCTCTCATATTTATCTTTTTTTCTTTTGATGAGAACATTTAAGTTCTACTCTCTTAACAAATACAAGGATACAATAAAGTGTTATCAACTATAGTTGGCATGTTTTACATTAGATCCTCAGAACTTATTCTCTTATAGCTGAAAGTTTGTATTCTTTTGCCAGCCTTTCCCGATTTCCTCCACTCCCCAGCCTCTGACAACCACTTTTCTACTCTGTTTCTATGAGTTTGACATTTTTTTTTTTAGATTCTACATATAGGCAAGATCATACAGTGTCTTTTTTTCTCTGACTTATTTCACTTAGCATAATGCCCTTGAGGTCCGTCCTTTTTGTCACAAATGACAGGATTTCCTTCTTTCTCATGGCTGAATAATATTCTGTTGTGTGCATGTGTGTATCTATATATATAAAATTTTCTTTATCTATTTAGTCACTGATGGACAGTTGGTTTTTCCCAAAGGTTGGTGAGTGTGAACAATGCTTCCGTAAACATAGGAGTGCAGATACCCCTTTGATATCCTATTTTCACTTCTTTAGATAGATACCCAGAATCACGATCGAGTAGTTCTATATTTAATTTTCTGAGGACCCTCCATATTGTTTACCGTAGTGGATGCACCAATTTCCAATCTCAGATTCCTGAGTTTTTGGTAACCCTCCTTAGATTTTGCACCTGAGGCAAGTGCCTGCCTCACCTCACCTCATGCATTCCCAGCCCTGAAGACTCCCACTGTCCCAGAAGAACTTCCCAACCAGAGTTCCACCATACAGGGCTGTCATTCGTCTGTCTTTGGTCCCACGCCTATCCCTGAACCAATCATCGCCTTGAGAGGAATGCAGTGCTTTGATTGGGCGTTGGAGCTGGGGGTGGGATCAGTCCCTTTCCTACTGCTGAGCGTGTGGGAGAGGGGCACCTTACTTATGGCTTCCTGGGAGCAGAACCTAAAATGGGGCCTCCTATTCAACTGATTTTGTTGGGGGTGGGGCGTTGCACTCAGGACAAGAGAGGTGAGGCAGGGGGAATATGCGAAACAAGAATGTGGCTTCCGGTAAAGACTGGCTTCAGGGTGAGCCCCCTCAGTGAGACCAGGGAGCCCACTTTGGTACCCCATGCTGGTCAGGCATTGGTTGAGGCCTGGCAGTGGTGGAGGGAGGCAGCTGTGGCTGAGGACCCTTCTTTGGAGAATGGGGCAGCTGTGATCTATTATCAGCCAACACACACAGCAGCTGGGAATTGTTGCCTGGGCCAGTAACAGGATCTGGCCGGGGCCCCACCAGTGTCCAATACAAGGGGTGGTCCTGAAAGATAGAATTACCAGAAAGGGAAATGGATGCTGCTCAGGCATCAACCCATGTCCTCTATACTTAGCTCCTTAGCAAAGGAAACGGAATTGATTGTCCCTTAATGACATCTATTTCAATGCAAAAAAGATCTAGCATGCATACTCTCTCATGTGTCCTGATCTGGAATACTGAAAAGCAGAAGCAGCTACCTGAGCTGCCTCCTTGCTGCCTGGCTTGTAAGTAGAAGCTCTTAGTGGGGAGTTGACAAGCAGTGCTGCTCACCTGAGCTCCCCTCCCTGTTTTCACAACAACCCACCCGAGTCACAGAGCGCCAGTGAGTCCTGCTGCCAGTGCATGTGAGGGCCCAGGAGGGGCTCGACAAGATAGTGTTATGATGAACAAAGTGGACGTCTTCCTTGAAAATTCCGTTTGGGGAGGTGTCATGGCATTTAGAGGTTCTGAATCCTGTGGTGGGGAAACTGCTGGTGGAGTGAACTGCAGGCAGGAGATGAAAGAAGAGCCACCCGCTGTCAGCAGCATGCCATACCAGGGAGCCTGCATAAATGCTCCTCTGTCAGCGACGGGGGAGCCCTGTCACCCTTTCATTAGCAGTAATTGAATGCCCACAGAGGCAGTAATTACAAATACCAGGCAGGCCTCACAGGCTCATCTGTCTTTGTTTATCATCGCAGTAAGGGTATTGATCATTACGGGGGCCCTCCTTCCTCTGGATAGGGGCAGGGAAATTGGATTAATAAGGCCTGGCTTGTACTGTGTAACACATGCCTACAGGGAAGGCAGAGCAGAAGTGCTGAGAAATGGTGAGCGCTTGACTTCCTGGGGGGCCCAGGCTGCTAACACTCTTGGGGGGCTTCCTTTGCGGGGGCTTATGATCAGATGCTCTGTCACCTAAGCATCCTTGCTTTTGCTGGAGCCAATAAAACCCCACAGATATGAAGCAAACTGAGTGGCTCCTGAATGAATGAATGAATGAATGAGTGAATGAATGCATCAGTAAATAAAATAGTGACGACTGGGGAACCAACTCATTATCCTGAAAGCCAGTGAATAAAGGGAAAGAGCCAAGCACTTAACTGGCTTTTGCTGTATGAACTGAGTCTGTGTAGAGGGGAAGTTTCTCTTTATAGATGTGGTCCAGCTAGTTAATGGAAAAGAAATGGAAGAATTAGAGCGATGGTTCTCAAGTGCCAGCGTGCGTGAGAATCACCAGGAAGGTGCATTAAAACACAAATGTTGGATCCCAACCTGGACATTCTGATTAGGAAGTCTGGGATGGGGCTGCAGAATCTCCACTTCTAATAAATTCCCAGGAGATGCTGCTACTGCTGGTCCAGGGACCACCCTTTGAGAACCACTGGATTAGAGCATCCTTGTTTTGCAGATCTTACCGAAATAACCGATGTGGGCAGTGATCATCAGTGACTGTGTCACAAAAAAGATCAACTGGGTAGTTTCTGCCTCCTAGTCGAAGTTCACAAAGCCACCAATGGGTATTGTCAAAATGTTGATCCCAATCTGTCGAGCCAGATCGAACTACCAGTTTGCAGGAGACACAGGCGACAGATACGTAAGTTAAACAGCATCGCCACAAGGATGCAAACAGCAAAATCCAGACTGTGGGAGACTGTTCAAGACAAGCAAGTCTTTTATTACCTGGAGGGAAAGAAAAGAAAAGGAGAAGAATGTATGAGTTCTAAGAGACTTAAGAGACACATGGGCCCAGTGACTGGACCCGTTTGGCTGCTGATCTGATTGAATGAACAGTGAAAAAGAAAATTGTGAGACCAGCAGGGAAACTTGAAAGCTGGCCAGACATTTGATGACATCAGGGCGTTGTCACCATCTTCACCCTTCACATGCCTCATTTCTTCACAAGCTTTATTTCTCAGTGTAAATGTCATCTTTTCAGAGAGGTTTCTGTTGACCTTCTTACCGGGTAGCTCCCCCTTCTCTGTTGGCATCCTGTTTGTTTACTGCACAGAACTGACCACTCGTTGTAATTAAGGTATTTATTTATTTGGTTGGTTTTTTTGTCTGTCTGTCCTATGAGACTGAAAACTCCATGAGGCCTGTGTCTCAGCACTGTCATCTCCCCAGTGCCTAGCACATTGCTAGGACCACAATAAAAGCACAGTATCTATTTCCTGAACTAACACTGAACAAATCTTAGGGCATTCTAATGTTTACTTAGATGTAACCTGCCTTTAATTGGTTTATATGACTTTATCAGAGTCTTTTAAGGTAGGTAATAAGATTGTGCTATTTTTTGGGTGAAGTCAAACATGTTGAGTGATTTGTCCAAGATCATAAATTACACTGAATCAGTATAGCCACGACAAAAGCTAGTCTGACTCCAAACCTGGTGATCTTTCTGTTCCAACAAGTTTTCATTCAGAGGTGTCCGAACATCTAAAAATAGTCCTTCTAACAGTTAAACTTACACTTGATGGTCTTGATGGGGGGGTGGGGCTCTGTGGAATAATGTGTTGTTCTTCTCTGTTCATAGTGGCAGAGGTAGCGAGCACCTGAGATACCGCACATTTGGGTGAGAGAAGTAGTATTGTGTATAGCAAGTTAGCATCCTTGAAGGCTGTTGGTTTGCCTCCCCAGCTTGAAGATAATCATTTCAGTTCCTTGAATATTCTGGAGTGCAGTTGGCAACTCATTTCCATCAGCATGCTAACATTTTTAGGATCTTCCATCTCTCTCTCTATCTCAATTTCTCTTTTTCTTTCTATCTCAATCTCTTTCTATCTCTAGATCTATATTTGTCCTTGTCTCTCTCTTTCTCCATCTCTCTGTCTTTCTCCATCTCTCTTTTTCTATCTCTATCTCAATCTCTATCGCCTTCTCTATTTCTAACTCTATTTCATCTTTTTTCCCTCTATTTCTTTCTCCTTCTCTATATTTTCTCTCTCTCTGTCTCTCTTTCTTTCTCTTTCTCTATCTCTGTCTCAATCTCTATCTCTCTACTCTTCCCGGTTTCTGCTGTATTGTTTTCTGCTCCCCTTCACAGAAAATTTAGTAAAAGAATTTTTCACAGTGTTGCTTTCCATTTCTTACCTCCTGTTCTTTCCTCCATCCACTCCAATTTGTTTTTTCTTCCCTCCATTCTGCTCAAAATGTCTTTGACAAAATAATTAACGGTTTCCATATTTCCAGATCCAATGGTCTGTTCTCATGTTACTTGATCTCAGAAGCTTTGGACACTGACCATTTCTTCCTCATTGAATTATTACTCTCTTGGTTTATTAGTCAGTATTGATTAACTGCCATAGAAATAATCACAACATCTCAGTGACTTAATACAATAAAATCTTATTTCTTGCTCATTACACTGTCCACGGTTATAATAAAGGGGAAGAGAACAGGGAGGGCTATGTGGGAGATTTTTATGGGCCAGGCTTGGAGTAACATATATCACTTCCACCCACATTCCATTTGCCATTCCCTTGGTCCTTCCTGGATGCAAGTGGTGCTAAAAAATGTAGTCCCTGGCTGGCACCTCGTTCCCAGCAATAACTCTACACTTTGGAAAGTGAGTATGAGTCCGTGGTGGGCCACTAACCCATCTTGGCCATAGGTGGAGAGGCAGCAGGTGCCAGGTCATGTACGTATGCCCCAAGTCTGCACAGCAGTGCTCAGCATACCCTCTGCCCACATCTCTGCATTGGCCATGGAGGTCTCTTTTCCCAGGCCACTCTGCTTTTCTCCTTGTGGGGGTCTTGGCTCCTTATGAAGACACTCCACAGATAGATATTTCATGGGGCACCTAGGTCACTTTTGTGCTTAGATCTTCTCTAGAAAATGGGCCAATTAGTCCAAGACACCCTTTCACAAGCCCCTAGTAGAAGCCCAATTGTCCTAATGCAGAGGAACTGGATTTCTCAATGGGATACACGTATTTAGCAATTTCATATTTAATAGGTTCCCTGTGCTCCTTGGGCCTGGTGTGTACTCTGGGATCATTTGAGTCATAGGAGTAACATCACTACTCAGCTTTGTACCACAATTATGCAATTCTATTTCACATGAGAAAAAAATCATATATTACAAGTACAAGATGTGAGGACAATTACTGGCTTTATTCTACGTGGATGTTTAAGGCTTTTTATTTTATATGCCCATAAAAATCATAAGTGCTCTCACCATGCTTCTCTTTTATCTGGAGGAAGACTTGTTATGTGGTAGGTCTCTTGATAGTGTCTCCTTTTCATCACAGGGGCTGGCTCAGAGTCAAACACACTCTGGGATTCGCATGGGGAAGTGGGCACTGGATACTCAGGCCAGGCAAGCCCTTTGCATACAGAGCCCCCCATGGGGTTGCGGGATGGAGAGTATTATACCGCTGTCCCCCTCAGCCCTTGGACAAGGTCTCCTTACAGACTGCCCAAGCCTTCTGTCTTGCGAACATCCTTTACTTTAAAAGACTTGATTGGTAGGGAATGACATCAACATAAGATATGCTGTCTGTTCACAATGACTGAAACTCTTGGAGCACACCACTGCCTCTCAGAATTCTTGAAATAGTGTTACCCTCACCTCCATTGCACCCTAAGACCTGAGGAAACGCAGCTTGCAGGGAGCAGGGGGCCTGAGGCTGGAATATACCACTGCCCATGTCTGGCAATGTTCTCCTTGCTGCAGAATAATTCATTTGAACAACTTTTCACTGAACTCTTAATATTCTATATTCAGTACTAGGTAATTAGGAATATAAACAATAAATAAAATAACAGTGGATGCAGTGACCCCTCTTCAAGACCGAAGGGCTTAACTCCCAGCTGTTGTGAGTGCGCCAGGCTGAGAGCCTTCAGCTGGCAACTATTTTCAGGAATTGACTCAGCTAGAGAGAGCTGCCTCACCTAAGGTCTCATCACATCCTACGGAAACCCCTATATAATGATTGGCACGAAGTCACCCTGAAGGGCCATCCCAGTTCAGAGCTCCCCATTGGGCAGGCTGAGGCCTCGATTGTGGCTGCGTTGCAGCTAACTGTTGCCTGTGCCCAGTTCTGCTCTCTCCCCCTCCCTTGCTCAGGGGGTGTTCTCAAGAGTACTCCTTAATAATCTTCTTGCATGCTAATATCTATCTCAGGGTCTGCTTCCTGGAAACCCCAACCTGAAACAATTGGACACTGAGGGGCCATCTGATTGAGGAGCTCACAATCTAGCCAGGGAAATAGATATGTAAGAAGCTAATTGTAGTCCATCATTTAAGGGCTGTACTCCAATTGGGATGGGAGCTATGAGAACAGTGAGAGAGAAGCAACATATAGCTCTTCTGCCCTTATCCTTCCTTTCCATCAAGAAAAGAAAGTATGGGTCCTGTCCTAAATGAGAGCAAAGATGTGGGATAATTATGATTTTCAAAGTTAGGACGTGAAAGGATGTTCAGGGGCCAATCATCCTTTCTCGGCTCTCTCTCACAGCTTCTTCCTCTTTACACTTGTATAATGCCTTGATTTTCATTTCAAGTGGTGGATGGGCCTTTCAACAACTCACAGGTAGACATTACATATTCTGCCACGGATCTCAAAGGCCAACTCCCAAGTAATGGGTTTTGGAAGATCAATAACCAAGTTGTTCCCAGACTTGCTGAAGCAGGTTTTACATTTATAATGTAAAAAACAAAGGGCTCAAGGAAAGAAGAGAGTTTGTCTAAAGAGAGCTAGATTACAACATTAAACCTTTAATTAACCTGATGGCTTTGACTTAAGAAAATCAATGGAGTTTTCTCACTTGTAGGAAAGAATAAATTTAATATTTTATGTGCAAATATTTATTTACTTAGGTTTTCTATGATAGCATGCAGTTTTGTTGTTGGACACCTGTTGGGTTCATTTTCTCTTCAAAGTTTAAAATTGAAAACTTTTTTTCACTGGAAATGTGATATTTGGAACAAGATTTTAAATAGAACTTAAAATTTAAAAAAAAGGAAAACCTTTATAAGAAGTGAAACATCTAGTGTTTTGATTTAAAAAGCCGTGTGTGCATGTGTGAGTGTGTGTATGTGTGCGTGTGAGAGAGAGAGTGTGTGTGTGTAGGGAGTTAGGGGGCATGAAATCATTTTTTCACGGATATAATTAGGTTCAAATTTGTTCCTTTGGGAGACTTGAATTTCCCTGTTTAATAGTTTATTTCTACAGGACTTCACTCAGCAACAAGGTACTGCACTAGTTACTTTGAAAAGACTCAAAAGAGGCGCTCATCTGTGCTTCTAATTCAATTAATTTAATCTCTCTAATGCTCGGCTAGCTATGGCTACACCTTCCTGTTCAATGTTCACGGGCACAGACAAGTTACTAGTAAACAGCACGAATTAAACCTGCCAGCAGCAGAGACACCTTAAAATTCTCCCTCCATCTCCATTCACTGGCAGGGATTTGATCATCATCTCAAGAGCTTGCACGTCTACACATAGATTTTCCTTTTGCTCCGTCCTCCAGCCTAGCTTTATGATTCCAACATTAGTGTGCATAAAAAAAATTCTGGTTAGGATTGAATAAATCAGGTTTAGTTGTAGGAAATATAAACTATTCTGGCTTTATTTGGCAGAAATTCAGGGAATCAGGTGTTTACAGCCTCACTGGAATGCCTGGAGGACCAGATTCAAGGCTACACAAGAGGGGTAGCTCCCGGGGCCATATTGGCATAAATGCACAAGTAATTTGAAGGGCAAGGCCTTACCTTTAATGGGTAAGAGAAAGGCAAAAATAACTATAGACACTTGTATGTTAATGATTGACTTTGTTCCAAAACAGACTAAAGCAGAAAAACGAGTAATCCAAGTGAGTGTACTTGCCACCATTTTGATGTAACAAAACTGCCGTGGTGGGAGTTGGCTGACCCTTTTGCCCCGGAAATGGAATGACTTGGCTACGTGGTCACCATTTCTCAAGGCAGGGAGAGAGCAGAAGAGCATGAGTTAATCTCTAACTGGGAGCGAGGCTTTTTACAATATTTTGGAGGGAAAAGCACAGGACTAGTAATGGTGTGTAAGGGAAGGTAATGGAAGGAAATAGTCCTAAAAAGTATTTTTTATGGTACTTGGGAAATGCACATAAAGACCTTGAAGTTATTTTGAAATTATGCTTTGGTTGTTGAACATTTTTTAAAACCTAAATATTACTCTGAGCTGGGCCATGTGGATTATGGCTTTGATCTATTTACAGAAATAGGACCACAGACCTCATCCTTAATGATTTTTACATCTACTCCTCAACACCTCAATAGCACCCTCAGTTGTTTTTGATGGATAATTCATGTTTATGTGAATTTTCACATCACACAGGGCAACCTGAGCACATGGCTACTGGGCAAAGTGAACTGGAGGAGGTAAGCCCTAAAAAGCGAACTCAACCCTGAGTTCTCCTTGATGTCCTCTCGTTGATTTCAAAACCGGCTATATTATTTTCAGCTGTGTATTCCAAGTATTGTGATAGGCGCTGGGGGGACAAAATGATAAAGACAGCTGTTGGCATTCACGGAAGCTAATAGTTCAATAGAGGAGCTAATAAAACTTTCATTTATCTAGTGGTTCAAGTAGTCAATACCAGGTGCCCATACACTGGGCCCTGTGGCTGTAATAATAAAGAAGGCAGGCATGGCTTCTGCCCTCATGGAGCTTATAGCCCAGTGCGGGAGACAGACTGTAGACCAGGTGATTACCACCAAATGAGTTGTGGGTCACCAAAGACTAAGTATAGGTGTAATGAGAGCACAAAAGAGGGGCAATTCACCTGGTCAATAGGCTTTCAAGGTCATAAGCTCAATCAAGGCCTTCAGGAGGAATCAATATATATGCTGAGGCCAGAATAATAAGTAAAATTAGTCCAGGAAAAGGGGAACGGAGAGGGTAGAGAAGTGTATTGAGTAGAGGAAACGATATTTAGGAAGCTCCTGGCTAGTGTCAGCTGAAAGGAGCAGCATCTCTTTGTGGACCTTACCTGGTCCCCTTTTTGGCAGAGACTGCTAGTTATCCCTCAAGATATGTTTTTCCCTTCTCTATTAATAGAATCCTGGACTTTCAGCTGAGCACATGGTCACCAGGAATAAAGACTACATTTCCCACCCTCTCTTATAGCCGGAGGTGATCAGGCCACTTGGTATTAGCCAGCGGAATGTAGTGTATGTAGTGACTTCAACTTCTAGGAAAAGTCCACAGAAAATACACTCTTCTTCTTCTCTTTTTTCCTCCTCGCTGACTGGAGCTGGTGCAGCCATCTTGGGCCATGAGGATATGCCATTTGTTGAGAGTGACTGAGCAACAGGTGGAAAGAATCTGCATTCTTGATGGTCATAATAGAGCAGCCAGATCCATCTTGGATTTCTCACCTTCACGTTTGAGAGAAATAAACTTAAGCCTTTTTAAAGTCACTATTATTTGGGGTTTTCTATCACTGACCCAAAATAATCCTATTGAATCCATTTTTTGTTGCCGTATCCACTTCCAACTGGCTTCTGAAAAAGCAATCATTCCATTTCTGACTCTTTATTATAGGCTGACCTGATCTGCTTGGTAATGAGCTACGATGGTCTTCCTAGGTGAAGGCTTGAGCTGTTGAGAACAGGGCTATGGTCTTTGGGATTTTTCTCTTAAATTAAATTGTATTTTGTTTCAGATATTTGCCCCAATCAACATACACGTTCAATACCTTTGCACTTCCATTGTCGCCCTTCTCCTTCCTTTCTCTAAGGTAAAGCAAGGAAGTGAGCAGTGGTGATGGTAGTGCTGGTGGGTGTGAGTTAGGTCAATAAACAGGCAATCTAGAATACCAGACTCAGGAATGAAAGAGGAATGGGATGAGATTGGGAGAGTTGGTTGGTATTGCTAAATCGAATAGATGAGGGACCGGCCCAGTGGCACAGCGGTTAAGTGCACACAGTCTGCTTCGGTGGCCCGGGGTTCGTTGGTTCGGATCCCGGGTGTGGACATGGCATCGCTTGCCAAGCCATGCTGTGGTAGGCATCCCACATATAAAGTAGAGGAAGATGGGCATGGATGTTAGCTCAGGGCCAGTCTTCCTTAGCAAAAAGAGAATTGGCAGCAAATGTTAGCTCAGGGCTAATCTTCCTCAAAAAAAAAAAGAAAAAAAAAGCCCCAAATAGATGATAGCACCATTTCCAGTGAACATCTTCACTGATTACCCTTTTTTTAAAAAAACCTTTTTACTTTAGAATTTTTAGATTTACAGAAAAATTGTGGGGATAAGTACAGAGTTTCTATATATCCCACATCAATTTTCCCCTCTTACTAACATCTTATATTAGTATGGTACATTTGTTATGGTTAATGGATTGATATTGACTCATTATAATTAACTAAAGTCTGTGCTTTATTCGGATCTCGTTGGTCCGTTTTCTGTTTCAGGAACCCATCCAGGACACACATAACATGAAGTCGTCCTGTCTCCTTGGCCCCTCTCGGCTGTGACAGTTTCTCAGAATTTTCTCATTTTTGAAGACCTTGACAATTTTGAGGCACACTTGTCAAGCATTTTGAAGAATATCGCTCAAGTGGTATTTTTCTCTTTATTAGACTAAGGTTTTGGATTTTGAGGAAGACCACAGAGGGAAAGTGCCATTTTCATCACATCCTCTCTAGTCTAAGTACTATCACTGTTTCTCACTGTTGCTGTTGATCTTGATCACCGGGCTGAGGTAACATTTGTCACTATAAGTTTACCTGTATTTCCCCCATTTCCATACTGCACTCTTTTTAAGGAAGTCACTATGTGCAGCCCACATTTCAGGTGTAGGGAGTTATAATCCACTCCTTCAAGGGTAGAGTACCTACATAAGTTATTTCGAATTGCGCATGGAGATTTTTCTCCTCTCCCTCATTTAATTCTTACCTGTGTATTCAACTATTTTTATCAGCATGAACTCATGGATATTTATATTATGCTTTGGGTTATAATCCAATACTGCTTTATTTTGTCACTCAAATTGTTCCCTTGGGAGCTCTTTCCATTTGTTCCTGGGCCCCTTTGACTTTCCACCATCAATGTGGTTTTTTTTAACACAGTTCTTTATTTCCTTTTTTGTTTTGAAATGTAAATGACATAACATTATATTCATTTCAAGTGTACAATGTAATGATTTGATATTTGTATATATTACAAAACGATCACCACAATAAGTCCAATTAACACCCATCACTATGCATAGTTACAACATTTTTTTCTCATTATGAGAACTTTCAAGATCTGTTCGCCAGCTACTTTCAAATATGAAATACGGTATTATTAACTATAGTCACCATGCTGTACATGACATCCCCATGGCTTACTTGTTTTATAACTGAAAATTTGTACCTTTGACCCCCTTCACTTGTTTCATTTGCTCCCCAGCCCCACCTCAGGCAACCACCAATCCATTCTGTAAATCCATGAGCTCAGTTGTTTTGTTTTTTCAATTCCACATATAAGTGAGATCATACCATATTTATCTTTTTCTATCTGACTTATTTCACTTAATATAATGCCCTCAAGGTCCATTCATGTTGTTGCAAATGGCAAGATTTCATTCTTTTTATGACAATAATATTTTATTGTATACATGTATATACCACATTTTCTTTATCCGTTCATCCATTGATAGACATTTAGGTTGTTTCCATATCTTGGCTATTGTAAGTAATGCTGCAATGAACATGTGGGTGCAAAGGTCTTATCAAATTGGTATTTTCATTTTCTTTGAATAAATACCCAGAAGTGGAATTGGTTGATTATATGGTAGTGCCATTTCTTAATTTTTTGAGGAAACCTCATACTGTTTTTCATAGTGGCTGCAACAATTTCCATTCCCACCAACAATGCACGAGGGTTCCCTTTTCACCACGTCCTCACCACCGCTTGTTGTTTATTGTCTTTTTGGTGATAGACATTTTAACAGATGTGAGGTGATATCTCATTGTGGTTTTCATGGCATTTTCCTGATGATTAACGTTGTTGAATATCTTTTTAGGTGCTTCCCAGCCATCTTTATGTCTTCTTTGGAAAAATATCTGTTCAGATTCTCAGCCTACTTTTTAATCAGATTGGTGGGTTTTTTTTTTTTTTTGCTATTGAGTTGTATGAGTTCTTTATGTATTTTGGATGTTAACCTCTTATCAGAAATGTGACTTGCAAATATTTTCTCCCATTCTTTAGGTTGCCTTTTTGTTTTGCTGATGGTTTCCTTTGCTATTCATAAGTCTTTTAGTTTTATGCACACCCATTTATATATTTTTGCTTTTGTTGCTTTTGCTTTTGGTGTCAAATCCAAAAAATCAAAATCACCAAGACTGCTGTCATGGAGCTTACTGTCTATGTTTTCTTCTAGGAGTTTTATGGTTTCAGTCTTACATTCAAGTCTTCAATTTATTTTGAGTTAATTTTTGTGAGTGTTGTAAGATAGTGGTCCAGTTTCATTCTTTTGCATGTGGCTGTCCAGTTTTCCCAACAGTTATTGAAGAGACTATCCTTTCCCCACTGTATATTCTTGGCTCTTTTGTCATAAATGACCATATATGCATGGACTTATTTCTGGGCTCTCTGTTCTGTTCCATTGATCTACATGTCTGTTTTTATGCCAATACCATACAGTTTTGATTACCACAGCTTTATAATATAATTTGAAATCAGGGAACGTGATGCCTCCAGCTTGTTGATCTTCCTTAAAATTTATTCAACTAGGATCATTTGTGGTTCTATATGAATTTTAGGATTGTTTGTTCTATTTCTATGAAAAATGCTATTGAAATTTTAATAGGGATTGCATTGAATCTATAGTTTGCTTTCATCTGTCGCAAGGTATGTTTTAATTTCTCTTTTGATTTCTTTTTTGACCTATTGGTTGTTCAGTAGCATGTTGCTTAATCTCCACGAATTTGGGAATTTTTTGGTTTTCTTCTTGTAATTGATTTCTAGTTTTATACCATTATGGTTAGAAAAGATGCTCGATATGATTTCAGTCTTTTTAAATTTATTAAGACTTGTTTTGTGACCTAACATATGATCTATTCTGGAGAATGTTCTCCATGTGCACTTGACAAGAATGTGTATTCTATTGCTTTTGGATGGAATGTTCTGTATATATCTGTTAAGTCCATCTAGTCTAACGTGTTGTTTAAGGTCAATGTTTCCCTATTGATTTTCTGTCTGGATGATTTATCCATTCATATAAATTGGATATTAAAGTCCTCTACTATTATTATATTGCTGTCTATTTCTCCCTTAAGTCTTTTAATATTTGCTTTATACATGTAGGTGCTCCTGTGTTGGGTGCATATACATTTACAAATGCTTTATCATCTTGTTGGATTGACCCCTTTATCGTTAGTTAATACCTTTCTCTGTCTTTTATTAAGTCTTTATTTTAAAGTCTATTTTGTCTGATTTAAGCATAGCTACCCTAGCTTTCTTTCAGTTTCCATTTGCATTGAATATCTTTTTCCATCCCTTCACTTTCAGTCTCTGTGTGTCCTTACATTTGAACTGAGTCTCTTGTAGGCAGCATATAGATGGGTCTTGTTCTTTTGTTTATCTGTTCAGCTACTCCATGTCTTTTGTTTGGATAATTTAGTCCATTTACATTTAAAGTAACTATTGATCGATATGTACTTATGTCCATTTTGTTAATTGTTTGCTGGCTGCTTTGTAATTCCTCTGTTCCTTCTTTTTCTCTTACTGTCTTTATTTGTGATTTGATCATTTCCTGTAGTGGTATGCTTAGATTCCTTTCTCATTATCTTTTGTGTATCTACTATAGGTTTTGCTTTGTGGTTACAGTGAGGTTTACGTTAAAAAAAACTTATGTTTATAACAGTTTATTTTATTTTTAATGCCTTCCAGTAGTTGAGGGTGTGCCAAGACCTGTCAGTGTCCTAATGGGGAGGATCTCAGTCAGCACCTAGATTCGGGCTGATTGGAAGTCAGACACTCAAGCAGCAGCTTTTAAAGTATGCAAATAAATACAGTCCTGTGGGACCATAAGCATAAGCCCTACTGACTCCCAGAGCCAGGTGATCTGGAAGTGTCCCTTGGGTGGGGTTTACAAAGATTTGGGCCCCAGGTGAGTGTATATGCTCCTTTCTAGGAGATGCTGGTGAACTGTAGTGAGGCAGAGGGAGAGTGCTAAGATGGCGTCTGTGGGCCTCAGTTCTCTGAGACCACCTCTGTAGGCCCTAGGTGAGTGCCAAACCTGAAGCCTGTCCCTCAGGCCATAGCTCCAGGACAGCAAATGGGCCTTTTTCACAGAAAGACTGGGGGTGGTAGCCTGCCAAGTACTGTTTCTCTGATTATTTAGTCCCTTGGGACCCAGGAACACAAACCCCCTTGTCCACTAGAACCAGGCAATCAAGGAGTGTCCCCTAGGCAGCAGCCACAAAACTAGGGCACCAGATGCATGTAAGAGCTCCCCTCCAAGAGATACTGGTGCTCTGGAGCTTGGGCAGAGGAGAGTGTGAAGATGGCACCTACCAGTTGGCACGAGGCAGAGAGAGAGCATATAGATAGCACCCGCAGGAAGAAGGAGAAAGAAAAAAAGGCTTAGCATTAAAAAAAAAGGGATGATACCTGCTGGTTAGAGTGAGGAAAAGAGTGTGAAGATGGTGGCGGCCAGCAGGTCCCCAAATGTGTGTCAAATCAGGGGTCTCTCCTCAGGCCAAGGCTCCAAGACAAGCAAAGGAGTCAGTGTCTCAGCCAGAAAGACCGGGCGCCCCTCCACCTACCGCTTATGCTAGGCCCTGGGGCAGGAGAATCCAGGCACAGCCCTTTAAGGGCAGTTTCTCCATTTCGTGGGTCTCATGGACACGAGCCCTGTTAGTTTTCAAAGCTAGATGTTTTGGGGCCTTGTCTTTCAGGTATAAGTCTTAAAAGTTGGGGTACCTGATGTGTGGTTCAAACCCTTCATTCCTCGGGGAGAAGCTCTGGGTCCTGACTATGAGTTGCTGCGCTGGGTGTGGGGTTTACAGCAAGATTGTGTCCCGGCCTCTCCTACCCGCTTCCATGTGACCTTCTCTCTCTTTTGTGCGATGTGTGGGAGTGGCCCGGGAAGTTTTTAGGTTTTCTCAGAGGAAGTTGTTCCATATGTAGCTGCAGATTTGGTGCAGCTCTTAAATGATTTTTTAAAAATTTGCATACATTAAGGTTCGTTCTTTGTGCTCTATAGTTTTACGGTTTTGACAAATGTGTGATATCGTATGCCCACCATTATAGTAACATACAGAATAGTTTCACCATCCTAAAAAACTCTCTACGCTTCATCTATTCAATCCTTGTCCCCACCTCCTGAACCCCTGGCAACCTCTCATATTTTTTACTATTGCTATGGTGTTGTCTTTTCCAAAATGTCATATAATTGTAATCATACAGTATGTAGCATTTTTACAGTGGCTTCTTTCACATAGCAATATGTAATTAATATTCATCTGTATCTTTCGATGGTTTGATAGTTCATTTCTTTTTACTGTTGAATAATATCCTGCTATACGGGTATACCACAGTTTGTTTATCCATTCGCCTATTGAAGGATATCTTGGTTTCTTTCACTTGTTGGCAATTATGAATAAAGATACTGTGAAGATTCATAGGCAAGTTTCTGTATAGAGATAAGTTTTCACATCCGTTGGGTAAATATCTAGGAGCATGATGCTGGATTGTATGGTAAGAGTATGTTTATCTTTGTAAGAAACTGCCAAACCATCTTCCAAAGTGGCTGGACCATTTCGCATTCCCACCAGCAATGAGAGAGAGTTCTTCTTGCTCCATAGCTTTGCCACCAGGCAGTATTGTCAGATTGAAAAAAAAAGAAAAAAGCAGAACTATTCTAATAGGTCTACGGCGGTAACTTATTGTGTTCAATATGCAGTTTTCTAATGACAAATGATATTGAGCACATTTTCATATGCCGTCTTGCCATCTGTATATCTTCTTTGGTGAGGTGTGTATTAACATCTTTCAATGACCTGATCAACTTTTCAGACTCTGTAAATCTGCCTTTGCTTGCTACTGTGGCCCTTGTCTGATTTTATTATTGGCCAAAACACAAAATTTTGAGATGTACAAGAGTGTTATGCACTTAATTGAAATGAACAAGTAGAAAGAACCTGTTTGTAACCTGATGGTCTGAAAGAAAGAATAGGTGCTGAAATTTAGTTTTTGAACCCAAAAGTAAAAAAGGATATGGATCTAAGGTAGGTAAGACTTAGAAAGATCTCGTGGTGATCCCAACACCTTCTTTTCTCAGTCTCTGTCATTTTTGTATTCCATGGCATTTATGTGCCTGTCAGTTGGGGATCACTTGGCCATGAATTATGATGGCCAGAAGAACCATTGTGGGTGCATATAGTCCTGACTCAAGACTTAAGCAGTTCTGGGACACGAACCGTCTCCCCTGAGAAGATGTCCAGCACTGAGGAAATTATTTCGAATGGCCTAAGTATTGTCCTTCCTTTCATATTTGTAGCGATTCTAGCGTTTGGCGCATTTTCACTCAGTTCTAGTTTGATGGATTGACTTGCTTAAAACCTGGCAGGACTATGCAAGCTCCCTGGCAGTGATGAGGCTGTGGCTTTCCATGTAGAATACGGGCTGGGTGGCAGAGGAAACTCTGGGCATGCTGCTTCACTGAGACTTGTAAACAATAATTAAATGGACTTATGCATCCTAATTCTGCTGTTTCATTTCCTTTTGCAAAACACATAAAGGAGTTTTCATTCTGGATAATAAACGACAAAAATCATAGCACTCTGCATTTAAACCAAATGAGCTCAATGAGAGCATACAATTCTTGCAATTACAATTTTACTGTTTTGCATGTATTTACAATAGAGGAAGAAAACAAGGAAACACAAGCTTCTTGGTATGCTGAGAGCTGGGAGCCCATAAAAAGCTTTGTGGGACCTCTGGTTGTCCCGTCATTTGAACCCCCGTCCCAGGTCTGCCTGCAACTGGTTCTATGACCTGGGACAAAGCTCTCACGACTTCGCCATTAGTCCCTCTGTTCAAAATGAGTAACTGGAGGCAGATGATATCTGACTTACCTTCAGATGCAGTATATGATGATAATAGATCCTAATGCTGAAGGTTTTGTGCAAAGGGGAGAGCAGAAGAGCTCATGGTGGGACACCCGTTAACTGCCTCATGAACCTTGTGTTGACTCTAGTTGGCCACCAGTGCACAGCTGCAAAGTAGCTGTATCTATAGCTCAGAGTCCTTTATAAAGCAAATTTCTGTAAATTGAACCTTTCTCTCCTATTGACAAAATTTCAGGGATGTCTTCCCTCGGGAAAACAGTGGCTCCTAGAGCAATAAAAATGATACTCAAGGATATAAACAGTTTTAACAGCAGTATTTAAAGAGAACAGATTGAACAATATATCTTTGATATTATTGTGCTTTGCATTAAACTGGATTTGTGTTAAGGCAGTAATTGTATAAGTTTATGGAAAGAATTTCATTTCTTTTGGCTATAGTCTAAGGTTTTTCTTTTTTTTATGCAAATATAGAATTGTTACCTCTTAATAATACCTGGCCATTATATCACATTTACCTACCTTGTTTCTGTATTGTTTAGTGCTCATGACAGGCAAAGGAGAAACAGTGCATGTGATCATGAATGACAGGGCTGGAAAAGCTCTCAGAGACCATCGAGTTTAGTCCTCTTATTGTACTGATGAGGAAACCAAAGTGAGACAGATGAAATTATTTGCACAAAGTCACACAAATAATTAGATTGAGTTGAACCTACTACAAATGATTATTCCCAAGATCAATAGTGAGGAGCGTCAGCCCCCTCAGAGTCAACCCAATAAAATATATTCACAGTGGATGGAATTATCCATCTGAGGGAACAGACCAAAAGATGACATACAAGTGACTGAGAAGTTTGTGAAAATGCAATCAAGGTGGCCTGCATTTTTCAGGAGGTAGGACAGAACAATGACTGTAATGTAGTAAGTGGAGATGTGATCAATTATGTATGGAGGGAAAAAGACTGTAAGGAGAGGGGAATGGTTACTAGAGCTAGCATAGGAAGCCAAGAGTTAGATGTTGACAGTGTGTGTCCAGTACCTTCCAGTGGCAAAAATCAACTCTTACTGCTGGTCAGGGAAAGTCCATGAATTCTTACTCTGACCTTAAGGAAATTACCTCAAAAAATGTCCACCCCTTTGTTCTGAACCCATACTCCCAATATCTCTATCTAAGGCTCTACTGATGAAGGATCTGGACCAATATTAGTTCCCATTTTCCATTTATGTGGAGGTCAAAAGCAAATGTGACGAAACCAAATTCTTAAATGAGAGGACGTTAATGATTGAACCAAAGGGTTCCTTGACTTTGCAAGAATACTCTATCAATCAGCAGAAAATTTCAGTGGCTTCAGAGGCCAGAGGCCAGCCTAATATTTGCCTTATTTGATGTTCTATGTATATTTGTCAGTTGGGTCATTATGCAATCTTCAGAATGCAGTCAGAAGGGCAGGTTGTAAGTTAGTATCTGATGATCGGGTGACATGAGAATTTATCATCCTTGACCCTGATGAGGTCAGTAGAGTCTTTGTTTAGTCCAGAGTTGTAGTTTCTACTGAAGTCATTTAAAATGGCCAGGTGCTTATCCATTGGCCAGTCCATTCATGTAAATGGAAGTATTCCTCCAATTGCTCCTGAATCAGTGAGCGGGATGCTGATGAAATCACCTACTGGCAAGTCCTCAGAGGGCAGAAAAATCCAGGTATTTTGAGCATCACTAAGCATCTCAGATCCTGGAGGAGGCAGGAAATTAAGATGGATAAAGGAAAAGAACATGTATGTTAGTATAAAGGGAAACACATTCCTGTTTTCTATTTTACTGAGTCTCCAGTGTCTCCCTGGACTGAGACCAAGGTAATTTTTGTGATTCCTGGGGCAGGTTGGGCATGCCATCCCAGGCATTTAGAATTGCAATGGTCAAGTTCTGTAGGCACCTAGCATTGGAAATGAAACTTTCAGTCTGTGATACAGCAACCTTTTGATGCCTCTGGCTTCTGAATTGAGAAGGAGAGGGACCTAGGTAGGAATAAGATTTCTAGTGATTAGATCAGGGTAAACCCCCTTGGAAACTAGCGGATTGGCTTGTGGCATGTGCTTCAGTCCCTTACGTTTGATTGGCATGAGATGCTTTCCCATGTCAGCAGCTCTGGGACTTTGGTCATGCTTAGACTCAGACCCTGGATTACGGCCCACCCACTCAAGAAGCCTCTTAATAGAGAGCTTTCTACTCCTCTTCAGGAAATCTCCCTGCTTTCCTCATTGACTCTTCATTTCGTCCATCTAATTGCCCCGACTTGCCACTCAGGCTTCCTTTTTCCCAACCGTGCCCCCAACCCTCTTATACAGGCAAGTTTATTTCAGTGTCTAGCTCTGGATGCCAACCATTCTAGTTGCTCACTTAATCTGTCTACACTACCAGATTCTTCCAAGGCCCCTTATATGTAGATTCTTATAGTGTGGCACTTTGTATCTTCTTGATCTTCAGTAATTGTTAATTGAACAAAGTGAATCAAAATCAAGCAAAGAAAAAATCAAACAGACGAAAATGGCCTGGACTAAACGGCTGATGGATGTAAACCTGCCATATAAGTCAAAGCTTTATTGTCTTGAGAAGGTAAGCAAAAAAGGAGGATAAAAAGGGAAAAGGAGAAGAAAGAAGAGGAGTTATTGCCAGACACTTATAATTCAGTCTTTGTATAAAGGTAAGTTCTTTATTGGTGTTGACTTTGCTTGTGAAATAAAAAATAATAAACAATTCTGTTTGAAGTAGTCCACAGTAATTATGGCAGGATGATTGGGCCAACAATAGAAATCAAGAAACTTGTAGTTTCAAGCATAGCTGTTGATTATCCAGTTTGACCTGGGTATGTCCTGGTGAAGTTTTTCGTGGCGGCATCCATTCTGTCCAGCATGATATCTGTCTGATTGGGCAAGGCCTTGGCTGTCTTGTCTATTACGTGTTTTAATGTCTTCCCTAGTTTTGAATAAAATGTACTTTGTCTACACCTTTCTTTTAGAGAAGGCAGCTAACATTTATCGATGACCTACTGTGTGCCTTCATTTCCTCTTCATAGCTTCCCTATAAAGCAGGAGGTATTAGCCTCAGCATACGAATGAGCAGCTGAGGGTTCTGTAAAGTCAAATATTGGCCAAGGTCACACCTGGAAGAGGCCAAGTAAGAGCTGAAACCAGGCCTGGTCAGCTTAAACTCTTTTTACTCCTCTCCTCAAATAATCACTTCCCTAATCTTTCCCTCCCTTTTAATGGAGGTCCAGAGTTAGGAACTCTCATAAAATTACACACCTCAGCTTAACATCTATATTTCATGCTACCTCAAACGAGGCATAAAGCAAAGGCATTAAGCAAAATCATAGTCCAAAAGCTTTATGGGTAAAGCCACTATATTGTTTGTGTCTTTGGAGTGTTTATCCTAACCATTATCTCTCTAGTTAGAAGAGAAAAACCAGAAAGACAAAAAGACCTTCCCGAGACAAGTAATGTGACTACTGCTTTCTTCATTGCCTTTCTCTCTTGGTCTCTCCTCGTGTGCTTTGCTGAATTGTTTCAGGCCTACTCCTTGAATCATGAGGTAATTTTGTGACAGTGACTGTAATTGTGCAGTTTATTTAATCTTTTACATTATTTATATTTTAAACTTATCACAGTCTACCCTCAAGTAATATTATGGGACCACGCACAGTGCAAGAATCCTATAACAGTGTACTTCCAGTTCTGCACCCCCCTCAATCTTTTGAGCTATAGTCATCATACAGTTTTACTTTTATGTATGTTATAAATGCCACAGAACAAAGTCATTCAGTTTGCTTTAGACGGTGAATTTTCTTTAAGAGCTATTAAAAGTAAGAAAAAATTATATTCGCCTTTATTTCAATCATTTCCAGATCTCTTCATTTCTTTATGTAAACACAAGCTTCTGTCTGGGATCTTATTACTTCTGCCCGAAGAACTTCCTTTGCAATTTCCTAGCACACATGTTTGCTGGCAACAAAAGTTGTCATTTCATTTGCTAGTCTTAGAAATCCTTTGTTTTGACTTCATTTATTTATTTATATTTTTAAAGATTTTATTTTTTTACTTTTTCTCCCCAAAGCCCCCCGGTACGTAGTTGTATATTCTTCGTTGTGTGTCCTTCTAGTTGTGGCATGTGGGACACTGCCTCAGCTTGGTGTAGATGAGCAGTGCCATGTCCGCACCCGGTGATCAAACCAACGAAACACTGGGCCGCCTGCAGTGGAGCGCGCGAACTTAACCACTCAGCCATGGGGCCAGCCCCTTGACTTTATTTTTTAATAAACTTAATTTTAGAGTAATTTTGGATAAACAGCCAACATATGAAGATAGTACAGAAAGTTGCCATATCCTCCATACCAAGTTTCTCTTATTATTAACATCTCACATCAGTCTGGTGCATTTTGGTATAACATTGATACATCATTATTATCATTATTTACATATAAAGGTTACATGCAAATATAAAATATACAAAAAGCATTATCATTATTACATTTTATGGTACATTTATTAAAATTAATGGATCAATATTAATTATGCTATCATTATGGACTAATTTCCTCAGTTTTTACCTAACGTTCTGCGATCTCTATCCAGAACACCACATCACATTTATTTCACCTGTCTCTTTAGGTTCCTCTTGGTTGTGATATTTTCTCAGACTTTTCCTGATTTTCATGACATTGACAGTTTTGAGAAGTTCTGGTCAGTTATTTTGTAGAATGTCCAACAAGTGGGATTTCTCTGATGTTTTTCTCATAATTAGATTGGGGTTGTGGGTTCTTTGGAGGCACAGCACAGAGGTGAAGTGCCATTGTGATCACATCATATCACACCAAGAGTACACGCGATTAATACAACTTACCACTGTTGCTGTGGACCTTGAGCATGGCTGAGGGAGTGTTGGTCAGGTTTCGCACTATAAAGTTGCTCCTATTTTCCCCACGTACTCTTTTCAAGGAAGTCACCACTTCAGGCAGCCCTCACTTCAGTTGTGGGGAATTATGCTCCACCCCTTTGAGGGTAAAGTAGCTACATAAATTATTTAGAGTTCTGCACAGAGATTTGTCTCTTCTCCCCCACTTATTATTTACTTGTGTATTCAAACACTGATTCTATCAGTATGGACTCATGGCTGTGTATTCCACCCTTAGCTTTTGCCTCTTCCCACGTGCTTGTGGCCCAGATGGTATCTCCAGGCTCTTGCCCCTCCTCCAGCATAACACTGCTGTTGCTCCTTCCTCAGTTTTAACCTCCTAGTGAGGGTAAGAAGGTCTTTGTTGTCCTGGTCCAGCCTCACATTTACATGAGCCTGTGTACCTGGGCCCCGGAAGTGACGCTTTCTTTGCATTCCTGCCTCCTCCTCATGGGAACCCGTCTCTGACTTGTGTCTGTTGCTGGTCTTAGGTGGGAATTTCCTGCCTCACCTTCAACCATAGCAGACCTCTGCTTAATACAGGATTTTGACTCAGGACGGTTTCTAGTTCTTCCTGGGTGTGGAGGTTTCGTCTCCCATCTCCCATCTACAGTAGTTCTCTGCCCGTGCCCTGGCAGTGACAAGGTTTCTTGTCCTTCTCCTAGCAACTTAAGGCCTTTATTTTGTAGGAAAGAGAGGTCTGGGGAAGTGGAAGGAGCTTTATTCCTTCCCCTTAGTGGCCACTGATCACCCCCTGCATTGGGATTCTGTACCAAGGGGGAGTTTCTCTGGGATCCTTTTCTATCCCCAGGATTTCTTGTGAGCCTGCAGTAGAGGGCTATGGGAAATAGCTTGTGCGTGAGAATGGATTCCTCTTGTGTCTGGGGCCCCTAGCTATCGCAGACTGACATGCTGGTCTACAATTAACCTCTAAAGATTAATTAAAATTTGAACAGATTTATTTTTACCCCATTGTATGGTGGCTGCCTCTTCTGCCCATGCTCTGCCACAGGTGAGATAGTTTGTGTGTTCCATTTCTCTTGGATGGGACTTCTCTCTCCTTGCTCACTTACTGGCCTGCATTTCATTCCTGAAGATGGGGACAAAAGTGAGAAGATGCACATGTCTTGGTTTTTATTTTCATGTTCACTTCTTCATATTGAATCTAATTGTCTTAACAAATGTGCTGTTTCCCTATAATATTGTGATTTACCTGAAGTGTCTTCCACACTCATCATTTTTTTTGGCCAACTTTGTAGAGGAATTTCTTGAGTATCAATAGATTAGGCTTCATGAAAAAAGTCCTTCTGTACTTGTACAGACTCACACACAAGGTAGAGAAGGAAATGCCCATGGGCCGTGCAGTGCAGGTGTGGCATCTCCCTCGAGAGGGACACACGGTACAGGGTAGAGTGAGCATTGGGTCAGAGATCCAGAATTAAGGTGTCTGCTTCTTCTAATTGTTGTTGGAAAAAAATTACCTGCTAAGTGCAAAATAGATATCAATTCTTCTACTACAAGATTACATTTTCATGCAAAATCAGTTCATGAATGCATAAGAATGAGATGAAGACTTGTATATATGACTTAAGTAGTTTTATATGTAGACACCTGAGTGTAGGAAGGATGTATATGAATGTGATGACTGGTCTGAGGGACAGGCTGTAGATAGGGAAGGGAACGGGTACGGGTCAGAATACAATTTCTCCTAGCTATACAGGTGGATGGTGACTATTGATGTGTTATCATTTCAAACTCCTTTCTCCCATTGTTATCTATCTTGACCTCTGAAATTCCCCTAGAGGTGACATCACCTGCTCTCCTAAGGTTCAAAGTGTAAACAGATGTGATAGAATGATCATGGAATGCAGGGTCGGTAGGCTTGGATCTGAGTCCTAACTCTACCACTTTCTAATTTGTAACTTGCATCAAGTTTGTTAACTTTTCTGAGCCTGTTTCCTCATCTGAAAAAAAATCTCAATCTTGCAAGAGAAATAAATCAAATTATGGATGTGAAAAAGTGCTCTTCAACTCTAAATTTTGTAAAAATTTTTATTTTTATTATGGCATCACATTCTAGTCCCTTGGAATAGGTGGGCCAGGGTAATAGATATTCGGTTTCTAGAATAAATGTTCTCTCAGTGTTCAAATGTGCTCCCTCCCACAGTGAGTATATAAATTTGATCAGTAGCTTAGTTTGTTAATCTGTGTCTTGAGATATTTGTCTAAGATGATTTTCTTTTCTTACAAGCAGAGAAATGGTAAGTTAGAAAGCTGTAGGATTGCACACTTAAAACAGTAGTCAGTGGAGGAAACATGAACTCTATACGGCTACTGCAGAGGCGTAGCAAAAGCCAGAATATTGGAAAGCAAGGAGCTATAGCTTGACAAGAAAACGTATTGGTGTGTTTTCAAAGGACTTCCTAGTCCCAAATTTACCTTGCGGCTGAACGGTTTTATGGTGTGAAGATTAATTTTCTCTGCTGTTTTTAAGTAACCCTCCTGTTTTTATCTTCAGTCCAGCTCCATGCTGGTTGAAACTAAAATTTCCAGTGTGCAAACAATAAATGAGAACTGTGGCCACAAATCCAATACTACACTTGAGGTGCCAGTGGTGCCATGAAACTTTCTTCACAGCTTGAGTGACTGTTTTCTTTGTTCATCATTTTCACGGGTTCGCATTGATGTTTGTATATTTCTATCTTTTCTTCCTTTTGATCAGGAGAGTATTAAAATTGAGAGGAGTGTGTGTGTGTGTACGCGTGCACAAGTATACATGCACAATATGCATGGACATCTACGTTGGGAGACAAAATTGACATCAGTCAAGCATTGAAATTCCTTCTTTTATTCCTTCTTTTATCTTTTAATTCAGCCCCAAAGAACTTTGTTTATGCCTCAATATATCATCTCTTAAGCTTACCTGTCTATCCCCCCAGAAAAATATATGTAGGGTTAGAGAAAACCTTATCTTTTCAGTGTATCATCAAAGGACCTAGAAAATTGTTTTGTATGTAGCAAATGCTAACTAAATAGTGTGGCCATAAAATTTATCACCCAAACTGGAATAACTTTGTCCATTATAATTTACAAAAAAACCAGAATTTAAGAAGGACTTTCTGGGAAAACCGGGGAATATGGTTACCCTTCAGCAAACACTTGTTGATTTTGAATAGATTAAACAATTTATGACCTCTGTCATGGTTTGATCATTATAAGAGAACAATTTTTTTTGGTGAGTGTAAACAGTTATCCCGAAGATCTGTCTTAGTCAAGCTTCTTTCAAATGATAGAGACAGAAACTCATCTTTACTTACCTTAAGCATAAGAGGGAATTTATTGTTAGTTCAAGTACTAGGGAGTCCAGGGCATGACTAGTTCATGCATAGCTGGAACTGGAAGTTGACTGAATGGCAATCATTCCCTCTTTTTGTCTCTCCCACTCTCAATCTCTCTCTCTCTGTCTTTCTCTCTCTCATCGCTTTACTTGTCTCTGTTTATCTTCACATGTGGCCTAATTCTCCAATGTCACAGACAAGCTGTTTTCATGTGGTGGGAAAGATGATTGTCCTGTGGTATCAAGCCTAAGTTATAACACCTTTTGAGTCTCCAAAAAGAGATGTAACTTTTCTTGATAATGTTTTTTTCCTCCGGACCTAATGGAACACTCAACCTGCTTCCCCCCAGTCTGCATTTGATTGGAATAATAATGTGAACCAAATTTTATTGAACACTTAGGTGCCAGGTTTATCTCATTTCATCTTCACCACCACACTCCGAGATAGGTGTCTCTATTTTCCTCCATCTCATAGGTGAGGAAACTGAGGCTCAGGGATATTGAGTAACTTTCCCAAGATTACACAGCTAGGTTCAAAGTGCGGGTCTGGATTCAAACTACCCAAGTTTGAATCTCAAATACAAAATGAGCATGAAAACATAATTCAAAAAACATCATGAGCGTCAGTGAGACAATGGATTTGAAAGTTTTTGCAAATGGTAAATTACTCTATAAATGTGAATTGTATACAAATGTGAAGTCTGATGCAAGATATAGTGCTACAGCAGTGATTAATGGAAGGTGATTCTGTTCCCAGGGAAATTCAGCAATGTCTGGAGACATTTTCAGATGTCACAACTGGAAAGGCAGTTGCTGTTGGCATCTAGTGAGTCGAAGTCAAAGATGCTGCTACCTTGCACAGGACAGCCACCCATAATAAACAGTAAAGAATTATCTAGTCAATAGTGCTGAGGCTGAGAAACCCTTTGCTAGAGGAATAGAGATAACGTGAGAACCTTGGCTTTGAAAAGCTCGTGGTTTAGCTGGGGAGACAGACACGTGGGTATATATTAAAAATACAATGCAGCGGTTCAGTAGAGTTGGAGACATTCAGACTAATGAGAGAAGAGGGACACAGTCACCGTTATGCGCGATTTAAGGGCTGTTCTGTGAAAGAGAGAGAGGACTTTTTATGTGTAACCCTTAGTAGCAGACAGATTTCAGCTCCAGAGAAGATGAGCAGACAAGCTCCTTGAGGGTATGGAATGTGTCTCCTCCACTGTTACATCCTTACATCTAGGACAGTGTCTGGCAATGAAGTAAGCCTTAACTAATGCCTGTTAGATGGATAAATTAATGTACTCAAGCATCTGAGGACAGGTTAAACAGTTAGAATCCTGTCTCATTTGGAAATTCTTTGGTTTATGACGGTAATTCTCTAGGAATCAGAGGAAAGAACTCTTCTTGGTGGCTGGAGTGCCCAGGTAAGGCTTTGAGGAAGGGGAAAGATGGAGCCTCTCTTCTGCATCAGATAACATGACCAGAGATGTGGGCCTTACAATGCCAGAAGTGCAGTCTGCAAGGTGAGCCCTAAAGAGAATTCCGGAAATAGGAAGAGGACGATAGATGCATGACCCACTTGGAATGGGTATGATAACAGCAGCTATTTCTCTCCTGCCAATTTGTTTTCTGTGGAAACAGAAATGTGGCTGAAATGAGCAATAAGGGGTAAAAAATATGCATGTGTATATTAAAGGAATTACTGTCTGTTATTATCACTATGAATTAGTCATCGTGAACAGGTGTGGTAAATGGAAACCCTGGAACATCCTCTCTGCATTCATCTTTCACCGTTTCTCAAGCAATTGTTATCAAACACAAAAATAGAATGGTAGATTTAATTACTATTTCATGGGAAAAATGTCATATGGCCATAGTTACAAAACCCACCTACTGAAATTACAGTATCTGTATTTTTAGTAAGTGCAGTTGGAAATGGTGTAATATCTTTGTTCTACGCAAGAGGCTTGGCTGTTTTCATTGTGCAATATGGCACTTTATGATACCTATTGCTTACCCACTCAACATCCCCAAGGCCCTTGGGTTTTTATTAACTTGTAATCTTTGATTTTGCTGTGAATGTGTAGGGTTCTACAGTAATATATTTTTGATGTGCAAGGATGACTTGCTGATTGCACGTTGAAACAGTAGCCTGGGGCATGCCAAACTTTGTTTGATGTGAGCTGGTGTTTTCTGTAGTATCTAAATGAACAAAGACTGTTCTTGTCTTGCTCAATGTGCAGCAGGAGTGTACTTTGTTAAAAGATTGGAAATAAATGAAAATTAAAATATCCAAATATTGACATGCTCAAAGAACAAGGTGATGTGTGACTGGTGATTCCAACACTGGAGAAAGTGTCATTACCTAGTATTTTGTTATAAATGGTTTAGAATTTACAGATTTAATGCATAAGTCAAAATAAATATTAAATATATTTCAAACCAGAAATTTGTGAACACAGACACACACGCAACACATAAATTTTTGAAAATAAAATGTTATACAAGCATATCTATTTCTAATACTAAATATTAGCCATAATGGTACTCAGCATCCTTCAACTTCAGCCTTCAGCAGTTTTGATTCAGCTCCTTTGGTTGACCTTAAGGGTTGACTCTGCCCTTAGTCCCTATCTTCCCCCAGCCTTGGTGGATATATCTGCATGCTTTTCAGAGCTCCTCCCACCAGCTTCATTTTTAATCTTGATGATGATGATGATGATGATGATGATTAGTGTTGTGGTTATTATTATTAGGTAGAAAGTTAAGAGCAAATGGAAGGAGGCAGAGAATTGTGTGAACTCAGTGATATAAAGGGGTTGGGAAAGTTTGTGGTGAGAGCATTGAGAATGGGAGTGAGTAGGCAAGGAGAGGGAAGGAGATAAGGACTGAAGAGAGGACCAAGAAATATCAAGAAAGTTGTTGACCCATATTTGAAATAATGGTATTACACTGTCAAAAATTCTGGCATTGGTATGCTAAAATAGTGTAAGTTGAATTTTGGTCCAAACAAGATGTCGTAGACCCATTTTCTCTGCTCTTCTCTGATAAGCACAACTGCAAACCCTAGAAATGATGCAAGAGACGAGCAAAGGAGAGCTCTGTTAGGCGGTAAGAGGCAGGTGAGCTGGTTTGGGATCCTAGGTCTGGCAGAACAACATAGCGGCAGGGTGTTCTGCATCCTCTCCCCCAACATAAGAAGGTCACTTGATATGGCATTTCTTGACTCCTGATTTAGCAACAGAAGACAGCCCAGGGAGGCTTTTCTCCCCCTGGATTGAATGAAAGTCCTGCTGACAACATCAGGTAAGCCTGACACCACTTGTAAGAGGGGTAGATTAAAACCTCTGCCAAAAGCAAGAGGCCACTTTTCCTTCCCCAGCAAGACTGAGACTCCCCTTTTTCACCAAGAGGTGCAGAGGAAAGGTGGCAGAACTGGCAACAGAAACCCAGGTACAACAAGCTGCTCTGTCCAGGAAACCTCTTTGTACCTGCAGGCCCTTTCCTTCCTGATGTAACAACTCCAGGTGGGCCAGCAGAACCAGAAAAAGGGAGCCAGAAAAAGCAGAACCAGTTACACCAAGTGGCTTAGTCCAGGCAGCCTTTTTGTCCCCAAGACCCAAGACTCCTTTGCTCAGAGACACTGGAAGGCTGGAGGACACTGGTAAGGGGATCCCATCATACCCACTCACATCCAGAAACACCTGGTGGTCCCACTGGGGAACCTCCTTTAGCCCCCATCAGACAGCACCATCAGGGATCAGAGGGAGCCCCATCATCACCAGATAAACCAATCTGACCAAAATACAATCACAAAGCCTCTGAAATTGAACTGCCATTGAAACCAAAGCTCACGAAAGTAGGCCAATACCTGTGCACTAAGCTTCAATAGGGTGACTGCCTGCTAAAATATAATGTTTAAATAGGATCCAGGACAAAAATGTCCAGGCTACAACTGAAAATTATCCATCATATTCAAAATCAAGAAAATCTCAACCTGAATGAGAGAAGACAACTGATGCCAACACCAAGAAGAATCAGATGTTGGAATTATCCCACAAGGATGTTAAAGCAGACATCATAAAAATGCTTCAATAATCTATTACACATCCTCTTGAAATAAAGGAAAAGGTAGTCTCAGAAAAAAAATAGAAGTTATAGAAAACAACCAAAAGGATAATATAGAAGTGAAAACAGTAATAAAAATCAAAGCCTGCTGAATGGACTAAATAGTAGAGTGGAGGGCAGAATCAGTAAACTGAGGACGTAACAACAGAATCCCAATTTGGACAAAAAGAGAAAATGGACTGAAACAAAATGAATATAGCCTCAGGGATCTGTGGGTCAACAACAGAGGATCCAATATTTGTAACACGGGAGTCCCGGAAGGAGAGGAGAACGAGCGTGGTTAAAAGATTATTCAAGGGAACAGTGGTCGAAAACTCCCAGTTTGGCCAAAGATGCAAATTTACAAATCTAAGAAGTTGAATTAACTTAAAACAGGACAAACCCAAAGACATCCCCACCAAGATACAGCTTAATTAAACGTTGGAAAATTAAATACAAAGAAAAAAGCCTGAAAGCAGCCAGAGAGAAGCAATACATTACATATAGGAAAATACGTGGATACCAGGAGGAAATGGCAGAATATTTTTCAAGTGCCAAAATAAAAGAACCATCAATTGAGAATTCTATATCAAGTGAAACTATCCTTCAGAAATGAAAGAGGAATGTAAAGCTTCTTAGTTGAAGGAAAACTGCAAGAATGAAAATTTGTAACTAGCAGTCCTACTTTGAAAGATTGACTGAACAGGCTCTTCAAATTAAAAGGGAAAGATATGAGAAAGTATCTTAGAGCACCAGAAGGAAGAAGGAACAATGGAAAGAGCAGAAATACATACAATAGATTTTCCTTTTTCTCATGAAATTTATAAATCGTATTTGATGATTGAAATAAAAATTTTAAAACCATCTGATACTCAAGACAATGATATTTAAAAGTGGGAAAGATAAAGTAGACATCATAAAAATGTTTCAACAATCATTTGATGTGGTAAAATGTTGATCCCAGTAGTCTGCTTATAAGCAGTAGATTGTTGTAATTCATATATATATGTGGTATCAGTACACACCTATCTGACTGTTAGCATAAAAAATAGTAACTACACTAAATACTGGTGAGGATGCAGAGAAACGGGATCACTCATACATTGCTTACGGAAAGGTAAAACTGCATAGCCATGCCGGAAAATACTTTGGTAATTTTTTTTTTTTATAAAACTAAACATTCAATTACCATGTGACCCAGGGAATGCACTCTTGGGCATTTATCCAATGAAGTGAACTTAGAGTCACAGAAAAATCTGTACACAAATATTCATAGAAGCTTAACTTGTAATAGCCCTAAACTGGAAACAACCCAGATGTCCTTCAATGGGTGGATGGTTAAACAAACTGTGGTGTTACATACCATGCACGGCTACTCAGCAATGAAAGGAACAAACTATTGATACATGCAACAAATCAGATGGATTTCCAGGGAGCTATGCTTAGAGAAAAAAGATAATCCCAAAGGTGACATACTGCATTACTCCATTTAGATAACATTTCAAAATGACAAGAGTTTAAAAATGGAGGACAGATTAGTAGTTGCCAGGAGTAAGGCTGTGGGTGTGGGGGTGGGAAAGGAGGTGTATGTAGTTAAAAAAGAGCAACACAGGGGCCTTGTGGGGTTGGTGTTGTTCAGTATCTTTCCTGTGGTGGCGGCTACACAAACCTACACAGGTGATAAAAATGGATAGAACTTAATATACACACACAAACACACACATAAATACAAGTAAAACTTGGGAAATCTGAATAAGATTAGAAATCTGAATAAGAGAAATCAATGTCAATATCTTGGTTGTGATGTTATACTAGAATTTTGCAAACGTACAATTGATCTCTTTGTATTATTTTTATAATATATGCAAATCTACAAATATCTCAATTAAAACTTCAAGTAAAATAAAATACAAATTTTAAAAAGTCGTGGGTTATTAGAATGTCTCCAAACCAGTATAGAAACCACTAAGGCAGGCATTCGGCATGGCGGGAGTGTTGGAATCACAGTGGGGAGACCAATGTGATCTGGTGGGTGGGAAAGTGGTGGTAGATGTTGGGATCAGAATGGTATATAAAGGCTGACTACAAAGACCCTTGTACGCTCTGCGAAGGATGTTGGATTTTATCTGGTAGGCAATTAAGAGCCAACAGAGGTCTCAGTGGAGGGGAGGAGTTGGAGGGGGTAGGACTCTTTTTTGTGTAGGTACGTATCTTAAAATAGAACAAAGGACAGCAAACATGGATTTGAAAGGCATTTTGACCTTCCAGCTGCATGACTTTGAGCAAATCATTTAACCTGTTTTACGTTTTGTTTTCTCAGGTGCAAATTGGGTAAGAATATTCTCAGACTATTTTATAGGCATTGTGTAAGGATCGAAGTTTATCATGTGTACGAAAGTGTTTTGTCAACCATAGTGTGTATTTCTCATGTAATGGATGAATGTTGTCTCATTGGTACATATTTCCACGGTTCAATTAAGATTCTATTGTGTATGTCAGACTTGACATCATACATAATATGGCCGTTAATAAATGATTTGATGATTGTCTAATACAATAAGTGGTTTCATTTAATTTTTAAAGAAGTGTACAACGCCAATACACAGCCAATTTTGTTCCTCTCTTGTGATACTGGCATATGCAAGGGAACATTTGAATTTAAAGAAAATTAAAAGAATTCATCACATTTCTCCCTCTTGGCTGGAAAAATTTCTCTACTCTGATTTTTCACTTTGCTGCAATGAAGTTTCATGAGGGTTGCCGCACCACAGCAAATGTATGTTGCTTATTTCCACACATAACAGATTACACTTTCATTAACACTCCAGCTACTGCATTTCTCTTCTGGCTTTTTAACATCCGTAAATTCATATCTTTACATGTCCTTGTTATATAGATTATGTTCTGCCATAGAAATGTAATCTGTTTTTAAATTCCAAAGTAATTTTAATGTGGACAAAGGCTTATTTAAGATAATTATATTGCAAAGTTTGTTTCCTATGTATGATTTTCTACAGTTATTTTTTTAATGCAGCCATATAACTATCCTTACCTCACAATCTTTATTTGTCAACCTTCCCCCATATCCCCTTTCTGTAAAATTAAGTCCTTTCTATTTATGTTCACTTCCTTGGGAATCTCAACTACTCCATCATGGGGGTGGCCCTAAGTTCTACATATGTAAATCTGGCCTCTCTCCCAGATGTTAATCAGACCTTTCCAGCTTCCACACGTTTCTGATGGCTACTCCACATTTACACCAAATGTACCAGAAGGACCCCATATTATATACAACACTCTATTCTTTTCCCACTTTCCAAATCCATTCCACTCCTTTAAATGATCAGCGTCACCTAGAGCTTCTCCTCGTCCAAATCAGACGTATCAGAATCATCTTGGGGTTGTCTTCCAGCTTTTTCTGCCTATCTTAATCATTTCCAATCAGTCATTAAAGTCCTCTTAGTCCACCCTTCCAGCAATCTCCCCAGCCCTTCCTTCTCCTCAATTACCATTGGTATAGTAGAGTTAATGCTCCTTTTACTGTACACCTGAACTTCTGTACTAGCTTCTCAAGTCTTCCAGCCTCTAATCTCTGCCCTGCTAAAATGTTTGCACTTTCTGCCACTCTGATGCTCAAAAACTTCAATGGATTTCTACTGCCAGGGTCATAAATTAAAAACTCTTTGGCTGGCTGTGATAGATTGAAGTACTGTTTCCAATTCTTCACGATAGGATTATAAATTCCAATCTTTGCAGGTAACTCTGCAGTACTTCTCCATGTGAGCAGAGTTTACTTCCCCACTCCATTGGTGTTGAACTTGGCCGTGTGACTTTGGCTGAGGGAAGATTAGGGAGTATGATGCAAACAGAGCTTTGCTTACTTGTCTTTCCCTCTCTGTGATCTACCAGGAGAAGAGCATGTCCCACGCAGCCACTGCCCTAGAATGAAGACACATGAGTGAACCTGAGCCCAACCCACAGTCTGAGGCAGAACTGCCCCAGCTGACCCAAAGACTCAAGAGTGAGGAAAAAATGATTTGTTGTTGTAAAGCCCCTGGGATTTGGGGGTTGTGTGTTACCGTGTTATTGCAGAAATAGTAAACTAATACACTGACATTCAAGACCTTTTCCAATGCTCTTTCTCATCTAAGAAATACTCCCATATGTAACGACAATGCTGGTAAAGTGGTCTCTGTAACATGCATGTCTCCTTCACTCTTTGGACTATTTTCCTCACTTTTTTTCCTTCCACCTGTTCTTCAAGGCCCAATATCCTTCCTCTCCAGTCTATTCTTCTCTGATAACCACAACCCACTGGGAAATCTCTCTTCTTCAGACTCCTTAGTGTCTGTATCTTTTGTTTCATACCTCAAACTTTGATGTTGTTAGTTATCTAGAAGCATATATGTGATCATGTCACTTCTCTGTTCAAAATCCTCCTGAGAGATCTCGTTGCCCTCAGGATAGGGTCTAAAGCTCCTTACTAAGAACTATACAGCTCTAGCCTCATTTATCATTATTCCCATACCCACAAACTCTACTACATCTATAATATGTAATCTGGCCATATTGAGTAATTTGGATTTCCCCAAACACCGTATACTCTCTCTTGCCTTTGGTCCTTCTGCCTGGACCACTTTTCCTCCACCTCTGTCTCCCCAACACACATCCGAATCCAGATACATGATACATTAAGCTACAGAAACTCTTCCTTACACTCTACGGCTAGATGATGTTCCTTGTCTCAGTCAAGATAGGCTCTGCTGTGCTGCAGAAGCAAATCAACACCCAGGGTCTCTGTTGCTTTATGAACAAATGTTTATTCCTCATCATCATGTCTAACGTGCGGATTGCAGGAAGATAGGGAAGCTCTGCTTCACACAGTCACTGATGGGTCCAGGCTGGGAGGAGCTCTGCCATCATGGAATTGCATCATCTAGAGCACATGGCCTTCTGCCCTTCCTCTCACAGTCTACAGCCTCAACTCATCTCAAGACCCAACTTAACTGCCAAGGAGGCTGTGAAGTTTAGTGGGGCACGTGGAATGTTGGAGAACACTAGCCATCTCTGCCACGTTTCCCAGATGTGCTTCTATGAATGTCCCGTGTTTATCCCTTACCACACATAGTATCATGCATCTTATTATCTTGTCTGTATTCACATGAACTTAAAGATCCTGAAGGCAGAAGCTGTGTCTGACTTCATGTCATCTGCCCGGAGGCGAATTCAGGAACTGACACATAGAAACTGGTGTAGAAGTATCTGTTGAATACGTGTCTCTCTGCTCTCTAGGAAGACTCCACGCTCCTTGATGGCAAGAACCACGTCTTATCTCTCATGATACCTAGTCAGCATCTTCCAGAGAACAGACAAACAATATACATTTGTGGAACTCTTTGTGATTGCTCGATGCAATTTTACAACAGTTAATAATATGTACTTACTCTCCTTTACATAGACATTTCTATAGCACACATTTAAGTTTTTCCTATTGTTCCACACAATATACTTGGGAGATCTTTAACCAAGTTTACTTTACACGTAATAAAGAAAAAAAAGAAAGATTCCCTTTGCTATGTTTTTGGAAACTGCTCCAGCCTTTTCTCAGGCCAAGAACCTAGGAAGCCCCTTTCCTTCCAGATTGGGTCTCAGAGCAACGCTTCAAGAATCTACAAAGCCTCATGAATCATCCATCTTTCTTTCTCTGAATATTGATGTATCTGTCTGTATTATTTATCTACTGCTGTTTAACAAATTCAGCCCCTTAAGACAACAAACATTACTTTACACAATTTCTGACATCAGGAATCTAAGAGTGACTTATCCTCTGTGGTTCTGGCTCAGCGTCTCTTATGAGGTTACATCAAGTTGTCAGTTTGACTGGGGCCGGAGCATTCACTCCAAGCTCATTCATGGGACTTTTGTCAGGAGATCTCAATTCCTTGTCACATGGGCCCCTAGACAGGACTGCTTACAATGTGGAAACTGGGTTCCCTTAACGTAACTGATTCAAGAGAAAGAGCCACTGAGATGGAAGCCATGGTACTGTTGTTATGACCTGGTTTCTGAAGTCACACATGGTGACTTCCGCTTTATTCTGCTCCTCCTTAGAGGTGAGTCACCTCGTCTAGCCTACCCTCAGGGGAGGGACATTAGGTTCCACCTCTTGTTGAGAAGAGTATCAATTTGTGGACGTATTTTTAAACCACTGCACCCTCCCCTGGACAGGCTGTGGAGCTGAATGCCATTTTCATGGCCCTACCTCCCCTGGTTGCTCAGGCAAACATGGTCCTGTGCTGTTCTTTTCTTTTTTGCTTCTGGGTGTTTATTTCTAAACATTGAAATGAAACAAGCAGCTAAGATTTAACATACGCTAAGATGAAAAGGGAAGAGGCAAATTCCATAAGTCTCCAAGCATTCCCAAAGCTGCTGACCAAGTCTGTGGTCCACGACTTTCTTTCTTAGATGGATGTCTCATCACCCTTGGGCTCTCTGCCTTCATTCCTGAGAGCAAGCCCGGGGGAAGCTTTAGTGCTCCCTTCTGATCCTCCCCTTCCTAGGTCATGATGTTGCTTGCCACAGGAAGATCCCTCTCTTCCGTCCAGGGTCCTAGATGCAGATAATGCTCAACACAGGGTGGCTGGAGTCCCTGGGATAGTCTTTTTGTCTCAGTTAAGTCTTTTTCATCCCGAGGCCCTGAGCTCTAGGTAGCATCATCTTTGTGAGTCCTTAGCACCCCAGTAGGAAGGTAAACTTTTCTTAGCTGCCTCCCACAGAAGGCAGCATGGTGTACTGCAAATACACGAGCTTTGGAATCAGACAAACACTAGTTCAAAACGCAGCTCCACCACTGTCTGGGTTTCTGAACTTGGACAAGTTATTTAACCTCTCTGAGCCTCCAGTTTCTTCATCATTAATGTGAGGTTAAGGTGAGGATTGAATGAAACAATATGTAGAGGTAAATGGCACGGTATCTGGCACATAACAGGCATCAACCAATGTTCATTCAATGAATGAATGGGCTTCAGAGCTACCTGCAATACCTGTGGAAATTTCTCATCTTGAATAGCTCTCTCTTGCTTGTAGAAACTGACAAAGAACTGGATTGTGCATTTCTAGGGCAGCATCTTGCTTGACTATTTGTATTACATGATTTGCTGAGTTCCTTGAATACGTTCTCTTGGAAGATTTTCTTTCTGCTTTGCTTTTGTGACCAAAAACATTGCAATTCATTTTGTCTTTGAAATCTCTGACAACACAATGTGAGGACAACCAGAAAGAATGTTTTTTGTCTTTTTAGAAGTTCTCTCATATTTTGAGTAAGTTTCTAAGAAATCAGACCGTGGTTTCTGAGAAGAAGTATATTTTCCTAGTGACTCCTCTCTTAGCTGTTTTCTGTAGAGATTTTCTCAGGCAAGGGAGAGGCAGGTGTGGGATGAAAGAGGTGGGACTGAGCAGAGAGACCAAAATGCCACTCCTGATACTTATCTTCATCTTAGGGACCTTTTCACATGTCATATGTACGTGTTTTCCGCTTCTGAACCCTCTATGCAGAGAACTGCCCCCGCCTGACGGATGACACAATGTAATTTGCTTTTCTTGCTTTCTTTCCCCTAGAGATGCATGGTTTCACCTTAATACATTCAAGGGCAGCCTTTGCTGTGTCTGGATTGGCATTTGTAATTATACACTGTGAAAATGTAATGTAGAGAGTTTAACTCTTCTCCCAGATTTAAAAAAAGTTGAATGTGTTAATGTGTTCAAATACCCCCGCCCGAGGAGCAAGAGATCAAGCTGCGTTTGGCATATTTCTTCTGTATGATAATCACGTTCTCTTGACTTTAAAAGATGCGTATGTGATGCTTTGCTGTGTGCTGCACAGAACCTCTGCAATGCTCACCACCCTTCTTCTCCAGTTATTTTCCAAGAGATTTGATGTTCTCAATAGCATTCCTTGCAGCCAGGTCTAATAGGTTGTAATCAATATGTTCAGACATTCCTTTGAGAGGCCTGAGCAAGTGAGTGGTAGACATCTCACAGTACAGAGGCAGCGATGATAACCAGAGGAGCTCAAATAAATGATCAATAGCTGTTTATATTGTAAGCAATACTGTAGCCTGATGACTGGGCCGATAGATCATTTTATCTTCCTAAATATGTATTCTGTCATCATCTTCCTTAGATTGTTTGAAAAAACACACGAGCTGAACTACAATAACTAGAAGTGCTTCAGTTAGACAGACCACCAATAGGAAGTGTCAAAAGGCTTTTCTCCATTGTAACAATGAGGAGTTTTTGCTTAATGATATGTACTTGACACCACCATTGATCAAAACAAAAGGAAATGGATTAAAACTTTAGCATAAGAAGCTTAAGTGAGACAAAAGGTAGGACTTTCAAAACTGAAGGTTGTTAACTATAGTAAACATTTATTACTTTTGCAATCCTTGTCCCTTTTTTTTTTTGTGAAAAACATTCCCTACTACTTGGGGAATCACCCCTCAGCCACTCTTAACTTACGTGATTTAATCTCCACCAGTGCCCTCCACTCTAGTCAGGGATGGGCCCAGATTGGCTTACGCCAATTATCATATTCCATTCCTCTGAGGAGGATGATTGGCTTGAGATGAGTACATGGCCCAATCTGGTCAGTTAGCATCACACTCAAGACTCATGCTTCATTATTGTGGGATGAGCAGTGCTCCATCCCACTGGTTTCAAAGCTGAGAGGAGGTAAGGTCTGGAGCTGTGGCAGCCACCTTGAGACCAAGAGGAGAGAGCCTGAGTGAGAAAGAAACCATATGAGGAGGAAAGCAGAGCTGGTCTCAGAGACAAGGAGAACAGAGTTCTTGGGAAACCATTCGAGAGTCTGTCTTAAGCTGAGTTTAAATATACTGCTAGCCCTGGAACTTCGTGTTTCAGGTGCCAAGAATTTTCCCTCTTCCTCAAGGAGGGTTTGATTTTTTGTTACTGGCAAATCAGAAGACTTCTAATCGAGTGAGGCACCAAGAGGAGTCGTGCTCGCCCTCTGCATTGGTGGGACCCATATTTGAATGGGCAGACACTCATCAGGCATGGCTTATTTTGTTGGACTACCTGGCACTTCAAAGTTTCTTTCCATGCAGTGGTTTCTCCCTCCTTCTCTCCTACTGATTGCAGTTTTGCCCTTGATTCAGTCTCTCAACATGTTTTTCTAGTTTATCATTCTTTTTTATGCATAGGTAAATTCTGGTCACTGATTACCAATTTTCAGCACCTTGCATATTTCTACTCTTTAAATCTTATCCAAGCCTTAAGTAAAAGAGGCAATTTCATTTCAACAGCTTATATCATATTGTCTTTTTATCTTCTCCTTCCCATAACCAAGTTGCCCTGCCAAATTTAATAATCGGCTTTGTGACTATATTATAAATCTCCTTTAATGTTCTCCTTTATTGTAATAAATTTTAATCTCTTAGCTTCAGGATTCCTTCCCCTCCTGAGCTAATGAGATTTCCCAGGTATTTAAAATGATTCACCTGCTTGACTAGTTTATTATGCACTACTCTATATTTTCCCACTCCCCCCAAAGAACCATAGGTCTTTATAGATTTTGCCATATTCATCATATTTAGGCTCTTTTTATATTGTCCTGGTTTAAATTCCTCTGCAAGTTGTTTCCAGAGTTCACACAACGTTGTAACATTGACATACAAAGTTGTGAATAATTAAAGGCCACCCTCAAAACACACACACGCACACACACACACTGTCCTCCATCTTTCCAGTTTTACAATTGAACACAAGATTCCTTAGGCAACTACTCACTGCCTTCACCTCTCTCCTTGGGCTGCCTGGAAGCCCAAATGGTTCTCTCATTACTTATCTTAGGACTTCCAATCTGTGAGTGTTCAGGCAAGACCTAGAAATGTCATGTTTTCCATCCCTCTGCCTCTATGCAAATAAGGGCTTAAATACATCCAAGAGGAAACCTATTCCTACCTGCTTTAAAGAGCCTCCAGAAAAGGAAACTCAACATCTTTCTTGAGGATCTACTTCATTGCTTTATTACTCTTTCGTTTTCTGTTGTCTCCACTACCTCCCTCCATTAAAAGAGCAATTTCCTCTCCTGACTTCCATGTCCTGTACCTGTCTACGCATTTCTCAGCTCTTCTGTTGGCTCCACTACTTTGGTCTAGTTCTAAAATGTAGGAGCACCCCCAGGACACAAACTACACCTCAGTTGTAGATGACCACACCCAAACTTCCAGATTTAAATTGAATATATCCACCAGGGTATTTCATGGGTACGTCAGGCTCAATATGTTCAAAGAAGAAATCGTTGGCTTTCTACTTTTCTTGACCCTCAAAGATAAGTTTGCTTGCCCTCCTGTGTTCCTTGCTTCAGTTAGTGGCCCCATCTTCAACCTAATCACTCTAACTCGACATCCGGGTGGTATCTTGACATCTCTGCTTCCTCACACCATCCCCTATGATGTCTGATATGTACCAGATCCCATCCACTCCTCAAATGCCTTTCCTATCTATTCTCACCTTTGTCTTAACTTCTTCCAGGACAGGTGCTCCAATGGCTGCTTAACTGGTCCCATTGCCTCTAACTTTTTGCTCCTCCAATTTATCTTCTGCATTGTTGTTGCAATGATCGCCTAAAATATAGATCATATACTGTTGGTTCCCTGCTCAAAAGCCATCAGTAATTCCCCATTGCCACAGACTAAAATCAAACTTCTTGGCATGACTTTCAAGGCCAACTATACTCCACCCTGAGTCTTATGTGGTGGGTACTCCACACTACACGGTTTCTGATCTCTGTGGTCATATATTTTGGTGCAGATACTAATAGCCGAGGCTTGATGTCATATTGACCTGAGTGGGGATTCTCCCTCAGCCACTTACAGTTTTCTGACTTGGGCGAATCTCACAGTTTCTCTTAGCCCCACTTGCCACACTACAGGGATAATAACTACCTTCCAGAATGGTTGTAAGGATTAAACTAGATGATGTCTGTAATGCAATAGCACAGTGCTTGATGCTTACGCAGCACTCAGCAAGTGATCAGCCCTGTTATTATGATTACTGTTGCTATTGTTGTGCAGAAGTATAAGGTAGTTGTTATTAGATCTGTCTCTGAAATCAGTCATCCATCTGCACCTCTTACAGGCTGTACGACCACGGGCAAGTCACTTAACCTCTCTTCGCCTCAGTTTCCTCATCTGTGAAATGGGGCAAATAATCACAACTACCTCACAGAGTTGTCGATAGACTTAAATTGGCTAATATAGAGTGTGTCTGACACATCGTAAAGCACTGTAAAAATGTCAGGTCTTGCTATTCTCAAGCCAGTTGTGAAGTCATGCTTCTACACCTTTGTCTATACTGTCTGTGACACCGGAGTCCCCTCCAGTCTCCATTTTCTCACTATCATGGGGTATACTTTCCTTTGTGCCATGGACCCATTTGGCATCTGGCGAAATCTATTCACTGCTCATCTGAACAACATTTTAAAATCCATAATATAAAATCTATAAATTTACAAAGAAAACTAATTATATTTAAAAATAGTTAACAAATTTAAAAGAACTAAGTTTGTGATACAGTAATATATGTTATTTTCTAATGGACTCATTAAATAAGATCTAAATATTACTTTAATAATTACTATAATTTCAAAGGAGTGGCGAACATAAATATTCAGTTATTTGTAATGTGATAACATGACATAAGAATACCTGGGCTGTGTACTGTTGACAGAATTGCAGGTTCTGCTGATACTGCTATGTGTTTGGTCTACAGAAGTAATTGAAGGAAATGCTAAAAGTCAGGTAGAGATTAGTGAAAATAAAGATGTAATTTATTTCTTGTCCAAGTCCACTTGCTCCATCCAAAGATCCATGGGGCTCAAGTTAAGAAGTCCTATCCAGACTCTACTCATATTTTAAAGTTTGGTTCCAATATGCTTTCTCAAAGTCTTCTCTAAACCCACCCAGTTGGAATTAATCTACCTCTTTTAGCCCCTAATGGCATTGTGGGGTTTTTTTAAGACCCATTTTTTTCCCTGCCATGTTATTATTAGCTATATGCACATGTTTCTCCCCATTAAGGATGTCAGACACATGGTCAGTCTTCACACTGGTACAGAGTGCCTATGACTGAGGAGGGGATGGTCGAGTAGAAATGGGAGAAAGCAGTGGGCAACCATTACTTGTCTCTATTTCCCTAACTGTCCATTGCCACATAAAGTACAGCATTTCTGAGAATGTAGCTCATTTCATTTTAGTGTTATTTACTATACCGATTCTGCTGCCTGGGCTGACAAATCGCCCCTCCAAAAGGCAGGCTCTAATCTCATATGCAGTCCCTGCTCAGTGGCAATTTATATGACAAGCTCTCTGAGTTTAGGCAAATATCCTGATATTTTAGCTCAGTTATTCTGACAACAACAATTTCTGCCTTATGGAGTGCATATGTCACCAGAGAAAATCAGCTTCCCCAGCTACCCGCCTGTTGCAGGAGCATAAATTTTCATGGTGAACTTGAAATGCAAATTATGTGCCTTGATCCTCTCCACAAATCTTTGCCTGCACCTGGCAGCCATTTTTACAGAGCTTTGGGAAAAAGGAAAGAGAGGGAGAAGAGCGAGAGACAGAGTGAGGAAGAAGGAAAGGAAGAGATGGGGGGAAGGAAGGATGGAGGGGGAAGATAGGCTTTACCTTCTGTCTTGCCTGGTCCCCAGCACTGAGCAGACAATAGACTTTCTTAAGTTTTGGGAATTATAATTTTAAGAAAAGAAAACAGACACATTTAATTAGAGAAGGTAGAAAGAATTAATGTCTTATATTCAAAACTTGCCTCAGCCTTTGTTCTAGCACTAATTTAGAGCAGGGTTTCTCAACCTTGACATAGTTGACATGTTGGGTTGGATAATACTTTCTTGTGGGTGGCTGTCCTGTGCATTGTAGGCTGTATAGCAATATCCTTGGGTTACACCTAGTAGATGCCAGTAATGCACCCCCACAAATTATGACAACCAAAAATGTCTCCAAATATTACCATATATCTTCTGGGGAAAAATAGTCTCCCCACCCCCTGCCCAACAGAGAGATACTGATGTAGAGGATAGTGGGCATCTACACATGATATTGTGTGTCAGACTTTGCGTTTATTGTTTCAGATACATTATCTAACTTAATCTTCACACAGTCCCATAAAGTGGGTGCTGTTACTATCTCCATCACATAGTTGAGAGATATGGTTCAAGGAGGTGAAGCAGTGAATAAGAAGGGAAACTAATGCAAAAGATGGGAAGAGATGGGAAAGTCATGCAAAGAGGCAGTCACTACATGATGTGGTTTAAGATGTCAGAGTAGGGATAGCAAGTCTGTGGCACTTATACCATTGTATCACCATGCACGGAAGGCATGACCTGTCAATCTCAGCACTCTCTCTTGAAGATACAAAACAACTTTTCAGGTGGGCATTTCTAATAGGGTGAAATTGGCAAGGGAGATAAAACTTTTTCATCAACTTTTGTTAGGTTAGTTCTTCTCTAAAAATCAGTTTTTCATAAAACTATGTGCTTTCATAGGGCAGTGGCTGCTTATCTCAGTATTACTCAGTAATACTCAGTATTACTAGTATATACTCCGTCTATACTAAGCATATAAGTATACTTATACTCAGTATTACTCAGTATAACACATAGAGAGGCCCTTTAACATGGACTCTTAATAAATGTTTACCTGCCGTGGTGATTCACCTCTGTGAGTCCTGCCTTAAGACACAACATGCCTATCTATCTATCTATCTATCTATCTATCTATCTATCTATCTATATTTTTTTTTGGTGTGGAAGACTGACCCTGAGCTAACATCTGTTGTCAATATTCCTCTCTTTTTGTTTGAGGAATATTGTCCCTGAGCTAACATCTGTGCCAATCTTCTTCTATTTTGTACGTGGGACACCACTATAGCATGGCTTGAGGAGTGGTATGTAGGTCCACGTCTGGGATATGAGCCCATGAATCCTGGGCCACTGAAGCAGAGTGTGCAAACTTAACCACTACACCACTGGGCCAGCTCCCCTATATTATTTTTTAAATGCATACACTCTTAAAAAAATATAGTGCCTACAAGTGATGGCTAATAGTAACAGACTTCTGGGACATAAGAATTAAAACCATGGAGATCAATATTTTCGTTTGGGAAATGAGGAAACTGAGGCACAGAGGGGAGAAGAAACTTTTCTAACATAAATTATGAACCAAGTCTGGATAGAACAGTAATCTCTGGAAACTAAGTCCCAGTATTCCTTTTTACTGTAGCATCCATCACTTAACACTTCATAAGCAGCACATTACAGGCTGTTTCTTGTTGGAAAGGAAAGTTCTTGGTTAACCTGAAAGATGTAGAAGGAAGTGGAGGAATAAAGAATGGGAAGAAGCTGAATCAGTAGGGAGAGGGAAAATAATCAGAGAAGAGCAGAGAGATCCATGGAAATGTTTCATCAGCAGCTTCATTGGCTTGGGTTGAATTCAGTAACAAATATTTTTGAAATTATTTCTTATGTCTTCATTTAATTTCCACTTTAAATCTTGTAACATCAAACAAACTTAAGAGTCAAAGATTTAAAAAAAATAGGTCAGAGACACATTACTATTTTGAAGCTTCAGCAACACAAGACACAGAGAGGTGGGCTGAAAATGAGGTAGAAATTTGTGTTCAGAATGGCAGTCAGTTCCAGATTCTCTTCATTCAATTCCCTTATGTTAAAGCCCAATGTGACTGTATCTGGAGATAGGGCCTTTGGGGGGTAATTAGGGTTAGATGATGTTATGAGGGCGGGACGCTTATGATGGGATTAGCGTCATTATAAGAAGAGATAACAGAGAGCTTGTTCTCCTTCTCTCTCCACCATGTGAAGACACAGTGAGAATGTAACCATCTGCAAGATAGGAAGAGAGCTCTCACCAGAACTCGACCATGCTGGCACCCTGATCTCAGACTTCCACCCTCCAGAACTCTGAGAAATAAATTTCTGTTTTTTGAAGTCAACCAGTCTATGGTATTTTGTTATGGTAGCCCAAGCTGATTAAGACAATGTCTCACCAAATGGAGAATATCAATAAAAGGATATCAATTATTTTTAAAAAAGAACCAAAGAGAAATTTGTGGTTCAGGTATATGATAAGTGAAGTGAAAAATTCACTAAAGGAGTTCAATAGCAGATCTGAGGAGGAAAAAGAAAGAATCAGTGAATTTGAAGATTGATTAATCGAGATTTTTCAGTCTGAAAAACAGAAAGATAAAAGAACAAAGAAAAATAGAGTCTAAGAGTCTTGTTGAAACCATGAAGCATATCAACATACTCTTAATGAAAGTTCCAGAAAGAGAACAGACAGAAAAAGTGAAAGAACATTTGAAGAAATAATGCTGAAATTCAATGAAAAACATTAATCTACACATCAAAGAAACTCAATGATTCTAAGTAGGATAAACTCAAAAAGATAATACCCAGACATATCATAATCAAACTATCAGCCAAAAGCAAAGAGACAATGTTGAAAGCAGCAAAAAAGAAGCAAATCATCATGTACAAAGGATCCTCCGTAAGAATAAAAGCTGATTTCTCATCAAAAGCATGGAAGCCATAGAGAGTACGACGCCATATTCAACAAGGGATTATTGAAAGGAAAAGACCTTCAGTTGAGAATTCTATATTTGGCAAAACTATCTTTCAAAAATGAAGGAGAAAGGAAGACATTCCCAGTAAACAAAACCTGAGACAATTTGGTGCCAGCAGAATCGCCTATGAGAAATAATAAAGAAAGTCCTTCAGGGTGAAATGAAATGACACTAGAGAGTAACTTAAATCCACAGGAAGGAATGAAGAGTGCCAGTAAGGATAACTACATAGGCAAATAGAAAAGACAGTGTAGGTGCATTTTTTGTTTGTAACTCTTTTTTCCTCTCATTTGATTTAAAGGTATCTGCATAAAGCAACAATTATAAATTTGTGTTGATGGACATACGGTTTATAAAGATGTGATTTGTATGACAATAATGGCATAAAAGAAGGGGAAGAAATGAGCTACACAGGAGAAAAGATTATGGATAATATTGAAATTGTTAGTATTAATCTGAACTAGATTGTTATAAATTAAGATGTTAATTGTAATCTCTAAGGCAATCGTTGAGAAAGTAATTAAAAAATAGTAAAATAAATGACAAAATTAAAGTAGTACAATAGAGAATATCTAGTCACATAAAAGAAAGCAAAAATGAAGGAACAGTGGAACAAAAAAGACATGGCATACAGAAAATAAATACAAAAATGCAGATGTAAATCCTACTTTATCAGCAATTATATTAAGCATAAATGGGTTACACACACCAATCAAAAGGCAAAGATTGACAGAGTGAGTTTTTTTTAAACCATCTAACTAAATGCTGTCTAAAAAGATACACTTTATGTTCAAAGACAAACAGGTCGGAAGGAAAACAATGGAAAAAGATATACTATCATAAAAGTAACCAAAAAAGCTGGAATGGTTATGCCAATGTTAGACAAAATAGACTTTATGACAAAACTTGTTACTAGACACAAAGAAGGACATTTTATAATGATAAAGGGTCAATCTCACCAAGATGATATAACAATTGTAATTACATATGAACTTAACCACAGAACTCTGAATATGTGAAGCAAAAACTGACAGATTTGAGATAACCAATTCAACAATAATAGTTGGGGACTTCACTGCTCCATTTCGTTAACAGTTAAGACAACCAGATAGAAGATTAACAGGAAATAGAAGACTTGAACAACGTTAAATGAACTAGACCTAACAGACATCTATAGAGCACTACGCTGAAAGAGAGCACAGTATATATTCTTCTTGAGTGCTCATGGAACATTCTCCAGGATAGACCATATGTTAGCCCATAAAAGAAGTCTCACTACGTTTCAAAAGACTGAAATCATACAAAGTATGTTCTTTGGCCACAATGGAATGAAATAAAAATAAGCAAGGGGAGGAAATTTCAGAGATTCCCAAATGTGTGGAAATTAAACACTACCTTCCTAAATAACCAATGGGTCAAAGAAAAAAAATCACAAAGGGAATTAGAAAATACTTTAAGATGAATGAAAATGAAACAAAATATATACGTCTTGAATATAGAAATAGAAATTCTTAACAAAATATCAGCAAACCAAATCCAGCAACATATAAGGAGGATTATACTCCAGTATCAAGTGGGATCCTAGCCAGGGCAATGAGACAAATAGAAGAAAAAGGAATAAAAGGGCACAAGATGATTCAATGGGGGAAAGAATAGTGTTTTCAAAAAATACTAGACCTAACAGACATCTATAGAGCACTACGCTGAAAGAGAAAACTGGATGTTCATATGCAAAAGAATGAAGTTGGATCCCTACCTCATATCATATGCAAAAATCAACTCGAAATGGATCAAAGACCTAAATGTGAGGGACAAAACTCTAAAACTCTTAGAAGGAAACAAGTATAAATTAGGCAATTAGGTTTAGCAAATACGACAGCAGAAGCACAAGCAACAAAGGAGAAAAAGAGGTAAATAGGACTTCATCAAAATTTAAATATTTATGCTTCAAAGGATGCTATCAAGAGAGTGAAAAATTAAAATTCAGTTTCCTAGTTGCACCAGTACATTTCAGAGGCTCAAGAGCCACATCTAGCTACCATACGGGAGAGCCCAGAAGCGTCCCATCATCGCACAAAGTTCTATTGGACATTGCTGGTTCAGGGAGACGTGACTAGAGAATAGAAGGGAGGGAAGTGGAACAGCAAAGGAGTCTAAAAAAACCTTCCAAAATTTAGAAATCTTCTAAACTCCAAAACCTAGAAGTTATCCAACAATCTTTATTGAGTGCCTGTCTACTATGGATCAAGCTGGACACTAGGGATTGATTGAATTAATTGCTTCCTTGATTCATTCAATATTTACTGAGCAGCAACTAATCCAGAAACAGTGCTAGGGACATGGTATAAAATGATAAACAAGACTGGAATGTTGTCTCTTCTCAAGCAGCTTACTTTCCAATGGAGGAGACAGACATTAATCAGGAATGACACAGCAAACATAAAATTACAAATGTGATAATCATTCTGATGGAGAGGTGTCTGGAAGACTGAGAACATGTGAAGAGTGTCCTTGACCTAGTCCCGAACATCTTTTCTAAGGAAGGGGCCCCTGAGTTGAGATTTAAAATGAGTAGAGTAAGGAGAAGGAGGAGAGGAAAGCAGCCCAAAGACACAGCATGCATAAAGGCCCTGGGGTAGGAGGAAACATGACAAGAAGGAGGAAAGGACAGGGCCAGTGTGGACCATCACAGAAAGTGAGGGGAAGCTGGGTATGACCTGATGCCGGAAAGGTAGAGACTCTATACTCTGTACCTGAAGAGAGACTTACAAACTTGTTAAAATGGGGAATCTCAGACTCCACCCCAGACCTACTGTATTCAAATCTGTATTTAACAAATCCCCAGATGATTGGTAGGCACAACGTTTGAGATGCATCCCTATCCCAAAGATCCACATACAGCCTGCAGGCCAATTCCTCCTGCTGCCTGTGTTTGTATGTAGAGTTTTATTGGACCACAGCTATGCCTGTTCATTTACTGATTGTCTGTAGCTGCTTTCACACTATAATGGCAGAATGGAGAGGCTGCCACAGAGATTGTTTGCCCGCAAAGCCCAAAATGTTCACTACCTGGCCCTTTACAAAGAAGCATCCTGATCCCTAATCTATACTGTGCCATGCCTCAAACGCACGATTAAGGATTTGCACTCATTCAAAAAGCTAGGGAAACTAGTGAATAATTTCATTTTGGAAGGATTGCTCTGGCTGCACAGAGATAAAAGGCGCACAGCCAATACATGCCCCAGAGGGGCTTAGGGTCCGGGGGGAACTCGTTTTTATCTCCCAAGTTGGTTGTGCCTTCCTTTCATGAGGGGGATGACTGTATTATTGACTCATTCTTTGCTGTTTTAGCTCCTTTAGTGCCTGGCAGTGTGCTAAGTATTTAGCCAATGTTCCAATGTTCTGTGCTATTCACTAATCTGGTAAATAGCTCGACCTTATGACAGTTAACGTTTACCATTCTTAAGAACATATTTTGTTTGGACACTTCAAGAGTCAAAATACTATGATGCCTGGTCTGCTTCCAACAGTTTCCTAGACATCCCAGCCCTATACATGGAACGTAGACCAGTACCTTAGAAGTCAAGCCTTTAACTGCCTTGTGAGTTTTAGGATAGCATGGAGAGAGAGGAATCTGATCCCGGTTCCCAGAATGGATAAGAATGTGGGAAGAAGCCTCTCTGAGCTTCAGATTTTCCCTCTTGGAGACCAGGAAGCTGGAACTGTCTATCTATCTGTAAGCTTCTGCAAAGCTTGAGCATCCTTTTGTCCTTGCTGTTGCACAAGATGACAAAATGGGGACACTAGGCAAGTCTCTGGCTTATCTGACTCGGCGCCCTGCATCTTTATTTTGTCTAAAGGAGCTCTTCACACATCACACACAAACCATAGTTGAGGAGAACAACAACAACAAAAACCTCCAGTCACAAAAGAGGTTTTTGAATTATACATCATTTCAGATTCTACAAACTTCTGCTCCCTTTCATTTGTACAGAGAATTGAACATTACTGGCTCAGCCAGAATGAGACCAACCTTTTCTACCAATTCAGAATGATTGTGTAGACTCTGGCCTTACTGGCTGGTTAACTTGCTTTTCATGTCGAGTTGGCAGTACCTGAATAAGCTGAATATTCAATGAAGAGAAGTGGGATGTCTATAAACTCACCATGACAAATGGACGTGCCATCAAACCTGCAATGCAACAGAAAGGAAATATTTAGAGAAAGTGGTGGGTAATGGTTTCTGGACGAGGTTACAACCTGGTGAATAAAAGGAGGGAAAAGCTTCAAGGATAATAAATTGCTTTGAGAACACATAGGTTTTTAGCAGTGTTGCCATCTCCTGGGCAATATTCCTGCTCCAGAAGTGTTGATTCAATGCATAAAAAGCAGTTTGCTAGTTAAGCTCACTGTCTAATGGATAGTACTAAAGTCGGGGGCAATATTGTGAAGTCAACTCTGTAATGTTTTGTGGATATTGCTACTGGCATTACCGCCCATTGATTGTTGTTGATGGCATTCAATTAAACTAGTATTTCATCAAGTCATACTATATTAGGTGCTGTGGAAAATATAGAAGCAGTGTTGGCTTCATGGGTGTGTGATTTGCACAGTTGCGCAGGACCTCACACTTAAAGGACCCTGTGTTTGTTTTAGTGCTCTGCTGTTGCCGTCTTAAAATTCTTAATAAATTTTAGAGGGGCGGGCCCAGTGGTGCAGCAGTTGAGTTCACATGTTCCTTTTGGCGGCCTGGGGTTCGCCAGTTCAGATCCCGGGTGCAGACCTATGCATTGCTTGTCAAGCTGTGCTGTGGCAGGCATCCCACATATACGGTAGAGGAAGATAGGCATGATGTTAGCTCAGGGCCAGTCTCCCTCAGCAAAAAGAGGAGGATTGGCAGGAGATGTTAGCTCAGGGCTAATCTTCCTCAAAAAACAAAACACACAAATAAATTCTGGAAAGGGGAGCTGCACTTTCATTTTCATAGGGCTCTGTAAATTATGCAGCTTGTTCTGTACAGAAGATGGCAGGCTCTGTTTCCTGCTGTAAGGAGCTTACAACATTGCATCATAGAATCATGTTGGGACAGCAATGTAGAAACTTGATTAATTTTTCTGAGCCTTGGTTTCTTCCCTTTGTATAAAAGAGATTGCATGACATATGGTCTAAGGAGAGAAACCAAAGCTTTAAACCAATAAGGTGATTTTCCCAAAGGAAGCAGTAGGGTCAGGGCGCTGAGACTTCCTCTCCTGACTCTCAATCCAATGAGAAGGGACTTCATGAGCAAGACTTGCTGCTAAGTTCAAGATATGAACTAGCCAAGGGCTAGTGGCCTCAGATCTCCAGTTTCCAGGGAACTCGAGCACACCTGGGTGTGCTGAAAAAGTGCCCAGTGGAATGTAGCTGGGGATCCTGGCAAGGCTGTGGCTGGAAGATTCATCAAAAATGGGGACCAGGGTGAACAGGCGAACCAAAGGTCAGGTCCACAAAACCATATTAAAAACTCCTGGGACCAGATGTATCTCAGAATTCAGAATTTTTCTTGTTTTTGAGACGTAACGTTGTATACGCCATTGATTATGTAAATCTCCCCAGCATGTCTGGGGGCAGGACTTCCTTATCAAGTGTGTTAATTTCTCTACAGTGAAAGGTATAACTGCTCACAGCAAGTAAGAAAATTTAAAAACTATGAATAGTTTTACATCAGCTCACATCAGGCTTTTCTGGCAAATGTGTTCAGGTCAAATTTCAGCAGAAATGAGTTACAAACTCTTGGTTTTCAGAGAGTTTGGATTTTGCAATTGCGGATGAGGGATTGTAGACCAGTATCAAATATGATTCAGGTAAGTGGGTCATTAGAACTCAGGGAGAAGAGATAGGTCAGGTATTTCCCAGGGGAAGCCAGGCTAGGTCTAGAGACCCCCTTCGATGGCTCGTCAGGAAGTCCCAAATCTCCTTCCCGTGCTAGCCCAGAACACAAACGCTCTTCATGCTGAAGCAAAGGAAGACCTGAGTTTCAAAACTGTGAGTATGCATTCTCCCCATCTCTTTTAAGAACACCACTGCCGCCTTTTCCTGCTGCTCTGAGCTTCCAGCTTGGAGGCTTCTTGAACACATGGTCTCCCTGGCCATATTTTCATAGTGGAAAATAGCATTTTCAGAACTGGCTGTCCCTAGGATTCATCTGTCATTTTTCCTCTGCATTCCTTCTATGGCAGTTGGCCCAAGTGGCTCACTCTTCACTTCTGAGATGAGTTTAAAAAACCTTAGCCAAATAGCCAGCCTCTTCATTAGCACCCTTCTGGTCCCAGACCAAATAAAGCCAATGAAATGGACTGATATTTGTGTGGCATTTTCCACAGGAAGATAGAAATGAACCCCATCCAGGTTTAATATTGGTTTCTTCATTTACTTGCTGCTTTGCTTGGACCATGAAATTGCCCTGGTAGAAGCTGTTAAGGACCAAGCAACACTAATCCATCCTTTTATGTTTTGCTGGGCAAATGGTTCTCAGAGTGTGACCCCCAGACCAGCAGCATTGGGATTACCTGGGAAAGTGTTAAAAATGTAAATTCTGGGCCTGGCCCCAAGGCATAGTGGTTAAATTCAGCATGCTGTGCTTTGGCAGCCCAGGTTCATGGGTTCGGATCCTGGGCGTGGACCTACATCACTTGTCAGCCATGCTGTGGTGGCATCCCACATACAAAATAGAGGAAGATTAGCACAGATGTTAACTTAGGGTGAATCTTCCTCAAGCAAAAAGAGGAGAATTGGCAACAGAAGTTAGCTCAGGGCAAATCTTCTTCAACACCAGCAACAAAACGTAAATTCTTAGGCCCGAACCCAGACCTACTCAATCAGAAAGTCTGGGGATGCGGCTTGTCACTCTGTGCTTGTGATGTCAAAATCTGAGAACCCCTATCCTAGATAAATGATTTTCTATTCCACATGTATAGAACTCCAATTCTTTTAAAGGAATGTTACCAGTTAAAAACCCTCACTTTCCCGGATCCCTTAGAGCTGAGATTGCCATGCGATTCACTTCTCATTAATGAGATATGAGCAGAAAGTTACTGGACGGGAGCAACATTACACAGAGCTCACAAGACTGTATAGATATGGATAGAGACCATATATGTGTGTAAATATAGATCATATATAGAGATTAGAGATCTATAGATACATTAGCTATATAGATTATATATCTCTATATAAATACATCTATTCTATATCCGTATATCAATCCATAGTTTCTATGTTTAAAGATAGGTATGTATACCTTTATACATATGCATATACACCGTATATATCCTTAATAAAGACCTCGGAGACTATAGAGCAGGAGACAGAAGGTGCTGGCAAACATCAGGGAGGTCTGAGACATCCAGCGGCAGCTTCTCAGCCCCGAGGAGCCTCTTCCTCAGCGGATCATAAACTATGAAGAGACCTGTGAGATAGTTTGTTCTCAGGGAAGCTAAGGCACTGGGAAGTTTACTGAGGGGGCTTTCACACCCCATTGGTCAACTCACCAAAATCAGGCTATAACCAGGCAAATCAGAGGCAGACCACCAAGCCATACATTTTCAATAAACAATGTAGACAAGCCAGCATAGCACGACTCCTGGAGAGTTGTGGCCTTTAAGCATAACATTAGAAATCACCAGCTAGTGCATTTCTTCCCTTTCTTGCCCAAGGGTCAGTTCCAGACATCCTTGAAATAAGAATAGAATTACCACAGATCACCTACAAATCAATTCTATTCCTACACAGTGGGATTTCTGAAAATGCTATTATTTTCCTGATATAAAGAGATGGATTCAGCTGACGTACCTCATGATCCCTTCCCTTTTATTCTTCCTGGAATGCAAACACAAGGTCTGGAGTAGAGCAGCCATTCTGAGACGAGGAAGATGGAGCCCACACTAAACAAGGCTAAAGAGAAAGATACAATGAGTCTGGGTCCCCATGACATCTCTGAGACTCTTTCCAGACTGTTAAATGGGAAAAATGGACCCTTATTTGTTTTAGCCACTGTTTCTTGAGGTGTTGTTACTGTAGTTGAAAGCCATCTTCAAGGAAACCAAGGGTAGGAGTCAACACTTGCTAACATTTTATCTTTGTTACTGTATGAACATGACCACTTTTGACCCCCAACAACCCTATGATGTCAATAGCATATATTTGCATTTAACAGATATGGAAATAGAGGTTCCAAGAGGGAAATTACCCAAAGGCTCACAGTTAGTAAATGGCAAAGCCAGAGTTAACTGTCTCTGAAGCCTTGAGACAAACTTCTATATTGGGGTAAAACAGGGACAAATGTAAGTTTTGAGGAGCACGAAAGTTATAAAATGTCAAAGGCCCTCTTTAAGAAAAATTAGAGAAATTATGACTAGAATATTGTTAGGATTCTCCCAGGGCCTCCGGAGACGTCTTGGAAAATGAAGGGCACTTGTCTTTACAGGAAATCAGTCTGTTTTCAATTCCTATTGTTAAGAACAATCAGTTTCTAGTGTCACACCTCACTCCTACATGAAAAGTGAATGGAGTGAAATACCAGAGAACAAGATTTCAGACATTTTTTGTGAATCTCAAACCTATTTTTATTTTCTCATGGCCTCTGGCTTTAAAGCAAGCAAACAGATGGTTTCTATATCACCGTCCCCTCATAAACTAGGTGAATTCCTTTCTTCTATGGAGATTAGCAGGCATTGGACTTTAGCTGCTGACAAGTGGTTGTGTAGTTGAGATGAAATGCTTCTGCACTCTTACAGTGATTAGGAGCACTTTCTCTGGAGTCCCCCTGCCTAGATATAAACCTTAGCTCTGTGAACTTATATCTCAGTCTTCTTATCTAGAAAGTGGAGATGATAGCAATACTGATCTCAGAGAGATTTTGTGAAAATTCATAAAAATAACCCATATCACGTACTGGCTTACCAGGTACTTGGCACATAGTTAGTACTCAATAAAAGTCAAGGATGCTTATTACTACCCCTGATACTGCTGTTTACTAGTTGTATAATGTTAGAAAAGTAATTCCTTGGGCCTCAGTTTCCCCACTTGTATAATGATGGGATAGACTAAATTGCTGTCATGACAGCTGACTTAGAAATGGAAAATTCTATATTCTGCGCATGCGTGCACCTGTATATATTCATGAAGTCACAGGCTGTGTTCACTTTGTTCATATTCATTTACCTAGTTCATAGCATAATTCCTGGCACACAGCAGCCATTCAATAAATATTTGTTGAATGAGCGAATGTTTGCAAATATTTGGCTTCTTAAGAATTAGACTCTGTGGCTTATTCATGCAAAAAGCTCTACAACTGAAGTTCTAAGCAGACATTTCTCGGCAGAGGAAGAGAACATTCTCGGCCGGTAGAGGAGAGCACTCAGTCCTGCTGGGCTGATGATCTAAACCCCACTCATTCTAAGCAGGAGGCCAAGTCCAAAGTCTTGGGGATACTGGGAACAAACAATATCAACGTTCCTATGCTTCCTGTTCACCTTCTATTTGATAAAACATAGCCACATGATTTTGTGACCATGCCAAACCTATTTTTACTTGCTCATATTGGCTTTAATTCCAACTTTAAATTTCCCTTGCATTTCAGCTGTCAGCGTGGGCTTCCTCTGATATCTGTCACCCTACAAAGGGTCAAGATTAATCCAGCTCATCTCCTTGACGAGGCTGACATTGTCTCCCTCCTTCTCTGCTGTAGTGTTGTGGCCTTTAATAGAATGGTGACTTTTCAGAGAAAAGAGACTCGTTCTTTCGTTGAGGGTGGCAAGTAGTAAGGTTACCTTTAAGCGGATCCTCAAGGCTCCTTGCCATTTCTGGCATGTTCCATCAGTCTGTTTACAGAGCAGTTCTGAGCCAGAAAGCAAAGACAAATCTGTGGTATGTCCCCAGTTGACACGGAAAATCACTAGACTACAATGACTATGAAAGAGTATCTAAATTGCCAGTCATATTATATGTGGAAGGCTTTTTATCTCTGAGAAGCAGATAGCCAAAACTCATCAATAAAATTCCATGGTCAATTTTATTTTCCCACTGGGGAAAATATCGACATGGTCATCACAAGCCCCAGAGGCTGCCTGGCTATCAAGGACAAACAGGCAGACATTGTGAAGCAGGCCACAAAAGTAGCAAAATCCACCCATGGAGATCAAACAGGATGCAAATCTCCCCATTTCATCTCTGGAAAGAAGACCATGAAACTAATGAGGTGGAAACAGACCCATATGACATCCTCTCTCCTCCCCCCACCACCTGTCCTTGTCTGGATCTCCACCAGAAACAAATTCTCACTCGCCTTCATGATTATTTAATTAACATTTTAAACAGGAATCTGATTGTGCACCATCCTGCTTAAAACCTTCGATAGTTTCCCACTCCCTTCACATGAAATGTAAACTTTCTCCCACGGCCTTCATACATGGATAAGCCATAGGGTCTAATTCTTAAGAAGTTATATATTTGCAAACATTTTTTCACTCAACAAGTATTTATCGAATGGTGCCGTGTGCCAAGCATTGTGCATGGACTGGGTAAACAAATATGAATAACATCATGTTGGTGTTTAAAGAATCAAAAAATAATCTTCTTTTTCCTGCCGAGTTGAGAGCTGGCCATTGAAGAGTCAGAAAGTGCCTTAGATGTGTGACAATAGCGTGCTTCTTTACTCTGAAACCCAGAATACTACAGACTTTTCTACTCAAAGACAATGCTGCATCAGCACAGACCACCTCCCCCTCGCACCTGGGATGCTGCCCCTGTTTGATGCACAGTTTGGAAGAGTAGATCAGAACATGTCATCCTAGAGAAAAAGGTAAGGGCCAGGACATGCATGCCGTGTGCCTTCTCTTGAATTTCTCTCTGGTGGTATGGAGAGAGGCTAGATATCCACCTGGAAGGACATCAACAGTGGGAAATCTGTTCCCCTCAGCAACACAGAGTCATGGAAACACAAAACAGAGGAGCTCAATATTTGAACAAAGACAATATGGCCCGAAATTGCCTTGTTGGTTTTGACTAAGACACATTTTAAGTCATGAGATCTTTACCTCACTGGTTTTCCTTCTTATTTGAGTTAATGTCTGTCTGATCACTTGGAATCAGCCCATTTTCTTTCAATTGATGTATTTGTCCTTTTCCCTTCCAATAATGGAAAATGATGCTTTGGCTATTATTACATGAAATTGATGATATTCAACCATTTTTCACCCACCCAAAATGGCAATTTCATATGATCCAAGCTAATAGATATACTAAGAACATGTTGCAGAACATTTATAAGAAAAATAAGGAGAGAATGAGTATGTGAATACTGATCAATTAATTAATCGACGGTAATAGATTATAGATTAAACAGGCAGTGGAAAATACGTAGGGCTACACTGTGGAATCAGACCTGAGGGATCCAGGTTTTGGTCTTTTGGATGCTCTGTTTGATTAGGAATCTTTGGTTGCAAGTGAGAGAGTCAACTCAACTAGCAGGAGGGCGGGGAGGAAAGGCAGTGTATCACTAGGCGATAAGGCTACCAGAGAAGAGACTGGCTCTATGGAGAGAGGAGAGATGTCATCTTTATCCGTCGTTGTACATTATTATTTGGCTCCAAGCTCCCCCTGCTTTGTTCACAGATGGAGGGAAGGAAGAAAGGGAAGAAGGAAAGAGTTGAAGATACTAGTCATCAAAGTCCGGTCAGGAGTCCCCTGGAGGTCCCTCAGATCCTTTCAGGGGTTCTGAGAGGTCAAAACTCTTTTCACAGTAATACTAAGACGTGAAATGCCTTTTACACTGATGTTTGCACTGATGATGCAAAAATAATGGGGGTGAAACTGCTGTTGCTTTGGCAGAAATCACGGCAGTGGTTTCAAATTGTGTGAGCAGTCATCGTATGCTTCACACCACACATTTACAGTATTAAAAAAAGTGCTAGTTTTACTGCAGAATGTTATTGATGAAGCAGTAAAATTATTAATTAAATTTTGACCCTCAAGTATTATTCCGTGTGAAGAGAAAAGAAACACATATGAAATATTTCTGTTGCAAACGAAGGATAATGGTTGTTTTGAGGGAAAGCCCTTTGGCAATTGGCTGAGCCATGAGCAGAACTGCTTTTTTCATTGAACGCCATTTTTCCTTGAACAAACAACTGAAAGATGAACTGTGGTTATTTAGACTCGGGCATTCGACAGACATTTTTTCTAAAATGAATGAAGTGAGCTTGTCAATTCAAGAAAAACAACTGACAGAATTGGTTGCCAAGGACAAATTTGATGTCCATGCAAATAGTTACAGAATTTTGGAAAACTTATACAGTTGTGCCGCATAACAACATTTCGGTCAAAGACGGACTGCATAGACGATGGCGGTCCCATAAGATTAGGACCACATAGCCCAGGTGTATAGTAGGCTATAGCATCTAGGTTTGTGTAAGTACACTCTATGATGTTCGCACAGCGACAAAATAGCCTAACGGTGGATTTCTCAGAACGCATCCCTGTCGTTAAGCGACTGTATCTGCCAAACCTGAGCTTGACAGCTTTCCGATGCTTAAAGCCTTTTTTTATAGAAATATGTTATGAATGCTAACATGCAGTGAGTTTATTATTATTTTAAAAAGTAAGTTAATAAATATCCTTCACCTATCTCAATTTTAATTTTAAATATAGTAAATATTGAAAGATACAGCTCTCATAAGCAAATGATTTTCAGTCTTCAATAGTTTTTAAGTGCATAAAGATGTATTGAGACTGAAAGACGTTGAGAATGATTCATGTAAGAATGATTTTTTTTTTCTTTAAGTAAATTCTAGCACTGAGAGAGGCCTTTTGCTAACAAGCTTTTCTCCATTTTTTCTGAACTTCCCCCTCCGTGATCTGTCTCTGTGTGTGTGTGCGTCTCTCTCAGCCTCTTTTTCTCTCTGTCTCTTTCCACTATGAGCATTTAGATCTGGAAAATATCTTTTCATGGTTAAATTAATGGCAATGCTTCTCAAAAAAACAATGTCCATTGGGCCAGAAGATTTTCTCTATTTCCTGCCTTTTAGTTCCCCAAACAATTTCCTTCTTTTGCTGGTTTAATTTTGTTTTCAGTGAATCCACGTGCAGGACTGTGAAGTGGAAAAACAGTATTATACACTTGCATGTGATGAAGAAGCCAGAAAGAATAAATGAGACAAAAGCAATGTCAGTGAAAATAGAAACCACACACACAACACGACAAATGCAAATGCTAGAGATCATTCTATTTTTGTAAAGTCTTGGATGTGTTCATTTCCCCTGAAATATCTATTCAGTGTTATGCTGGTTACAGATGTTGTTATTATTACCGCTGACAAGCGTGACTGCACAGAGACTTAATGACAGGGTGACGACTTGTACGGAAAAGACACGTCAGCCTGCACCGTGCGGAGAATGACACGGGCCCACACATTGAGATTCTCAGCAAGTCACTCTTGATGACTATTAAGTTACATTTTCTAAATGATATTATTAGTAACACTGCCAGATCAGCCTAACTGTAGAATGTGTGATAGAGAGAGGGCTCTGGGGGCTGTTATTTTAATAGAAAGTACAGCTTAGGTCACATAGAAACTTAGAGAATATTCCACTTGGAGGATATTATCATTTTATTTTTCTCATGTGTAGAATTCTCCTGTGAGTTTTCAGCAGCTGATTCCCTCCCTTATGTGGGTAATTGTCTCTTATGTCAAATGATAGGATTGGACTAGAGCAGTTGTTTTCAAACAGTGAAATCCTCACCTGGAACCTCAATGTACAAAACAGAGACAAGAGCTGCCTGGCTTAGAGGAAACTTAAAATCTCCCCTTTGGCTCCCCACTGAGCTTCTCTGCTCAGCTTTTGAGATACCGCAGTGAACCCTGGGGCTCTGGGGCACACAGTTTGAGAACCCTTGGACCAAGGACTCTATAGCTCCGTGTGCTTATGGAGGCCTTTCCAGAAATCTGAGTAATTTCTTTTAATTAGAGAACCAGTTGCCATCAAGTTCAGAACTAAATGGTCCCCTGGTTGGAGCTTGCAAGGATGAGGAAGATATTGGCAACTCCCCCTGTTGGATTCACGAGCCCACTAAGAGCCACTAAACACATACTGAGTACCAACTGTGAGTCCATCCACTTCCTGGGCATTGTGGGGTAAACAAAATGTAGGCAACCAACATCTGTCTTTAAGGAGCTGATAATCAATTTGGAGAGGCACAACATAAACCCAGAAAGCCATTAAAATGCCAGATATCTGGTCATGCATCACTTAACAACAAAGACATATTCTAAGAAATGTGTTATTAGAGGATTTCGTTGCTGTGGGAACATCATAGCGTGTACTTACACAGACCTAGATGGTATAGCTTATTACACCCTGAGGCTGTCTAGTGTAGCCTGTTGCTCCTAGGCGACAACCCTGTACAGCTCGTTACTGTACTGAATACTGTAGGCAACCGTAACGTAATGATGAGTGTTTGTGGATATAAACACATCTAAACATAGAAAAAGTACAGTAAAAATATGGTATAAAAGACAAAAAAATGGTGCACTTGTATAGGGCACTTACTGTGAATGGAACTTGCTGGAATGGAAGTTGCTCTGGTGAGTCAGAGAGTGAGGATGAGTGAACTCAAAGCCCTAGGACGTTACTGTTCACTACCGTAGACTTTACACACACTGCACACTTAGGCTACACTAAGTTTATAAAAAAAGGATTTTTCTTTCTTCAATAATAAATTAACCTTGGCCTACTGTAACTTTTTTACTTTATAAACTTTAATTTTTAAAAACTTTTTGACTCTTTTATAACACAACTTAGAACACAAACACGTTGTGCATAGATCTGTACACAAATATTTTCTTTCTTTATATGCTTATTCTATAAGCTTTTTTCCTATTTTTAAAACTTTTTAGCTTTTTTACTTTTTAAACTCTTTTTGTTAAAAACTAAGACACAAACACACACATTAGCCTAGGCCTACACAGGGTCAGGATCATTAACATCATTGCCTTCCACCTCCACATCTTGTCCCACTGGAAGGTCTTCGGGAGTAATGACACGCGCATGGAGATGCCGTCTATGATAACAAGGCTTTTCTCTGGAATGCCTCCTGCGGGACCTGCCTGAGGCTCTTCTTGAGGAGGTGTCACTCTTTTCAGAAATATGTCCATAGTGGTTTGCTTGGTTTGTTTCTTTTTTCATCGTAGATTTGCTTGTAAGCAGATAATGCACCATGAAAGTTCCTCTCTATGAATGAGAACCTTTCGCTTCTTGGGGTCCATGTTTTCAGACTTTTTAAGGAGATTGTTGAGGTTTGCAAAAGTTTCGGCTAAACCCTTTCCTGTGAATTTTCTTGAGTGTTCTTTTTCTTTTTCTTCTCCAGCAGTTTCCTTTTCTCTTGCCTCTTCTTCAACTACGCGTTCCTGTTCCAGTTCCAACAACTCTTCATTAGTTGGCTCCTTAGGAACACCTTCGAGGAGCTCTTCAGTGTCACACTCACTCGCACCCAGGTGAAAGCTGTTTTCCGTCTCAGCTACAGCCTTGTTGGTGGGTGCAAGCTCCTCATCCTTGGAAAATCCTTTGAATTCATGGACAAACCTCTTGAGTGTCTTCTTCCAGATGCTATTCATATACTCCTTGGTGACATCACCCCAAGCTCAAACAAGATTCTTGAAGTAGTCATAGATGTTGTAATCTTCCAGGATTGCGTCAGTGTCTTCCTCAGTTACAGCAATAACCTGGGCAGAGTTTTCTTCAGGTAGTAGGCCTTAAAAACTGCTATAACTCCATCCATCGATTAGATCAAAGAGGTGGTGATTGGAGGGAAAAACACCAGTTTGATTTGGGGATGAAGATCACCAATAAAAAGAGGATGTCTGGAAGCATTATCAACCATAAGCAAAACTTTGGAAGCTATATTTTTCTCCAAACACTACTTCTCCAATTCACTGGCATAGCAATTTAGGAGGGCATCTAGGAAGAGGAGCTGGGTCATCTATTACTGATATGCTTGAAGGCCCTGGGTTCTCACTGTGCCAGAGCCCAAAGGGGTTTCAATTTGTAGCCCGCAACATTGCCCCCAAGCAAGGCTGTTATCTTGTCCTTAAAAGCCTTGAAACCTGGCCTTGACTTGGCCTCCTTGTGAATGAAAGTCCTTTCAGGCATCCATTTCCAGAATAAGCAGGTTTCATCCATGTTGAATCTTTGCTCTGGCAAGTAATTTTCCCCCAAAATGAGCTTATCTAGAGTTTGCAAAAATTCTTCATCTGCCTTCAGATCAGCACTCGCAGACTCACCACTCACTTTCATATTGTGTGATGAATAATGACTCTTGAATCGTTGAAACCATCCAGACCTAGGAGTGAATTCAACATTGTAGTCAGGACCAATCTTTCAACATCGCAAAAAAACTTTTTGGTTTGGCTGTGATCATCACAGTGCTGAGAGGGATATGTGTCTGTGTCTGGTCTTCACTCCAGGTCATTAAATGTTTCTCCACGTCTGATACAGGCCCTTCTTGAATTTTTCTTAGTCTCTTTGCCTCCAATGAGGCAGATCCTTTAACAGCTTCCATCACTTTCTTCTTGTTCTTCATCATTGTAGCTGTGGTGGAATGGGACATGCCTGACTGGTCAGAAATAGCTATCGCTGATTTTCCACCTTTGGAGTCCTTCATCACTTTTAATTTTGTTAAAATTAAAGGTCAGTCACTCAACGTGGCCTTTTACTGACAGCTTTAGCAGTGGATTCTGTACGCTTGGGGTCACGAGAAACAAAACAACATGAGATTAGATCAAGCACAAGAGAAAATGATGCAATCAGGAGACACGGTAAACACGAGATGTATGAGGCTGCGGCTGACACAACATAGGCTACTGTTTTATAGAAAATTTCTTTTTCCAAGTAGAAAGAGTACCTTCTGAAATAATGATAAAAAGTATAGTATAGTAAATACATAAACCAGTAGTATAGTTGTTTCTTATAATTACCAAGCACATGGAGGTTACATAATTCTATGTGCTACAGTGTTGTATGACTGACAGTGCAATAGTGATACCAACCCTGATATCAGTATCCCCATATTAAACCCAGCATATTTGGGGTTAAAACCAAAGCACTCATTCCCTGCTTACTCCCTGGCTTTCTGGCTCCAGAATCCACTATCCTCCATGGAGACAGACACAGCCAAGGACAAGCACCTGGATTTGTTGCCACCTCCCTGCAAAGAGATTCAGGCTGGTGGGAAATCTGCTGACCAGCAAGGTCATGGGCTCCCTCCTCTCTGAGAGTAGTCTCAAGGCCAAAGACAGGCCGGTGGGAAAGCTCTGACCAGCAAGGCCATATGCTCCCCCTCCCCGACCTAAAACCCCAAATAAAAATCCTTCCTTTTAGCTTTTCAGGGAGTTTGGGATTTCAGCGTTAGCTGCCTCTCTCCTGGCTCAGCGCTGTGCAAAAATAAAATTCCTACTTTCTTCCACTACACCTAGTGTCAGAGATTGGTTTGCCATGCAACAGGTGAGTGAACTCACTTCAGGTTTGATAACAGTCGGTTTCTTTACACTGCCATCACCACAAACACGTGAGTAATGCATTGTGCTGTGACATTACAACAGCAATGACATCACTAGGTGATAGGAATTTTTCAGCTCAGTTACGGTCTTATGGGACCACCATCCTATATGTGGTCTGTCATTGATGAAAACATCATTATACGGTGCATGACTGTAATATGGTTTCAGAATTCAAGGATAGGTTGTAGGTACCACAATTAGGCAGATCAGGAAGGACAGACAGAGCAGAGTGTGTCATTCATTTATTCATTCAGGTTTTCAACAGCTATTTGTTCAATACCAGTCAATTTGCTTAGTGATAAGGACATAAAGATAAACATACATGGCTATGATTTCTTCTTCCTTGGTGCTTGCTATCTAGTTGGTTTTGGGTAGGAAGAGATATCAATCAAGAAATGGAAAAAAATAAATGTGAAATTTCAACCATGTTGAGTTAGACTTTGTTCTTGAGGGAAGGGAGGGTGGTCAGACAAAGCTTCCCTGAGGAAGTGCTTATTTAGCTGAAATCAGAAGGATGAGTTGAAATTGAATGATGGGGTTTGGGCAGTGGCGGGGGGAGGGTTGGTATATGAGAACACTTGACTGTGGCTGTCCACTAATTAGGAAAGCCACAAATCAACCACCATGGCCCTGACTTCCAGTCGTGTTTTCCTGTTTGCAGGATCCATCCATTCCTCTGCACTTGATCATTTGAGAATGACAATATGAAAACCCAGCCATCTAAGCCATACTGGGTCAGTCGCTGTCTCCTGATTTTCCTGCTGTAGCCAATAATAATATCTCGCATCTCCGTAGCGCTTTATAGTTTACAAAGCACGTATGCATGCATTATCATATTTTCCTTCTCCAGAATCTTATGAGGTGGATACTACCATCCCCATGTTACAGATGCAAAAATGAGACTTAAGATACTTCATGACTTTTCAAGGTCCCACAGCCAGGAAATCATGGTACGTGGTACATGGTATCTTGCATAACTGAAACTTAATACCTGTTGAACAGCAGCTCCTTCTTTCCTCCTTCCCCAAGCCTATGGCAACCACCATTCTACTCTCTGTTTCTGGGAGTTTGACTATTTGGATACCTCATGTCACTGGAATCATTTAGTATTTTCCCTTCCACAACTGGCGTATTTCACTGAGCATGATGTCCTCCAGCTTCATCTGTGTTGCTGCATATAGCAAGATTTCTTCCTTTTTTAAGGCTGAATAGCATTACATTGTATGTACATACCACACTTTTGTCATCCATTCATCCACTGATGGATATTTAGGTTGCTTCCATATCTTGGATGCTGTGAAAAATGCTGCAAATTGTATAGCTGATAAGAGGTTAATATCCAAAACAAATGGGGAACTTCTATAAGCCAGTAGCAAAAGATCCCAAATAATCTGCTTAAGGAAAGGACTTGAATAGATATTTCTCCAAAAAAAAGACATACAATAGCCAGCAAGTATATGTAAAGATGCTCAACATCACTAGTCATCAGGGAAGTACAAATCAAAACTATAATGAGATATCACTTCATATGCATTAGGATGACCATTATTAAAAAAAAGATAAGTGTTGGTGAGGGTGTGGAGAAATTGGAACAAGTGTGCACTGTTAGTGGCCATGGTACAGCTGCTATAGAAAATAGTATGCAGGTTTCCGAAAAAATAAAAAGTGAGACTACCATATGATTCAGCAATTCCACTTCTGGGTATTTATTCAAAAGAAATGAAATCAGGGTCTCAAAGATATATCTGCCTTCCCATAATGACTTTTTTAAACAGACTGGCCTTGATAGGGGACATAAAGAAATGGCTTTTTTTAATGCCCACCTCTGCTTTCAAATATCTTCTGTTGAATCCCTTCCTCTATTCCCAGATGCCCTGTTAGGCAAATTCCATCAGTTTTCTGGTCACTTTTAGATATTTTAAAATATCTTTTTTCAATACAGAAAGATTGAAGGCTCCAGTCTGTTGTCCAGTTCAGAGCTGATCTGTCCATTTGAACTTTGGCCTGCCTTGCGCTCCAGTGACCAGCAGTGGGGAAGGACACACAGTCTGTTCTTTTGCTTTCCTTTCCCCACCTTCTCCCCACGTCAGTCTGCTACTTCTGGCTCCTCTAGAGTTAGGGGTGAGCGGGAAGAAAGGCAATGGGGAGGAGAATTGAAGCTGCAAACAATTTTGTTTCCTTTAATTCCAATAATAACATGAATAAATATATATGTATATGTACATGTCTGTATATATGTATATACATATGTATGTGTACATGCATGTACTGGATCATCTGGGTGACCTTCTTATAGTTGGATTCAGACACATGCTATCTAGTTAGGGTGACCAGTTTGTCCCAGTATGCCCAGGACTTTCCCAGTTTTAGCACTGAAAGTCACACATCTTGGGAATCCCTCAGTCTTGGACAAATTGCGACCATCGGTCACCCTAAGGTAGAGTAACCTAGCAAATCCTCAGGGGTGCGCCTAGGGATCCCTGGTGATCTGCAGGACTCTGTTAACATTACAGCCACATAAGAAATAAATTCTTTATCTGAAAATCAAAAGAACTACCTCCTCTATTCACTAACAGTGAGGACTTGAGTAAAGGGTTTAAATAATTCAATAATTATTTGCAAGGAATGAATAGATGAGTGTGCATGTGGAGTTGTCCGCTGTGCCCCTATTCATTCTGAGAGTGTTAAGGCCAACCCAATAGTAGGCATTGGTTGTTTTGTTAAACAAAATAAATCGCTTTCAGCTTCACCACTGGTAATTATGTCAGTAAAAGTTTATTTTAAAATATTTAGAGTTTAAAAGAAATTATTAATAAATCTAATCAATAATTCATTCAAATAATGAATATGGAGTATATTAGCAGTATGCAATGTTCACTTAAGAATAATAATATTTTATTTAGCCTTCCTATGTTTTATTCAGGAATTTTGATTATTTTTATTAAATGTAGAATTGATAAGGAAGATACCATGAGTACTGGGAGTTAAACAACAAAATCAGACAGGAAGAAGAGAAGCTATGTCAGTCCAGACAACCCGCTCAAAAGAACCGGATCATGAATTCAATTTGCTCATTTATTTGAAGGTTTCTAGCATGTACAGTGAATTATTTGTGGAAATATGTAATAAGAACATTGACACAAATGGGGAGAAATCAGAGTTTATTGGGAAGAGCATGAACTTGAGAGTCACAAGACCTGGACTCTAGTCTTGGCTTTACTATTTACCAGCTATGTGACTTTTGACAAGTAAGTTATCCTCATGCCTCAGTTTCCTCAGCTAGCTTCCTATCTCATAGTGATTTTTGAAAAATTCAGTAAGATACTGAATAGATAAGTAACCAGGGATAGTGCAGTATTGACCAAGAGCAGGCTTGTGGGGGTGGGGAGAATGAAAGCCTGTGGCTGGCCACAAGCAGTGGCTGCCCCAGAGAGATGCTGTGGCAATCAGCAGGGAGGAAGGAGGCAAATAAATCCTCAGATATCCTTCTCTTGCCTTCTGCTGTCTTGACAGCGCTTCCCACAAGCCAAACCCAGCTAGAAACAAGAGGAGAAAAAAGTCTGTTGACGTAGCCCAAGGATGTCATTCATCAGATGCCTGGAGAAGGCAGAGCAGGGCCAAGAATGGAACCAGAGGAGTGAACAGCAGACATGAGCACTGCAATAGAATCTTCCAATATTATAAAACTGCATGCAGGGAAGTGTGAAAACTAGCTGTAACTCTGGACAATCCTATGGCACTTTCTTATAAAGTTAAGCCTACTCTTATCACACAACCCAGCAATCCACTCCTGGATACTTATCCTAGAGTAATGAAAACTTGCGTTCATACAGAAGTCTGCGTGTGAATGTTTATAGCAGCTCTATTCATAATCACACTAAACTAGAAAGTAGACAAATGTCCTTCAACAGCTGCATAGATAAACAAACTGTGGCACATCCGTTTGGTGGAACACTACTCAGCAATGAGAAGGAATGGACTACCGAAGCTGCAGCAACTTGGATGCGTCTCAAAGGCATTGTCCTGAGTGAGAGAAGCCAGTCTGAAAAGCTTACCTACTGTATGAACCCATTTATATGACATCCTTAAAAACACAAAACTGTTAGGGGTGGGGGGAGGATATGACTATAAAGGGACAGCAGGAGGGAGTTTTGAGGGGCGATAGAATAGTTCTGTGTATGAATTGTGATAGTAGTTACACAAAACTATACATGTGCTAAAATTCATAGAACTGTGTATCGAAAAAGGTCAATTTTGTAGCTAATTTAATTTAAAAATGAAAAAGCAATTTAAATAAATAAGGCATATTGTGGACAAAAGCTTCAATGATAGATTTATTCTTGTAGATATTGACAACATATTTGTCCCGAAGTTGAACTTAAAGATGCTTCAATCCAAACCTAAATAGGAGTTGTTAATCAATGCAGAAATACCTGAAAATAGGACATTATATAAAAGTGGCAGCCTTGGCAGGGGCAGCAGGCAAGAAGGGTGAGTTTTCTGTGGCAGGATGACAGATAACAGGCCTCAGGACTTTGCCAATGGGGCTTAGGGTCAGAAAGCAACTGTCCCCAGTGGACACAAAAGACAGGGTGGAGTAGAGGGGTCCCCGAAGAAAAAGCAAAGGCAGACACTCATACATGGAGCCAAGGACAGAGCCTGGAGCTCAGGAACCACATCGTAGTTTGGCTGTACCACAAGGGTTCAAGGCAAGAGATGGTCCAGTGCTTGGCAGCGCATTCTAAGGAGGTGGGACAAGAACAAAAGAAACAGGATAGTATAGGTTGAAGAGCATGCGCACTGGAGTGAGACAGAGCTGGTGGAGTCTGGCTCTGCCACTGCCTAGCTTACAACCTGGGACAATTATTTTAGCTTCTCGTGTACAAAAAGGGATAAGAACATCTCTCCCATGGCACTGCTGTGAAAATTAAATGAAGTAACATCTGCAGCAGTCTCAGCAAGTTGCCCAGCCCGGAGGAGATGCTCAATTAACAGTAGAAGTACATTAAAGGAGAGGGTAGAGTTCACATCAGGATTGTGGAGCTCATGAGCTGTATGCTTAGTGAGTCATTTCATCTTGCTAAGCCTCACCTTCTAAACCTGTACAATGGCTGTAATAATGTCTACTCCGTGGAATTTGGGGAAGAGGGCTCTATTGAGAAAAGAGCTATGAAGATGCTTTGTTAACTGAGAATTGCTATTCAAATGTACTTCTTTTTAGGTCAGAGAAGGGCCAAGGGGAAATCTTTTCTTCTTGCCTAGCTCCTGGCCTGAAGATACAGAAAGCACGACATCCAGATCTGGGTTGGTCCCAAGGCCATGTGGGGCCAGACATACAGGAGAGGATCAAGAGGACTCAGCCGGCAGGTGCCAAACAACTTTGGCCAGGAGGAATTGGTGATGTCATTATCAACGGGACCATGAGGACTCACCTTTGAGCACTGAGGGGGAAATACACTGGGGTGGTTAACAGCGTGGGCTCTGGAGCCAGCACTTGCTGTGGGGACCTGGGCCAGTGGTGCAGATAGGGCTGTTGCTGAAGATTCTTAACGATCACCCTCCCCACGTTCTCACACTTGTAATAGGATTTTCCCTCCATTCTCTTAGTCATGTGATGCTTCAGTGCCTGCCAGCAGGGTAGACAGATTCTACATCTTTCTCCCATTGACTTTGGCTCCATTTGACTTTGTGTTAACTCTTTTTGGATAATGACAGGCTAGTGGATATGACAGGTTAGTGGAGTGAGCATAGCCTCATGTACGATTTGCCGTTAGTCATGAGGAGACATTGCTCAGGGAGCTGCTGTATCTTCAGCTTGGGTCACAAATGACTGACACCTGGCACAGTCCTGAACCTGACCCACCACCTGAACCAGAGTCAACTCAGCCCTCTAACTGGTCCTTTCAGTGAGAAATAACTATTGGTTGTTGGAAGCCAATGAGATTTTGGGGTTGTTCGTTATGCAGCATTATTGTAGCAATAACTGACTTAACAGCAGTTCTCTAACTTTAATTATCTTTAGTTTTGTCCTTCATAAAATGAAATAGATAGGGCCTAATTATAATCACCCAGCAGGACACTTATGAGCAATATACCAGGTGATATATGTCAAGTATTTAGTAAACTACTCAACACCAAGCAAAAGAACAAGGAGTGAAAGTCACTGCTCTGAAGAGAGTGAGTTAGGAAGAAATTCTAAAACAACGTCCACCTTACTGAGTCTCAGTTTCCTCAACTGTGAAATGCATACAGAAGCACTTGACCCACCCCCGTCTAAGAGACGCTGTGAAGCTTACGTGAGGTGATGGATGTGAAAGTAGCTTGCTGTCTGTGAAGAGCTATCTAGGAGTTAGGAGTCATTACTCTTTCTACTACAGAGAATTCTCTTATCCCAGTATTATTTATCATCATCCCCAAAGTTACAGTTACATAGGAGAGTAGGATGAAAGGCATCATTGCATGACAGCATGCACTAATAAATTGTCCACTCGTTAAAATTCATCTCCACTCGAATACCCCTTAACACTCTTCTCTATATCCACAATGTCTTACCTGCGTTCAGCTACTCTCAAACATCTGACAACACAGCACAAGTATATTGCAATTTGATTGCAAAAGGAAACTGCAAATCTTGAAAAAAGATGCAAGACTTTGCAAAGATGAAAGGGAAGATGGTGAATTTCGTTAATCACATGCAAAATAATTGACAAATGAGGATCTGACAGAGTTAGGCCAGTTAATAATTGAAGAAGAGAAAAATCAACAAGGATGATGACGTAACAGGCTTCAAAAGAGAATAATTTGGTGATTTGAATATCAAAGGATGCAGGAGGCCTTCGGGAAAATTGATGAAATCAAAACCTTTTTTGCAAAAATGATTATCCTCTGTATGGCTATATGTTGATGGGTATCATATTGTACTATTAAGCAATTTCTTTGGAAAATGATCTAAAAAATTCTTTGTTAGTTTTAATAATCATCAAATAATTGCAGTACAGTCTACATTTTCATTAAATATAAAATTAACTTATTTTAATACATTTTAGTTTTATTTTTTCAAGATAAAGTCTCCAATTTTTCCCCCATTTTCTAGGAAATTTTGGTTCCTATTTTTAGCGGTCTTTTCTGCCATCATCTTTTCCATGTGTAATTAGGACCTTTTCTACTTATTGTTTTCTTCTTCCTTTTAGACTCACTGAGCCCTTGGAACCACTCTTTATCTAGAGATTTCGAGAACAGAAGCTTCCAGTGGATGAGTGAAGGCAGGAAAACATCAGCCCAAGGTCCAGAAGGCTTCCCTGGCCCCTTTGGGATGAATGATTTTATGTGACAAGCCAAATGAACTTTTAAAAACCTGAGAGAGTGGGGTGTAATTGTCCTCTGCAAAATCAATAGCCTGTCACAGACTCATCCTCTTTCCATAACTTACTTCTGTGTGACTTCAGCCAGGAGGCATCACTTTGAGCCTTTTCCCTTTCCATAAAGAGGGAATGATAATATTTACCCTGAAGGAGCTTTATGAGGACTGAATGAAATTATAGATATTAAAGTATGTTAAGCAATGTTTGCATAATAGGAGTTCAAAAAACTTAGCTGTGATTATTTCTAATACAGCCGCAGTGACCAATATTCCACTAGGATATTTCTCTTGCTTCCTCATCTCTAACTTCCTTCGTCTTGAGCATATTTGTGTACAGTCTAGAATTCTTCCTCCAGATTTCCTTGAGTCCTCTGCTTGACTCCACAACATGTATGTTCTGGAAGACAGTGGCTTGCATCTAAGTTTCATTCTTCTATTGGGTAGTGTGGAGGAAGATCTGCCTTATAATCCCACAAAAACTTGAGCTTACTAAATGGATGGCGGGGAGGGAGAGGGCTGGTCCGGTGGTGAATGCTGGCACGGAGGCGCAGAAAGGAACATTGCCTCCTCTGTGATTTGTCGTGTTGGCCTTCTATGAGTTGATTCTTTTCAATCTTTTCAACAAACACTGCATCAAATGGCACCAGCACATCCAGAATTAACAGAATGTCCAGGACTAGAATCAACCTAGCTGTGTTAGCCATGGAACTAACCTGATGATAACTCTATAGGTTCATTATTTTGTAGATAAGGGAAGGAAGGTTTGTAGCTAAGTTGGAGTAACTTGCCTGAGGTCAGTCAGGGTTGCAGGTGAGATTTAAACCCTGCAGGTCACCTCCACAGCCTTCCTTACATGTAACCACAAAGCTCTATTGCTGTGGGCCAAATGAGGATGCCGCAGGAGGCATCTTGAGTTTGTATCCCTGATGTACTGCATGTGATAATGTTTACCAAAAAGTTGCATTCCTAACATCATTTTTCACCTTTTGAGTGTTCCTTGAGATAGGTGAGAAGGAAGAATCCTGTTTTACCAATGAGTTTGTGTGATTTATCCAAGGTTGTCTATTTGGCCAATGGCAGAGCCAGGACTCTTAACGGAACACTGACCCCTGTCTCCATATTATGCATTTTCCAGTTCTCTTTCTCTGAGCACGTCGTTGTGTCTCAGAAGCTCTGTGTTGTGTTTCTGTGGCTGCCAGCTGTGAGATGGTCTACCTTTAGAACAGATAGATGGAGAGGAGAAGCTCCGTCCTACGGGGATGCATCTCCTCTCTACTCCAGAGAGCTCCATCCATCACTTTGTCATTGCAGAGACCCAGCTGGGGCATGCCCAGCAAGGGTGAGGATACATAAATATAATGGAAATCAGTCAGGGGCCAATTTTCCCTATTGAAAAGGGAATTGCATTTCTCAGGCATGTGGGCAAAGAGGGGTTGATTAAACAGAAAACACTTCCACAAAGCGGGTAGAGTAAAGAAGAACTCAACCCCTGTGTGGTCTGAGAAGGAATCCTCCTGCAAAAAACACAACTGAGTGCCATCTGTGCTTCTGATCATTTCATCTGACTGCTTATCTTGTTACAGAATTGCTGATTTGAGCAACTTGGAGGTACTTACTTGACCCATGTTTCATTATCTGATATGTCACAAGACTTTAAAATCTCTAGAACAGGGTGTAAAATGTGAAAGCATGCAGGAGGTAATGGGGTGCTTCATCCTACATTTGGCTAGGTCACCGGATACTGACAGAGATCAATAGTTTCTTTTAAGGACGGCATCCTTGAGCACTGAATGTGGCCATGATGTCTGGATACCTGACTAGCTTTTGTGTTTGCGGGACGGTGGTTAGGAGAAAAATCAATAAATTTAGTACTTGATGTTAGTATAATAACTAACCTATTCACCAGACGATACATGGGCAATCAAGAGAGTGGACACAATGAGAGACAATACAAAGCCATTCTGTACAAGAGGCAACTAAGGATAGAGAGCTAACTGTCTGGCCAAGGGTTATATGGGAGGGTGAGGGGCAGGGCTACGATTTCACTGCAGAACTTCAGTTCCCACATCCAGCATTCTTTTTATTCTACCATGCTATCTCTCATTCTTCTCATACTTACTCTCATCACATTTACTTTTTATCGTTCCTTTCTTATGATTCTTTTTTTTTTTTTAAGATTTTATTTTTTCCTTTTTCTCCCCAAAGCCCCCCAGTACATGGCTGTATATTCTTCGTTGTGGGTCCTTCTAGTTGTGGCATGTGGGACGCTGCCTCAGGGTGGCTTGATGAGCAGTGCCATGTTCGCGCCCAGGATTCAAACCAACGAAACACTGGGCCGCCTGCAGCGGAGTGCGCGAACTTAACCACTCGGCCATGGGGCCAGCCCCTCTTATGATTCTTTTTAAATTTACTTTCATCATTTTCCCCTTTGACTCCAGCATTTTCTGATTGCTTTTATTTTTTGACCGTAAATGTCACCACGGCAATTATTTTTCCAAGTCTCTATGAGCCCCCATACCCGACAGTTCCCAGCACAGTGCTAAATACATGACCATGCCCCAGAGATATATTTTTATTGATGGATTTGTTGGTTAACTGGTTCCTTTCTTACTATTATCCCTGTTTGGCTCTCTGAAATTACCACCAATTTATCTACCTTCTAATTCAGTAAACATTAGTTGAGTGCCTACTGGGGGTACAGAGATTAATCTCCTGCCCTCTAATCAAGCACAGACAGTAGGTTGGGAAGATAAGGCTTGGCCTAGGGTAGAATATATAAGTTTTCGTGAACTAGAAGAGAATACACTAAGCAAAATGTCTCCATCATCTTTGCTCCCTGACTGTTTGGAACTCTTGCATTTTTCCCTAAGTATTTCTATCTCCAAAGACCAAAGGGTCACAAATGAAAACAAGTGAAAGTTGTATTTTGGCATTGTATTAGTTAAGGTTTTCCAGAGAAGCAGAAGCAACAGGATATGTATATATGTATAGGTAAGTGTATATCTATCTATCTATCTATATCTATCTATCTATCTATCTCTATATCTATCTATATACATAAAGAGAGAGAGGCGGGGAGGGGGGGATGGTTTAAAGCAATTGGCTCATGTTATTGTGGAGGCTTGATGAGTCCAAAATCTACAGGGTGGACTGGGAGGCTAGAGACCCAGTGAAGAGCTATAGTTCACATCCAAAGGCAGTCTTCTGGCAACATTTTTTCTTTCTTAGGGGACCTCGGTCTTTTTTCTCTTAAGATCTTCAACTGATTGCATGAGGCTAACCTACATTATGGAGGGCAATCTGCTTTACTCCAAGCCCACCAATTTAAATGTCTCATCCATAAAACACCCTCACAGAAACTTCCAGAATAATGTTTGACCAAATATCTGGGCGCCATGGTTCAGCCAAGTTGGCACATAAAATGAAGCATCACAGATGTCTTTTTAACCACATGGGCACTCTTACAAGGTACAGATTTGAATCAGTAGGAAGGAGAAGCAGCTCTTTATCCTTTCCTCCCTCCCACCACCAGCACCTCTGCCCCACGAGGAAAACACCCACCACCATGAGAAGGAGTATATGAATTGTGGATTTAAATGCTGTAATGCAATTCAGTAGATTAAAGTGAATGAAATCGGATGTCATTTATTCATGTTTTAATATGCATACATCTCAAAAATAGAATAGCAAGCCAGGGAGTGTGTGTGTACGTGTGTGTGTGTACAGCTTGCAGAAAGAGACATTGAGTGTGATCACATTTATGCAAAGTTTTAAAGCACAAAAAAATTAAAGTTTATGGATAAAAAGAGTAAAAGCGTGTAAGTCAATATAAACCTCCCACTCCAGAGAGTCAATGCCTCTGGGAAGGAAGGTGGGTGAGTGGATGGTGTAGGTGGGGTCCTCGGGCAGCTTCAACCTCATCCCTGATGTTTCCTTTCTGTTTCCAATGGATCTGACACAAGGCAAAATATTAAGTTTTTACAACATTTGGTAGTGGGTGCAAGAGCAGAAGTTTTATTATTTTGTATACATTTTTATATGCTTGAAATATTTGGTAGTAAAATTGTTCAAGTGTCTCCTTTTTCTCTCAAGAGTCCCTGGCAAAGGTAGGCTGTCCAGCCCTCCCTCTCTGCTCCTGCTTTATTTACCAAGGCCTCAGACACACACGCAAGAGTTATAGCGTCTGCTCAGAAGTGGGGTGGGCAGGAGAGGCGGAGCCCTTCATGAGAGGAAAATTCCATCAGGCCTCTGTGTACTAATCTAGTCCTCCGGCCGGGCTCAGACTATTTAATGCTCAGCAGTCAATCTTGAACATCCCAACAGGGACAGGCCATGTGAATGTTCTGAGGAGAAAGCTAGGAATACATAAGTAGTTAACTCAAGGCTCTTCATGCTAAACCTTCTGAAGGCCCAGATGAAAATGGCCGCTGTGTGTCAATAAGGAAGCCTTATTGAAATTCAGTGAGCAGAGTACTGTATCAGTAATTTTCTGTGTTAAATTACTAACACAACCAACTAAGCGAGGGTATCTGATGTTAGCCCTAATTCTGTTAGTCATAATTCCACGCATGTGGAATTATGGGAGCTAGACAGTTATAGGAAGATCAGAAATATGCCCTCATCTTTCTAATGGACAAGTATGTTCATCTTTTTAACAATGACAAAATTTGAATTGCTCTCTCATAAAGTAAATTTAGAAAGAAAATACTTTAAATTGGAAAAGTGCAAAATGAATTTTTTTAGAGTGCAATCTGCAAATTTCAATTTGTCACTCACATAAAACAAAACTGTTTGTATTCCCTTAAGATGGAAATGAAAGAGGCTGCTTCAGATGCAAAATAAGTAATACTGAGGTGAAAGTCTACTAAAGGCAGGGAGTGCACTCCTTTAGCCCCGGAGGGTAGAAAGCAGAGTGTCTACGGGAGCCCTGCAGATTACCACTGGCCTACTAGGGGGCAGGGAGCAGTTTTTCAGATAGCAAATAAAGGAGGTTGATTCTGATCATGCTAACGGTGTACGCACTTGGGAGCCATTGATGAGTGCAAGGTTAATGCCCTACAATAATGTGAATAACCGTCTACTATTCATTTATTCAGTGAATATTTGTTGAGCACCTACTAAATGCAGATACTCTTAGGTATTATTGATAAGATGGGAAGTACAAACAAGGTTTTCCCTGCCCTGAGAGAGCTTGGTAGTCACAAAGCAAATATACAATTGAATTTTAAAAGTTCTCCGAAGGAGGGAGACACTGGGTCTGTAATTGGGGAAGTTGATGGGGAGGAGGGAAGGCTTCTCTGAGGAAGTGAGGTGTGAGCTACAGCCTCAAGTAGGGAGGAAGACCAGCATGGCAAGAGCATGAAATTGGTTAACCGCTATTTATTGAGCATCTATTATACGCCAGGCATTTTTCTGGTTGATCAGGGTACATGAATAAGACAAGGATGCCAGTCCTTGAAGAGTTTATATATTTTGGAAGGGGAAGGTCAGGAAGAATAAACATAATAATTATGTTCTATAGTACATTAGAAGGTGATTACGTTTCAAAGAAAAGGCTGGAGCGGGACAAAGAGAATCATGAGTGTCTCCAGCTTGGGAGCAACTCATACCTTTGAACAGAATGATCAAGATGGGTCTCATTATGAAGATGACGGTAGAGTGACTCCCTGAAGGGTGAGGGAGTGAGCTCTACAGATACCCGGCAGAAAAGTGTTTCAGGTGGAGAGGACAGCCAGTTCCAAAGGTGGGAGTGTACCTGGCATGTTCAGGAAAGGGAAGAGGCCAGTGTGGCTGGAGCAGAGTGGACGAGGGTGGAGGTTAGATGGTGGAAGGCCTTGAGGCCATTGCTGGGCTTTCGCTTCTGCTCTGACTGAGTGGGGCACCTACTGAGGGTTTTGAGCAGAGTCAGGATATGGTCTGACCTCTGCTTTAAAAGGATTTCTCTTACTACTGTACTGGAAATAAAGGCCCGGGGGCAAGGGTGGAAGCCAAGGTCACGGGGAGACGTAGTGATTCTGATGAAAGATGCTCATGGCATGGGCCAGTCAGCTAGAGGCGGTGCAGGGAGTGGAAAGTGGCCATCTTTTAGTGGCAGTCTGAAGGTGAGGCAATAGGGTTAGCTGGTGGATTGGATGGTGGGTGAGGACAGTCAGAAATTTCTGCCAAATTTCCAGCCTGAGCAACCAGAAAGTTGGAGTTACCATCAACGGATGTGAGAAAGAGTCCAGGGAGAGCAAGCTGGGAAGGAGAGGACCAGGAGTTCACTTCTGGACACGTGGAAATGAGGTTTACATTTTACATCCAAGTGGATGTCAAGTAGGTAGTTGGGAAGAAAGGAATTGAAGACAGTGAACATGGGCAGATCTTTAAGAAGTTTCACTGCAAAGGTGAACAGAGAAATGCAGCTGAGGCTCATAGAGGAAGTGAGATCAAGAAAGGAACTTTTTTGTAATTTGGGAAAAATAGCAGCAGGTTTGTATAAAGATGGGTATGAGCATGGTGAGTAATGATACTGGGCAGCCGGAGGGAGTGCCGGGCATTTGGCCCTAGCAGCACGTTCGAAGGAATTGGGTTTTTATTGTAGCAGTGGGAAACCACTGAGATTTAAAGAGAATGGTTTGATAAGACAGAATTTACATTTTGAATGGATTCCTCTGGCTGCAGAGGACAAACTGGATTGGAAACTAGCCAAAGGAGTTGTAGGCAGCCTACTTAATGTGTGCCTAGCAGGGTGCTAGGCATGTCCTATGCCTTAGCTTATTTAATCCTCACAACAAAGCTGTGAGATGGGTGACATTCTTCTTCACCTTTTACAGGTGAGGGCACCAGGACTCCGAGGGTGGTTCAGTGACTTGCCCATAGTCATCACACAGTTAGTAAATCAGTGAGGGAACTAGGGTTAGAGTCCAAGTGTTTCAGTTCCAGTATCTGGTGTTTTTGTCATATGTGCTATTGGTCATGGACTCATGTAAGTTTTAGTTGGAAGGGCTCTTAGAAACTGCCTAGCCCAGCCCCTCGGGTAAACTGAATTTCAGGGATTCAGAAGCAGTAGCTTGCAAATGGAATCATAGTTTAAATGCACAGGGGGGAGGTTGCTATTTAAAGTCCTATTCTGGGAAATCCTTTGTAAAGTCAAGAATCCTTTTGTAAAGCAAATAATCCACTCTCCAATTTAGCTGTGGAGAAAATTCTGTTCTTTAAACATCAGGTAAATCTATAAAACTAAAAAGTGCTAGAGAATGTTCTCATTATTCAGGGAGAGGAGCTGTGGCGAGGCGGCACGGAGAGATGTGGGGAGAGAGGGCTGCCTGAGGACTAGAAGAGTGGGGTCCTCGGCTTTGTGTGCTGGAGGGCACACCAGCTCCAAGGCAGACAATATTATAGTTCAAAGGTTTCCACTCACTTCACTACTAAGGAATCTTAGAATTCGCTTTGTGAATCTGTGATCTGTTGTGGAGAACATGTTGCTACTATCTGCCCAGTACTCCTTTCTCCATCACAGAACTGTTCCTTCCCCATCCCATCCCCGCCAGGTGATTCTGATGGGACTGCCAATCACCAGGCTTTATGTGCCCCCTCGTCCCTGAGTTGGGCAAATGAGCAGGACTAACCAATCAGAGCCTCCCTAGACTCTTTCATCTGATCAATTTTTCTCTGGATTATGACAAGATAGTCAGCATGTGTCCACAAGGAGAGAGACTGTGTGAGAGTAAATCCATACAGAGGCAAGGGGAGCCAAAAAATGGAGAATAATTAAAGCAAAGCCCTGGTGACCTTGCCCAAAGATCTAGACCAGGCGTACCTGAATCCAGCAAGATCACTTCCTTGGGATATTCCAGTTACATTAAACACTGGATTCTCTTTGTTGCTCTAGGCCTAAGGTCCTCACCTCTAAAATAGGAAAAATAATACTACCTACCTCACAGCATGTAGCAAGGATGATGTTAAATAATGTGTGTAAAACACTTAAAGCAGCGCCTGGCACATGTCAGTTAACTATTGCTGAATAACAAACTACCCCAAAGTTAGTGACTTCAAACAACTGTTGAGCTCTCGATTCTGCGGGTTGGCCATTTGGGTTGAGTTCTGCTGGGTGGTTATTCTAATCTCCGCTCTGCTCATTCATGCATCTGTGGTCAGTTTCTGAGATGGGTCAGTTCACCTCCACATGGCACCACGTCCTCCAGCAGGCTTGCCCACATCCTTTTCGTTGTGGTGGCTGGACCAAGTACTAAGAGGAGGAGTGGAAGCAGGCAAGCCCTCTTGAGCTGGCATACTATCTCTTCTGCATTCTGTTGACCAAAGCAAGTCGTGAGCCCAGCCCAGATCCATGAAGGGGGAAAGCAGACTCAATCTCTTCATGGGAAGAGCTACTGCCACATTGCAGAAAATCTGAACAGAGAGAGCGCTGGGAATGACTATGGCCACTTTTTCAATCTGCTACAGTAAGTGTGTAATAAAATCTCACTCTACGTTGCTGCTATTATTATTATTATTGCCCAAACTAGTTTAATTTACTTTCTGTCCCTTGCTACAGACATGATCATCTTTGCTATCAGACTTTCGAAAAGTTTATTAAGAATAGCTCAGCGATCACCTCAGTTTTTTTCTTAGATTTCTCATCGAAGACCAAATATAGTTTACTTCTGGAAGTAAGATTTGCCTTCTAGAAACATCCCAAATGATACTCTGTTTGTCACTAGCAGAGTATTACAAAAGTGGAGGACTATAATTCATCATGTTGTAAGTTATATTTTCTCTGTTCAGTAAGACCTTGCAAATTACTAGGTTGTAATGATCTAGTTTAAACAATCCATTATTTGTTTGAGAATTTCTCCTCAATGGTTTCCATTTTGTAATTATTTACATTTCTTTGAGGTTGGTTCTTCTTTAATTGCTTTAGATTTGAGGGAGAAAATATTGAGATCACTCAATTGTTCTTATGGGGGAATAATATGTATTCTTGAAAAGAACAAATTGTAGATTTTCATCCTTATTAAGTTTTGATTGTAGAGAATATCACATTATGCAAGGTGTGCAGTGAATACATATCAATTAATTACTTTAAACAAATTCCCTCAACAGAACTAATACTGATGATTTTTCATTATTATGTCACTAATGATATTGCCAAATTTCAATTTCTTCTGTTTCTAAATTCAGCTGAGGATTAGTGTAAGTTTTTCCCTTTGTTATTATAAAGAGAAGCAATGTGAAAAGGATTGTTTTTTAAGGGAGGTGATGGTTTTATTCCAGAGTTGGAGGGATCTATTGTATGCTTTGTGATATCAAGATATCAAGAGCAGATAGAAGCATTGCAATTTTCCACAGTAACCAGAAGGGAATAAACATCTTTATCAGCCAATGTTAAAGGACTGTTACTGTGTTTTTAAGTTATGGCACTGTTATCATCCACCATTAGCAGAAACCCTTTTTCTTTTACTACATTAGATGTTACCTTTTGTTTATATTGGATTGAATGTCAATGTTAGTAATTGATAATTGAGCACCAACTCTGTGCATTCGCCTATGGATTAACTAGCTAATATTGGGAAACAAATTATCCAAATTTGGATAATTCCAAAATTCAATGGCTTAAAGCATAATAATTATTTTTTCTTATAGTGCAAGTGGGTCAGGTGTTCTGGAGCAGTGTGCCTGTGCAGTTCTGGCTCAGGTATCTCATGAGGTTGCCGTCAGATGTCAGCTGGGATTGCAGTCATCTGAAGGTTTGCCTGGGGCTGGAGGATCCAGTTAGTGCTGCCTGTTGGCAGGAGGCCCCTGTTCCTCTCCACGTGGATCTTTCTACAGCACTATTTGAGTGCCCTCTTGACCTGATGGCTAGCTTTCCCAGAGTGAGCAATCCAAGAGACCAAGACAGAGACCACAATGCCTTTATGACCTAACCTCAGAAGCTACACAAGATCACTTCTAATATATTCTGTTTATCACACAGGCCACCCTAATTCAGTGTGGAAGGAGAGTATAAAAGGGTGTGAAAACTAAAAGGCAAGGATCATTGGTTGCCATCTTGGTGACTGGCCACCACAAACTGTTACTAAGTGGTAGCAATAGACTATCTACAAAGACCAACTCTATCAGTTATCAGAGACTGCGTACATTTTTATGATGTGTCTCCTGGGTATGTCCTATCCCATGCAGAACGGTGAAGCCACTGATTATATCTTCATGTCCTTTACTGTAATGATAATGCTCTACTTATCTTCTCCAGAAGAATCTAGGCCTTTTCTGTTGCTCTTCCCATAGACATGGTGTCTTTCCTACAATAATTTTGGAGTCAAGGAACCTTTGCCGATCTCATGAAAGTTTTGGAATACTTTTGAAGAAAAGTATATTCACACACAATTTTACTTACTTCAGTTGTAGTAGCTTCAGGAACACCCTTTCCCCTCAAGTGAGTGAATACGTGGAGTGAGTTAAAATTTCTGCCCAGAAGAGGTTACAAGGCTGTCTATAAATTAGGGGAAAAATTCATGCAAGGCCCAGAAAGTATCTGCGCAGTGTGATCTCCAAACAGCCCAAAGTAAGCATTTCCCTGGAGAATTCTAATCTTTAACGTTAATCTCTCAAAAATAGAACGATTATCACTCCAATTAGAACTCTCAAAATTTCTTATATATTTTATATCCTTCTTCCTATCTCATATTCTCTGGAGTAACTCATTTTCTACCTCCTCCCCCTTCCTTTTTGCTTCCAGCTTGCTGCATTTTTTTTTTCTCTTGTTTCTCCTTTTTCTTCCAGCTTTTTATCATGTAGCTTGATTTAGCCTTTCTTATAAAGGACTTTCCTACCTCTACCTCCCTCTTGCTCCTGTGTCTTGCTGCCCATTCTCTAATTATGCATTGACAAATCTAAACAACCAGTCTGGCACTGTTGGTCTCTCCTGGAGAGTGGCAGGTCTCCCAGGCACAGGATGAGACGAAGGAGAGCTAAGGGTGAGTACAGCATTCTCTTTACCCACTCTGGTGAGGGGAAGGACTAAGAACATTGATACCTTAATATCTTTTAGCCCCTTCCCACTTTCATTTAGCAGCAATTGATCTGACAGCAAAATCTTCAAGACACTTTCTATTTAGAGAGTCGTGCCTCTTACGAGTCCCTTGAAGAGTAATCAAATTGCTTGATGAAGTGTGGCCTGAATTCCCCTAGTCATCTTGATAAATTATCATTCTGCGTGCTCCTTGATGTATTCTTTTTATGTCACATGGGTTTCTTTCATAGTCAAAATGTGACAGCAAATAAAAAGAAACAACAACAAAACATTGATTTTGAATCCTGGTATATGTTAAAATCTCCATTAAATGGGCAATTTGGGGAATGGGAAAGAGCACAACACCTTGCTCAGTTGTATAAGACATGCTAAAGGGCTGGGTTAATCAGTTAATTGCCTTTTGAGATTAACTTGAGATGGTCCTTTATTTTCTCATACTCTGGTCTTTCAAGTTTAAGGGAGAAAGTTGGCAACTTTGGAAAAGTAGAGAAAGCCTTGGGATGGGATGGCTGCCAAGATTCCACCCTTGTGTAATCCCCAAACTTTGTCACTCTGATGGATGTCATATCATCATTAGGTTATTTATGTGGCACACATGGCTTTAAGAAAGGGAGATTATCGTGGGTGGACTTGACTTAGTTAGGTGAGCCCCTAAAAGGGCCTGGGCTCTCCCTGGAGACAGAAATTTGAAATTTAAAAGCATTTCATGTTGGGAGAGTCTCCATTGCTGGCCTTAAAGATGGAGGGGGCCACATGGCAAAGGTCTGAGGGAAGCCTCTAGGAGCTGTGATATCCTCTGGCTGGAAGCCAGCAAGGAAACGGAGAACTTAGTCCTACAACTTTAAGAAATTGAATTCCACCACAACCATCTGAGCTTGGGAGAGGACCTTGAGCTCTAGATGGGAATGCAGCCAGCCAACACCTTGATCTCAGTCCATGAGAACCTGCGCTAAGAACCCAGCACCGCCATGCCTCAACTTTCTGCCCCGCAGAGTTATGAGATCATAAAAGAGAGTTGCTTAAGCTACTGAGCTACTGAGTTTGTGATGATTCGTTAGGCAGCAGTGAGAAATAAATACAAGTCATAACCTGTTTTCTTTTGGCACCCAGGGAAGGTGAGACAGCAGAACAAGAGGCAATATACTTGGGAGTTAAAAGCTTCAGCTCTAGAATCCTAGACTGAGCTCTGCGACCCAATTCTAAGCTATGTGATTTTTTCAGAATGTCTTATCCCTCTGAGCCTCAGTTTCCTCACCCATAAAAAAGAGAATCATTATTGGTTTCTCATAGAATTTTAAGAGACTTATATGAGGTGACAAACATAAAGAACTAAGAATGGTAACTGGCACGTGTAAGAGCTACAGATAGGTAGGTAGATGGATGGATAGATAGATAGATATTAGCTATTTTTACCCTGAGAAAAGTTACTAGAACATGGATTTTGAGAGCTGGAGAATAGGAGTGATTATTAAACAACCAATAATTGTGCACTTTTGGCAATTTAACAATATATTTTCCTATTTTATCTCATTTCATCATTACTAGCTTGTGAGGAAGATATTATTAACAATATCATTTCTTTTAAATTTTTTATTTTTAAATATAGACTCACAAGAAGTTCCAAAAATAGTACAGAGATGTCCCATGTACCCTTCACCCAGCTCGTAATGGCACCTTGCTTGACTGTAGTACAATATGAAAACCAGGAAACTTAGATTGGTTCAATGCTATTAACTAGATCTTACTCACATCTCACTGTTAATAATTTCATTTTACAGACCAAAAAGCTGGGACTTATTTCAATTCCTGATTTCAAGTTCCCCTTGAAAGTTGTGGTCAAATTATATAGACTTACATTATAAATCGTTTGTCTCTATTGCCTGTCTGCACTCAGTGGGAGATTAGGGAAAACAAACGTAGCTTTTCCTTGACCGTTCCGACTGGTTAAAATTCAACTGTATTTTTGAGGACAAAGTTTTGTTTTTGACTAGAAACTTTTATTTTGCTGCAGAGAAAGAAAGATGACATTGCAGATTTTGACTGAAGGCTAGTTGACACAGATGTTGACAGGGTCGCAATGCTGGAGATACATGCACAACGGTAGTCCCCCTAGTACCGTCTCAGTGGCCCTAAAGATCTGAGGAATAGTCTCGGCCTTTTTTCAGTTACCACCGAAGGCAAGGATGCTCACGTGAAATAAAGCTGAAAGTAACCTGGAAGTCAGCGGCCCCTCAAGATCCAGGTAAATTGGCTTGGACCCCTGCGGTTAAAGAGTCTGAGGGTTTTTGAGAGTTTTCAGTGAATTCTTCCCAGGAATTATATTGCCTCACCCCTGTTTCCCTCCAGGGATTCCTTTCCCACATAGATTGTTTCTGTGCTTCTTTGTGTGGTTGGATATAAAGCTCCTTGAGTTCTGTGAAAACTCTTGCAGCCAAAAGTCTTGGAGAACTGTTATGGAAGGTTTTCAAAGGACAGTGGAGAGGTTTACGTTCCACACCTTCACATGAAACAACCTTAATCTTGGATGTTAGAATTTCTCTTTCATACAGGTCTTTGGAGTCAGCTTTGTGCCAGGCGCCTCTCTCGGCCTGCCTCTCTGTGCCCAGTCTCACTAATACCTTCCCCTTTTCTCTTCTGCTCACTCATCTCTCCTGCCCTTGGGAGAAAAATAAACTCCTTCCCTTTTCTTTTGCCCTTCTCAGACATTCTGGTCCCAAATCCTTAGGCTTGCACCACCTGCCTTGCACCAAGTCCTTATAAATCATCTCTCTAAGAATTTTAATTCTCTTGCTGACATGACATCTGGTATCAGGTGTTAAGATGAAATGTCACTTTGCTATTAATCACTATTAATTTTATTATACATTCATTATTCACTTAACTTGCTAACACCTTTTGTTATTGTGAATTCTCTGAAGCTCCTGGGGGTCCTTCATTTCTTTTCCATTTCTCCTAGTTTTCTTACCAGAATGTTCTAGATCATGGTCGCTGTAGATGCTGTATCTTCTATTAAGGAATAAGCCAATTCTTGTTGCATGTTGGGTAAAGATGTCTATTTGTATCCCAGTGCTGCTTCTACTTTGCCTCTCAGGAAAAGCAAACATAAACTTGGCACAGCCTGCCACAGACACTGCATGCCCAGTTTGGAACCACACCATGAAAGGGAACACTAGCCACTGAAAAATTGCCACGGAAGGATTTACCTTAGAAACCCATCAGCCTCAATTTTAGATGTCAATTCATCCCCCCAGTCCTGTCTTCCCTCTACCTGTTGACCCGTCCGTACTCCCAATGCCTAGCACAGCGTTATGCACACTGGGCACTTAGAAAATATTTGTTAAAGGTATTAATGTAAGAAAGTATGCATTGTAACAAGTAGGCTGAATTGATAAGCTTTTGAGGAGCCATAGAATAGACATCCTTCTATCTCCTATATCTCCCATATTGACTCCTATATGGTTTAAGCAACTAGTGAACGGGTCTCTTGGAAAGCAAGGTTGTCATGTGACCTGGTCATTTACAACTTATTTGTTGTTATGTCAGGGAGAAAAGAGTAATGGGTTCAATAGCTCGAGAAAAATACTACATCCCTTAATGCTGTTTGTATCATGTTGCTGTCTAAAGAGCAGTTCATACATATCCTTTCCACTCCAACCACAACTTCTGGGAAACAACTTTCCTCTCCTCCCTCATCTAAAATGCATTTTAGCTAAATCTCTTGCTTCGCCAAGAGTGGGTGGTGCCCGTATGCTGGCCGTGTCTCGTGTCACTTCTCATCAATGCAATGTTGTTAGGTTTGATGGCGAGCTGAGGCTGAGGTGGGCGTAGCTTCACTGCTGTGGTGACTGAAGTGACAAACAGTCTAACATGATTAGTATTTGACTGAACACTGAGGATTTTTCCATACAAAAAGAGCTTAAAAAAGAAATGTGACTTTAAGGCCATCTCTGGGGAAAGAAACTGGATGCTACTCAGGCCTAGATAGGTCGGCTGGCCCTGTGTGCAGTGAGAAGGCTGGTGTGATAACCCTAGAAGCCTCAGTCTGAAGGGTTTTCTATGTATAGTCACCTGGGCACTTCCATATCTACAGGTGTGGCTGGTTGGAGTGGATGTTAGGTAGTCTGTAGGTGGTTTCCCCGCCTCTCCCGATTCCCATGTCTGAGGCATACACACACTCGCCATTCATTCCTTGTTCAATTATTCATTCATCCAGTAACCATTTCTACACTGCTCTGCACTGAGCACAGCACAAGGCGCTGGAGCCACAATACTGAAAGGCACAGGAGTGGTCTCTGTCCTGCTGTTGCTTATAGTCCAGACCAGGAGACAGATTCAGAGATGGGTAGTCACAAAGCGGGATGGTAAGGGCAATGACAGAGCTAAGGCTCAGTAAATTATGGCACACATAGGAAGAGCATGGAACACAGCTTGTGGGAGATTCCCTGGGCTTACTGAGTTTTAAAAGACAAGGAGTCAAGCAGGAGAACTGGAGGAGGTTGGTGGAAGAGAGGGAGGGAGAGCCTTCCAGATGGAGGGCACAGCATGAGCCGAGGCCCAGGGAAGAGGAACACTGTGGTACGCATGGAGTTACAAGCAGCAAGGAGCTGCTGTATGAGGCAGAGTGGTAAGAGATGAGACTAGAGAAAATTGAGGGATCAGGCCATGGAGGGCCTTGTAGGTTATGATTAGAAGTGTGGACTTTATCTTAAAGGCTATGGGAGCCACTGAAGTGGCCTCCAGCGCTCCTTCCTTCACACGCGTTTCCGATGGCAATAGGTATTCTCATGTCTTAACCGACCGGTTCACTCTAACTTCATTGGTCTCCTCTATGATGCTGGGGATTTTTCATGGGTTGAAGGCTGCTGACATCATCTGTTGCTCACGGATTTCAATCTTGCTGTGTTATAGTCCTTGGAGAGCAGGCCTGTGGGCTTGCTGCCTCTCTTCTCGTTTCAAAGCTGGACTTGAAAATCTACTTTACTTATGCGGCACCTACAGGGCTGCAGGCAGAATCCTGCAGGCTCTAAGTTCCAGTTACTGTTGTAGGAAAACAAGACTCATCTTCTCCAACTCTCTGGTTTCCCAGCATAGTTTATATAAATTGACATGCCAAAGATCCCAGCCTCCATCTGCTAGCTTCTTAATGTCTATGAAAAAATGCGGGAACTTTTACATCATTTTAGCAATGTATGATGCCCTATCGCTTATACTAGCTTCGTCTTCCAACGTTGTTGCGAACAAAAATCCATATTTTGAGAACCATTTTGCACGTATGCCTTCATGTTTTCACCGCTAATGTTGATCATGATTCTAACTGTGAAATATGTCATAAAGTCTACGTTTCTTACTTAATAAATGTAACACAATAGAGAAGTAAAAGAAAAATAAAAACTGAGGGCAATTTCTCTTTGTCACTCACTGCTTTTCATGCCAGAAAACGATATGGCCCCATGTTTACTGAGCACCTACTATGATGTCCCAGGCATCTTCCTGGCATTTTTATACACGTTACCTTGTTTAACCCTCTCAATCACATGGTGAAGAAGGTCTTATTATTTCCCATTTTTATACATAATACAACAGAGGATCAGAAGGTCAGGTGAATTCTGCTAGGACCCATAGCTAGCGAATAACGAAGGTGGGATGAGCCCAGGACTGTCTGACTGTCTGAGCAGACTTTGGGGGAGAATCTGAGGTGGGGAGGAAGATGGGAGTAGTGGGCTAGTTTCAAGCAGTTGTTAGCAGAAAAATACATACAGCATCTAGTGCCTGAGGGAACAATTGGCCTCATCTCTTTTATTAGCTGTGGTCAGTTAGTAGCGGCTGCCTGGAGAACTTGGTTGAGAAATTGCACTGAGATTGATTAGCTAGGTATGACATAGTAGACATAGACATGTTAATTCAAATGCCATATATTTAGCATCCGTAGTTTACTGATAGTAAGGCTGTGACCACAGGCACACCACGGAGGGGCATGAGGAAAGCACTGAGAAGACCTGGCTCGCTTCTCACCCAAGGGTGGATGCAGGGCTCCTGGAGCTACACCCACTATTTCTCCTTTGTCTTTTCAGCATTGCACCTGCCAATTCCTCAACAGCTATTGATATACTAAAGGGCAAAATGTTCACAAATTACCCAGCAAGTATCTTCATATGGACCTTTTCGAAGGGAACATATTTTGAGAGAACATATGCTTTTTGATGCTCTATGCTCGATTGAATTAGGTAATAAGCATTCAGCCCATCCAGGCTTACTGTAGAAAGCATAATAATAGTGACTCTGCTTGTCTAACAACCCCTAATCCCGTAAGTTGTCACCATTTGCGAGCCCCATTGCTATCACCTACTGGGCACCTTTTTCTCTTCCTCTCAACTGTGTGTTTGGGGAAGAGAGTTCTGCAAACATTACAGGCTTAGAAGGCACGGTCAGAATGCTAATAGAACCATCAACCCTCAGACGACAACTTCCTGGAATGTGACTGAGCAAGGTGTGCAGCGCAGCTCATACCTTGTGCCTCCTCCTACATGATTGCAATTAACATTTTATCTGCCCTATGTCTCAAGTCGAAGCTTTGGCACTGTTCCCTGGAGGGTGAGGCAGGACCTTAATTACAGAGCACATGCACTTCCTGCTGAGGCTGTATTCTGATGTCACCACCTCTGAGCTCCAGAGAGAGGTCAGAGGGATCCTAGGATGTCCTGTGGCTCAGATCGAATATTTTAATTCAGAGACTCAGTAAGCTGCTCCATCAATTAAGACTGGCTGTACTTGCAGCGGACTTGCTCGGGCACAGCCAGGAGCTTTGATTCATTTCATTTCTTACTGACCCTGTCACACGGTGGAGGGACAGTCAACATTTCAATGGGTGGTGGAGAGCTGCCAGAAGTAAAAGGAACACTAATGATTGAGGAAGATTTTAAAGGGTAGGACTGGCATTTGAAATGACAGCACATATGTCATGCTGGCTAAATGATGGTGCTTGGTGGGGGGCCAGGGAGAGGGGTGGACTATTTTATAATTTATTAGCAACTAATAAATCCCCCATCTCAGTGAATTATCACAGGACGGGTTTGCTTTTTGCTCAGGTAAATTTCAGCGCAATTAAGTGGAAATGCTTCTCCATTTGGTTTTTCAGGGGTCCAGGCTCTTTCCATCTATGATGCTATCAGTTCACCATGCACTCCAGGAGGGAGAGAGAGTAATGGAGGAATGTACTGCCTTTCAGAGGATGAGGTTGGGGCCAACTTTTTCCTCCTTTCGTCCACAGATCAGGATTAATCCCAGAACCCAGGATGGGGTTGAGCCTGCAGCAGTATGCATGTGGGGGTGGACGGCTGAGTGAGAAGGAGGTGGAAGCAGTGAAACTGATCCAAACATGGAGTCAGATGTGGGCAGTGAGAGTCAGGCAGCATCAAAACCTACCTCGCAAATGTAAACACCTTACATTTCAGCAGGTGCCCAGTCCGTGGAGGCAGCTAACACTAGGCCTATGGGGACAGTTCTTTTTGGCAAAGTAAGCATCCTGATGGCTTTAGAGAACAGCTCTCAGCTGTAACTACAGGTAGGTCTTTGGAATCGATGCCACACAATCGGCTCTTTTCAAAGGGGAAAAGAGGCTAATGACTTACTCCCCATATTATTGGTCTCAGATGAAACATAATTTAGAATAAAGTATTGTTTTAGCAGCGACATCAGAGCTGCTAAAAATATGCAGCAGTGATCATTTACATTCACTGCCCGATTATTATCTTCCTTATTTACAAAGAAAGTGGCTAGCTGTCACCCTGGCTTTCTTCCATAGTAAACCACGAATAATTTTTGTTAGAGTTTGTACTTTGAATTTAAACATAACTGGGCCATTACAGCTGGCTGCCGCCATAAACACACATACCATTTGCATGTCTAGATGAGCAAATCAGAGCTGTAGACAACGGGGGCCGCGCGGCAATATATTACTCTGCCTCCCCTCCACCACGAGTAATTAACTACTGCCTGGGAAATCGATTCATAACTAGATGTCTAATCGAAGAGATAGGACAGGATAATATACAGTTGCCAAAATGAAGTTTGATATGAACTTTAAATCTTGTCTCTGGCTTGAGACACTGTGGTTGGAAATGCAAATTATTCCTTTCAAAACTCACTTGCAAATGGAAGGAACAATTGCTGAGTTAATGGACGCAATGGGAATTTTACCCTCCCACCAGCAATTTGAGGAGCATATTTATTACCAAGTTATTGGGCCCACGACTCCTCTCTTTACCACCAGCACCATCCCGAGCAAGGAAGCTGTGTTTGGATTCCAACAAGTTCTTAAACTTATACTTGTATTAACTTTGAATGATTCTAGCAGAGCGTGTCATGAGTAGTGACAGGATTATTCATGAGCTAAATGATTCTGACTCAGAAGAGCACCCAGTTTCTAGCCCTGGCGGAAGGAAAGGGAATCGACAGCACAGGGAAGTGCGTTGTTTGTTGTGCCTTTCTTCGTGGAAGCTTTTCTCAGAGATCAGACAACAGACCCCTTCAGGGAACTGGGCCTGCGGGGGTACTGGTTTGGAAGTGGGCCCTGCTGTGGGCATTAGTTGTGAGTTGGGTGAGAAAAAGTGTGTATGTATGTATGTGTGTGTATGTGTGCATATTTTTTACCATTCACTTCCAAGTGGCTGATTTTGATATCCCAATGGGTACGTGCTTAGGGTATCTACAAAGTAGGGGGACCCCTCCAAAACGCTCTTTGGAAAAATTATGATAGGTGAAAGGAAGCATCCAAGAAGCCATTCTAGGAAATCCAAGAATGGTCTTGGATGCTCTCACGCCCTTTTCTGGTTCAGTATTTGGATTATCATTCGTTGGATTGAAGGGTGTCTGACAACCTTGACATTGCTTAAGACTTTAAATGTCTTACTCAGATCTTGCCAATGGCCTAGCTCCATAGCGTGAACTTGTTGGGTGATGGGGTGACACCAAGGGAGAAGAGAGGTAGGAGTGATTCCCCTGATGGAGAGACAGTCAGAACCCAGAGGCTAAGTTGCTGTGGCTCCTTCTATAACACCGAGCCTATTTTCAGCAAAATCAGGGCACCATTGATGGTAAAGGCCCCTGGACCAGGAGTTCGGGGTGCTGGGTCTGATTTCTGTCTCTGTCATTGACCTGGCAATACCGTAGAGTGTTCACAATAGTCCTATGGAAATACTGCACCTTCCTAATTTGCAACTTGTCCTATTTCCCTCCTTGGGTTGTGGTGAAGATATATTGAGAGGAAAACCATGAAAGCACTTTGAAAATTAAAGAACATTTGACAGTGTTGGTGAGCAACCTTCTTAGAAGTACAAGCTAGGCCCTCTGAAGCCAGATCCTGTGTGGCAGCAAATATATAAGAGAAAACCTTTCATTCTTAGGCATTTATTGGAAAATTATTTTAACTTTCCGTGTTATACACGAATGGATGTGACATTAGAATCGCATTATGTCAGAGCCATTTCTTCTGAAATGATTTAGAAGATGACGACCACATAGAGACTAGACTACAACTGCTGTTTGTTGGTTATTTTTTTTATTTTTATTTTTTTAGTGGGAGGTTGTCTTAAAGGATAATTGAAATTAATAGGAATCTGATCTCTTTCCCATTTAAACTACTGATTTATGTAACAGGATCAGTACAAACCTGCAGAGCAGTACAGTAACTAAGAGAAATAAATGCTTTCAAGCCAGCAGCATGACAAATGGTCAGCATAAGCATGCACCCTCTGGTTATTACAACCCTTATTATGATATATCATTAAGCAACCCAGTGTTCCACACAATGCAGAAGTGATTAACCCCCTAGAAACAGGGGAGAATGCTGGGTCTTACAACTTCTCTGAAAGTAAAATTGGGAATCGATTAGGCAGACTTTTTGATTATGACCTAAGTGACTTGTTCTCCTTGTTGCTATATACGTTGAAGACGAATTGCAGGGTTGGTCCCGCATAGTAAGAAACTTCAGAGAAAATCTAGTCCATCCCTCTCTTTGCACAGATGAGGATACGGTGACCCTCTCAGACAGAGGAAGTTGAGAACGGGAAGAGATCTTGACCTGAGCAGCGTGTGTCTGCCACATAGTAGGTGATCAATGAATGCTTAATGATAAGTCTTAGGGATGAGGAACTCTCGTACGAGAACACAAGTGAGAAAATAAGAGACTTAGCCAGAGCTTGCAGGACTGCAACTGGAGTCCAGCAATCTGAGTGCTAGACCTAGTCCTACCATCAATAGCTTATACAAGGTGTACTACTATTTCCTATACTCTCAGTTTCCTCTATTTCCGCTATATTTTCTGTAGTGCTTTAGAGTAAGGGAAAAGAGGTACAAAGCACTTTGGAAAATGTCAACTAGTCTCTTCTATAGCTAGTAAATTTGTCTTGTAGATGATTTAGGAAGACCAGACTGTTTTTAAGGAAAGACCTAGGAAACAGCAGCAAACAGCTGAGTGAGAGAGTCTGCTGATGCTTGAAGCGGACGGTGGTTGTTTATTTCTCCTCAAATCCTCTGGTGAACTTGCTTGTGCAGGTCAGAGCTGTGGAGTGGAAATCAGTCTGGGGTATTTGATCATTAGGACTTATTTCTTATGAGCCCTTTAAGGTAAAAAGCTAGGTGAAGGTACCATTTCAATTTTCTGCGAGGTCAGAATCTAAGACTCTCATAATAACACTGCCAGCAGCAGAGGGCAACTATAATGAGCCCACCAAAGAGAGAGAGGTAGTCCCTTGTATTTAAAAAGCTCTCAATTTTAAAAAGTGTCCTTAAACATTTTTCTGTTTCCTCTCAGGACTTCAGAAGGCAGAGAGTCAAGCTCTGCTTTGTGGAAAACCAGGTGTAACAATTAGTTGAGAGGGAGGTATTTATATTTGCTATAAAATTCAGCCATTTCAGCTATCCTGGAGTATTTAGAAATATGGACATGTGAATTAAAATCTTATTGACTTTCAATTATTTAACAGTTGCATTCCTATGTTAATGGTATAAAAATCCCATTAAAAAAAAGTTCAATTTTTTTCCACTTGAAACTGATCAGATAGCCATAGGTTTCCTTAAAGCAAGTAAAGTAGAAATCAAATAATTGTAATGTGAGAGGGCTTTCTTAAGCCCAGCTATGATTCCCAAAGTCCCATTCATTTCCACCACCATTTTATCAGAACAAGACCTCTCATGGGCAATCCCCGTAACTAATTATGGGAGATGTCAGCTTTTCTAGGATAAGCTTGAGGCGATCCAAATATCAGGACTTAAAATTTAACCCTTATTCCATATATTACCTGTATTTTATTAATGAAACCAAATGTTTGTCTTTCTCCTTTTGTTTCCCCTACTCTAAGTCTGGAAGAGGTGGATTCTGTCGGACATCATCTGGGCTTTCAGTGCATCTTTCCAAGAAGGAAGAATGGTTTCCTTAGGCCAGTGTTTGTCAAGTTGAGGTGCAAGGATTTCCTGCCGTTAAAAATGCAGATTCTTGGATCTACCTCCATGCTACTGAACGAGCACTACTGGGATTGAGACTCAAGGATCTAAATATATAAGATATATTAGTCTTATATAATTATATAAATATATATCTATATATTTATATAATTATATAAATATATATCTTATATAAATATATAAGAGACTTCCCAGGTAATTCTTATGCATGCTAATATCTGAAAACCACGGCGATTGGCTGTGATAGAGTCTCACGTGTGTAGGGTCCCATGTTGCAGAGGAAATTGATGATGGGGAGGGGGAAAGCATGCTCTGACGGGCCAGAAGAGGATGCCAGGGGAGGGTCCTGTGCTTCTATATACTTACACAGAGGACTTCTGTTCTTTCTAGAAAGACCTCTTTGGTTTGCTGGTCTTCTTCTGGTCATTCTTCTATTTAGGCAGCCATCATCCTGAACGGATAGATTTTCCCAACGCTGTAGATTCCTAAGATATACATATTGGGTGAAGGACTGGCTACAAGAGTACTAGCGCTCACCTTCTCTCTGGTTTCAACAGAGCATCCCTTTTGCCAAGAATTAGTCTTCTCCCAGTCTCACTGAAGCTTTACAATTTGAACATTCTCCTCTTGTTTGAAGAAACACATCAAATGTGGCTCTGTGCCTTACATAGATGGCTGAATGTGGGCTGCCTGATGTGCTAAAACCCTACATTAGCTTTGTTACACTACTTTTCACTTTCTCACGGAACACAAATCCATCAAAACCTACACTTTTCCATCATCACTCACCCCATAGTGAGCTAGGAAAGAATCTCTCTCTTCCTTAGTTGTGTTTTGAATCTTTCTTGTTCGCAACTCAGAAAATGCACTGCATGATTACTCTGGTTGCCATGGCTACAGGTCTAATTTCCCTCCAGATCTGTCTTTTGGTGTCACATGTTCCTTATATGTTTGATCTGTAAGGGAGCTTTTCAGAAATTCATCTACTAGGTGTCAGGAGGAAATAAGACATTAGGACATCAAAGTGGGACATTTGTAAGCTTAGTTTCAGAGAATAACAGCTAACACTCCTGATTGTACATTTAGGAAAAAAACACTGAAAAATCCATCTTCCTGAACTCTCCCATTGGTTCTCTATACTTTCCTTCCTTCTTTGCCTGAATATTTTCAGTTTTCCTCATAGTCTTTATGATCAACTTTTACCTAATAAATTGTAGTGAACCTCTTAAATATTTCCCAAAGCTTCTTTTCTCTGTTGGCAGGAAAACTGTCTTCATTTTGATTTTTCCTGAATCTTCTCTAAGATTTTTTTGTTTTTGTTTTTGGTGAAGAAGATTTGCTCTGAGCTAATATCTGTGCCAATCTTTGTCTACTTTGGATATAGGACGCTGCCACATCACAGCTTGACAGTGGTGTAGGTTGGTGCCCGGGAACTGAACCTGTGAACCCAGGCCACCAAAGCAGAGTGCGCCAAACCTAACCACTCCACTACAGGGCCAAGGCCTGAGATTATTTTGCTTAACGTGAAAATGAAGATTATCCTTGTAGTACTCTACGATGTCCACTGTTAACAAAATATTAGCTGTTTTTAAACTGTCATCTTCAGTTTCTGCCTTCTGGGGCAATCATGGGGCCTAGATTGTTTAGAGGATTCCCCAGAAATTCAGTTAGAACGAGTGATTGTTCAGTGTTCTTCTCTTACATTTGATGTAATCTGGCCCTAATATGTTGCTTCAAAAACATCTCAGGTGCCTAAGAGAATTTTTGTCTTGCAGGGTTCCAACCCACTCAACGAGTCAAATTGAGAAATACAAAATGAGTTGACACTGCGCACCTCCACCTTGCCGCCAGGCAAAGAATTTTTCAGTGATTTAGATACGTCTCTGTTTTGAAAGATTACCACCCTTACTTTTTGACTCTCTTTTGAGTGCCTCGTTTTAAAGAAATTATCCACAGATTTAAGGCTAAAAGACAAACTGAATGGCAATTTTACGGGTAATTTGGGCTTGACATGTGGTAGGAGAATTTGTTGCTATCTTGGCCAGAGTGGACATGAGATTCTGGAGAAGATGTCTCAGCAAAGCACATTTGGAATGATTAGCGCAGTCATTCGAAAACAACTAGGGATTTTTTTAGCTCACCTTGTGTCTTTACAGATTTGCGTATTCATGCACAGGGGGTAGAGCCAGGCTGACAGACTTGTCAAACTATGAAAGGCAGGTGGTGTAAGGCTTTTTAATGCTCCACGAAGCATGAATCCAAATGGAACAACATGAATAAATTCCTTCTTGGGATTTGTAAATAAATGCATTAAATGTCTTGAATATTTAATTCACTTGCTCCTAATAATATTTGTTGACATGGAAGATAATAAAGCATAATGACTTCTAACCTCCTAAATGGGAATAATCCCCAGGAGCTGTCATTAATATGGAAAATTTTAGAAAAAGAGTGCATTTCAGTGGCTCATAATAAATGTGCTGCCCTGCTTGAAATAGTGTTTGATGGATCTCCTCCTGGAAAAAAAATAAAAATATCTTACCTTTGTATACTCCTTAGACACTGTACTTTCTGGCTTTGTGAAATATACTTTGTCCATTTTATCCACTCTGAATTTTTTAGCCTCAGAATATTAATTTTAAAGGCAACCACAAAGATGTGATAAAGGAACTGTGTCTGAGAAAATGCCTGAAAAATTCAACACATTTAAAAGTATCAAGTGACTTTCTTGGAATTAATTGATCCAATCACAGAACAAATTGTCCTCCACATCTCTTTTTCTAACAACTTCATTAAGAAATTCAGCAACAGTAAAAGACCTTAGCAGCCTATATAGAAAAAAAAAAAAACTGGTTGCAGACACCAAAAATTAGGTTTTCCTTGTGTCAATACAACTTTCTAGCCAAGAGAATATATTACTATTGAGTTAAAACTGAGATGACCCATATCCTGTCACCCTCATTTTTTTTAAAAGACAGTATGGAGGCCCAAAATAGTTGACTTTCCAAGGCTCCTGGTGGCAGAGCTTTTCCAGAATAGAGGAATAATTTGGCTTGTTAGATGGTCTGAGTTCCTGCCATGTCCCGAAGCACTCTGAATGAAGAAAGTAAATTACCTTGAGTGTATTTAATTATATTGTATTTCTTTGAAAACTGGACCTCTGAATTCTGAACAGGTGATAAATCTCTAATCAAAACGTTAGTTAACCAGAAGCCCTGCTTTGGGACCATGATGGATGATAGAGAATTTCCCTTCATGCCTTTGTTGTTTGGCCATGCACCTGCTTCCAGCAGGGACTTCCTGCATTTTCCCATTTACTCACATTTACAGTGCTATTCAGTTGTTTTGCCAGAGGGGTTTCTCTTTTTTCCTTTATTCAGTGTGAGGTATTGTTGACCTTTTGAGCACACAGCATTTAATGAGGTTCCCATGCTGCTAAATGAAACGAGATTCAAATGCTGGCCATTCAGGTGATTGCTAGGCTGTATGAGTCAGACCCCAAAGAAATTTGTCCTCTGAAGGAACTGGAATTAGTCCTGTGTAACTTGCAACATCCTTCAATCTGGGCCTCCATTCTGCGTTGTCAGGGCAACTGTCTTTTTTTCTCCCCCCCCCCCCCCCCCCGAGGAAGATTAGCCCTGAGCTAACATCTGCCAATCCACCTCATTTTTCTGAGGAAGACTGGCCCTGAGCTAACATCCGTGCTCATCTTCCTCTACTTTATATGTGGGACGCCTACCACAGCATGGCGTGCTAAGCGGTGCCATGTCTGCATCCTGGATCTGAACCAGCAAACCCCCAGCCGCCGAAGCAGAAGGTGCCGGCCCCAGGGTAACTGTCTCTTAATAATCCCTGAGATGATAGAGATGATTATATCTTAGAGTGATTCTTCATAAGTTATTTGGGAAAGTAAACAGAAATAGAGAGAAACCCCCCCCCCCCATATTTTGTTTGTGGTCTTTGAAATCCATACCCAGGAAATAGTCTTTGAAAACGACATCATTTTATTGCAATATCATAAATTTAGGTGAGTCCTACATTACCGTGAAAGTACAAACCTGTTGTAAAGTTATGTGTTATCGTAAGGATTCAGACGTACTCTGGGTCAAATGACGACTGCTAAAACTACCTCCACAGAACGTTCTTGGGTATTAACTTGGAAAGAAGTTTGTTCTTATTTTCAGAATTAGAAATGGATTCCATTGTGCTTTATTCAGGGAAAAGAAAGAGGGTCTCTATTTTAAAAACAGAAGGCTACTCACATCTCATAATATTTATCTAAATAGATGGGTGTAATGGTTTCAGAGTTTCATTCCTTTCTTGGGAGCATGAGACTGAATTATGTCTATTCTTTCTAGATGTTTCATGTCATGTTCTAGCCAGGCTGCCATCTTGAATGTTAAATACCCCAAAAGACCCTTGGCTGATTAAAGGCAAACACATCTTGATTTATTCAGCCAAGATACCGAGTGCGAAACATCTGCCAATTCCTGAACTGTATAAGCAGGATCAGAGGGCATAGTTCCTTTCCTTAAAGAGCTTAGAGTGGAAAGTAAAGTCAGCCAATGGTGATAACAAAATGTGATGGGTACAGTGGAAAGCACAGGGACCACAGAGAAGGGGCATCATACTCTCTCGCTTAGAGTTGAGAAAAAGTGTCAGCAAAAGCTTCCTGGATGAAATGAACTGCAGTTGGATAGTGAAGGGCAAATAGAAAGTATGGAACATTTGGAAAATTCATGCAAAGGACCACCTGCTAGAGAATATACAGAAAAATACAGTGGTTCAGCAAAATTGGAGGGTGAGTTGCCTTGAGGGAAACACGAGTAGTAGGCAGGGTCCATATCTTGATGACCTGATTTCCCTTGTTAAAGAATTTGGACTATATCATTGGGGCAATGGAACAAGGGTTTAGGGTGGCATGATCAGACTTGTGTCTTAGATCGCTTTGCTTAGAATGGATTGGGAGGGAGCAGGATTAGAGGCAGGGAGACTGTCAGAAGGTAAGAGAGAACGGTGGCCAGATTGGAATAGCACCAGAATGGATGTGAGGGAGGATGCCCAGGTGTGGACTAGGACATCTGGGTGAATAGGGCCAGGATCAGTTTGGAAGGATGGTGGTCATGGGTTTTGAGTTTGAAGCTTTGATTTTGAAGATATTATATGATATTCTTTGAGGAGAGGGAAGTAATGAAAAGGCTGTTGCCTGATTAGATGACGTGTGTGTGTGTGTGTGTGTGTGTGTGTGTGTGTGTGTGGTGTGTCTTAGTTGCAAATGATAAGCCCAGAACACAGACCCAAAATCTAGGTGGTGAAGAAACCATCTGGGCTTGAGGAAGTGGAGGACCAGACTCTGAAATCGGGGCCAAAGCACACAGCTGTGACAATTGGCCTGACCCCCCCCCCCCCCCCCCCCAGAGAACCCTATCTGTTCCTCAGCTCCTGTGGCTGCATCTCCTTGGCAAAAGGCCTTGGAAGACAAAAGCAAAGGTGGCTAAGAATGGAAGGAAAGGGGTATTCCAGGCAGAGGAAAAACATTTGCAAAGAACCACTTTCTTAATGGTAAAAGAATTCTCCCTATGGGCCTAGAAGTTGTTTAAGAATATGTTTAAGACATCACACACAAAAAACTAATATGTTTAAGATATCACACACAAAAATAGAGCCATCAGAAATGAGTTCAAAAGCTGTAAAAAGTTACTGAGCAATATCAAAGTTGACAGCAAATTTGGGAAAGATCATTTACATTATCTGACTCAATGATTCCCGGGAATAGCCTAGGCCAGTGATGAGGAGCAGGGGCTCCGGAGAGGGACTGGCTAGGTTGGGACCCCAGCTCCCCACTGACTACGTGTATGCCCTCAAGCCAGTTTCTCAACATTTCTGGGCCTCAATTTCCTTAGCTGTGAAAACAAGATACCCACAATGCCCGGCTCATAGGATCATGGTGTAAAGTGCTCAGCAGCTGCCCCATAAATGTTAGCCATTATGATTATGTTTCTCTTTTTCCTAAACATGCATCGATGGATCGATTTGTTCAGAACCACTAGGAGAAGTTTGGGAAAATATAGTTTCCAGATTCCCCAAATCCAGGATTTTTGGTTTAGTAGATTAGAGGTAAAATACAGAAATAGGAACTTTAAAGAAAGATGGATCGGTTTGGGATCTTGTGCATGTTATGAATGAAGAAACTTGACCCAGAGAGGTTAAGTGACTCATCCAAGGTGAGTTATCTTGGGTTCTTTATTTTTTAAGAAACAGAGACTAATTAAGCAAATGAAGATGGAGGCAGATCCAAGAATCAGGTCTGCTCATTGCAAATTCTGAAGTACCCACCTCCTTGCCCATCCCAACCTATCTAAGATATTTTAAGTTAAACAAAATTATTATGGATAGAACATAAAGACTGTTAAAACAGTCATCGTAAAAAAGAAATCAATTTACACCCATCAGAAAAAACATGAGGCTAGAGGGAATTTGATCCCAGGTGGTAGAAACATAGGTATAACTAAAACATGGCAGCACGCTATCAGAAAGGACTCCCCAAGTGCGTAACAAGCCCTCACTGACAGGGGAAATGTTAGTCATGATGCTAAGTGAGGTGTGCTAAGAACAGATTGCTCTCTGATCAATACTCAGTATGAAGGTGCTTTTCAATTAGAAACACCTAAGTAGAAATTGGCAGAATAACCAACCATGTCTGTTATAATGTTTATTTCAAACGCCATTTGTAAGAGAGAATATGTGTTTGGTTTAAATTTATTATGTATATTATAGATATATAAATTATATACATATATAATAGCTAAAGTTAAAGCACAATATTAAGAGGGTTTTTTTCTTTCTTTTTTTGTGGGGGAGTTCTTTGCTTTCAAAGGAGATCTGATTCAAGGAGCGCTTTTGACAAAGTTTCTGTCAATAAGCCTCTGGATAAAATGGTAAATACATGTTAGATGCCGCTGTTATTCAGTGCATTTGAAGAGCTCTTCCCAAGCAGTGTTCTGGCTTAGAAAGGGTCTCCAGTTTCTGGTGCGTGATAGGAATTTGTTGGATGGCGTTTGGATGAGTGGGTAAACAAATGAATAATTTAATGAGTAAAAGTATGAGTGATGCCACGGCTTTTTGCCATTGTTGTCCTCTTTCTAACAGTAATCTGTAGCTTATTTGACAATTGTATCATCATGGGCTCTTTATTTTTAGGAGACAGATGCTGAGACCAACTGAAGGGATTTACTGGAAGGGAGGATAAGAGGGCTAAGAAGGAGGTGGGGAGACAGGAGCTCTGAGGACCTAGGTTGAAGACACAAATGGAAAGTCTGCTCCTGGCTCCTCCACTGGGATCCACCAGCTCCTCCAAGCAGGTCTCCGTACTCAAGGATGAAGTTCTCAGGAGAGAGCTCCTGATGCCCACTGCCAAGGGGGCCATCTGGAATAACAATCCCACTGAGACTATACCCAATTGTGAGAAGGAGCAATTCTCCATGACACAGTTGGGGTGCTTTTCCAGAAAAAAGGGTGGATGGGTGCTGGGCAGGCAAAGACCACAGAGTCCAATACATCAATGAGTATAAAACTCTGTGTTTAAGCTAAAAAAAAAAATCAAATTGCCAAGTAAAGAAAGGTAGAAATATTGATTTGTTATAGTCAATTTTTTAAACATGTTTGAAAACTTGCATTGCCCACACATGATCAGTAAAGGCTGACCAAAGATAGCATGAAAACAATAGAGGTGATAGTCCTAGGGTCCCCTGAGTGGTCACATTATATCTGCTCTATTCAGGATGGACATAGGGTTCCAAGAAGGGCAAGTTGACTTGGAGAACATTTGGGGGAGAGAGGTCATAAGAGTGCAGTGCCCAGAAAATGTCTCACCTGAGAAATGTTTGAGGACATCAGACGAAGGGGATGCATCAATGCCTGGGTGGGAGAAGTGGGTGATCTGTCCAGGCAGCTGATCCCAGATCAGTGCACCCAGGTAGAAGGACTCAAGCTTAGTTTGATGGGTCCCACTGTCAGAGACTTGGAAGAGGGGTGCGTGCATTGGATGAGGGTTGAATTTAACAATGACCAAAGTCATCTTCATGAACTTTGGTGGAGAAATAGGAAAGTGAATCCAAAAAAATGTAGTGGCAAGCTTTTGGTATTAAGAATTTGTTTTTTGCAAAATTCTATGGGATATGGTCCATGAGAGGTAAAGAAGTGCTTTATGCAATTCCCTGCATTTTTCATGTTTACTGATAATTCTAGAATCAAGAGGAACCAAGCCAAGGATGGCAAGATTTCATCAGTGTAACCAATTCCTAATGATTAATTACCATGCAATGAGAACAGTAATCTATGAGGGAAGCAGTTAATAATTTTGAATTTTTAAGATATGTTTTTTGGTGACATTTACTAGGTGTATGTCATATGTGTTAATTACTATTTCTATCTCTTTACCTGCGCTTATAGATTATACAAAGGCTCCCCCTAAATCTGAGGAGCTGTTGTAATTCTCTGTGCTCTTCATCTTTGCAGGTAGGTGAAAGCTTAAGTGCAGCCCAGCCTTGGACCCCCATTGGATGGACGGCACCCGTGCTTGTGCGGGCATCTCTTAGTGTGCGCTGATGCTGAAACCCTCCTTCTGTCCACTCTCAGGGGCCGTAGCACCAGACCTGGAGCTAAGGAGCATCTTCAGTTTTTCTCCTTCTTTTTGTTTTGTTATGAAACATTTTAAATGTTCAGAAAATTGCAAGGTATAATAAACTCCCATGTATCCATTACCCAGATTTAACATTTTGTTATATTTACTTTATTTCCCCCCTTTTATTTCTTTAAATGAATACAAATTTAGAGGTAGAGTTGTGGCCGACTTGGAGGAGCACTGCTGGTAACCTGAAATGAAAAGCAAAACAGTGACAAGTGTAGCTTGTTTAACGCCAACTTCAATTTCCACGGAAGAAAGAAAATACATATTTCAGAGCACCTCCTATATGTTTGATACTATCCCAAATACTTTCACGTGGGGCAGTGGTATGGCGGTAAACTGGCTCTCAGAGGCAAAAAAGAGAAGCCAAAAACCTGATATGCAGTGTCTGCTGACTTTGTGGTGTGTAAAGACACCCACCATGGCTTGTATCAAGCTACCAATGGTTTAACAACTGGCTTGCAAAATTCCTGAATATTTAACGATCTGTTCCTGTGAACCTGGACAAGCCAGCTCCAGCGTACGACTGCCTGTATTCAATCGACAGATATGTATGGGGACCCCTATATACTGTAAATGTTGGGGACATAGTAGCCTTTCTTAAAAGCAGCCTTTCATCCTGAGAGATTGAGGTATTATTATCTTCCTTTTATAGATGTGGAAACTGAGGCCCCAAGAAGTTAAGTAATATAGAGACTGCTATTGACAACCTGCCCACATCCCACTGGCGTTTACCTTATCCATGCATGCAGCCTAATTTACATCTACCCGTACCTGTGACTCCATCTGTGGCTCTCTGCCCACCTGAGCTCTTGGTCACCAGGGCAGGGAGGCGGGTCTGGGGAATTAACATCCCCTGAGGTGCATGTTCCACACTGGATTCTCCAGCAGCATTAAACTCACAGGACTTAGTTCCCCTCAATGGTAACTGACTTGGAAATGTACCCTTTATCATCTACCTTGCCTTTCCTGAATCCCCACATCCCTGCCTGTATTTCCTGCAATTGCCTTCCAGATACACTACTTGCACTGGAAGCCCTGCCTTGGGTTCTGCTTCCGGGGGAACCCAAACTAAGGCAGGCTGCAGCCTGGTCAGCCTCCAGAGCTCTGCTTGCTTTCTCCACCCACCACCCTGCTTCCTAGAGCTCATTCTTTGCCTTAATCTTTCTGGCTCATGCTAAAATGCCAACATCTCAATGAGGGGCAACAGCCCTGGGAGGGCTGAGCTTCTCATGCTGAGGCTCCTACTCCATCCTCCTGGGGAAGAACCGGATTGACCAGAGATAGGGTCCACAGGACACTGCAGCCAAATGTCAGATTTATTCCTGGTCCAAGTTTGTATCCTGAGTCTGGCCTTGCTCTCTGCTGGACTGAGCTGACCTGGAAAGCCAAGAAGGGGGATTCAAGATATAATTTATTTCGCACCCGTAAATCTAGAGCCCGGAGTCACCTTGAGGAGCCTGGCATGTCCCCGTGCTAACCATCACACCCTCGCCCACTTCTCCCTCCTAGCCCCACTCAGAAATCCAGAGCCAGAAGCACCTTCTAGCAAAAGGCCTCCCAAGTGGCTAACCCTTCCCCAAGTTTGACTCTTTCAAAGTGGCTTTGACTGCCGTCTGCTCTTGAAGCAGTACTCACGTCTCCCCTACACACTTATTACTGTTTTAATTTCATATTATTTCTGTGCCTGTTCAACATCAGTGTCTCCCCAACAGACAGGAAGCCCACAAAGGAGGGTCTGTCTGTGTTCGCTCTCCAGGGACCTTTAGTATCTACCACAATAGATGCTCAGTAAATACTGCTGACTGAATACATAGAAGAGGAAAAGGAGTGAGGAATGACCCTGCTTGTTCTGTGTCCAGGGCGAGCCCAGATGCTGACTCCAGCCCTGTTCTTGGACTTCAGTCTCCCTGTGAGCTCCTGCCCTTGGATGTCCTTGAATAGCAAAGAGCATCAGCCTCGCGCGAAGCATCAGAGCAGCGACTCTGGGGTGAAATGCCACGTTCCAGTCCTGCCTCAACTGTTTACGAGCTACGTGACCTTCGGCCACTTACTGGACCTCTCTGTTCTTCAATTTTCCTATTTGCAAAATGAGGAAAAGAACACCCAGCTCAAAGAGTTGTTTTGAGGAGTGAAAGCTTGAATGTAAGCAATGTGCTTACCACAGGTACTGGCATATAGTCACAACAGCACGCAGTCTCCACTCGATAGCAAGCACTCACTTAACTTTTAACTGTTATTACCTTTTTAAAAAAGAGTAAATTGTGCATTTTCTCTAAGGAAAACCCTTAGATACTTTAGTGTAAATTCCCGGCTCTGACTCTGGCGACATGAGGTGCCCTCCAGCCTCTCGACTTCATCTCCTCCTCCCTCCCATCTCTGTCTAAGCTCCAAGCTCCCTGCGGCCTTTCTTTTCCTCAAACATGGCATCGTTTTTCCTGTTTCTGGGCTTTGTCCACACTGTCCTCTCTGCCTAGAGTGCTCTCGCTTTTGCCTCTAGGAGCTGGTCCTCTCAGGAGTCAGCTCTTCCATGGGGTCGTCTCTGATCTAAAGCTGCTCAGTCCCCGCCTCTCTCTCTCAGAGCCTTTATCATCAAGTGTAATGATCTATTTTCTCTCTCCTGACAGAATCTCAACTCTCTGAGTCACAGCACCCAGGATTGAAGGTCAATACGCACATCGAGTCAATGAACATGAAGGCCCAGCATTAGGGGGCAGGTTCCAAGGCCTCACCCAGGCCCCCCATTTTGCTCCCACATGGCCACTCAGGCTTCTCTCATCCTCAAGTGGTGCTTGCTAAGCCCTGACCTCACGCCCTCAAACCAGCGTCCCCCTCACAGCACTGGCCGTGGGCTCTGGCTGCTACTCCCGGTTCCTCCCAGCCTCCAGGTCCTGCTGAAATCCTGTGAGTCTCCTTCAAAGCTTCCAACGGCCTCTCATCACACTTATTTCAAAATGATGAGGTCTGTTTTTGTCTCTCGTCTCTTTCCACCTCCCTCTTGCTCATTGTGCTCCAACCAGACCGATCTTCTCTTGTTCCTCAAACGTGCCAAGCCAATCGCCACCTCAGGGCCTTTGCACTTGCCTCTTTTATCTTTCAGCTCTGTGAAGCCTTCCCTTACTCCCATGTTATATGCTATCTCCAGATATCTACATTGGTCTATGTTATTACCTGTTTTATTCTCTTTATAGCCCTTAACACTATTTGAAATCATCCATTTAAAGAGTCCATCTGTCTACGTACTTCCCTGCCTATCTCTTGTACTATAATGTGCACCTGTTAGAGAAGGAAACCACCACTCCTCTTATTCATCACTATGTGTCTAGTGCCTGGTGCAGTGCCTGGCACTTAGTAGGTGCTTAATAAATATTTGTTGAATGAACGAATGACAGAATAAAAGAACTAACACTCTTGTCTGTTCCTTCTTGGGGACAAAATGGCTCATCCCAGAATCCCTGTTTGCTGAGCAGAACTTGAGAGCTCCATCTGGGCCCATGGACCCCGATGCTCCTGATAAAACCACTGCCACCATGTCACTGGCTCAGGGGTCCTCACTGGGCTTTGCTTTCCTTCCTTCCTTTCCTTTCCACGATGGCGTCCTGTTGCCTCCGTTTCTCTCTGCCTGCTGAGGCAGCAGCTCCAGGAGGCAGCCCAGTATGTCTTTAGAAGCTGGCAAATCCAGATTCAAATCCAAGCTCTTCCATTTATGAACTGTGGCCTTGACCGAGTCCTTTCACCTCTCAGACCCTGAGCTTCCTCAACTACAAATAGAAACTGTAGAGAGAAATGTCAAATAGCCATGGTCTCACAGGGTCACTGGGAGGATTAGATGAGATAATACTTCAAAATACCGCACCACAGTAAATCCACAATAACTGTTTGACACTTTGACAGTCGGCTACACTTTCAATTTGGCTTGTCTCCAACTCTCTGCATCTTTTCTGCTCCATGAATTCTCACCCTCTCTGACCTCACAGCCTTGTCCCACCCAAGCCCCTATGCTTGGACTGACCAATGAATTAACGGCCATGCGTCATTTTGAGTGACAGCCTTGCAGTTCTGTATAAACTGCAAATGTGAACCAAACAAAGAAGCAACTGGATCGTAGGACTTAGAGCTATAGTTCTGCACGTCACCTCCTCGAAGCACCGACCTCAGCATTCCCTTTCATGGTCTCCCTCGCGGGGAGGGAGGTCAGATACTGGCCCATCAGTGTCACAGGTAGCTGATACCTCACAGCACAGCCCCATCTCTGTTGATACACATAGAGTCCTGTAGAAATATTCTGATGAAATTATTCGCTTTCTGTCCACTCTTACAGAGTAAAATAAACTCTTCAAACCTGATGACAAGGTCAAATAGTAAAGCATGGGTCTATTTACTTAGCAAGCAGATAGCAAAGAAGCTGCGACATCTCAACACCTAGTACCAGTCTTTTCTAGAACTGACTGGAGATACGCTCACCTGGGACCTGGGTCTCACGTGCTCTCAGCGTTGTGCTGGTGAATACTCAGTCCTAGACCCTCCCACCTGCTCTGTCTTGACATAAGTAGAGCAAAGTATTCAAAAATTCCAGATCCTTGCCTTTTGGATATAAACTGCTGTCACTCACAATTCAGCCCTCACACCCTTCAAAGTGAGTTTCTCACCACTCGCTTTTCAAGGAAGATCTTGAATATAAGTTAGAAAGTCCTCTCAGAAAATGGAAGCAAGTATGGGAAAACAAAGTCATAAAATTCCCAGAGGTAGTCATTAGGATTTGTGGAGGATGGTAAGCTCTTATTGCTTAGTGCCTCTCTCTCAGTTCATTAAGGTGGAATAAAACCCAGCAATGTTAAGTAAGCTATTGTTTAGGAACTAACAATGACTCATCGTCCATGCAGGCTAAAATCTTTGGAGGAGGTTGAGAGCATTTAGCAAAGCCATTTACCTGTCATTGGTCTCTCTTTAATTCCTTGGCTGTGAAATGATGTCTTTCCAAACATCCCATGAAAAGAGATTAGAAAGAGACAGAGATGGATTGTATCAACAGGAAATAAATCATACACATTCTGGAAACACAACTTCATTGAGGATATCACTGCTCTGTGCTAATTACTTTGTTTTGGGTAAAAAGCTTTATGATTGAATTGTAGGAAAGCACTAAGTCATCACTGAATGTGAAATTCTACTTCTGTCTCTAATAACGTAAAAAAATTTCCTAGAATGATGGAAAACCTTGTTTGTGGCAAGAACTTCAGCCAAATGCATCATCTAACAAGGAAGTATATAAATTTCATGTTTAAAAATGGATTATTGCAAAAATTTTATTCTGACCGCTTAAGCGTAATCTTGGTGGAAAGCCCTTTTTCAAAACCCTAACCTCCACAGTTGTGTTGGCTGTTTTCTTGTGGGTTTCCTAAGTTCCACAGATATGCACACGTAGGAGCAGTGCTGTATTAGTTATCTTCTGATGTTTAACAAATTACTCCTAACATTAGTGGCTTAAACCAACCCACGTTGATTATGTCACAGCTTCTATGGATCAGAAATCTGGGCATGACTTAGCTGAGTCCTCTGGGTTTCTAATAAGACTTTACTCAAGGCATTGGCTGAGACTGCTGTCTCATCCTTGGCTGGGAGCCACTGCTGGACTGAAGGCCTCAGTTCCTCACTGGCTGTTGGCACTCCTGTGGTTCTCTGCCACATAAGCCTCTCCATGGGATAGCTTGCAACATGGTAGCTTACGTCATCAGAGAGAGCAAGTAAGATGGCCAGACAGGGAGTATATGCATGATGGAGGACATAGTCTTTTGTTATCTGATCTTGGAAGTGACATCGCATCACTTTTGCCACATTCTATTTGGTAAAAGCGTCACCAGGTCCATCTCCACACAAAGGGAAGGGGTTTCCAAAGTGCATGAATACCAGGATCCAGGGCTCGTTGAGGGCCATCTTAGAGACCACTTGCCACAAATGCCAAGGAGAAAAATCTAAAATTATGATGACTCTATGATGATTCTCTAGACGCAAAGCAGCAACACTGAACCACACAGTGAGACAATACATTAGGGCGTTTACAGACACATATTTGATGACTTACTGGAGTTCAAGTTCTAACTCTGCAATGCCCCAATTCTAAGAATTTGGGCAAGATAGTCAATCTCTATCTGTAAAATGGAGATAATTCCTACCTCACAGCGTAGGACAATCTAAATTTTTCAGCCTGTTGCTCACTAGATGGTAAATAATTAGTAGTAGCATTAGTCTAGTATTTTGTGTGACCCATGTAGATCAAATTCCATTTTTGCCATTGACTTGATAGTTGTGTGAACTAGGACAAGTCACTTAATCTCACTGTGCCTGTTTTAGTTTGGGATGCATTTTGCTACAAGTAATGAAAAACTACAGTGTCTCAAAAACAAAAAGAAAAGGATTATTTACGTCAAGCAACAAGACATCCAGGGAAGACATACTAGAGTGAGTGGGGTAGGTCAGCAATGTTCTTGGGGGCTGAAGCTCGCTCTTTCTCTTGATTTTGCCCGCCTTGGCATGTTGGCTGTTGTGCCCATGCTTGTTGCTTCATGGTTGTAGGAGAGCTGCTCTCCCTCTGTCCTTATCTCCATGTTTCAGCAGGAAGAAGGAAGAAGGAAGAAGGAAGAAGGAGGCTCCCAAGATAATGCTAAGCTGAAGAGTTAGAATGACAGGTATAGATAAGGCCTGGAGAGCAACCAGTCCAAGTGTAAGGAGGACAGAAGGAAGGCTCCAGAATTTTTCCAAGAAAAAAATTAAAACTGACAGGCTACCTAATATTATTAAAGTATATTGAGAGGAGATTTATGATTATGCTGGAATGTCAAGCAATGACTTATTAACAGGAAGATCAAAAGCTAGATGACCTAAAAACCAAAAAAAGTCAGGCAAGATTAATTACAGGGAAAGCAAACAGTTATATAGGGAAGGCAACGAAATCACAGATACTATAAGCATTAACTGTGAACAGTATTTACGTAGCCATACCACTGAATATTGGTTTAATATCCAAGAAGTGCATTATAACTATTCCAGAATGATGGAGAGAAAAATGCGTGAGTGTGTGTGTTTTGTGGGGGTCTTGTAAAGGAGTCAAATCTTTATTTTTTAAAGTTTGAAGTCAACAAATAATAAAAAAAACTGTAAAATCAACAAATAGATAAGTGTGTTATATAGAAACGTGGAGGTAAATCTCAGAAGTTGCAAGCAGTTTTCTCTGGGGAGTGGGCCTCAGGAGTAGGAAAGGTTGAGTAGAGAATGTTTACTCACCCTTAGCTGCATCCCCACTGCAAGACAAGAAAAGCCCATGCAGCTTGGTATAGATAGACGTGGCAAGGGAATAGAATTGAAAAATTAACTATGCTTTATTTTTTGGTACTCTTATCATGAGAGAATGAGAGCTCTGTTTCCTTGCTTCTTCCCAAGGGCTTCCCGGGAGAGAGTTATGTTAAATATTCCTTTGGCTGAGAAAGGGAGGGCTGAAAGAAGTTCAGCCTCATTTTAAGGAGAGATTTGGAGTTTCCAAGACTAGAGCAGGAAAGTGAAGGAGGCCAGTCCTGAGATTGATGTAGCCTGGTATCCCACTCGCATGGAGCACCCAAGGACAGTCAGGTCCTCTAAGGTGGGGGCCAATCATAAACTCTGCAGCATGAAAAGTCCTATAGCCAATCTGAACACAAAAGGCCTGAATGCTGCAGGAATTTGAGACCTAAAACTTTGAATGAACCAATGGCTTTGATCCTTAAACACTTCGTGAAGATCAAAAACCTGTTCCTTGAATTTCTTACACTGAATTAGTCTCTTTGGAATTCCCACACCATGTAGGAGAGGGAGGAAGCCCTTCTGATGATCCATATTGGATCTCTTGTCAACGCTAGCAAGTGGTGTTCCAAACTGGGTTTAAATTTTTTTGAAAATATTTCCAATGTGATGTTTCTTGTTGAGAAAATTCTGCTTCCCTGAACAATCTTACAGAAGCACACATCAATCCAGAGGCAAGTATGTAGGAGGTGTGCAGAACCAGAACTAAGGTCTGTAGGGGAGGAAGACTTTTCCTCTACCTAATGTGGGTTCGTCTGGCCAGAGAACGAATTAAATTCACATGAGACAGAATAGCAAGAGAAAATTAAACAAAGCTTTATGAGGACCATGGCCCAGGGCCTTTCTTCCCGAAGGAAGAAAGGGCACTGAAGAAGTGGGGTGCACAGAGTGGTTATATACCCCCAAACAGGATATTTCACATATGATTGAAATGTCCCTCCCACAATAGTCAGAAGATTGCCCTGTCGGCACAGCACTTGATGGACACAGCAGATAGTGGGTCTGCTATCTCAGTGGGCGTAGCAGGAGGAAAGTCTATTGTCTCGAGCTGGGTGGTCACAGGTGAGCCCAGCAATCAGTTCCTAGCCTAAGGAAAGATGCTTAATCCTTAAAGAAATGCCAACGTTGGGAGGGGAGGGAAGTCAGTTACAGGAGGTTACCAGACAAACACAGTAAACAAAATGAAGATTTAAGTCCTTGCCTTGCCCACTGATTAAGAGTTTCTACAGACAAGGTCATCTCCTTTCTGCTTCCTGGCACAGAGAGGGAGGCACCTTTACAGATAGAGATTTCCCTTACAATGTAAATGTCGCCTAACAAAGGGCAAGCAAGTTCTACTTTTCAGAGCCTCCTTCCCTGTCCCAGTTTATCAAAAGCAATCAGCCTCAAACAATCCTCATGCTAAAGAGACATATCTTGGGGTGGCCAATTCCAGTCCCCACAGGTCCTAAATACATGAGGATGGGGACCATGTCTCCCTTGTTGTCTGCTTTGATATATTTCTTGAATGAATGAAACACTGTTTGAGACATTGAGCCCAAAACGAGAAAACTCTTCATGAAGCCAAATAAGACAATAGCTATGTTCAGAGATTAAAAAGATACTAAAATGTCACTAGAACAAAATATTGGCCAGCAGTTGGCAAATCAGTGGGTAGAGAGGGGTCTGGAGGTAAGCTCAGGACTGAAGTTACCGTGTGCCCATCTTAGACCTTTCTGCCTTTTTGTACCCCTTGTTCCATAGCACATGTGTATAGAATAACTTCTTGTCTGGCACAAGAAAAGATGGAAGTTGGACTTACATCTGAAGCTTCCTTTGCTCCAATCTTGTCCACCTCATTCTAAGTAACCCAAGCTGCTTCTCACTCTGGGCATCCGTAGACCATCAGTGACAAGCAATACAAGACCTACCACCTCGTGGTAGATGACAGGCTGCAACGTGTCAGTTTCAAATTCAATTTCAAAATTTATGTAAAGTACCATCTATTGCAGCAAAGAGTAGTGAAAGTTTGAGCAATTTTCTGGTGCCTTCTGTTACTCTTCCTGGTCAGTAAGGGTTATTAAAGTCAATTAGCTTGTTTCTTGCAGGTGAGATAGCTAGCAAAGCTGTTAAACGCCTAGCTCTGGGATAAACTGCATTCAGCTCTGAGATGCATCACTAATGATCTGTATGACCTGGCGCCTATCACTAAAGTTCTACATTCGTGAAATGGAGACAAAATGGTGACTAAAACACTTAGCACCTCTTGAAACATGCAAAGCTCACCATCAGTATTTATATCATCAGTATTCCTCTTTATAAGAACTTTTTTTCTCACCTGTCGATAGATAGATGTGGCTCAGCCCTTCTTTTTACCTTGTCTCTGGAGGCCAAATTTTTGAGAAAGGAAACATTTGTGCAAAAAACAGGGTGGAACAGAAAAAAAAGTGTAAAGCCACAAGTTATTTGCTAAATGAAAAATAGAAGGTTTCCAAAACCTTCCTACATCTAAATGTGCTTCCATCACTGCAGCTCTAGACACGTAATTCCCTACGGCTTTGGCCCACAACTCTTGGATCTAATGGGCTATTGACTCAAGCTTAATTTGGCTTCCAGGATATGGTTTGTGTATATGATGTACAGTCTGCAAGAAACGTAGGGCTAGTTTTGTTTTAGGAAATGAAGATTAATAACGAGCATCTGGCCCATTAATAACCTTGGGTGTACGGGACAAAGACAAATTTTTAGATAAATTCATAATCCCATAAATATTGGTGAAGCAGTAAACTTCTGATTCTAAATTAGTTAAGTTTCTCAGGCCATAAAACACTTTTACTGCTGCTTTCCTTTTCTAAAATATCCAGCTGGAACCTTCAAAGAATAATGGCTACCATCTTCTTTTAAACCAATCTTATTTTTACAGTATTTGCAGAGGATGGATTTGTATTAATAGTGCACTTCTCCTTACTTGAAGAATCAGAATAAACTGGTAACTGGTGTTAGTGGCCCATCTAACATTAACACGACACAGTTGTGTCACGTACTTACCCTTTGTGGAGTCTGGGTAATTTCCTGGGGGAGAATGTTCTCTATTCATTCTCTATGTGATTTTCTCCTCTAGGTTCAGACGTGGTTTTAGTCTGGTAATGTTTCATCTTCTGTACTCAAGAATCAGAAATAATAATTGCTTTTGCCTAGTGCTTTATAGGTTCCAAATTATTTTCTCATCTTTTGTCCTTTGCCCTAAAACCACTCTTTACAATAGGTATCGTTATCCCCTGATGAGGAAAACAAGATTTAAAGGTTTTCGGTCACAAGCTGAAAATTAACACCGACAGGAAGTGGTGGAGCTGTGAGGTCTCAGGGTTCCAGATCTTGTGCTGTTTTCATGATGAGAGAGAAGGGAAGGCTTTGGGTGACAAAGACGCATCTGTGCCCTAATGATTGTGCTGCGGACTGCTCCTCGCAGAGAATGCCTCTCGCATCTTTTCTCTCTGTGCCTGCACTCAGTATCTCTTCTCCGCCTCCTCCTGTGGCCCTCTAGAAACAATTTTCTATCAGTCCTTTTCTAAGTTTGATTTCCCCCCAAAACACACCCTGACAAAAGTTTTGAGGGCAAATTGTTTATTAGGGAGTAGACCCCAGGCAGCACTGTGAGGGGATGCGGAGGCAAGGCAGGAAGGGAGGAAAATCAGTAAAGTGTACTGCGACGAATGAGTTACCACTGTGGGCAGTCAGGGCTCAGTGCCCCTAGAAGTGCTTTGTAAAACCCAACTCGGAAGGTAGCCAACTCCTATCCTTCATTGGTTAAAGTTTGCTTTTGGGGACATTAACTTCCCATTTTGCCACGTGTGTGGGATGACCATGCTCCTGTGGCCAGAGAAAGTCGTCAGGCAGAAATACGGGCAATTGAGATAGGAGGTCATCAGGATGTATGGTTTTTGTCCACTGAAGTTGCAGTTTTCATACAGCCTGGGTGGATGGGGGCGGGGGCAGGGGGTTACAAACTGTGTCTAACAACAATAAACTGTAACAGTTTAGTGTGAATTTTAGGCATTTGGTAACCCTTCTTTCAAGGCTTTGGGTATCCTTTCTCAGGTCTCTTGGTTGTAAGTGACAGAAAAGTGAACCCCAAATGACTTTAAGCACAAAAGGAATTTATTGGATCACGCAGAAGGCAAGTCCAGAGGAGGGTCTGTTTTAGGTGCTAAAGGATGCAGGGGCTCCTGCATCCAGTTGTCTCCATTTTCTCTGTGTGGTGGCTCTATTTTCAGAAAAGCTGCTCCCAGTCAAAAGTGGCTGCTGGCAGCACCTGGTTCTGTATCCTTCTAGGTTCAAATCCAGCGGAAGAGAGGACGTTTTGTCTAGAATGCCCAGCAGAACTTCTAAACTTCTTTCTTACTGGACTACTCTAGGTCACATGCCCACCCCTGAACCAACCACTGTGGCCCAGGGTATGTGACCCACCAGCTGTCTTAGACCTCCATCATATGTCACACCCCAAGTCTAGATTCTATGGGCTGATGTTGGGAGGAAGTGGATCCCCAAATGAAAGTTGAGGCTGTCTCTTGCAGAAGGGATAATAGACATTGAGAGGCCAAAGAACAAACATCCAGTACAATCACCCAGGAGAATGACAAATCGGTATTTATCTCTAAAAGTCATTTCTTGAAAGAGTTTTAGATAGGGAGCAGGAGTCGGACAAGGAGGTAGTGGACAATACTCACTAATATCGCCAAAGGGATGGTGGACTCTGCTCCCTGCTTGAGTTTCCTGCTTTTCTTGGCCAATCTGTGGCTCTTGATAAAAGTGTTCAGGAAATCCTTGATCCAGTCTGCACCAATGCAATTCAGACACGATTCAGAGAATTCCCTGGGCACGTGCTATGTGCAAGGCCTATGCCCTATGCCTCCCACTGGCAACTGCTCTATCTCTAAATTTCTTCTCCTTCATTCTCTGCTCTGGATGAATCAGATCATGCCCTGTAGTTTTTATTGGCTCCAAGAGAATATTAGCAGAGAATGCAATGTTTTTCATTCATGCACTCATTCATCCTTTCATCCGTCCAGCAGCCATTCAATCATCATTGATTGAATGCCCTCTATGTGCCACAGAGAAGGCAAAGACTAAGCAGAACAATATTTTGACTTCAAGGGGCTGAAAATCCAGAAGGGAATCTGTTAGGGTATATGAGACACAAGATGTGTACAAAAATATCTCTAATGTGAAGCAGAAATTGACCAGTGCTATTAGTCATAAACAGAGAAATTCCCACTCATTTCAGAAAAAGAAATGACCCTCTGGTTTCTGGGGTGGAATCAATATGAAATCTGATGGAAGAGGGGGAATAAATAAAATTAAATTAGTGTTTGCATTTTGGAATGCTTGAAATGTTTAGCATGATCAAATTTCTTATTCCAGTAAGTTAAACATGTCTATTTGGAATGGCAACTCTTGCTGTTCAGATTATTCCAGTTTATGGCTGATGTTTAACTCCATTCTCTAGGAATGTGCTTTTTCTGTTTTACCAAAGTGAACATATCTAATTTAGTTCTTATTTTGCCTGATGTGGTCCCCATAGGACAAATGTCAGTATTTATTCTCTAGCAAGTACTTGACACATTGCACGTGAATGAGTCAGTGGAAGTATATAGCCCATGAGACCATTGCCGTCATGTCCATTCTGGAATAAATTAAAGACAACTCAAGGTGGAGATAAGATTGGATTTTAGGAAAAGACTTAAGAGCCATAAAGTCGAATATTAAGAACAAATCAGACCAGTAGATTGGACACTCGTCAGCAGGGACTGTGGCTTATTCCTTCATGTACCTGCCCCGACTCCAGGTTCAAGGCCTGGCACATGGTGAGTGTTCAGTAAAGGCATCTTGAATTAAGTCCCTGGCTATCTTTGGGGATACCACCATTAAAAAGGCATCATTTGTGCCACCAACAACCCCTACCCTTCTGTAAACTAGAGGGCAGGGGCCAGTCTGACTGCTCCGTTACACATTGTACCTATGTACAACTTGGCACACATAGAGGGTACAAATTACTTGCTTCTGGAATTAAAGTACCAATGACGATTTTCAACATTCCCTAAGTATGAAGCAGAGGGTCTCAAAGAGCCCCTCAAATCTTGGTAATCCGAGGTATGAACATTTTCAATTCTGTCTCCCAAATGAATACTCTTCAAGTGAGTCTCAGTTTTCCTGAACCATGAAATTAAAAGGTAGGCGGAGGGAAGATAATATCTACCAATTTTGTAGGACCGATGTAAGGGTAGCATGAGTTACCATGTGGATGTAACTAGCAGAGGACTTGGCACATAGTAGGAATTCACTAAATGTCGGCCAGATCATCAACACGGGACAATCTTATTTTCAGGTCTGGCTTTTGCCAGTGAATGACATTATGAAACAATACATAGCTGGTCACTCAAACTCGTTTCCGGCTTCTCTTAAGCTGCTGCTGGTTTGCAGCTGAAGGCTGTGCGTAGACTAGCAGAGAACATGACTCTACACAGGGAGTCAATGTGAGAAAGATCTGGGTAATGTTACATGTTTCTGGGTCAACAAGGCGATTATAGCAGGTGGTATTGGTGCCCTGTCCAGCTCTCCTGTGCCCAGCCGGGGCATCCTTCCCCTGCTGCTGGGAGGTTTGGCTGCTGACAGCTCACAACTGTATCCTTCACTGGAGAACTGCCCTTGACAGACAGAGCTGCCTTGCCTGGAAATGCCAAGGACATTATATATCATTCGTATCTCCCCTACAGCCAGTGACAGGTGTAGGGATACAGAGGTCCCTTTGCCTCAAGTGAAGATGACTCTGTGATGTCATTCACACATCAGAGCTCCCCACTGGATCAGGCTGAAGCTAGAGCTTAGCTGAAACCTCATCCCGGCTGGGCTTCTCTCCCTGCCCTATTCTGTTTTGCTCCCCAGGAGGCATCCCGGTTTCAGACTCTGCTTCTAGGGATCCCAACCTAAGTCAGAGAAGAACTGAAGACACAACAAAGAGATGCAATGTCTTGTGTCTGGTTTTAAAGAAAACTCAATGTTTTGTTAATAATGGCGGCTGACATATAGATTTCACAGTTTGCATAGTGCTTTTCACATGCTGATTTTGCCTCTGAATAGTTCTGTTGGGGAGCTGTTATTATTGTCCCCAGTTTTACGGTGAGAAAAACAAGGCCTAGGTTGGTTAACAGACTTGAATAAGCTCATAAACCCAGGTCCTCTGTTCTTTGCTTTGTGATCTTCATGCTTGTCAGTCTGACTGTCTCTCCCGACGCAGTTTTCAGTTGAAACCCTTGTTTTGTGGTTGGACAATCCCTGACATTGCTTTGCCATTCACTTCTAACCACTGAAGCTTCCAGATCACCTTGGATTCCTTTAGACCAATAACCAAAAATAAAACAACCCATTTGAGATACCTGATTCCCTCTAAAGGTCCTAATTTCCTTGCTTTGGGTACAGGCCATTGCAGAACCTCACGACCAAAGATACACAGTTGCAATGTCTTCTGCAGGGAAAGTTATGATATTTCATACAAAGCAAAATAAAAGAAAGTCTCTGCATATACAAAGAAACAACTTCTCAGAATTTATTTTCCAGATGAGACAGTTGAGAAAAAAGAATGCTAAGTTAGCTTCATGTCTGTGTCAGAGAAAGAGTACCTAACATTTACAAATAGGAATCCGTGCTAGTTAATAGTGTCGGTGTTAGTGCTGTTGAGTCGATTCCAACTCCTAGAGACCCCGGGTACAGCAGAGTGGAGCCCTGCTCCACCCTCTCCCCTTCCTGAACTCTATCAGACAATGCTCCACTGCTATTCACAGGGTTTTCATGGCCAATTTTTTCAGAAGTGGGTGGCCAGCTCCCTCTTCCTAGTCTGTCTTAGTCTGGCTCTGCTGAAATCCGTCCACCATGGGTGACCCTGCTGGTATTTGAAATATCAGTGGCATAGCTTTCAGCATCACAGCAATGTGCAGTGGCCACAGTATGACAACCGACAGATGGGTGGTGTGGTTCCAGCCTTGGCGGTGAAAGCCAGTGAATCTTAACCACTAGACCGCCAGCACCAACTGCTAGTTAATATTACCACCAAGAAATTATTGGTTTGGCTCTAAATATATGCTATAGTATAGTTTGTAGGCCTTAAAAGTAATAGTTTACGGAGAGAAGAGAAATGTCATACATACCTTAAGAGTAGATGCCTATCAAAATAATTTTATTTATACTATCAATGATTTCTAGATAATACTGACTCTTACAAAATCGTGGCAAACTGTATCACATCTTTTGTGTAATAAATCTGACATGGTGATCAAATCACTGAAAAATGGAGATAAAAAATTTAGGATTTTGTTCTAAATCATAACACAGCCTGAGGGAGAGAGAGAGCAAGCGACAGAGAGATTGAATCCTTTATGAAAGATGGTGCAAAGATTCTTTACCAAAATGCTGTACTTGCGCTTACTTGGTACTTACTTATTTTTAATTTTTATTTTGTCCGTAATGATTCACTGCACCATAACGAAAGATAATTAGCCCCTGCTTTAGTGTATTGGTTCTGGAATGTTGTCTGTTAAATTGGGTAGTATGATAATAATTTGCTATGTAAGCCGGTATGCTTTTATGCGCAGTAAATAGCTGTAAATCCATTGCTCTGCCAGGTAAATTGAAGCCCCGTCTATTCAGGATGTGGTGATTTGGCACGTCTCAGAAACACAGATGTCAGATCTTGGCTTTTGAGTCTTAAAGCAGACTTTTCAGGTGAAGTTTAAGGAAGAATCACGGAGCAGGCATGTTTGCAGACACCAGCTTGTCGTTGAGGAAGTAGAAGAAAAGGGAACGTACAATACGAACAGTCTCATGGTCATCTTTTTTCATTGCCTGGAGAGGTGTAAGGCTAAACAACCTCACATACACACACTTGGGTCAAAGAACAATTCCTGCTAGCCTGAAACACACCCGTGGTCCCTTCTCCACGGCTGGTTCTGGAAAACGTATCTCCTGCAAGGATGAGTAGTTAAGAAGGAAGGAGCACAAAGCTGTGAAGAGATCCTGCGAGGAAGAAAAGAAGAAGAGAAGCACAGGACGGGCAAATGACAGCTGAAGACTGAAGAGTGGAAGAGGCCTGAGGGCAGCCAGAGTAATTTGCCAGCAGGGCCCCTGAGAAAGAGCCCAGCTGTCTCCTCCCCTCCACACTGTCTGCAAGCTCCCTCCCCACCGAGTTGTGTCAAGGGCTGGGACATGGGAACATAAGTTTGGGGACTCTAAGCCAGAGCATCCTGGGCTGGGGCTGGGGAAGCAGCAAATCTTGGATAATCCCCCTGTACTCAGTATGGCGTGGGAATGGTACTGTAGGAACGGCTGCCATGGCGTGCTCAGGAGGGGAAGGTCACACACGCCTCACAGAGACCCTTCTGGTCCCAGACACACACGAGAGAACAGCCAGGTGTAACATCCCTCCTACAGGAGCACAGAATATCTGAATGACGGCTAGACCCAGAAAGACCTTATCATGTTACCATGCACGCGTAAGTGGGACAAGAGGCTGGAGGGGACGGTGATGTTTCCAAGGATTCCTAAGCAAACAGATGATGATCAACATTAGAGTTCTTAAGAGAAACAGAACCAAGGCGGGGAGTGTGTGCGTGTATAGAGAGAGAGAATTGTGTTAGGGAATTGGCTCATGTGACTGTGGAAACAGGCAAATCCATATTCTGCAGGGTAGGCTGGCATGCTGGAGATCCAGGGAAGAATAGATGTTGCAGCTTGAGTCTGGAGGCAGAATTTCCCTCTCCTTGGGGGAGGTCAGTCTCTTATCTCTTAAGGCCTCCATATTATGGAGGGTAATCTGCTTTACTCAAAATTCTACTGATTTAGACATTAATTTCATCTAAAAATTACCATCATTGTGACATCCAGACAGGTGTTTAATCAAATATCTGGATGCCGTGTCCTACCAAGTTGAGACATAAAATTAACCATCAGGACCGCAAACCAGAGAACCAGATGCTTCTGCTTCCCCTGTTCTCTTTGGAGCGCCTGCAAATCCCTGGGGTGGGAGGGAGGGGACACCTAAACGCATTGTCTTCTGCCCAGTGGATGGGAGTTTGAAGGAAAAAATTAAATTCAACTCTTGGAGAAATAGCCACACGTCTAGGACGCCCAGATATGTGAATTGACACGTATCTCAATTGACCCTTCATGCTTTGCCCAAGCTGGCTCCAGGGCCCGAGACGCCCTTCTCCATTGTCTCTGCATGGCAGGGCTCCTCTTGCCCACCACCTCCTCTGGGCAGCTCCCGCAGCTCTCTGACAGACTTGGTTTCACCTCATCTACGGTGCTGGCTCACCACGCACACCTCTGCTGCTCAGACCGCCTCACGTTCTGCTCTGTCTCCCAGAGTTCCCAGTGGGACTGAGTTCCATTTGCCTCCATTACCTTAGTTCCATTCATTGGCTTCCTCCTCTTTCCTGTCTCATCTCTTCTTCCTCTACTGTCATTTCCTGGCACCTCCTCCCAAACAAATTACGTGCCCTCCAATGCTTTTCTGGGATCTGCTCTGAGGACACTTAAACCAAAGCCGTGGGCTTCCTAAGAGCATTTGTTTTTTAAAAATCACATAGTAGATGCTCGGGGAACAGTCAATATGAGAGATTTGAGTCAGATGCTTAGAAGATTATACAACCTCAGATTACGAAAAGCATAGATTTTAAGGGCTGCACTAAATTGAGACCTCTTTTCTCCCTGTCCTAATTTGCCTTACTGACAGGAAGTCACTGTTAACATTTGAGCTTGAAATTTCACTGACCATCAGTTCTCTACCAATGTCAGAGACCTGTACTCACTTTTCTACACTAGGAGAGGCCAGTATTTAAGAATTTTACAGTGGACAGGGCCATAACCTATCCATTGTATAAGTTTAGATTCCTTATCTGAATTATTTTAAATAAGGTATATGACATGAGACCCAAAGACTACAAATATCCCCCTTTTTCACTCATTCTATGGGCTCAGTGAATACTTAGTGAGTGCTGTAGAAGGTGGGGATTTGGAAGGAATCCAAATAAGCCAATCCTTTCCTGCACAAAGAGCACACTAAAGAGGTGACATTTAAATGAAGACCTAAACGTGGCATAGGGGTAGGCATGCCTACCTGAGAGAAAGTTCCAGCAAAGGAAACAGCAAGTGCAAAGGCCCTGCACGCACACACATTTAGTGTGTTCAAAAAAGTGGAAAGGAGGCCAGTGAGCCGGGACAGAATGAATGAGGAGGGAGCTAGCAGGTGAGGTCTGAGCGGTGAGGAGGGGTGGGGGGCAGATCATCCAGGACTTGTAATGACTTTGACTTTGACTCTCACGGTGAAGGGAAGCCACTGGAATATTTTGAGCAAAGCTGTGACATGATTGGTCTTATGGTTTCAAAGGATCACGCTGCCTGCCGTGTGGGGTGGGAAAGTGCCGAGAGTGAAGCTGGAGGCCTTTGGCATGAATGCAAGTGTAATAGTTGGTTATTAATCTGTGACGTCACTTAGAGAGAAAACAAACTTTAGAAAAATAAGCCAACAGATCCTTCACAGGGTCAAGAATAAGCCGCTCCAGCACACTATTATATAATTTCTTTCTCAAGCAGAAAGGATCTTGATTGCACAGCCCCAGCTGAAGACCATTGTTAACCAAGTAACAAAACAATTTCAATTAACAGGGAGAAAGCTCCAGCCAATGGCAGGGTCAAGTTCTCCCAGGGGATTGCCTCGGAAGCCTGACATCCTGCTCATTTTCAGAGCCATACTGTGTTGCCTGTGAAATGAGAGTTCACGTTTCCTGCCAGCGTCTGGAAATGGAGGACTCCAGGCTGGGAGCACAGAGACCTGGGTTCTCGGTGTGGCTCTGTCACAACCTTGTAGGGTGACCCTGGGACCCATCACGCAGCCGATCTGGCCTCTATTCTGCAGGTCTGCGGACTGTGGGGGCGGTACTGCCCCTCTGCTGGATTTCCCCAGCGTGGTTGAAGGCCTCCTGAGACAGCCCATCTGAAGACGCCTCGCAGCTGAGAAAGCAGCTCTCAGCGCAGAGGCCTCATCATTAGCTTTGCCCAAACACTAAAGGAATGATGCACGTCATCGGAAGGGGGCTGTGACAGACTGACAGATGGAAAAACTAAAGTGACAGCAGTCACATACCTTGTTTTGTACAGTAGCAACAAACTCTGTCTTCTCACTAAGATGCAGAAACATCACATAATGCGCATAAATCTTCACGTAAAAGGCACCAGGTGCGAAGGCTGGGAGACGTTGAGCGCCATGTGCACAACAAGCGGGGATGGAGGGAGCGGACGGCATCCTAAGTTGGAAAGTCTCTCCAGCACGCCCGGGTGGGCAGCACTAGCGGCGGTGGGAAGAAGGCTGTCTGGAAGGGAAGCTGAAGCTGAGACCTGAGTGGTGAGAGGAAGAGAGGTTGGGGTCCGGAGGGCAGGTGCTCGGGGCAGACGGGCAGTTAGTGCAAAAGCACATCGCTTTAGGAGCCATGTTGTTGGCGTCAATGTGCAAGGCAGTTGGTTGTGAGATAATAGGGTAGCATATTAATAGAGATAACGGAGATTTTGTGCAGCACGCACAGCTGACACTTGCCTGTCTCCCCTTGGCCCACTTGTGAGTTACTTGGAGAGAACATGGACAGTTCCCCCTAAAACGCACAAAGGTTCTCACCTCAACTGCCCACATCTGCCTGCTTCCCTGCCTGGCGGTGTGGTTCTCCGACAGCGGGGGAACCTGCTCCATCCTTCACAGGGCAATCGGAAATGCTTGCCTGGGGGGCCCCTCCCAGGATCCAGCCCAGCCTCCCCATTCTCTGGCAGCTCAGTGCTGAGGCTTGTGGCCTGCAGCTTCTCAGAGTCCCCAGCAGGACTGAGTCCCATTGCCCACAGTGACAACTCTCTAATTCACACACCTGGGATCAGTTTTCTGGGTTTGCAATAACAAAGGACCACAGACTGGGTGGTTTAAATAGTAGACATTTATTCCTCGCAGTTCTGGAGGCTACAAGTCAGAGATAGAGGTATAGGCACGGTTGGTTTCTTCTGAGGCCTCTCCTAGGCTTATAGCTGACGGTTTCTCTCTGTGTCTTCACGTAGTCTTCCCCCTGCCTGTGTCTGTGTCCTTATCTCCACTTCTTATAAGGACACCAGTTGCATCAGATCAGGGGCTGCCCGTATGACCTCATTTCACCTTATTATCTCTTGGAAGACCCTATTGCCAAATGCAGTCACATTCTGAGGCACTGGTGGTTAGGGTTCCAACATACGAATTTTGGGGGACACAGTTCATCCCATAACACACGCTTTATTGCCATTTCTCTCCTCCCTGCCTCAATTTCCCCACTCCCTCACTGCCTCCGTGGATCCTTCCCCAAATAAACCACCTGGATCCAAGTCCTTGTCTTGGGTCTGCTTTGGGGGAACCAAACTAAGAGAATAGGAATTGGTGAAATAAAAAAATGCTGTGGATAAATGGAGAGGGCAGATCCACCTAAAAGCATTTCAATTCACTTTAGAAAAATAGCAAATAAACCAGCAAAAACCACTGACTGGGCCATGCAAAATACTTGCCCAGTCCCCATCTGGTCTGTTTGTGTGCAATCTCCTGGCCAGATGCTTTTTAGGTCCAACTGTCACTTTCCACGATTCATGTGTGTGTGTGTGTGTGTGTGTGTTTGTGTAAGCAGGCAATCCCCTGAAATGTAGGAACCACACACAGTTTAAAATAAAAGGGAGGAAACGCTATCTGTGACATAATTCTGTACCCTGAGGCTTTAAGGGGGTTCTTAGATCTTCAGCTGAGAACATGACCCAGCGTTTCAATAACGCGCGTGGCTGAGTTATGCCCCAGGCAGATGGAGCTTGTGTGTGGAGACTGTCGCCCCCTATAAGGAAGGGCTCTGAGTGGCATTCCTTCAGGCAGCGCCACTGTCAGGGCATGGTGCCAGCTTTCCCCACTAGAGGGCACTGCAGCTACAGAAACAAAGCGGTGTCTTTTTGGCCCCAAATTATTGCATTAGGAAGCTTGCTGCCCTGGGATTGTATTTCCAGTTGAGATCACGGACACCTCTTTTGTACATCTGCATGAATTACACCCACCCTGGCCATGTGCAGGTGCTGGAATGATGACTCGATTCATAACTGACCGCCCCCGGATTGGGAGTGTGATTTTCAGAGACAACAGGCAGGTGACATTGCTAATACATCTTTCTCACACAGTCTCCTCCCCCCAGTTAGAGCCGGCTGCAGCAAGATGGGAAGGGGACGGGACATCAAGGCTGAAGATCAGAGTTTGAATTCTGGCTCTGGCCCTTTCTGGCATCTTTAGTTTAAACAAATTATTTAAACCTGATGTCTTCCTGTTTCCTAACCTGTAAAGCGGGAATAGTGAACTCAGCCCACAGAGAAGTTTTGATAAATAAAAGGTTCAAGGATTTTGCAACTTTAAAGGACTAGCAACCACCCAGGGCGACATTATCAAGGCTGACCACATTAATCTACATGTTGTAAGAACCTTTGATGAGTGGTATACTTCTTTAAATTCTACTATTAGATATTTATTTCTGTACATTTAACTGCCTTTTCTTTAAGGAGAACATTCTCCTCGAGTGGCGTATGCACAGTAACTCATCAACATTTTGGCGTGTTAATTTTGGGGATTGGTGCCTTTAGCTGAGAGCAAGAGCTAAGACCTGGATTTGGGGAAAGAGGAGACGTTTTGGTATGAATCCATGGTTCTCTGCTAGGATAGAGTGTCAGGCTCTGGTCTCAAAGTAAATCGTGGCTGAAGAGAGGAACAGAGAAAAGGGGGGAGACCAAGCCAGAAGGAGAAGGCACAACATCACGAGCTGCCAGGAGTAGCCAGGTCTTAGAAACATTAACTTATTTTCTGAATCCCGGAATGCCTGCTGCATGACAAATATGTGAGATCATCTCTGTACAGTGGAAAGCTGACAACTGCTTCAAATGTGAAGCATTTTCTGACCACACCTTATCACCCCATTAAGAGACCAGAGAAGGAAAAGGACAGGTTTCCAGAATAATTGGGCAGATGGAGGGAGGGGTCGTACTGCATCCCAGGTGCTGTGACTGAGTTTCAACTCCATGAAGGTGAGACAGGATGCTTCTTTTTCACTTCTATACATTCATTTTTTGACACATGGCAAGTACTCAATACATAAATGAATGAATGAACGAAACCATTTTGGTTTGGGACAAGGATTCTCAAAGTATGTTCCTTGGTCCACTTCCATCAGAATTACCCGATCCTTTTCTATAGTTATAAGCACTTATTATGTACAAGACACTGTTCTAATTACTTTTCATGAATTAACTCATTTAATCTTCACTCAACCGTGTGAGATAGGTACTATTATTAGTACCCTCACTTTACAAATGAGCAAACTAAGGTTCAGAGTGGTTAAGTCACTTGCCCAAGGTCACACAGCTAATAAATGGCTGAGATGAGATTTGAACTCAGACAATCTAGCCCCAGAGTCAATGCTCAAAACCACATCATTGTGTTGCTTGCTTCCCTCGACTTAAAAAGAACGAGACACTTTAATATGTGCTGACAAGAAAGAGTCAACAACTTATATTTTTAAATGAAAAAAAGCAAATCAAGATGCTGGCCAATGTGTTTAATAAGCTGCCATCTGTGTCCGGAGAAAAAGAGAGTCAGATATGCTTGCACATGCGCAGACTCTCTCAAGAAGGAAAGAGAAGTCGCGACAGCGAATGGCTTAGCCTGGAGAGGGGAATTTGAAGAATGGGACCAGGAGTGTGAGGGGGACACAGATTTTCCTGCAGGATATTTTGCAGTGGTTCCAAACTTTTTCATTTTTCTTTATTTTCCTCTCTATCATGTAGCCTTAATTTATGTGTCTTCATTTATTAATTACATACAAGTACTATTGTCAATTCATGTATTAAACATTAGTTACGTTTATTTTTCTGTTAGAGGAAAAGATAGATGCCAGGCACAGGGCGAACATTTGCTTCCTGCGTTCCTGTTGGACACTCACGCACCCCCTTCAGAGGTTCCTCCAACCATCACGTTGTCGGTGACTTCCCAACGCCTGTCCTGCCCACCTGTGTGCCCAGCCCAGACTCGGAATTACAACCTCTGGGCAGTTCCTGGGCGATCTGCATGGTTAACAAAGGCCAGGCGATTCTTTTGGGGCCTCATGTTTGAGAATCGTTACCCTCTGTCCGGGCCAGCGAATTTAAGTTCAAGAGAAGACCTGGGGGCTTTCTTGCGCGCGTAGTCCCTTTTCCCTTTCAACCAAATGCATTCTGTCTGGCAGAAGCGAGAAAGGGGAGCACAGCCTTGGGGCCGGCCTGTGTCCACTGCGGTTACCACACTGCCGACCCTGGGCAGCCGGCCTCATGGCATCCCTGCCCATTGTCTTCTGCATTTTCAAAAGATAAAAGAGATTCTCTTTTTGTTATTGTTTGAAATGTAAACAAGAAACGTGGAGTACACCATTTGACCCTATGCATTCATTTTGTTGTGATTCTTTTATCTTAGAGCTTCTCCTCCCATGTTCTGTGTGTGTGCCCTTTTTAATTCGCGAGCTCAGCAGAGGGCTGCTTATTGGGCCCACGATGGTCTCTTGATTCTTTCCCTCGTTTTACCCCCAGGATTTTTTATGACTTAACCTACGATTGTCGCTTCTGAGACCATCCTATTAACCTTCATTTTGGGGGGGATCTAGAACTGCTCTGTCCAATACGAAGCCACTGGCCACAGGTCCCTCCGTCAGACAGCCACACTCAAGTGCTCCACAGCCACACTGAGCCAGTGGTTACAACATGGCATAGCGCACACTATAGAATATTTCCAGCATCACAGAAGGTTATATCGGAGCGTGCTGTTCTAGAACCTTCCTATCCCCCAATCTTTGCTCTAAAACAAGTTTAAATCTTCTTTTCTAAAGGCCAACAAAAGACGTTTGAATCTATCTGTCCTCCCTTCATGTTATTTGGGACAATAAATGACGTGAGTCTCTCAAAGCCTGTTCCGCTTCCTCTCTCTGGTTAGCTCCTCTTTGTGGATGATGACGTGACCCGGGGCGGCAAGTGCTCTCTTTACTTTTACTTCCTTTGGAGAGTGAACATCTGGGGAGAATTTGAACATACATTCATATTTCAGACGTGGACGTTTATTTTCTGCATTTCGTGCTTTTTTTTTTTTTTTAAAGATTGGCACCTTGGCTAACAACTGTTGCCAATCTTCCTTTTTTTGTTCTGCTTTATTTCCCAAACCCCCCCGTACACAGTTGTATATCTTAGTTGCAGGTCCTTCTAGTCGTGGGATGTGGGAGGCCGCCTTAACGTGGCCTGATGAACGGTGCCATGTCTGCGCCCAGGATCCGAACCCTGGGCCGCCGCAGGGGAGCATGCGAACTTAACCACCTAGCCACGGAGCTGGCCCCTATTTTGTGCATTTCTTAGGAAGTTACTTGAGGATGTTCTTCAACAAAATGAGAAAATATAGTGGTCATGAGGACTGCTCACAAATAGTGCCTTTCTCCTCTTTTCTTGCACATAAAAGGATTGCACTTATCTGCCCCCTTTATAGTTAGAATTAACCATGTGACTTGCTTTGGCCGGTGAAAGGTACATGGAAGTGGCATGTGTCAGTTCCCAGTGGAATTGTTTACAGCCACTGCATACTTGTCCGAGTTCTTTTTCCCTCTGCTGGGCAGCATGCTGCTCTGTCAGCCTGGGTCCTGGATCAAGGGTGATGCAGGAGGAGCCACCGCTTATCTGTGGTGGACGTGTACTCCAAGTGAGCAACGAAACTTGCAGTTCTGAGCCACTGAGGCTGAGGGCTGTTTGCTACTTCAGCATAAAGGGGTTTATCCTGACCAGAACAGAGAAAGCAGCAAAAAGGAGAAGACATGGGATGCAGAAAACAGTGAGTCCAGCACAGCGATAACTCAAAGGCAAGTCTCGAGATGCTAGCCGTGCAGTAAACACTTCAGTTCAGGGCTGCAGCTGGGGGGCTGAGGAAGTCAACAGAAAAACTTGATGTAAATAGAATCTGGGGGAAATATAGACATATGATAAAGGCCAGAAGCAAATGAGTCAAGAGAAAGAGAGACCCCAGGAGGAGAACATCTTCAAAATACAATAGGAGTGCCTAAATGTTTTCAATGGTGAATAATTTTCCCAAAGTAACAAAGAATATAAATATGGATCATCAACATGCAATTTTATTTTACTTTTTATTAAGATTATGATAGTTTACAAACTTGTGAAATTTCAGTTGAACATTATTGTCTGTCAGTCGTGTTGTGGGTGCACCCTTCACCCTTTGTGCCCACCCCCCAGCCCCCCTTTCCCCTGGTATCCACTAATCTGTTCTCTTTGTCCATGTGTTTAACTTCCACATATGAGTGGAGTCATACAGACATTGTCTTTCTCTGTCTCGCTTATTTCACTTCATCAACATGCAATTTTAAGACCAACCTTTAGATACACCAAGAAAGACAAAATAGAAAAGTTATCTAACTTAATTGCATTAGAGTGAAAGCACAGACGGCAAAGACTGGGGATGAAAAAAAGAGGAGGAAAGCTGAAGGAAAGGGGGGGGTGTTTATATCTTTACCTTATAAGTCGTGGAGTAGCTATGAGAAACTATCAACGGCCAATAATGCTGGGTTTTATTTAAAATTAAAAGGTAACTGATGGAAAATCTAAAAAAGCTGAAATATCTAAATAAGGAAGTGGAGATAGGAGTGGTATGAGTTAGCTAAATCTTGCTATATTATATTGACAGACAATAAATAAAGACTAAATTTGATTTTGGTTGTCCAGTTTGAGCCATATGAATGTAACAACCAGGAGAAGTAACCAAGACTGAAGTGAGCGTCTTTACTAACAGGACTGGGCTTGTGGAGGGTGGGCCAGAGGCGTTACTTCCAAGTAATGTATTACTTTGAGTTTAAAATGTTTTAATTAACAAAAATTAAGGACATCTTCACCTCGGCAGCTTGCAAATTGATCTGCTCCTGTGGTTTTAGTGAAATGAGTTTCCCCAAAGTGTTTCACTTTCCTGATCTCTGCTAGTAAACAATATCCAAAATGGTTCATTCTTTTCCTCTCTCTCATGGGGCAAAAAGGGAAATATTTGGATTATGAGAGACCTTTAACCATTCACTCCACAGATATGTAAGAACTCGGGCTGTTGAGTCAAATTACTCGGACTTCAATCTTCACTCTTTCATTTCATAGCTGTGTGATGTTGGACAAGTCACTTCATCTCTCTGTGTCTTGGTTTCCTTCTGGAGAAAAAGTAATGGTAATAATACCCTCACATATATTATGATGATTAAAATAATTAATCTTTTTAAGTGATTAGTATATTGCATGAAATCATTCGGTCACCGTCCTTGAAGAATTTGGAATCTAGTGCAGGAAAAAAAGAGAAGCGATCAAGCGGATAGAAAACAGGATGAGCCTTCGTGACGGGCAATACCCAAGCTTGCTGAGGGGTGTCACCCCTTTTGTCATGCACTTAATATTCTTACCATCCTTCTACCTCAAGTTTACAGCCACACGACTTTCTCTGACATTCAGTGAAACAAACAAGCTATGTCTTTAGTGACCCCCCACCAAACGTTTGTGACACCTGTAAGATCTGTCTATCCCCTTATGGATAGAATCTCAAATTTCCTGAGTCTCCCAGGCCTTGTGAATTATATTTCCAATGTCCCTCCAGACAAACACTGTTAAAAGCACTAGGAATTTCAAAGTCAAGGACATTCCAGGGTGTAGCCCCTGCGAGAAGAAACAATAAGCACTTTCTGCGTCTCTCATTACATCTCATTTCGGAAAGAGTGTAGCCTGGTTATTTTCCAAGCCAGAAGGCACTTGCTTTCCGTTTGCTTCAAATCTATGCACTTTTAAAAATACCATGACATTTTGCTTCTGAGACAAAAGTCAAATGCCAAAAAAAAAAAAAAAAATCACCTCCACAAATGTGAGTATTAAAAACTTAATTTATAAATGCAAACAAGATCGGCTGCCAAGATGCCAACACAGTTACTTAGTTTGCAGACTTGGAGATTGTGGTGGGCGATGTTCCTCATGCCTGCTCTACACCTGTGTGTTTGCTGCCTCATCGCGGATTGAGAGAGCTGTTCCAGAAAAAGCCTCTGTTGGCATTCTTTCCTGTCTGCTTACATGCAGCTGGTGGGCTTGGGTTACAGTTCTGGAATTTCTTAAGAGGGAAAACAGGAAGCTAGGCGGTGTAGGGTGCATTAGTTATTCTGTGGACTCAACACACCTGCATCATTTGGAAAACTGCTCCTCCCTCATTCCATGATGTCTGAGTGGCACTGTCAATCGCAGTGTGCACCCCCCACCTTGGTCCCGTTGGGGTGCGTATCTGGTCCAGATTTTCCCAAGCCCAGTATTCCTTCCTCCTGGCAACAGCACTGGCACATAAATAGATGCTTCATAAGAGGAAGGGCTCTGTCCTCTTGGCCCTTGAACTCTGCTTTGAACATCATAAGAGCTCAATAAGTACTTACAAAATGGGTAACAGTCTCAAATATTATTTAAAAGAACATTTGTAAGTTTGTATAAGGATGTTGGGAGATGCAAGGGCCCTAATTCCCAAAGGAGTTGCTAAGCTCATGGGAGGTTAAGTTGGGAGTGTTGGGAGCCATCTTCCCCTCCTGAGAAAGACAGTGTGAGAAAACATGGAGGGAGACAGAGGCAAGGCGGGAGGGAGAGACCAAGCCCTACTCTATTACCTGAACCTCAGTCTTGCCTACAGGTGGCGCCACGCCTGCAGTTCCTGGTTGCAGGACCCAATACTTTTCCTTTTCACTTGAGCTAGTTTGAATTAGGTTTCTGTCACTTGTGTTAAAAAAAAAAGTATGTATATATATATATATATAAAATATGTATATATGCCTTGACTCTTCCTTAATTCTCATCACATCTACCAACCAGACCCTCCCAGTGATGTGGGAGGAAGGAACAGAGCCGAAAGGTGTGTGCAAGTTGAGAAGGCCAGCAGAGAAGCAAACACCTTTTCTCCAGAGATGCTGGGGTTGGCTCCGACTTCCAAGTGTGGCCCCGCACTCGGTCTGATAACGACTCCCAGTCACTCCTCTGGGGTGGACAGGACTCAGTTTAAACACGCCTGCTTTCCTTTCCCTTCCTCTCCCTGATGATAGTAGCGTATGGCTTTTAGTCCTTAACTTGGGTTGTTAGGATACAAATCCTGCTGATTTACAAGATGATAGCTGCTCACTGTCCATAACAGAAGACTCAACAGGGCTCTGGGCTCTAGGAGACTGAGATGATTGGGCAACAATTCCAGAGCTCCCTGTCCTCAGCCGACCCCTTCGGATCAGGATAGAGCTTCCCTACTGCCCTCACAGGCATCCCCCAGGCTGTCTTCTCCATCTTCCTGGGCAGCCATCCAGGAACACTGGATTGTGGACCACCCCAGAAGAGCATCAGATCTCAGACAACAGCACCACCTTTTCCGACTCTACTGTCAGCAACCCAGAAACGAGAAGACCAAAACCCACTGAAATCCCCCATGCATCTGAATGGGATGGGCTGGAAATGTGTGTGCACAGACCGCCAGTCGGCTCAGGGCTCAGACCGCACGTTCTTCTCAAGTTCTCCTGACCTTTGCTGTACTTGCAGACTGATCTCCCTGCTGGAGGCGAGTTTCTGGTTCCAGTGAGCGCTTGACTGTCTCAAATCTCACCTCCTATGGCTTGTTTTCCCTGCTCCATGCCACCTACTCCTGGAACTCAACTTCTTTACCTTGATTTCACCCCGAACCCACACATAAGGCTTGTGTGCCTCGCAGACCTTGCTGAAGGTTAGAGGCTCTGGAGGGTCCTTAGATCACAGTGACCACAAATACATTAAAGAAGTTAAATACCTGAAGTGTCTGCTTTTAACACTCTTTTGACCATCGTGCTGCTCACCAACTTCACTCTCCTTTCTCCAGTCTTCTCTCCCCTCTCTTTCTGTCCCACACCCACATCCTATTTATCTCCTCTCCAGAGCACTTTGGCCCTCTCCAACCCATTTCATCAAAGCCTCACCTTTTCAAAATGCTAGGCAGTCCAAAGACAGGTTCACCTCCAACTGAAATTCTGACACTCGCCGTTTTGATGGTGATTTCTACCATGTCACCTACATATTCTTTAACTGATGTAGAGATGCACATTCATTCATTCTCTCTCCTTTTCTCCATATATATGTGTGTGTATGAATGTATGTGTATGTATATATACCTGCATGTGTGTGTATGCACACACATATGTGCTATCTATCTGTGTATGTATACATATATATATCTCTCTCTCCTGTGTATGAACCTTGAATTCCCTTGGTCAAAGTGTCTTCATTTGTAAAGTTAGGGATATACATACTAGGCTATTTCTAATACTCCATTCAGCTCTAGCTATTTTTAGTATACATACCCTATATTTGTGTTATGTTATGACATATATTAGGTGGCTAAAACTTATTCATTTGCATGCATGGCTTAACATTTTCCCATTATTTTTAATGTTAAAATAGAGTATTTTCACTTCTTCAATGGCTGTGAAATGTGACAATAGTTACAGAATTATCTTGAACTCCAAAACGTAAAGTTTCTATTTTTATCTCAGAGTTCACTAGACGAATTGTTAATAAGCGCTAAACTAAGTGGCTAGAGCATTACTTGATACCAAAGGTAGAAAAGCTGGCCCTCTGTGTTCACGTGTCCCATGGAATTTAAGTGACTCTGTGTCCATCACTGACCTGCCCCAGCGGTCAGCTAAAACGTACCTAATTTCACAGTCAGCTGGAGCAAGTTCAGCTAGGGCTCCAGGGACAGACTGAGAGTTCACAGTGCCGTCCGACGACATCATAAAATTCTATGCGATAATAAGGTTTCTGGATAGGACATTACCTGTTAGAGCATGTAAGTATTGTCTGAATTCATCTGTGGAGATGAATCGAATTTGTTTTGCAGAAAATACATCAATTCTTAATTATATGTTAATGTTTTAAAAAACACCCAGGCGTGAAGAATCATTTCAAAATTCTGACAGAGCTGAGCAAATTTTTTTTTTACTTGATTTGAATTTTGTGAATTCTAGTTTTTACCATTAAAAAAAATGATCTTTCTTGTCAGTAAGGCTGAATGTAAAAGACCCACCTGTGTTTCAATCATAACACCACGTTTCCTACCTACGTGGCTTTGGGAATTTAGCCCAACCTTCCCAACAACGGCTCGTCATTGCTTACCTTAAAGGATCGGTCTTCAATCCTTGAGGATAATAATACTTACCTTGAAGGACTGTTCTAAGGATTAATTAAAGATCCTGGGGATTCAAGTGATAAACAAACGTTAGTGACATTCATCCTTGTCCTTCTTCCCCAATTCACCTTCTACCTTGTCCCATCGAAATCTAGAATGAGTTTAAGCAGGATTGGAATCTCCTGGGAATGCAGAGGAGTCCCTTTCCCCCGCCTCTGGTCCTGTCCCGGGGGATAATGGCAGACTCTCTGCGTTCCCCATCCTGAAGGACAGCTTTGTCCGTCAGGAGCCAGCCAGGACAACACAGCCTGCCAGCAATTCAATAGCAAGAATAAAATAGAAGCAACTAGTTATAAGGTTGCTGGGAGGGCTCAGAAGCCAAATGGGATGGCAGGCACCTCAGAGTTTAACACCTGAATGACGCCATTGTCACCCTGAGGCTTGAAGAACAAAAGGAGGAAGTGGTGTCCTCAGAGCCCAGAAGCCAGGGCTGCCCAGTGCAAACTGATCACAGTGGAAACATAGCTTCTGTCTGACATCCTGCCTATAACGGAGAGAGGGAGACTAACGCCCTGGCTTCTCCCACCAGAGCCTTCCACTGCTGAGCCTAACTGGAAGATACTTGGCCAGGAAGCTTAGGAAATGTACTTTATGGAGCCAGCCCCTTACGGTAGGCAGAAGAACAGAGGAAGGCAGGAAATGGATTAGAAGGCAAATGGGCAAAGGCTGACAGAGAGCCAAGTGGGGGAGTTCTCCCCTTTATTTGTAGCCCCCATTTCTGCCTCCGAGTCAGCTTTAAAAAAACCCAGAAAATTCTTGTCAAGATTAGCATCCTTTCTGACACTCTTCCTGAGGGACTTTCCATTACAAGTGTGTCAATGCATGGTGCTACCTACAAGCAGGAGCACACTAGCTAACACACTTCCAGTATTTGTTATCACCGAGGAGCAAAAGCTGGGACCTTGAAGGACTGGGACCCAGGATGGATGAGTTTCCATGAGGGGATGCTGCAGTCCTAGTGTCGCAGGAGGAACACTGTGTGTGTGAGCTGAGGGAGAAAGTCCTGGAGTATAGTGGTGGAGAGGTAGTCCGGAAGCAAATATCATCCAATTGCTTAATCAGCCAAGAACAAGTCCTGGCTGTATAGGTTAGTTAAAGAAGAGGAAAAGAGGCGCCCAGCAGTGAGCTATTCATGCACCATCCCACTTGATTTAAGTCCATTCTTCAACTATTTGTTGAGGCCCTACTAAGTGTTTTCAAGTGCTTCACACATAGAAATCAGCAACTTGGTCTTAGTTCTTGTTGCTATTATTATCATTAATATTGACAGTATGTAACGAGATCATAGAGAAAGGGCATCTAGCCTCACCTGCACGGTGATCAATAAAGCCTTCAATGGTTCTGAGACTTAAAGCTGATCAGGAGTTGACCAGGCAGCATGGCAGAAAGCCTCCAGGCAGAGTGAACAGCAGGAACGAATGCTTGGAGATGTTGTGGAAAAGACTTCAAACTTGTCAAAACTGTTCCTGCTTCCCAAAGAGTTTAGGGTCATTACTGACCTTGATTTTATGAAAGCATAGTAGGGTTGTCATGGTGGGTAAATAAAAATATAGGATACCCGGTTAAATTTGATATTCAGATAAATAACGAATCACGCTTTAGTCTAAGTTTGGCTCATGAAACAGTTGGGATGTGCGTATACTAAAACATGATTAGTTGTTTATCAAAAATTCAAATTTAAATGGGCATGGCATATTTTATCCAGCAACCCTAAACCATAGGGCTGAGCATAGACTCCCTTGTATAGATCAAACGTCTTAAAAAGAAGAGCAAAATTATGGTTCTTAGCCCCAGGTACTCCTTCAAAAATAGCCTAACCAGACGGCATCTTTAGAAGAATGGTTGACCAACATTTTATGTAAAGGGCCAGAGAGTGATTATTTTAGGCTTTGTGATGCATGTGGCCTCAATGGCATTCACTCAACTCTGCCTTTGTAGTATGAAAGCAGCCATAGACAATGCATAGACCAATGAGTGTGGCTGTGTGACAAAACTTTATTTATAATAATAGGCAGAGAGCCCATTGTCATAGTTTGCCAACGCCTCTTTTAGAAATTGGCTCAAAAATAATTTTTTTCCTTATTGTAAAAAGCTGCTTGCAACTCAACAGCAAAAAACAAACAATCGATTTAAAAAATGGTCAAAGGACTTGAATAGACATTTCTGCAAAGAAGATATACAAATGGCCAATAAGGACATGAAAAGAGATGTTCTTCATTGTACATCACTAATGATTAGGAAAATGAAAATCAGAATTCCAGTGAGATCCCACCTCATCTCCATCAGGATGGTTATTATCAGAAAAACCCAAACATACCAAAATAGCAACAACAATTGTGCTAAGGATGTGGACAAATTGGAACTCTTGTGCATTGCTGGGGGGAATGTAAAATGGTGCAGCCACTATGCAAAAGAATACGACGGTTCCTCAAAAAAATTAAACATTGAATTACCAGATGATCCAGAAATTCCACTTCTAGGTATATATCCAGAAGAATTGAAAGAAAAGACCACAACAGATATTTGTACAATGATGTTCATAGCAGCATTATTCACAATAGCCAAAAGGTGGACACAACCCAAATGCCCTCTAATGGATGAATAAGTAAACAAAATATGACACACACACACAATGCACTAAAATATTATTTAGTTTTAAAAATGAGTGAAATTCTGATGTATGTTACAACATAGATAAACCTTGAAAACATTATGGTTAGTGAAATAATCCAGACACAAAAGGACAAATATTGTGTGATTCCACTCATGTGAGGTGGCTAGAATAGTCGAATTCAGAGACACGGAAGGTAGAATAATAGTTACCTGTGGCGGGGGGAGGGAGAATGGGGAGTCGGTGTTTAATGTATGCAGTTTCAGCTTGGGACGATGAAAAAGTTCTGGAAGTGTTGGTAGCGATAATTGCACAACAAATACTTAATGCCGCTGAAACCTATACTTAAAAATGGTTAAGATGGTGAATTTTCTGTTATATATATTTTACCACAACAAAAAAGTTACTTACAGTTTACCTGATTAATCATAAACTACTCCAAGGCGACCAGACAATATTCTATTTATTTCTAAACTGGAAACAATGGCACAGACTATAGTTACTTACATAATTCCAGTAAATCTGGATATAAATAAGACACGATGTAACAAAACTTAAAATGTTGTCTTCCCAGTGCACAGACAAGTTATGTCTCAAAGTAGAACTTTCTCACTCAGTTCTACGGGAGGAGATTGTAACTTTGTGCACCAACGAGCTAGGACACTTTACCCCTGTCCCTGTACTGAGGTTAGAAACCGTGTCTATCCAGTCATAATGTCTGGGTTAAGGACCATGGTCATAATTAAACCTGGTCCTTGCTCTCAAGGATTTTTGATATTGTGGAGAAAAACATGCAAATAAATACTTTTCGGAGAGGTAGCTGCAAGCAATCGCCACCTCATTCCAGTGTTCTGTCACCCACTACGCCTCCCCCTGCCCCCTCAAGCACCACTTCTCACTCCATTTCTAGCTATTATCAATACTTAGAAAATGTTTGTTGATTTATTTTAACGTCTGCCTCTTTCCACAAGAGCATCATGAAATGGAAATAAAAAATCAGAGTCAGGAAAGAGAGCGTGTGAGAGGTTCAGTGACGTGGTATATCCCCACCCCCAAAGCAACTTGGTCTATATAGCCTCCAAATTCCTGTTCAGTTTCCTTTTAAATGGCGCAGTGAGAAAGCTTCCTCGAGTTCTAGCAAGATCGATTTTCCGGAGGGTTGAAATTATTCAGAATCATTGCGTTTGCCTCTTGTCTATGGATGAAGCATTAGTAGATAGAATTTAGAGATGTCATTATGTGAAGATGAATTTCATTTGTAATAAATTGTCAAATAAAATAATCTGCCTTTGAGGTATGCTAGATGCTTGGGTCATCGACAGAGTTTTATGCAGACACAGAAAGGCTATTTTGGACTTACTGATTTATTTGGTCGAAGTGCTTCCTATTATGTGATAATTGATGGAGATATATTTTTCTGATGCCAGAAACACTAACAACAAACACACACACACACACGCACACCTTAAATGTATGCTTCTTTTTCATGCACATACACAGTTATGTAATGGATAATTCTCAAAATACTTACGTACTTCATTTTACCATGATGTCAAAAATGAAAGCTTTCCTTTCTAAGAGTGATATTCAAAGCTTTACCTTTTTTTCGGTACTGGAAAATAAGAATTGCCCTATGCTTTGCTTAGTCACTTCTCTACCCAGTTTTGCTTTTTTAGCCACCTTCTTTATGACCATTGCTATGCCCTTGTGCAGCACCACCTACCCCCGCCACCTCCCCTGTACTCCTACAGCCATCCTCCTTGCCTGCAATTCCTCGTCTCCTCCAAGGGGGCTGACAATGGAGTGACCATTATAAAACACTCATCTACTCTTGCCACCCTCTGGCTCAATCCTTAGCAAAGATTCCCTGATGTTTTCAGAATAAAGTGCCAACCCATTGGCGGGTCAGGATCTGGTCAGTCTACCCTCTTACCACATTCACACAGGCACCTTCTCTCCATGCGGAGTAATCACATTCATTTCCGGAATGTTTCATGCTCTCTCTTTCTCCATGCCTTTGCTTATACTATTCCATCTTTCTGAACACTTTTCCTTTCTCTGTTCACCTGGTTAAATCCTAGGACCATGGTATAATGGGAAGAGATCAGACTTGGGATTTGATGACTGGCTGAACTGTCTACCTTGCTGTTTAGTGTTATATGCCTCCGGTCCTTTTATCTGCAAAATGACTTCAAAATACCTACCTTGTAGGGCTCTCATGGTAGTTAATAAGATAGCGTAAGAAAAATCACTTGGGACTTAGCAGTAGGTACTTTATAAATAATTGTTTTCATTATTCATAATATTGCTATTATTCATAATATAAAAATTATTTTCATTGGTTACACTGCTCCAGTGTCACTTTTCTTGAAAGCATTTTTTCTGACATCCCAAAGCAGGATTAGTTTTTGCTCTTTGCATTACTCCTGTGACTTGAAAACTCCTTCTCTGTTTACCCTCATCCCATTGTCTTGGAATTATTGGTTCCCATTGTATCGGTTCGGTTGTGTCTCCCCCGCACTGGGTAGCTGACACAGGGAGGCAGAAGCCCTTGTCTTGTTTGCTTTGGCATATCTCAATAAGTGAATGAGCGAGTGAGAGAATTCCCCAGGTTCTACTGGCCTTTTCATAGCATCATCCAACATAGCTAGTAAATACTAGTCCAGAAATCATCTAAAGCCAACAGGGTGCCAGTTTAGATTTTTTTTTTTGCCAAACCAGGGAAACCACGTATGTAACAGTGAAGGACTTAATTCAAGATGGCAGAAGGAGAAGGAGATGGTGACATCTTCATTTGTTGGCCTCCAGTCTTCTCTCCTCTAGTTCATTTTCCTCCCAGATGCCAGATAACTTTCATCAGTGATAAATCTGACATTGTCATTCCTCTGCTTTAAACACTTCAAGGATTTCTGAAAGCACTTAGAATAAAGGTCATAAGCCATCTAAATAGTCTCAGCCCTCATCGCTCTCCACCCTTTTCTCAGTATTCCAGCCACACCGAGATTCTTCCAGCTGCTCCAATCTCCTGGCCTTTGCACACAGCATTTCCTCTGCTAGCAGTTCCCTCACCACTGCACTTGCTACCTCCTCTTTACCCTCCCTCTGGTCTCAGCTTAAACATCGCTTCCTCTAGAAGGTGTTTCCTGATGTGCTAGCTAGCTTAGGAAACTTTCCCTCAACACCTCTGGCTGCCTCATAAGGTCCTGTGCTTCCCCCATGACCACACTTATCACACTTTATGGTACTAAATTGCTGAACATCTGTTCTGTCGGCCAGACTGTAATCTCGAGAGGAGAGGGGTCAAGCCTGTCTTATTCTCTGTTGGATCCCCTTAAATATAGCAAACAATAAATGGTTGCTGAATAAAAAAAAAAAAAGCTGATGGTTTAGGGGCCAGCCTGGTGGCATAGTGGTTAAGTTTGTGCACTCTGCTTTGGTGGCCTAGGGTTCATGGGTTCAAATCCTGGGCATGGGTCTACACACTGCTCATCAAGCAATGCTGTGATGGCATCCTACATACAGAAAAAAAAAAAAAAATAGAAGAAGAGTGGAATAGATGTTAGCTCAGGGCCAATCTTCCTCACCAAAAAAAAAAAAAAAAAAAAATCTGGTGGTTTAAAAAGCAGTTGCTTGGAAACATGCCTCCCTAAAGCCTGATAAACTTTGTTTTGGGATAAAAGAGAGTGCAATTCCAAATCTAGATAGTCAGCAGATCTTTCTTCTCATCTCTCATGTCAGGGTGTTTGAGTGAATGTTTATTCACTCATATACCTGCCCAGTTCCATAGGGAATAGGGCCAACTTTTCTGGCCAAGGTGATGAATTAGTGAGAGAAGCTTTTGGCCCAGTGCACACGTAATGTGAATATGAGGATGGGACAAGTTTCTGTCTGCCCTGGAGTCTGGTAATCCATTCTGCGGCGCAGCCACCCATCTTGATTTACCTCTCTTCTATTGGAATTTCCTGTCCCCCTTCCTATAGTCACACACACCTCTGTCACCTGAAGGTCAGGGCCAATAAATGAAACTAACCCACTTTTTAAATATACTTTTTCTAGCCTTAGATGTGTGTGTGTGTGTCTGTGAGAGAAAGAGAGAGATCTTGACATAACAAAGGTTTATTTCATTTATTGTATAGTTATATAGTTTACTTATTGTTACTATTCTTTATCCCAGAAGAGATTTAAGAAGAGTTTATATTAACACTATCCACTCAGCCTCATTACCACAGTCAACTGAAAAGTGCCGTAATGATTTCTCCTTGTGAGCCTTCAGAATTATGGAGACACTCCATATGCTGTGGCAGACTTATTTTTCTCTCAATTTTCACTTTGATGTTTGTACTTATTATTTTCTCTTAACCAATTTTTCATTCATTTAAAGCATCTCATTTCCTCAGAAAATCAAGGCTTTTTCTACTCAGATCGTTCTTCTCCCAGATCATTCTATCTGTTGGTGCCAGAACAATCTTTCTAATTCATCAGCTTGCAGATGTCGCGTCATGAATCCAAGGCCTTCAAGGCTCGCAAATGGCTGTGGGATGGAGGCCAAATCCATTAGGCCAGCCTTAAGGATCCTCTAGCTGTATCCTCCCAACATCCTGCCTTGACTTTTGTTTTTTGCACATACATTGAGTGCCAGCTGTATGCAAGGCTGTGTGCAAGGGTGCTGCAAGGGATGCTATGAAGAACACGACCCTGATTCCCCAAGTAGCTCACAAATTTAAAATGGGAGATCAGATAAATATGGTCCAAGGAAGGAGAAGGAGAGACTACGTCTGATTGTGTGTGTATGTGTGTGGGGGAGTGCTGACCAGAAAACTCAGGGCCAGATGCATAGTAGGTGCGTACTCAGTGTAATAGTAATGCGTGAACGATGACATGACCTGAGATTTCCTCTTGGGAGGTTAATATGGTAGAAGGGATTGCAGTGGGACAGGCTGGAGATGAGGAAATAGAATATGATTGATCAAAGGGGATGCAGGGAGTTGTGAAGCTGTTAGAGACTGTCAGTGAGAATGAGGTGTGGACACCCACAAATGGAGGATTTGATGGAGAATCAACAGGAATATCTAAGAGGAGGAGGGGTTAAAGGTGCCAATACAGTTTCTAGTCCGGCGCGAAGGTGTTCCCAATATCAGAGAAAGGAAAATCAAGAGGGAGTTTAGGCTAAAAGCTTTAGAACTTTGAACTTTGAGAATCCAGTGGGATATCCCAATAGGAATGTCCAATGGCTCTATCGGAGGAGAGTGTGGAGTGGAATCTAAGTGACAAATGGGAGCATTTGGCATAGAAGCCATGACTGAGCCATAGGAGGGAGTCAGGTTGCTCAAGGAGAGAGTGCAGAAAGAGAATCACTTTCTTCTCAGCTCTTGGACCCCCTGCTCCAGGCTGGCTGCGTGTTCCAGAGCCCACCAGGAGCTGCCACCCCTGCCTTGCTTTCGTTATCCCCCCAACTTTCAGGTACTCTTCTTTGCTTGACTAAGTGCACCTGTGTCTGTTGAGTTCTCCAGATGTTTCTTTAACATCAGCTACATACCGGGCACTTAGCTAGATCCTGTAGCTTATGGAAATGGGTCCTGCATCGTCCAACAGATTGTGTTTAAGAACTCATGCAAGCTCCAGTTCGCATCAACCTTTCCCTCCTCTGAATCTTTGGAGCATATCCTGTTACATGTCTGATATTTAGCACAATGAGTTCTGATGTTTGTATTTATTTTGTTAGAACTCCACGGCATCTCTCCATCTAGACAAAGAGTTCTTTGAGAATAGACACCGTCATACTCTAGTCTGGGTTTCCTCAAGGTGTAGCACAATGTTTTGCACACAGTCGGTACTGTTTTGAAGGCAATGTGACTTTTGTTTACTAATATTTTTCCCCCCAACCCTTTATATCTATTGGCACCAATTCTTGCATCTTAGGTTTCTAGTTTGATGACTCAAAAGTCTAGATAAAAACATGACTTGTTATGACTCACAAATTATAGAGATAATTTTAATAGAGAGACACTTCTGCTCACCTTGTTATTCAGAAGAGCTAAAGTGCTTTTGGAATGCTAAATATATGAAGATGCAGTAAACACTGCAGTGAGGAATGAAGTGATAATTAACGCGTAAGTAATTAATCACCCAGCTCAGTCCATGGTGGGTAGTTTGGTACAGTTGCTGATGTTAAAATCATTTCCCTTTTGTTACAGTGACAGGACTTTAAGAGGAATCTGGATTATTTAAAAAATTTCCATGGACTTGGGACCACAGAAACATAAACTTCAGAGGTGGGGGGGGCAGCATTTACTTGCCTACCAAAGGATAAATGGTTCCTTTTCAAGGGCTGCCTGTGAGTAACTGATAGGGCATCCAAGACTCTGTTTTGAAAAGGGATCTAAGGTAGAGTCTGGGATCAGTGGGTAAGTGTCATAATGGAACGTGTCCACTGCAGGTGAAGGTGGTAAAGGCACATGCTTGCTTGCCTTCTGGGACCGCATCCTCATTCTACAGAGGAAGACACTGAGTATTGGAAGAGGAATGCTTTCAACAAATGAACATTTATTGAGGCCTACTGCGCACTAGGCAATTTACCATGTAATGTAAACTTCCCCTGCACCTAGATGCTGTGCTGAGAAGCAGGAGCACCACTTCAAAGGGCCTTAGCACAGTACATGTGGTTGAAAGCATATTTACATTTCTCTATGTTTTCTCCTGCACTAGAAAGAAGGAAAACATGCTCCTGCATTTATTTTTATTTTCAGTTTACCCACTCAGTAGACAAATTGAATGTTGTTATTTCTTAACCTAACAATCTAAATGTAGTTACTTTTCACACCTTTTGCTTTTCACGAGTTTTGCAACTTCCCCCAGGAATAACTTCACTCACGTTTTCAAACAAGAATGTGTCTGATCAAGAAGGAAGTCCCAAACCTGGATGACTAACGCTGAGTCTTTTGAATTTCAGGATAAGCAGAGGCTAATTCATGAGTTTGTTCATTTTTTCTTTCTCAGCTTGAAGCATTTGGTAGACATTAAGCCTTCAGTTATCACACACTTTCACATCCCCAGAGTGTTTTTAGTCTGGATATTAAATAGTGTGATGCAGATGGTAGAAGCATTCTGGCTTTAAATTTAAATTTTAGCTACTTTCATAGGCATGGCCCAGGTACATGGCAATGCAATTAATGGAGCATCTGGAATTATCCATTAAGTCCATGAAATTTAGGTGGGTCCTGAGTTCGGTCGGATCAATGCTCAGCTATATCCAAAGTGAAAGAACTCTGCCGAAGGCCCAAATTTGAGGCCAGGTTCTGTCTCTTAGCTACCGCGTGACTTTTGACAAGTCATATTTAACTTCTGTTTCTTTGTCTATAAACTAGGAGCCATAAAGAAGCCTACCTTTTAGGGATGGTATGAAAATTAATTAAATATTGTAATGGAGATCATGTCTGATGGCTTCTCGCCTATTTTGGTTATCTATTGCTGTGTAACAAATAACACTCACAACTTCATAAATTAAGACAACGCAATGCTATTATCTTCCATGATTCTGTGGATTGACTGGGCTTGACTGGGTGTTTCTTCTACTCCCTGCTGTGTTGACTGGGGTCATCTGGGGTCTCTGTTGGTGTAGAACACCAGGATGGCTCCCCTACGTGGCTGGCAGTTGCTGCTACTGTCTGAATCATCTTGCTCTTCTTCAAATATGAAAATCTTGTTCCCGCTTTGGGGTCCCAGCCCTTGTTTTTCCTTCTTCCTGGGATGTTCCCAGCCTAGATTTTAGCCCCGCTTACTGATCTCATTCAGACCTCTACTCACATAAACCTTCTCAGAGACTTCTTCCCTGACCATCTCATCAAAAAATGTCATCCATATCTCTCTTCTATCATATTGTTTTAGTTTTCTTTGTATTATTTTAGTTTCTTCAGAAAGAGTCTGGGATGAGAATGTGTAGGGTAACTGAAGACTTCCATTTTCTTCTTTATTCACTGTCTGACATTCTATTTCTTTTGTCTGCTGTCTGATTTTCCCACTAGACATAAGCTCCATGATGTCAACAACATTGTCTTATTTCTAGCATGTAGAACTATGTCTAAACATACTAATCTATGCCTGTGTGTGTAGACATACACTTATACCTACACATGCAGGAACGGAATGAATGAAGGTGGAAAGGTTTTATAAATTGTGTATTCTTCTTATTATTGAATAAAGACACAATTCACTCTTTTTCTAGTTGATTTATTATTATTACTCATAAAATCATTTGCTGAATGCATACTATGCATAGGACTGTGCTAATGATTAGTTACTTAAAGAATTAATGTGGATTCATAGCACTTGCCATAATTTACTTATTAGATCACATTATAAATGACATCAAGGTCTGGGTTACATTCTCACAGTTTCTGCTTAACTGTACTCCACAGATTGGCCTTTAAAACCCCACATTTCAACCTTGCAATTACATGCTAAAAATCACAACTTTGCAATTAAATGCCTGAGTACAGTTATAGCCATATAGATTATCCTGGACTGGGGGAGATAAAACTCCCATTTATCGAACGTCCACTATGCGCCATGTGTCTTCTGCATCCTCTCTCATTTTATTGGTACTACAACCCTGTGAAGCAGAACTTACGACCTTCAGTTTACGGATAAGAAAATTGAAGTTCAGAATGCCTGGATTCTCCCATTTCTCTACTGCTTAACATAGCACCTGGCACAAAGGTGCTCAATAAATTTTTGTTAAATACTAAACAAAAGACAAGTTAACTAAATTGTTTTTTTAAATATCACCTAGAATGTAACAGACCTGACTTTGAACCCCGGTTTATGGGCTCCAAAGCACAAATTATTTCCACCAGTCTAGAGCCAGTCACAGTGGTCTTCGCAGCATCAGTGTCAAGTCTAAAAACTAGAGAAGAGGAGAAATCTCAGAGGTGAGAGTTACAGATTCATTTTGAGTGTGGGATTGAGGCAGGAAATAAGATAGTTATTTTAACTGACAACATTTTATATTAGATGCTACAGTTGGTTCAATGTATAACATCTGTTTAACATCACATGCAAAATAAAACTTTCCTTTTGACGTTTTTCGCTCTTGAGTCTCCTCGAAAATGCTGGGTGATCTACATCCTTTGAATATTAATGAAGCAAAGTCGCTTCAAAAATGCCCTACTGTGTCTCGAATCCAGGAACCAACATGACTCATTAGACTCCTCTTGATTAGAAATGTTAAAGTAGGTTTTCTTTCTTTTCAGTTTAATTAAATAAAGTTGACAGGCTTTCTTGATTCCCAGTTGGCCAAGACTTCCAAAGTGTGGAATGAGAGGAAAATGGTGCCCTCTTCTAAACAGCCCTTGCTGGGTTGTGTTGGGTTTTATTCTCTTTTAAAAGAGGATTCAATCAGTAAGTTTTAAGACAAATGGGATACAAAGGTTTTGTCTTGGGAGAAAAGGTAGGAAGATAAAAAAGATGTATTTCCTCTATGATGGTAGACGAATGGGTATGGAGACTACAGATTGGGTCAGGCTGGTTTGCTGGGTGTCACAGTACTGTGTAAGCAGTAGGCACAGTTTTAATTCTCTACCCCCCAGCTGAGCCACGCCAAAAGGCTGCAGTGGTTTAAGGTCACTTAGTTCTTCTGCCTGGATGGATTGATGCACACCATAGAGACCCTGTGCAGGATCATAGCTGAGAACCTTATCATCCAAGCTGCGCAGAGCCAAGGAGACATATACTCTTATTTTTGTCTTTTATTTCCAGTGTCACATAAAAGCTTCCTAACCTTAAGTTGTACCATTTTTTGGTCAGTTTATAACCTCATAAATAGCTTCTGAGAGTGCAACAAATGGGGACAGGGTATAAAGGCTTGGAGCAGGACAGTTTCGAGATGTGCAGGAAAAAGAAAGAGACTTGTCTTCCCCTTGAACTTCCGCTTTATACGGGATCATCTTCGCTTCTGTTAACAATGAGAGTTAGAGAACTCCGAGCTAAACAGGACTACAAAAGATCAGTTAACACAATCTCCTGCCTTCAGGGCATTGTCACCCCCATTTTACGGATGACTTAACTGTCCCAAAGAGGGGAGAAGGGATTTCCTCATAGTCCCAAATAACTCATTGATTAAAACATGTTGAGCACGTGGGGCTGGTACTGTGTTAAGCATTACGGAAACAAAAATAAATAAGACATAACTACTGCCCTTAAGAACTACTGTCACTTCTCACTGTGTGACCTGGGGCATTCAGTCCATCAGTTAAAAATACTTCCTCAGTTCCTACTCTGTGTCAGACACTTTTCTAGGTCAAGTCACTTCCCTTCTCTGGGCTTCCGTTTCTTCAATCCTGTTACTGTCAAAGTCTGCCTTATCCTCGAAAAGAGCAGTAGGCAGGGAGAGTGGAAACTGGGGGAGAGCGGTCCTTTCTCAATTAACCACCTTTCTCTATTTAACCACCTAGACCATATCCAATGCTATAGTAGGGGATTTGTAGAAATACAAAGATAGCTGAGCTATGCTTTCTTTCCTCAAGGAGCTGGAAATCTGCTATGGGCTGAACTGTGTCCCCCACAAATTCATATGTTGCAGCCCTAACTCTCAATGGGACTGATTTTGGAGATAATTAAAGTTCAATGAGGTCATAAGGGTGAGGCGCTAATCCAATAGGACTGGTGGCTTTATAGGAAGAGGAAGAGAGAGAGCTCTCCCTCTGTGTGTGTGTGTGTGTGTGCCACAGAGGGAAGGCCGTGTCAGGGCAGGACAAGAAGGCGGCAACCTACAAGCCAGGAAGCGAGCCCTCATGGGAACCCAAACCCTGCTGGAAACTTGATCTTGAACTTCCCAGCGGCCAGAAATATGAGAAATAAGTGTCTGTTGTTTAAGCCACCCAGTCTGTGGTATTTTCTAGCAGCTGAGCTGACTAAGACAGAATCTAAGAGACAATCCAAATGGCACATCGAATCACACAAGATGGAATACAGTTGCAGTAAAGCCCTAAGTCAAGGCTCCTAGCTGGTTTGAATGTGATAATCTTTCTTTCTCTCTTTATCTCGTATACTTCCCCCATATGCACAAGATCTTATTTATACTTCCCAAATTTTTCACTGAGGAAATATTTATGTGTATGTGAATTTGGTACCTCTTTCTGTATCTCCAAAACTGCTGAAGAGTTGCCAGCCCAGGGTCTGAGAACCTCTGCTCAGATGCAATAGAAGTTGAAAGAAAGAAGAAAATCTGGCAGCAAAAGCAAATAAGGAATGCTCTTCATATCTGAATAGGCCAAAATCGGAATAAGGAAGCATTCTGGAAGAAGACGAATGGAAAGAATCCCTCTAAAAATAGCCCCAGCCATGGCAGTTGCCCCCCCCCCCTTTGCATTCCCCTCTCATCTCTAGTTTTATGCTGGGGTGGACTTGTAATTTCAAGCGGTGGTGTGCTGGAAAACTGGCTCTCTGGAACAACGAACTCTGATTTGTTGTGTTTGCCAATTTCTATGGTGTAAATACACCTAGGATGGCTGATTTCAAGCTAATTGCTGTCACTGAACATGGAGTTGGGAAGACAGGAACAGAACTGGCTCTTGAGAATCAATAGGAAGCAATTTCAGCACAGCACTGTAAGGAATCTTAGAAGTTACCTTATTCTAAACTTTGACTTGTAGAATTTAAGCATCTCCCGGGAGAGGACTCAAGGGAAACCTCGAAACCACTGCCTCTCTCTGCCTATAACCCTTCTCCCCTCCTTAAGTCAGAGCAGCTTTTCCCAATATTCTCTGGAGTCATCCTGACTCTCGTCTAAAACCCCTACTTTACAGGTTAGAGAGAGTCCCAGGCCTTTGAGAAGGTTTCCAAGAATATCAAGGGATTTGCATTCTCATGGGGCTCTCCCACTCCACATTCTTGCTTTAGCTGTATTTTTTTTTTTATTTTGGTCTTCTTTTGTTCTGTTTTTCTTTGTTTTTGATTCTGTCCAGATATCAGTGTTCTCTGGAACACATCCTATCTGTCAGCTCCCCTTAAAATGTGACAGCTGTACCTAATATGCATTATTCCAAGCATGACACAGAAGAATAGGACTATTATATTTCATAGATTCTAAGATGCACATTATTCACATTTTTACATTTCTGAAAGTGGGATCCATCATACAATTAAAGTTGTGGTTTAATTGGCAGCTTTCTTTTCCTTTTAGTGTTACATAAAATAATGGTGCATCTTATAATAAATATGATCTTAGATTTGATAAAGTATGGTATTATTTATTATTCATTCAATAAATATGAGCTCCAAAGACCCATAGACCTGAATCTCATGGAACATTATAGCTGCCTCACTCATATTTGCTAAATAAAGTAATAAATGAAACTTTTGGTATCCTGTTTTACGACGTCAGCTGAGATATGGGATTCTGTCCTGCTTCCTAACTTAAACACAGATACACACACATACATAAGCACTTGTGCATGCCTGCACATACACATGTGTACATGCACATGCACACACACACACACACACACAAAGAGCAGTTTCAGAAATCAACTCCAATAACATATTAAAATTAAATGTTAGACTTATCTCTTCTTCAAGGAGTCCATGGACCATTTCTTCAACTCAGGTTCAAGAGCAGTGCTTCTCTTGCTCTCTTTCCTCTTTTTTAAGTTTTATTTCCTCCCTTTTCCTCATTTATAGATCCTTTCCCAATCGGAACCAAAACCAAATTCTTTTCCCTTTCTTATGCAGAGAAGTTTAGCCATTTCAGACTTCTCCAGATGCAGCTCAAGTGACGTCACCCCTTCAGGGGCTTGACTGTAAGTTCCTGAACTGATTCTTTCTCCTAGACTCCACTTGGGAGGGGAAGGAAGTAACAGCTAGGCCCGGGTTTGATTTTGTTGCTTACATACACATACCCCCCACAATTTTCCAGGTGGGTCGTCCTATGACTTCAGTTGTATTTCCTGCAATGATAGAGGGCTAACTTCTCCCTAGACTGTTCTAACTGTGTCAGAGCTTTGTCTCATATATTGATTGTCCTCATTGCAAGGCTTGTCCACCTATCTTGAAATCATATATATATAAAATCTCTTTTCCATATGACAGTTGTTGAAGGATTTAAAGACAAGGGTCACATTTCCTGTGAAACTTTTATTTCACACGTCATCATCTCTTTCTATGGTTCCTTGAATGTCAAGGCTCCCAGATCAAAAATCTGTCTCCTTAGATATATTCCAGTTTGTCAGCCTTCAACTGAGGGTGTGGCAGCCAGATCTGAGTGATATGTCTCCCGTAGAGCTTAGCAGCACATGTGACCTTATTTCCTTAATAGAATTTATAATCTCAAATTATTTTATTCCTTGTTTATTGTCCTAAGTCTCCATAAGGATGTAATATCCCTGAGGACATGACTCTTGTCTTTTTGTTCACCTTTTTATCATAGGTATATGGCAAATAGTAGATGCTCAATAAATGTGTCCACTGACTGACTGAATGAATGAATGAGGTATCCTTTCTCCAGCATTTCTCATAGATGCCTCATAGTCATCATATATTTTAATCTGTGAATTCTCTTGATGCCCTTGAATGCTAGTTATCATAGACCTAACACAAAAATGTTGTAAAGACTCCTGACTCAGCTTGAGTTTCTCTTCTTTCAAATCAATATCTATTGGCATATTATGGATCAATAATATAGAGCTAAAAATTGATAGATCAATATCTATTCATATGTACTCTCTTCAGTTATTCTCTTCCAATGATTCTTGCCTGATGGGAGAAGCAGAAGCAAACGCAGAAGCAGAAACAGAAGCAGAAGCATAATAGAAACTTTCTTTCCACCCTTTGTCAATTTTAAATCCTCCTTTCTGTGGGTAGTAGGCAGACTTAAAAGGGTGCTCACACTTCATTATGGATGCTGGGCCATGGGGGAATTCTGACTGAATGCCTCAAAGCTGTCTCACAGATTGGACCTGCGTTTTTGGGTACATTCTGAATTCACTTTTATCTTGAGGCTTTCCCCTTCCTCTGTGATTTGGGCATCATTAGAGGTTCTTGAGAGCAGAGCCTTGTTTGTCCTCTTCACTACTCTATTCAAATTTTGGCCATGTGCTTTAGCAATTGATGTTGAAAATCCAGACCTCTGTGCCTCTGAGCAGCATCCTTAGCCTGAAACCTTAAGGAGCGCCCTCACTCAGGGGAAGTTGATCTGGCTCTACTGGTTATGCCAAGAGCCAAGAAGAGGAAGACAAATCCACAGAGGGAAAACCACGCCAAGAATAGAGGTGTGGGAGGGATTAGCTTTTGGGTTTCCATATAGTCACACCACAAACCATTACGTTGATGCTAAATATTAGGAACTCACCCTCTAACCATTTGGACCGGTGTCCACGATGCATTATTTGCTTAAAGAAGAAAGTTCCAGCTAAACGCAAGTAGTAAGATGCATTAAAAAAATCAAATGACAAACATCCATGTGTGTGTTTGTGCGTGCTTAGGTTTGTGTTACACACAGGAATAGGAGAGACACTTGCCAGGCTGTTAGTATTTGTTAGTGCAGGATGTAAAGAATGAAAAAAAGAAGAGATGGTGGGGTTGATGGCTACAGTTTTTCTTATGTATGTTTGTATTATTTCCTTGGTTGTCATAAACAAAAGTTAGTATGTCCCTCTTAACAGGAATTTCATAAATGGAGTAAAGGAAAAACAAATCTAAAACCCAATAACTCTTCAAAAGAGAAACCAAAGCAAAGTTGTAGAAAAGTAGAATTTCTAGGCATGTTCTTCTGCCTGTTTCTTTTCAAACTCTCCAAATGGTGATGTGGTTTTCCAGGGATCGGGGAGAGATTTGACTATTCTGTCTTGGGCTTGAGCCTTGAGCATCCCTGTATTTCATGTACGACTCTAGATGGGCCATGTGGTGAGGAAACTCTCCTGGGATGCTGACAACACGAACTATTTCCTCTTCTTCATATTGTTCAGGTACCTCAAAGGAAGCCATTCTGAAAACATAAAAAAAGGACAAGTGTTTGTGTGTGTGTGCGTGAGAGAGAGAGAGAGAGAGAGAGAGAGAGGATGCTTGTAGTGTTCTGGGATCAGGCAATGCTAATGACATTAAACAATTTCTTGATAATTTCTTGAGCTATCTGAGCCATTGATGTTATAACAGGTTTGCCACTGGGGATTTTTATCTTTCAGCTAAATCCAGCATTTAGCACCTAAAATCTCCCCTAAGCAATGGCTCAAGTTTAGATCTGGCCTCCAATAAAAAGCAGCCTGAGTAGAATGTAAGAATTAGGAATGGTGGCTGGGAAGTCAGACTGTATGGGTTTGAAACTTGAATTAGCTTGTGACCTTGAGCAACTGAGTTGAACCCCTCTGAGCCTCAGTTTTCCCGTCTATCTAATAGGGTTCTTTGGAGGATTGATATAATATGAGGAAAGAACATCAGTGCAAATCCTCTCAGTCCCACCTTTTATTCTCACCACTGCTGAGGCAAACAGGTCCATGTGGGTTGGGGCCAACTTTGCAGAAAGGCGACCTGAAGTGCACATCTTGTTCCTCTGGCTTCCCACGCCTCTCTGCTACAGTGGTGTGGGACACCTGCAAGAAGGTGACTGGTTCTTACATGTGCACAACCCAGAGTTGTGGGGTCACCCTTGACCCATTGGGGGGATGACAGTTCTGAGCATTTCTTAGGGCTCTGTAGGGAAAACTGTGCCCTTCTCTGGAAAACTAGATCCTGGATTGTCTAGACCCTGGAGGACACCCCTTTGGGTTATCTGATTCCATCCAAGCTGTTTTACAATAGCTTACACACACGTGGTTCATCTGTAATGTGATGTCTGAAAACCATGGTGCTCAGGTACGTCTGTTAATCATCTAGCTGGAAGTTTCTAAATTTAGTCCATAGGAATCTCTCTTTTAAAGAGTTGGGCTATGAGGTTATACCTCTCTTTTTCCGAACTGCTTGCAATAAGCTTCCTCAAAAACTTATACAAATATTTTTAGGTTAGAGAATATAAACTCCTAGGATTTTTAAAAGTCCGACTAGTCTGTCACGACTCTTACGATGTGCCCATTGAGGGTATCAAAGAGCCCCTTTCTGTAATGATTGGGTGGGACCCATTTATTTCTAAATGCTGGCTATTAATGAATAAAAATGATTACATGCTGTGATCCACAGCCAGCATGATCTGTAACTGTATAACAAGAGACACAATTAACACCAGGCTTGGGAACTGTTATTGTAATGAGCATTTGGTGTGAAAGGATCATTATTTTTTTAAAAATATAGGAAGAGAAGACTTAATAGGCCAGTTGGTTTCTGTAGACAAGCTAAATGGCTTAATTATCCCCATTAGGAATCGGGTGTTGAAACTGCAGTACAAATTGCCCAGGACTGGACTTTGTGTGGAGAGGGGTGTCATCAGAGAAAAGGAGGAGGAAAAATGGGGAGTTAATGGACATCCTGACAGCTCCTTTTCCTATTTCATCCCATTGAACCCACATGACAACTCCATTTGAGGTTGACAGAAGCAAGGAGTAGAGTATTCAGAGGCACGAATGGAAATGTCATGGGGTCCAATGAAGTGAGGTGTACTCTAGGCTCCCCTGCGGCTGCACGTGGTGGTGGTCAGCACGGGGCGAAGGGGCCCTCTGAGAACTGTGTACATCTTCCACCGAGCCCTGCTGCTCCATTTAGTGCCATCTTCTCACTCTCATCCTCCACCACCCACTCTGTACTCTTTGCCACCTTCATGTTATTCCTCAGGCTGCTCCCTGCCTTGAGTTCCCTGTCCCATCCCTTTTGTTGCATTAAATGCTAAGTACTCCTCTTGAATCCACTGAAGTCATATCTTAACCAGGACAATTTCTTGCAGATTTCTAGCCCACTACAGATTTCTGTATTGTTTTTAGTTGATCAGGCTGTGGTACTCAGCACTTAATCACTCGAGGATGATTTCCTCATGTCAACTCTGTCTCTTTCATTTAGATGCATGAGCTTTTTGGTATCAAGAACTGGTTTAGGGAAAGAGGGAATGCGTCTGAGGTTCAGTCCTGAGTGACAGAAAACTCAAGATGGTGGTGGCATACATAACAAGACCAAGACATTTGTCTCTCTTTCATGTAAACACCCACAGTCTAAGGCTAATATAGTGTTTCCATGATTGCTGGGGAGCCAGGCTCCTTCTATTTTGTTGCTCTGCCATCTTCAATATATGGCTTACATTGTTAGTTTCAAGATTCCAATTTACTTTACCAGTTTAGCTGAATAATAGCTAATATTTACAGAATAACTTCCATGTTCTTATGTCTCCTCAATGCACTGCCTACCCCTCAAAGCAGAAACCAAGACAAAAGCTTGCATTCAGGTAGTTTACTTGGGAATATGATGTTAAGGAGCCATGAATGAGAGACAAGGGAAGTGCAGCAGGGGAGGAGGGAAAAACAACACAAATTCCTATTACACATATAGGGGAGGAAGACAATTCCTTTACCCTCCAGGTCCTTCTGGCTGAGCTAAGAATTTAATTGACATGAGAAAGAACAGGAGAAAATCAAAGTTTAATAACATGTATACATGGGAGAAACCCAGGAAAACTGACTAACTCACCAGAATGGGTTAAGTTACCACCTTAAATATCATCCTCAGCTAAAGACAAAGGAGGATGTCTGGGATAGTGGTTTGGGACTTCAAAGAGGAGGAAGGCAATTCATGTGGAAAAGGAAAAGCAAATGTTTGGTAGACAGAACTTTGATAAGAATGGGCTTAGCAAGGACCCTCACAGGCTACCATACCCAGAGTTATCTATGGTGGTGGCCTGTCATGGGGACACGCCTTCTATCCCAAATTCTGTTAGGCAGTTAGGGGGAAGGTCAAAGTTTTTTTCAGAGTCCTTTGTCCTTAACCAAAGAGACACATTTTGGGGTGTCCACTTCTGACCCCATACACGCACACAAGCTACTGGTATTTAATCCCTTGGAACATTCCAAGGAACTGTTAAAAGGTAATTTTGCAAATAGGGTAAAATCGTGATTCTCATATAGATATAAAAGTGAATACATGTTAAATATTTAACTCATAATCCATGAAGGAACTAGAGAGATATTTTACCCACTTCCAAAGAGAATCCAAAGAAAAGACAGATTTACAGATCAGGAATATAGAAATGGAGGCACAAATGGAGGCAAACTTGCCGCAGTGGGAAGGAGTCTTTTGGACAGGACAGAATTTACTTATCTAGAGACGAGAGTGATTTTGCATTGCTATTAGTCATCTATAATTTAGAGCATTGTAAAACAGTGCCCATAAAGGGCAGAGGTGTCCCCCAGGGTGGAGACAATCCAGGGTCTAGTTTTCCAAAAGAGCACACACTTTCCCCTACAAAGCCTTAAGAAAATATTCAGCACTGTCATCCTCCGAGTGGCCAGGGGTGACCCCACAGCTCCAGGTTGCACCTGTGTGAGCCCCAGTCACTTTCCTGCAGGTGAAGCCGGGAACCTGAGGGTTACAGTAGATATTCAATAAGAACATGATTGCCTTTTGACCTTGTTCCCAACACAGGCATAGATGGATCCTGTCTTTTCTTGTTTGACTTGAGGGGTGACTCAGGGGTCTTGAGGATTTGTCAGCTTGTTTTGCAGAAGAAAGAGAATGGCTTCAGGGAGGTTGCAATCACCTGATGGCCCCTAGCAGCAGCTGTTGAAGCACAGAAATCAGACTACCCAGGGGCGTATCAGGAGTGATCCCTTTGTTTCTCTGAAGCTCTTCACGCCAAGCCTCTCAGCTCTATAAACGCCCGTTTTCTGCTCTTGTTAAGGCAGATTTGAGCAAACCCATGTGCCCACCTTCTCGTTTTGGCCAAGTCAAACAAAACCTTTCTCCATCTCCAAGCACCAATGTCTCAGTATTTGGTTCACCATGCCTTGGGCACACGAACTTGAGATTAAGAGGTTTGGTATCAGAGGTGTCTCATGCTACTGTGGCAATGAGTCCTGGGAAGCTAGAGGGACAGGGTGTGAGCTTCAGGTCACCCTTCTGCAAAGCTGGCCCCAGCAAACACGGACCTGTTTGCCTCAGCAGTGGCCAAAGTAAAAGGTGAGGCTGAGAGCATTTGCACTGATGCACTTTCCATGTGTTATGTCAATTCCCTGAATAACCCTATTAGGCAGATGGGAAAACTGAGGGTCCGCGGGGTTGAACTCAGTTGCCCAAGGTCACACAACTAATTCAAGTTTCAAATCCATACAGACTGACTTCCCAGCCACCCTTCCTAATTCTTACATTCTACTTAGAATGTTTTTTATTGGAGGCCAGATCTAAACTTGAGCCATTGCTTAGGTGGAGTTTAGGTGCCAAATGCTGGATTTACCTGAAAAGAAGAATAAAAATTCCCACTGGCAAACCTGTTGCAGTATCAATGGCTCAGCAGGGGTAAGGAACGATCAGTTGCTTGTTGAATGACATTGCTATTGCCTGATCTCAGAACCCTGAAGGCATCTCCCCCGCTGTTCCCCCCCACACACTTGGCCTTTACTGAAACAGCTTTTAATATTTTCTTCTTTTCTTCAAAGCCAAAATGTATCGGAGAAGCAAGTATGGAGTACTTTGGAAAAGGGGAAAAATTACCTTCCATACAATCTCTCTGGAAGCTTAGTAAGTCTTGGTGAAAACGAAATGTGACAGCCACCTGGCCCCTGCCATCAACAGCTGTAAAAATTATTCTCCCCGGTTTGTGTACAGTCGAGCTGGGACTTAGGAAGTGGGTGCTTATACGACCATTGGACATTTGTCACAGTTCTCTGGGGACTTTATAGGCTGGGCCTGGGGACACATTTAAGCCTGATTATTTACTTCTGTGGTGTACCTTTGAGGCACATTATATATACATACGTTCCTTTACTTGTGACTTCTCTTCTCTGGCCATATTTCTAAGTCTAAAAATCCTTTTCATGCTCCAGCAGAAAAGCCTGGTGTGGTTGTGGTTGCCCTCGGCCAGGTTACTTTGACAATAAGAAATCAGGCAATGTTTGTGAGTGCCTCTCCCTGCTGCTCTGGTGTAAGTAAGGACTAGCGACTTTAGAATTTGGAAGGAGAGGAGTGCCACCCTGGAGTGTTGTGGCAGGAAGAGCTTGCAGGATTTAGTGATGTTCTCTATGTTTTTCTTGTCTCTAATATAAGCTCTGTGACCTTGGACAGATTGCTGAGACTGAGATCTCCACTGATCACAAACGTTAAACAGAGGTGATAATGTCCACCTTACTCAAAGGGGTCACGGAGGGCAGAGTGAGGCAAATGCCTTGTAAAGTGTCTTGTAAACTATTAAGTGCCACACTATCTAAGGTTCAATAAATGCTAACATTTTTTCTCTCTGACCCTCAGTGAAAGAAAAGCTGAGGATGTGAATTTCCTTTCTAACTGAGCCAAGGCCATAAAGGGGTGGGTGGGGGTAAGCTGATGTGATCCAGGTGTGTGTGAACATCATCCATGGCTACATCTAGAGGAACAGAGAGAAACAATGGCTGATGGCCTGCCTTTGGGAAATTGCACAGTATAATAAAGTCGTTTGGTCATTTGTCATGTGCCACGTTCTATGCTAAGTGTTTTCCATGCATTCCTCATGTATTTTGTCGGACTGTCAGCATGAGCAAAGGGGAAGGTGGATGGAATAAGGAACAATCAGGAAGCAGACCACGGTGAAGAAGGACAACATAGAACTTCTCTGCACTCATTTGTTCAGCTAACATTTGTGGAGTCCCTACTGTGTGCCAGACAGTATGCTGGGTAAACATATATCTTGGCATTTGTTACTGAGACTGAGGCACGACCACATATGGCAATGCAAAGAGAGGCAGCTGTGTGGCTAAATGGTAGGTAGATCCTGGAGCTGGCATATGCTTCCTACCCTGGGCTGGGGGCCCTGGCCTTAGCTTTGTGAATCAAAACCCAAGCCAAAGGCTTGGAGCTGCTTAAAGAACGATCCTCAGAGGTCGCTAAAAGCTGCTAAGTGAATGTTCTCACTTTCCATCTGTCCCTCTAATTGCAAACCCTGTGCTCCTTTTAGTCAGCAGGCTCCCACACAGAGGGCGTGGGAGCAGACAGGACCCACCTCTGCCAGCTCTTTGTTAAACGCAATTCTCCTAAGGCTCCTCTTCAAACTAGGAAGGAACCTGGAGCTGCTGGCTTGGGCTCAAGCTCCCAACAGCAGTAACTCAAAGATGTCATGTGGTCTGCACTAATTAGACCCGCCAAACCCATTACCAAGGAGAGCCAGAGCGCTTAGGCAATTAGTGATGATTTGGCTAGTGTCCACCATCGCCAGATGGTCTCTGCAACTCCCCTGCATTCTCAGAGAAATTACACGTGGAGGCAAAGCTGAGGTCCTATAAAGGCATGGACAGAGTGAACATTCTAGGCATGCAGTGGGAAGAAAAGATAATACTGATGATCCTAATCATAAACATAGCTACTATCTATTGAACATCTGCTATGTGCCAGGCTTGGGGCTAGACATTCCACAATATCAATCCAATCCTCATGTCCTCTCTAGAAAGTAGGTGCTAAGATTATCCTCATTTTACCTGAGAGAAAACCAAAGCTTTGAGAAGTTGTCCAAGGCATTCCCCAAGAATATTTAAAGCTGGAATTCAGACTCAATTCTGTCTGGCTACAAAGTTGGAATCACATAGACCATACTGTGATAACATGTTAGGAAGATCTCCTTTAAATATATCACTTCCCCAGACTAAATTAGATCCCTCTCATATAGGCTCTTATAGCACATATTCAGCCTTTTATTTATAGCCATAACCCTCAGGTGATTAATGCCTATGTCTCCCACTATACTAAGTTCAATAAAGACAGGACTTGGTTGTTTTCTTCACCACTTTATCCACAACTCTTTGCATTGTGCCTGGTATATAAAAAGTGGTCAACAACCACTTGTTTAGTGAATTAATGAAAGAAACAATCAGGCAAGAAAAAGAGAGTGAGAGAAAGAAGATAGGACTCATGAGAATGTGGAAAGATCATATTTACAAATATATAACACTGGTGTGCTGGTAAATCTGTTCTCTGGGGGGAGAAATCACCATGATTTGTAGCATTTGCCAGTTTCTGTGGTGTAAAGACTCCTATCATGACCAATTTCAAGCTATCAAAATGACATCCCTGAATGCAAAGTTGGAAGTGATGCACAGTATTGGCTCTTGTTGGATCCAGCAGGACTTTCTCATTTGTTTTGGAGTCTAAGGAGTCAGTCTCCTGTAGGGGAGGAATACAATTCCTCTACCCACTGTGGGTTCTTCTGGCCAGAGAATGAATTAAATTCACATGAGACAGAATAACAGGATAAAATTAAACAAAGCTTTATAACATGTATACATGGGAGAGGCTCAGGCAACCTGAGCAACTCGCCAAAATGGCTGAAGCCCCCACCTTAAATATCATCTTCAGCTAATGACAAAGGAGGATGTTGGGGGTGGAGGGGGAGTCGATCATGGGAGATTACCGCACAAGTACAGTAAACAAATGCAGATTTAAGTCCTTGCCTTTGGCATTGACTAAGAGTTTCTAGAGATAATGTCATCCCCCCCTTCTTCCCGGTACAGAGAGGGAGACACCTTTACAGATGGAGATTTCCTTTACAATGTAAATGCCTCCTAACAAACGGCAAGCAAGTTCCACTCCTCAGAGCCTCCTTCCTGTCTGCAGTTTATTAAAGTAACCAGCCGCAAATAATCATCATGCCAAAGAGACATATTTGGGGTAGCCAATTCCAGGCCCCCACACTCCTCTCTGATTTTTTGTTCTCTCCATATGTAAAAGGAAGAGTCAGGAGTAATGGTTTCCACATGCCCTCTCTCAGCTCTGACACTCTATGAGCCCACATATGATGTCTTTCATTATTTTGTCCTCCCACAGGCTGGAGTGATGTGGGTGAGGAAGAAGGAAGACGGAGGACTGGACCCCAAGAAGGTAGAGTGAGGGCTCAGACCTACAGGAAGTTCCAACACCTTGGCTCCTTGTTTACAATTTCAGAAACATCTCCCAGTGCTTTCACAGGGGCCACTTTTTACATTCAGTTGAAGGAATCAACCCATTTGCTTCTCCAGTAAATACAACTACATCTCACCAGTTTCAACAGTCAAGCATCAGTGGATTTTGGGAAGCTAGTGTTAGCATTAGCATCAGTGAACAGCTAATGAAAAAGCAGCCTGCTACAATGTGTTGAACCGGTGTGGAGAGACTTACAGGTTCTATGTCTGAGAAAGACAAATGGATGCAATGAGAGCATTGTGACTTCTCTATATGCCCTTCTGCTTACCTGACCATCTCTTCCCTCTTACACCGTTTACATTACAATACACAGGCTCTCCATCCCAAGGTAAACTTAAGATGTCGCAGAATATTCTAGGGAGAATAAGAAACTGTTATTGTGACTGTAATCTGTGAGAACCGTGTTTCTGCCTCTGCAATATTTTCAGTGAGTGGTCACTTGGCCTTAACAACTTAGGGCTGCAAAGTCACTAGTCTGAGTGTTCATCTTGTAGAAAATTGAAAAATATAGTTTTCTATAAACAGAAAATTCTTCCAAGTCAAATCCCTATAATTTGGACAGTTCTGCATAGAAAGCCTATTTCAAGAGGTTTAGCGATTTAGAGACAGAGAATGAGCTGTGAATGTTTGCCCTCTTCTGGGACTCAATGGAAAATGGATCATTCAGAATGTTGGCAGCCACCCACACAGTCAGGCTAATTAGATCTTTTGCCTCCAAGATTTTCCCCACCCCTTAGTCAATGTGTATAGGGCATTCATTTCCAATTCAGATGTAGAGAGTGTCTGTTGAACCACCAGTATCCATGCGGCACGTTGGAGGGGTGGGGAGACGGAATAGCTAAAGGAAACTCAGTTCCTTTCCTCCAGGAGCTCTCAGTGTGGTATCAGAGGACAGGGGTACCAATGACTAGTTGTCGAGGAAGTGGGAGAATTCCTCTGCCTTTCCTTAAGGTTCTTATGGCTGGTCAAATAATTACAAAGGCAGGTTAGCAGGAGAAAATCAAAGAAAGTTTAATAGCATGTATACGTGGGAGAAACGCAGGAGAAACTGAGGAACTTAGCCATCTGGCTGAGGCTGCCTGTTTAAGTATCTTCAGCTACAGAGAAGGAGGACATTTGGGGTCGTGGTTTGGGGCTTCAAAGGGGAGGAAGGCAACTCACATGGAAATGGAAAAGCAAATGTTGTGTAAATAGAACTCTGACAAGCGTGGGCTTAGCAATGATCCTCCCAGTTTACCTGATACCCAGAGTTATCTATGGTGATGGTTTGTCCTGGGGACAGGCCTTTATTTTAAATTTCTTTTAGGCAGTTATGGGGGAAAGGTTGAATGTTCTTCCTGAGTCTGAGCCTTTATTGTCTTCAGCTCGAAATAATCCGCATACTAGAGTGGCGCATCTTGGGGCAGCCTGCCCTGAACCTCATCATAGTCAAGGAGGAATATAATATGAATAGAAACAGAAATATGTAGGACAAACACACGACTTTGGGATATGTGGTGGGGAGAGAAGGCTCTGGAGTCATCAAATTTACTTACTCGCCGCCGTATGACCTTAAAGAAGTTACTTAATCCTCTAAGCTTCGGTTTTGCTATATATAAAAGGGAGAATAATCATCATCCTTATCTATCAAGTTGTTTTGAGACTTAGAAGAGATAATGCCTGTGAAGCACTCAACACACTCTGACATATAGGCAGCACTCAATAAATGTCAGCTATTATTAGTTACCTTCATTTGGTGTGAGATAAATGGGCGTGGTCATGAGTAGGAGTGGGGATAGGAAAGACAGGGCAGGCAGAGTGGCAAAGACAGGAAGGTGTGAAAGACTACAGAATATTTGGGTTGGGTAATATTTAATAGACCAAATTAATCCAACAAATATTGAAGAGTGAGAGAAGATGGAGTTTGAAAAAGAAGACTGGAGAAAGCTTGGAAAGGACTGACAGACCTGGTGAAGAGGTGACCTCAACCTGAAGGCAAAGGAACCCACTGGCATTTTGAAGGCAGTGGCCAAATCTGTGTATTAGAGTTTGCTCAGGTGACACGATGAATTGGAGAGGGGCAGAGTTTCGAAGCAGAGAGACCTAACAGGGGGCTTTGTCTAGAGATGCATATTAGGACCATTGTGTTGGACAGTTGTCGATACTATGCGGGTGGGAAAGGACTCCCACAAAGAAATATAGAATGAAGAGAGTCAATAGTGAAGGCTTAGAGAACCCCACATTTCAGGGATGGCAGAGAAACAAGTATCAGCATTAACAAGAAAGACAGTAGAAGAGCTGACACAGAGCTAGCTAGAAGCAGAAAGAGGTTGGCTTCATGAAGAGAAGGAAGAAGGACATCTCTGGGAGTACGGGGTGGGTTAGCAAGATCAAATGCCACTGAGTTGCTGCTTGAAAAGAGACCAAGAGTTGAAACAATTAGTGGTTCATTGATGGTCTAATTAGAGCAGTTTGAGTGCAGTCCTAGATTGCAGCTGAGAAAAACGGATGACGAGATGGAGTAGTGAGTGAATACAACTCTTCAAGGAATTGGGAGGCAAGGGAGGAAGAGACAAGGTAATAACCTAGGGTTTAGGGCAGGGGAAATGGGAAGTTAAATAACTTAGAAAGATTGGGATACTCCAACATTTTTGAATGGGATGGTTAAGAAAGAGGAGTTGAAATGGCAGAGAAGGGATGCCTGCAGAGCCAGAGAAGAGCAGATCAAAACCTGCAAGTGGAGAAATTTGTCTCCATTGGGGAGGAGACCCTCTTCCCCTGGGTCAGGAGGGAGTAAAATAAGAATGCCTAGGAGGATAGCTAAAACTGGAGGTGGTGGCACACTGGCCTGTATTTTTTCTGTGGAATAGGTAAAGTGTCCTGTAAGGGGAAGGAGGTGGAGGTGGAGCCTGAAAGCTTGCCTGGATTAGTAACCTTTGGAACAGCCCCCATGGACGATGAGAAAGGCTGTGAAGAAAGGTTGAGGAGAAGACTTGAGAGCGTCACTCAGAGCAGAGAACACAATGCAGCAAAGAGGGCATAGTTGCAATTTTCTTTAGCACCTGGGGGAATCCTGGGGGCAGTTGCAGAGAAAACATATATGTAGGATGGATTCAGGGTCGCGGATTGGCAGGAAGCACACAGCAGAAGGACTATCGGGGAAAGGAATTGAGGTTCTTTAAAGGATTCTTATTGATATGGCTATTCCTGGGGACCAAACTAGGAGGTGAGCAAGAATGGCTAGGAGGGGCTGAGAGGCTGGTATATCAGGGCAATAGGGAACGGGGAGATGTAAGAATGCACCACTTGCCATCTTCCCATCGTTGTCCCAGGACACCACTGTACCATCTGTGTCTATCTCACTATTGGTGGTGGACATAAGTTAGCAGCGTAACCAATGCTGAGTCATAGTAATCCAGAGCATTCTGTGCCAGTGGAGGGGAGAGTGTTTATTCAATGAATAGCATCTATGTTGGGATGACTAGAGCTTTTTTTTTTTTTTTTTATTAATGTTATGATAGATTACAACCTTGTGAGATTTCAGTTGTACATTATTGTTAGTCATGTTGTGGGTACACCTCTTCCCCCTTTGTGCCCTCCCCCCACCCCCCCTTTTCCCTGGTAACCACCGATCAGATCTCCTTGTCAATATGTTAACTTCCACCTATGAGTGGAGTCATATAGAGTTCGTCTTTCTCTGACTGGCTTATTTCGCTTAACATAATACCCTCGAGGTCCATCCACATTGCTGCGAATGGGCCAATTTTGTCTTTTTTTATTGCTGAGTAGTATTCCATTGTGTATATATACCATATCTTCTTTATCCAATCATCAGTTTCTGGGCATGTAGGTTGGTTCCATGTCTTGGCTATTGTAAATAATGCTGCAATGAACATAGGGGTACAAGGGACTCTTGGGATTTCTGATTTCAGGTTCTTAGGATAGATACCCAGTAATGGGATGGCTGGGTCATAGGGTATTTCTATTTTTAACTTTTTGAGAAATCTCCATACTGTTTTCCATAGTGGCTGTACCAGTTTGCATTCCCACCAAAAGTGTATGAGGGTTCCTTATGACTAGAGATTTTTAAGGTGACACAGAGTTTCTATGAGAATGGAACAATCCCTGCATCCAAGCATCTTATGATCTGATTTCTAGTAGCTCTGGATGGGTCACATTTTTATTTTTCTCTTCATTTCTTCCCCAAATTAGAAGAATACCCATAAATTCTTGCGAGCAAAATATTCCAGTTAGGTGTCTTAAGCATGATCAAAGGAGCAACTCGGAAGGTGCCAGGGTCACTAATTTACTCAGGCATATCTTACAGCTGAGCTCAGAAATTCCTCCAATCGTAAGTTCCAACAATAAGTAAGTAAGGCAATAGCTTCATGCTGTTCCAAATTGGATATGCCTGGGTGAAGTAATATCGTTATGCCTTAGTGTGAATGAGTTCATCAGATAACTTGCGGAAGCTGAGCATCACAGAGTTCAAATGCGTTGACTGACTCTTATTACAGAAATATAATCGTATTTGATAGGAAGCCTTAATCATCTTACTAACAGAATACTCAAGTGCTGTTGAACCTGCCCTTTTGACAAGAGAGGGAGGAGAAGCAGCACAAACAGATTATCCAGGAGGGGTAAGAGTCTTGTGAAGTTTAGATCTATGAGTGCTTTCTTTTTCTCTTTAATATTTACTGTTTAATTAAAGTGTTTTTGTGCAGTTTCTGAGGAGTGCAAACTTTTACCACACGGTTCCTATTCACAAAACTTTTAAAAAAGAAGTAATATTGGAGGATGCATTTGTTTCATATAAACTATGAAATATGATTCTTGGAAAGTTAATTTTCCGTCTTAGGCTATAAATGAACTCAAAGCCTGTGATTAACCCACCACTCTGAGAATAAACTCAACAACCTGGATTGATTGATCCACCTCTAAGGTAAAATTTGGGCTCTCTCACTCCTTTTGGGAGTGGAAAGATCTGGGGAATAAGAATGCACTGCTGCCCACAGGCGATTAGGTATTGAAAACTGAGATGGCAGTAACAAACTTCCTTCCATGCATTTCCTTAGATCTGGTAAGAGAAGCCAATGTTTTGGGGGAGAGTACTGAATTATCACGTGTATTTGAACACACTCTTCCGCCCTAAAAATTCCTCAATGGCTTTTCATTAATCTTCGTATAAAATCTGAACTCCTAACCTTGGTCAAAAAGACAATTCATGGTCTGGCCCCTGTATCTCTGCAATCTCCCTTGTTCACAGCATTCTAACCCTACTGGTCTTTCTTCATTCTCTCATACAGCCCATACATTTTCCTACCTCAGGACCTTTGGACGTGCTCTTTCCCCTACTTCTCTCTCAGTGTTTATTTTTCTTCCTTAATTTTCAGCTTAGATAACACCTCTTCAGAACTGCTTTCCTTGACTTACCTACCAACTCTGTTATTTTAATCTCACCTAAAACCTTGTTTGACATCTGCACAGCACTTATTGCAAATTGGGATTATTTTATTTATGTGTTTGTTAACCTGATGGTAGGAATCTTACCTATTTTTTCCCCTTTTCACCACTGTTATCCCCAACACAGAACGTGGCACACTGTCGGCATGTAATAAATATTTATTAAATAAATTAAGTAATAATAATAATAATAACCTTTTATTGAACTATTTCTAGGTTCTAAGCAGCTTGTTAAGCACAATACGTATAGTGATGACAAGGAATGCCATCAATAACTCCTTGGAGAAGGTTATTATTATTTCCATTGCGTAGATTAGTAGAGACATTAAGTAATTTGCCCAGTGACTTTTAAGTGGCTAAACTGTGGTTTAAATTCTGGCTGTTGTGACATAAATTTGTGCTATCAGCCATGATATGTTATTTCTATTGCCATTTTGTTAAGAGAGCAGATTTGGGGGCTGAATTCAAATTGCCCAGAATTCCCTTTAAACACATGATCATCGGCAAAGTTTTTAAAACCCTGCAATGAGTTCTCTGACTTCCTCAAACCTGTACCTCATTTTGGCAGCACCGATCTGGTCCTGGTACTGAGTTTAATTACTTAGGAGATTTCCCGAGGTATCTTTTCCCCTCTGATTCAAATTCCAGCTCTCTGTGGCCTCCGCTAGACAGGTGCTGAGATGTAAACAGCACTGTGAAGAATGTGTTTAATAGGTGCTTCCCCTACACGGAAGATGTGCAGAATTCTGAGAAAACAGAATCCCAGCGTCTGCAAAAGCTGGTCAAAACGGCATTTCAGCAGCCTGAATTTTTATTCCTCCCCAAGAACGCTAGGTCCCTAGAGCTGTTTGAATCTTGCCTCATTAAAAGTTAATATAATTTGCATTGGTGCTATTCATTTTGTGTCTGGACACCTCATTTCCCCAGCTCTGGCAGGGTTTCTGTGAACCAAGCCTCCATGAAAAGTGAGTGTCCCCACCTTACCTTCGCTCAAGTTGCAGACACAGACGGGAGTAATCAATAGCTGATCGTTGATAAATGGTAATCATTACAAAGAATACAGATTCAGACGCCAGCCACAGAATGGATGCCAGCTATTTGTCGCGGGGTAATTCAGGACTGTCAGGAGGTAATAGAGTGAGATTGCGATGGTGCAGTCATTCCCTCGCCCAGGGGAGGAGTGTTAAACATTAATACTTGAGCTCTGAAAGGATCAGAAACTTGACAGCCAGGCAAGCTTTGTAAAGGGAGCGGGGAGAAGCTTAGTAAACCCAAATTTCTCAAGCGTGTGCTGCAAAGGATTACTAATGTCCCAAACCCCCACTTTAAGAGTTAAATTCATTCTCTCTGACTCCTGTAGTACTAAAATTGGATAGAATTATGATCTGGAGGATGGTTACTGCTGGGTGGTAGAAGGGCATGGGGTTAGGAGAAAAAGGGAATAGGCAAAGCAGTGTTTTTAGAGTGAGGAGTGATCTATTCACACCATAGAGAGCTTCCTACCATCATTTCCTTTGGGACCCATGGCCATTTAGTTTATTCATTCATTTTTCTCATTCCTTATGTATTCATTCCTCCACAACAATCCATGGAGCTCCTGCCGTAACCAAACTCTTGCTACAGCAGGAATGCGAAGTATAAGAAAGGCTAAAATTTGGACCTTTCCTCTGGAGTGGTTATGTCACCAACTGGCTGCCCTGAGGAACGCAAGGGTTGGTTGAAAGCATTTAACTGTTGCCCCGAATTGTTTTATCCTTTTGTTCTGTTAAGGAGATGCAATCACCAACCTCCCTGAACCAGACCAAGCCTCACCATGAGAGCTACACCTATGACCTTTGCCTTGTTTTTAACACCAAGATCTTTCTAGGAGGAGCTCAGGCCTTCTTACCGTAAGCTGCAGTGTATGTGGAAGCATGTTTTCCAGCTGAGCCTGCGCTAGTGAATACCCACCTGTCCCTTTTGAATATTCATTCCCCACCCGAAATAAATGTCCCTGCTCCCTTTGTTCGGCAATTCCATGACTTTGGAAATGACTCCTCATGGGCTCCTATTTGCTGCAAACATACTTTACTTTGTGTGACAGCTACTTCTCATGGAAAGTCTGATTTAACTCACCAGCAGGGGAACCTAATTTGGTTCAGTAATAGCTATATTCTCTAAAGGTGATAGATATCAGCATAATAGGTATTAAAACACAATGTAATAACTTCTGTGGTAGATGTCCATGGACTTATCAGAACATAAATCTGAGACTATGTTAGGTGAGTGATAAGGGGGTGGAAGAAAGTGTCACATATGAAGAGATTTTTGACATTGATCTTGAATGATGAAAGCTACATCATTCACCAGGAGAGGAAGGTGGACAAGGCAGTTTAGGAAGAGAGAACACCTGTAAAGACTGTCTGCGTAGGGGCAAGTAGATTCAATTTCTTGAAAAAAGTAACGGTGTGTGAGTTGATAGAGTGGGAATGGAAATTGGAATAACCAAAGGAATAGTACCATGCTAAGAAATGTTATATTTTGGTCTTGTGCCCAATGGCTCTTGGAGGTTTTTAAGAAAGGGAGTCCTGTATGTGTTTCATGTTATCTACTGTATAGAGCCCTTTCTGGATGTATATGGTGAATACATAGTAGGGTGGACATATTTAAGTCTTTGAAGCTAGGACTTTTGTAGTAGTCCAGGTAAGAGATGTTGAAGGATGGACAGGCAGGGCCAATGTTGGTGTTACTCACTGAGAGGGAGAACATGGAAGAAAAACAGGAGTAAGGATGTCAATAAAGAGCTTGGGAAAGAACGTGTTGAATTTGAAAGCACTATAGGAACTTCTGGTAAGCATGGAAGACAAATTGGAATTATGGGGTTAGAGCTTAGTAGAGATTTCAGGAAGGAAGATAGGTGGGGGTTTGAAATAATTATATGATGAATATTCTGATAGTTGATAAAATTATGGTCATGGGTAGGTAAGAAGAGATCTAAGCTGAAAGCATGGCAAGTCTCCCCATCTACTGAGATTAGCAGAGAAGCCAGTAAACGAGACTGGAGAGCAACTCTAAGGGAAATCTAAAGGAAATACTTTTGTCTTACAACCACAAGAACAAATGGCTCAATGAAGAACCTAAGCTGATCCTTATAATGAATATATTCTATTAATTATTTGGTTTTGTCAATTTATGTTATCAGTCCCTATGGAATTTTAGTTGACCATCTACTTTATGCTAATAGGAAATAGTGAAACCTAATTGGGGTGATGCTAGTAATTATTTCAGAAGAATGTAGAGGCATATTGGTAAATCAGGATGGAAAAACCTACACCATCATTATCTGAGACTTTTATTTGCTTCTCACATAAGGAGAAGACCTCATTATCATACTTATTAAGGTGATGTGTTTTAATCACAAAAACATCTTAATTAATGGTTCCTACATTATATTTTGTAGTTAAGCTTGGGCTAAAACCAGAGGGAACCCTTGTCTCAGTTTTATAGGTAGCCTGTTGGCACTGAGTTGACATGTTTGTTGAATTGGGTCTATACATATTTCACAGTTGTATAGGAATGCTGGGTAAATAAGACCTCATTCTCCGTATGTTAATTCATTCAGCAAATTTTTATTAAGTTTCTACTGAGGTTCTAGGGATTGCTCTAGACTTTGTGAATAAAGCAGTAAAAAATAGTCAACATCTCTACTCTCGTAGGGTTATGTTTGGATGATGGCAGGAGAGAGAAACGATCAATCGATCAATCAAACAATCAACAAAATGTCAGATACTCATAACTGCTTTGAAAAAATAAGGTAGAATAAGGATGGAGATGGGAGACAGCCTTGCCTTTAAGAATAAAAGCCTCTGAGCATCACTCCCTGTCTGCTGTGTCAGTGGAGACAAGCCAGCGAGAGTTCCCTGTGACTAATGTGCTGCTGAGCACTTGCTCCCAGCAGAAGCCTCTCTCATCCATGCGGGCTCCTTTGTTACTCTTCCATGTTGACTCCCCTGGTCAACAGGTGGTAGACGCCAGAAACTCATAAAGGTCCTGCTGTGTCTTCACAAGTTCTTTCATCTGTGGAGCAACTCTTCTGACACTCTGCTGCTAGACAGCTCCATCTTTGACTACCCCAGAGAGGACAGTCCCCTGAGGCTTACAATGGCGCCCTCTAGCGGCATATCCTTGGCTAATTAACTTTTTCGTTTTTAGTATTTATTGATGTTTCAATTTAAATTGGTTTAAACAATTGTAACAGTAATACATAACATCAGGGAAACACTCAAACCATAGAGAGGAGTATTGAAAAATATATATTTTTTCTCTTATACACTTCACCCAGTTTCTCTCAAGTTCAACCTTCTCCCTAAGAGGAATAACCTTGAACAGTTTATTTTGTATTCTTCCACATATGTAAGAGAACGAGATAGAGGCCCAATCCTACAGTGTTTAAATGTCTTATAAATATTTTCGTATCGGGATATAGGCTCTACTAAGCTTTTGTCTCAATCGCTCAAGAAGGTTTTGGATATTCCCGTGGGGCATCAGGCTACAAGAGCGAACTATATACTAAGAAAGCTCCACGTATCAGCAATGCAATGTGGAGTAGCAGACTTTAGTCAGAGACCCAAGACTTTTAAGAGAAAGAACTGTCAAGAAAGTGTAACCTTGCAGTGGCAGAGTTGATTCTGACGTGGTCCAATTCCAGAACAAATTGTGACATCAGTAGCTTGCTTTGTGCTTTTCTGCTCCATCCCCCACTGAGGATACACATCTCCTGAGCTAGAATGACTTCCCATACTCCTGACCTCCCCTACGAAGGGCAGGCTCTGTCTCTCCACATTTTGTCCTTTTTTTATCCCATGCCACTGAGGCTTCTAATTTGCAGTAAATTAAGTAGGCTCACTTTGCATGTTTCAATTAATTGGTTCTTTTTAAAAATAAGTTTTCATAAAGAAAATTTTATATAATCATACATGGAAAACCAGTACACGTTTTTATAAGTGGAATACATCTATAAAAATAAATGCAATTAGAAACTTGTAATATTATTAAGTTACAGCTAGATTCCTTTGCCTGCCAAGTTCTGAGACTAAAGCCTGCTATTTCTTTGTGTGTGGTAGTGGGGAGCAGTATTTCTCCTTGAGGCATTTAGAAGAATAAAATAGGAATTAAAACAAATAAAATTTAAAAACACTGCTTTCAATAAGGAATACAGCACCCAGATCATTCAAGGATTTACAGGAAGTGCAGTGAGTAGGAGTGTGGTCAGCAGATGCCTCCAGCTCTCAGCTCCTTAGGGGTCTGCCTCAGCTTGAGAGCCGCTCTACCCTTGTCCTGTCCTTCCCAGAGTAGCGCACAGGCACCGACTGAGCGAGGCAGGAGCACACGCCTGGCCGTTTTGGCCCGAGGAAAGGTCACTCTGCTAGCCAGCATCCGCACTAAGGCTTCCGGTCAGGTGGGCTGGAGTTTTCTTGGGCTTCATCATGGTTTGACTTTTCCCTCTGCTCAATCTTGATTCCTCCTCCTTTCTTCCACAGACGTTGCTCTCTAATAAACATCCCGTCCCCCAAATTCCATCTCAGCATCTGCTTCTGGAAAATTCAACCAGAGGCAAGGATTTAATATTATTTAGTATTGGGTCAGTTTGTCGCCAAAAAGTAATCTGGTGCAACCAAGAGAACCTGAATTTGGAGTCAGACAAACCTAAAATTCAATGTTCTCATTGTTTTATATGAGCTTTTTTAGCCTACAGAAATTCTCAATTTTATTAAATCTAAAATAAGAATAATAATTTCTCCCTGGACTTCTTTATACAATGGAAGAATACACATAAAGAATTTAGAATAGGGACTGTCTCAGAGAATATTCTAGATCTCGATTATGCACTAGATCAGTTCTGTCCAATAAAAATATGAAACAAGCCAAAAACTTGAGTCACCTATGTAAATTTAAATTTTCTAGTGGCCGCATACAAAGAAGTAAAACACACTTGAATTAACTTAATAATATATTTTACTTTACCCAACATATTATCATTTCAACATGTAATCAATATAAAAATTATTAATGAGATATTTTACCTTTTTTAGTATGAAGCCTTCAAAAAGTATATATCTTACACTTGGAGCTCACCTCAATTTGGATGAGCTGTGCTTCAAATGCTCAATAACCACGTGTGGCTGGTGGCTACTGTATTAAACAGCATAGTTCTAGAACAAATCTTGAGTTTTGTCTCTAATCCACTGTGAGCCTTCAATGGAAAAGAGAACTATAGAAGCTGAAATGTGATATGAAATCTAGAAAAGGCCGGGCTGGGATGAAGATGAAGTCAGTGGGAGAAGAACTTTGACAGTGCTCACTTTCTCTCATGGACATTCTTGGTCTGACATCTGCAGAAGCTCCCAGCTAGTACACTAGACAGCTAGTTGGTGGAACATAAACACCATTAATTAATGGTAATCGCTTCCTCAACTTTAGCAGAAATATGATTCAGGGTTAGAAGCATAAAACTGCATTCTTCATCAAATACCTTATTCATGGCAAAATGTGCATAAGTCCTATTGTCAAGACATGAGAAAGAAAACAAAAAAAGGAGGTTTGGGTATAAGACGATATGTTGAAATTGCAAGATATCTTTTTGAGACTGCTAGGATTAAAACAATATTTTTATACTGTTCAAAGGGGAACAGGGAGGAATTAAAAGAATTATTAAGAGTAGAAAATTTATTTTCACGATAAGGAAGGAACATTAGCCTGTTATAATCACCAGCGCATTAACTGAGTCAACAAATAGCACCAAGGTATGAAAAAGTTAACATGTGCTAAGGGGTTATTCACTGTTCTAAGTACAGGGCCTGGATTAGACAAGCCGTATTGTAGGTATGGTTATCATTGCAATATGATGTTTGAGGAAGCTGAGCTGCAGAGGTTAAGCAAATGCCCAAGGTCATATGGCCAGAAGGGGAGAGATCAAGACTCCATCTCAGGCAGTCTGATTCTAGAACTCACCCTATCCAGCACTAGGTGGTAAGTAGAAAATAACGACGAATCAGAGTTAGTTCTTGCTCTTTTGTTACTAGAGGCCTAGAAGCAGGGATGAGATAAGCATATAAATAAATCTGATAAAAGATAAAGGATGTAAAATGTATGCTAGAAGGAAAGATTCCGTGGGAATATATTGGAGCGTCTAGAAGCCTTTAGGATACCTCTCCTGACCTCACGGATGAGGAAAATCAAGTCTAACAATAGTCCATTAACATATCCAAGTACTAAGTCACAGACCCCCTTTAACACCAAGTCTTGCATTAACTGGGAGTGCATTGAACCCCTCTTAGTACATATAGTCTCTCCAAAGTGGGGGCTATGGTTTTAATCAGACCAGATTTTATTTTGTTTCCCTGTGTCCCAGTGCTTCATGCACGAACTCTCTACTTTGCTAAGGTTTCCACTTTGTTGAACATTGTTTGATTATGATTTGACTGAATCAAATCTTTTGCAAATTATATCAATGCTACCCAAAAGTAATAACTCAGACGGTAAATATTGTGAATACGAGGAAAGAAAACTGCCATTCAGTTAAGAATAAGCATGGATAAGAATTGAGGAATATTTCAGAGGAAAAATGGGAGGATTTATCGTTCTCAGATTGTCATCTTACATCGATGAGGGTGAATTTTATGTTTTTCAAGATATCTTGCTCATGAAGATAACACATTTACAATCCAGGTGTAGTTCCTCTGATTATCTTGGGAAATATATCTGCACATGCTGTATTGAAACAACTGGAGACCCCGAGGCCATGTTTTTCAAAACATAAACACTCTATCATTCCCAAATGACATTATGTCATCCACGACTGTTGTTAGTGATATATTTAGACACTGGAAGGCAGTATTTTCCAAAGTGGCCCCAAGATTTCCTATGGGGAAAAATAGAGTTCCAAAATCAAAGACATTTGAGAAATGTAGTTAACAGGTTTATTTACTCCAAAACTTCTTCGAGACTTTAATATGCTAATGTGGATGCTTAATCTATAAGGATTTGCCTAAAATATTTGATCAAAAGCTTCACCCCACCACCCCTCTTTATTTTTATTTATTGAGGAGCATTTACTACGTTTAGGGTTGGCCTAAATATATTAATTTAAATCACATGAAATTGCCAATATTTGATGTGTTTCATCTTATAAAAATGGCAGCATCATATAGCTCTACTTAAATACCTTGGGAACACTGTCTTCAAGCTTAGTTCTGAGAACTGTTCAAGGATTGGTATTATGTTTTGGTTCCTGAGTCACAGCTCTTCCTAAGCCTCACCCCTAACTTAACCTAGGCCTGTTTTTGATACAAGTACTAATTCCACTTGCCAGAGTGTCTCTAGGTCTTGGCCCTCCCTGACGTGCCTCACACAAGCAAGTGGAACTTCTTGATTATTAATATTAGACTTATTTAATTCCAGCCCCACATCTCTAATGATCTACTTTACCAGAAAAATTCCACCCTCAATGCTTGAGACAGTTAGGTATGAGCTCAATACTCCATTGACAGGAATGTTCAATCGCAGGAAATCAACAATCTCAGTGGAAGGGCCCAGACAGATAATGATTTACAAAATATACACAAAAAATAATTTAAAAAGAGTAGCTTAAAAGTCTAAACTCAAATCACATTGTCACACAAAGGACTGTAATTTTACTGGGTGTTTCCAGGTCAGGGTCTAGATTGGATTTTCAAATGTTAGAATTTGGGAAATATTTTAATGGTCTCTGGATGATGCACAAAATGCTTGAAACTGGAACCGCTTCAGGAAATCCAGCATGTGTGCTCCCCAGAGCCACCTCACGTTTAACTGTGGGAGTCCTCTCGAATGGCTTTGGGGCTCTGAGTGAGTTTACAGCGTGACCATACATTCTGGGCTCTCTGTCCATCTCTCTACCATTGATTGTAGACCGGACCTCCAGAGGCTTGCTCTGTAGCTGGTACAGAGTAAGCCCTTATTAAAAATTTGTTGAATTAAATCAAATCTTCCTTTCCCTGTTCGCCATCGTGTGGTTAACGTCGTTAAGCAGTAAATTAGTCAGAACAACCCAAATTGGTGAGGAGAAAATAGAAATACATTACCCAGATAAACAGAGAGAGTTGTGTGGGTTGCCCACATTCCCAAAATCACTTCCCTAATCACCATTTTCCTTAGCATGTGTTAGAGAAGCCTTAATTGTACAAACTTCCAATTGCTTGGCTGAAGAAAACTCTCCTGTCTCTTGTCCTGAGTTTTCAGATGGAGACTATGCAGCCATAAGATCCTGCTCTCTGACGGATCTATGCAAACAAATCTTACTTGCATCAGATGTGTGTATCAACTGAACAGTTTATCCGACCTTCATTATAAACCTAGCAATGGTCTGAAGAGCTTTGCCTTAGAAACTACCTTGACAAGGTTTACAAATCAATTTTACTTGCAGAGTTTGGGCCTTTGTTTGGAAAGGGGTTTTCATTTTCTGCTCATTTTCTTCCTCCCTGGCACCAATCTGAACAGCATCCAGAGAACAATGCTACACCTAATTTGCTCCTGCAAATGAGAGCAATTAAAATAACTCGACAAAAATGATGGAGGCTCTCAGATGATTTACAGGCCAAGAATGGAGCATAATGACTCTGTTTATTCCTCTATGATCTGACTTGCCAGTGGGCCTGGAAGTTTAGGTGTTAAGCACTTCCAGCCTTGTTTTGACATGCACGATTGCTCCTGGCTCCTTTCTGAGAGAGGCAGCTGTTGGCGTGACCCCTAGTGCTGGAGGAAATGGGCCAGCCCATGCCAGGTCATTGCTAGCAAAACACATAGACAGCCAAACTGCAGGGATCTGCTCCTAAACTTGTAACCTCAGTTCGGGAGGATGTGTGTCCTGTCTCTTAGGACAAAGAGAGATGGCACATGTAGTAGAAAGAGCCTGAGGAGCTGTAGACTTTGCAGGTCCTGGATTCTAATCTAATCTTGATCACTACCTTTGGGTTCCTTGAATCTGTTAATCGTTGTGAACCTCTGTTCCCTGAGTTATGGCACTTGCTTTCCTGAGGGTTTGGCTTGTGATGTTTTCTTCCCCCCTCCAAGACTCACTGTCCCTGCTATGGCCTTATCTTAGCACCTCCAGCAGGCCGATGTCTTTCCTACCTCGTGGCACTTGCCTATGCTGTTCCTCTTGCTTACAACCCACCGCTCACCTCCCACCCCACCTACACTCTCCCTAACTCGCCTACTCGTCCTTCAAGTCTCAACTTAAATGCCGCTTACTTACACGGGCCTTCTTTGACACCCTCTCCCCAGTCTAAATTGTTTACTCTCATTATATACTTCTTTATAGCTCCCTCGTATTATATCATTACAGCATTAATTACAGTTGACATATATGTTTATACAGTAGTCATCCAACGCTCTTATCATATCTTGCTATCTCCCTGTCTTAATTCTCGTCAAAGTACTTATTAATTTTTTACGTTTTTTATCAAATTAATTATTGTCTACACTTCCATAGAATATAAGCTTCATGAATGAAGGAAACTTGCCTGTTTTGTTCACAACCACATCCTCAGTGCTTGGCACGATGGCATTGGCATGAAGTTGGAATTCAAAAAACATGTGTAGGATGGATAGGTATTTGGGTCGATGATGGGCCCACGATATCCTCTTTGCAAGGTAGTTGTGAAGATAGAGAAGATGCGCATACAGCGCTTAAAGCAGTGAGAGGCACTCCTAGCCGTCAAACAAAGGGGTTATTGTTACTGACTGAACAAAGAGGCACATAACAAAGAAGACAGGAAGAGTTCATTCTAAAAATCCGAGCGTGTTCCGGGAGTGTGAACACATCCAGTGTAGCTTCCTGTACCATCTCCCTGAATAGTTCTGCAAAGTCCCTGCCATAACCCTTCCTCTGTACCATCTCACCCCCAAACGGCTTCTCCAGCACCCTGGACGATGCAAAGTTCATTGAGCAGCCACACTGTTTCATTTCTCTGGGGTTTTGCACACATAGATTCCTCTGCCTGAAATAGCGTGTGCGGTGGGCTGAGGCAAACCGCACTCCCTAATCAAGGATGTCCTAACTACAGGTGAATTTTAGAGAATCCTCACTTCCAGTCAGGGCCAAGTGAAACATAGTTGCATCAAATTCTTGATAAATTTTCAGCAGCTGTTACTGATAACATCAGGTGATTGATCTTTTTCTCTTTAATTTCCAGAGACACCCTCAATTGAGTTTGTGAAAGGTCTCTGTGCTAAGATGGAAGAATTGAGTCTACAGTCTTAAATCTAAGATACTGAGCCTTAAATTACTGTCTCTCTCTCCTCTTTATGCTTTGAATTGAGAAGATACAGAAAGGACAAGCCAGGGATACAATGAAATACTGTGTCTGAAATGGGGGTTCCATATTTGCATTGGGGCAAACGAGGAAAAAATCATTAAATGGACTTTAGTTTTAGTCGTGGAAATATTCTGTCTACCATTAGCCATATTTTCCCAGTAGAGATGGATTAGTAGTCTTACACACCAGCAGTATCTTAGCAACTTACTATCACAAGATCCCTCTTACTGAAGGAAACGGAAGTCCAGAATAATTGATTGGTTAGTTAATGAAAGGGTTTCCATGCCTTGTCCATGCCGTGGACTTCTTTGAAACAAAATCATCTCCATGGTAAAGCATTAAAGTGGTAGCTTGGTTCCCTGGTAGTGAGACGCCGTGGCGCACTCGCTAAAGCAGGCGAACGACTCAAATACCTGCAAGAGTTAGGCTTGGGATGAATATGAGCGATGCTGACCAGGGTAAAGGGGAAAGCTCATTTTCTACTGAACTCTGTTACAGTAAAAAGGAGTGCCCACTCAATGATAAATGGTAATGAACAATTGACCTCAGAGTTTGGGGATAATAGGGAATAGAAGAGATTGCGGCCAATCAGAACTCCATGCTGACTGAAAGAGATATCTACTATCAAGCTCTGGCTAACTTACAAGAAGATGACCCTGATGTTGTCAGATCTTCATGTGCTTCAGTATTAGCTAGAAATCTAGGTTTGGGGGTGAGATTTTCCAATTTTTTTTGTGTGTGTGTGTCCTGAGGAAGATTCCCCCTGACTAACTCTGTTGCCAATCTTCCTGTATCTTTTGCTTGTGAGCTGCCACCACAGTATAGCCACTGACAAGTGGTGTAGGTCTGTGCCTGGGAACTGAACCTGGGCAGCCTAAAGTGGAGCATGCCAAACTTAACCACTAGGCCACTAGGGCTGGCCCAAGATTTCCCAATTTTAATCATCATTGTCAATTAATTACAATGCTTTTATGTGTAAATATCTTAAGTACTCTGAATGCTTCGATGCCATGAAATCTGGCTCATTCCTGTGTCCTTTATGTATAATCGGGTGTTGAGTTCAGAACCTCCATTTGCGTATGCTCAGCTTGAGTTCTTGAAAAAGAGGCCGACTCCACCAACGTGAGAGCCAGGTGCCGTGCATTGTTCTCTTGAGCAAAGGCTGTACAGACCACTGCTCAGGAGTGAGTCCAGCTTAATTCTCTCCATACATTCCTCACCACTATTCCCTATCACCCCAGGGGCCGGACTAAGTCACTGAGATCACTGTCTCGGCAGGCAGTCTCATTCTGCCACCTTGATGCTGGCTGTCCTGAAATGTGGTGCCCACCTGCTGCCATACCATGGCTTGGATGTGCACTTGAGCCCTCCGGTTCCTTAAGAATCTTCCTCAACACCAGTGTTCTGAAGGGTCATGCCAGGGGGTCCAGTGTAATGCTACTTTCATACTTGGTCCTATGCCTTCCAGAGGTCCTTTAAGTCCAGGAACTTAGGTTTTTTGGTTCTAGATAATACGCTTACATTCTTTGATAATTTTCTTTTCTCTAGATTTTTATTTTCTATTTCTAGAGCTCCCGTTAGTTGAATGTTGCACTTCTTGAATGCATCCTCCCCAAATTCCTATTTTTTATTCCAATTTCATTCTAGATGCCCATTTATTTTATTTTCTGAGAGATTTCACCATCTTTATCTTTTGACTCTTCTAATGGAGTTTTACAATGTTGACTATTGTATTTTTAATTTTTAAGAGTTTTTTCTTATTCCTTTGTTGTTCCTCTTTTTTTGTGAGGAAGATTGGCCTGAACTACTATCTGTGCCAATCTCCCTCTATTTTTTGTATGTGGGATTCCTCCACAGCATGGCTTGATGAGAGGTGTGTAGGTCCATGCCTGGGATCTGAACCTGCGAGCCCTGGGCTGCCAAAGCAGAGTGTCCGAACTTGACCGCTACACCACCAGGCCGGCCTCGTCTTGTTGTTACTTCTTAAGGATAGCATGATATTCTTATGTCATGAATGAACTGTTTCTTCTCTCTAACATATCAGCTATCTTTTAGGGTGTTTTTTCCTCCATGTAATACCTTTCTGTCTTTTTTTTTTTTTTTTTTTTAAAGATTTTATTTTTTCCTTTTTCTCCCCAAAGCCCCCTGGTACATAGTTGTGTATTCTTCGTTGTGGGTTCTTCTAGTTGCGGCATGTGGGACGCTGCCTCAGCGTGGTCTGATGAGCAGTGCCATGTCCGCGCCCAGGATTCGAACTGACAAAACACTGGGCCGCCTGCTGCGGAGCGCGCGAACTTAACCACTCGGCCACGGGGCCAGCCCCGATACCTTTCTGTCTTACGAGTCTTCTCCTGCTTTATTGTCCGTTACTGTCTCCCGTGCTACAGGCTTTCCTTAAGTGTCTGGTGGTCTTCGTTGTCTGCCCATGTTAAGAGTTAGGGAAAAACAGAGTGCCCGTCTCCCATGTGTGGAGGGAACATTAAAAGGGAGCTCATTGAATAGTGGGCTTCTCTGTTGAATGATTAGGCAGGGGACAAACTGCCAAAAGTCAGTTGGACTTGTCTCTGTCACAGACAGGGTCCCCAGAGAATTGCCCACTGCTTTCTTACTTTGCTTTCTTGCTTTTTGCCAGTGGTGATTGGAAGTGGGGGCAGTGGGTCTGACTGGCAGTACTCTTGGAGCTGAGTTGCAAAGCGTTGCTTAGGATGTCATCATTCAATATGGTTTTACCTAAACCACTTGTTTTTAGCCACGAACCTCTTCCCCAGTCTCCATGGTGCTTGCATCTCAAAGTTTAGATTATTTCTGACTCAATTTCTCCATAGGTAGAGCTTCCAGATTTAAGAAAAACAAAATAGAGGCTGCCTAGTAAAATCTGAATTTCAGATGAACAAGGAATATGTTTTTAGGATAAGTCTGTCCCACGCAATCATTCGTTATCTGAAATTCAAATGTACCTGGGCCTCTTCTGTTTCATCTGGTCACCGTATCCACGGCAATGGGAGAGCAAAGTAGTAACCTGGCCGCATCCCTGTGTGAGGTGGAAGGGATCTGGAGGAGTCTACAGTTTTTACCAACTTCCTACCTTTTCCCCATCATCAGCCCTGCCCTTCACCCCCCCCCCTCACAGTATCTGGCGCTTCGGAGCCCTCAGCCCTCCTGGAGTTCTGCAAAGCAGCTTGGTTTCCTCTCATTGACATGGCCCTCTGCAAACTTTTTGGCATTTGGATTTGTCCATGCTATTACCATATTTCATTTCCTTTGAGATGTGACCAATTATAGGATGTTCCATCCATTATCTAACAAGTAATTAAGAAGGAAAAAAATGCTGCCAATTACAACTGTAAGATACCGCCAACAGTAAGAGTCATCTCCATCTCAGAAATGTTAAAATGTGAAAAAGATGCAGATTTTAGAATTGATGAAACATGGTAGTTTTTCCACTGTTTCTCAGTCTTCCTTAAATTAGTTAGCCTCTCTCATTTACCGTTATCTCTTCTTCCATCCTCTTTGCCCTTGTAGATTCATATCTATTCCGTAGAGGAATTTCAGGGAATAGCTGAGATTCACACATATGTTTATCCTTCCTTGTCCCTCAACTATTCTCTGATTCGATGGAAATTTCAGATCAATCTGTTGTTTGACGAGAAGAGGCACGAGCCCCGCTGTGTGTTTCCTTCTGTTCCTACCTGACGTTGTGGCAGCCTGGTGGAATGAACAGTGAATCAAGAGCCCCCGGCCCAGGCAGGCTCCAGTGTCACCCAGTCCTTGCCAAGCCCCCTGCCAGATAATACAGCTCTGCCACAGCTGCTGCAGCCCGGAGATTAATTTATTCCCACCCCTTTCTGCCGCAATGCTGGAACTATTTCAGGCAGAAGAGAACTTCTGAGCCGTGAGCAGCTCACTTCAAAGGGCAAGAGGTCAGGCAATAAGTCCACATGCCTAGTGGAACCAGGGCATTGCAGGAGCCTTTCATCTGGCTCATTCTTCGTGTACATTCCCCAGAATCTTCCCTGTTCTCCTGTGTGCTCTCCTTTTGGTGCTCCCTCCCTCTTTATCTTTGCAACGGATCTTTTCCATCCTGCCCCCTGTTTCTCTGACTTATGTTCTTCCCTCGAGTTGGACCTTTGTTTCCCTTCTTTCATTATTCAACTGTGTGCTGGCAACTGTTTTGGGTGCAGCTGTGACCCAAACAGACCACAATCACTGCTCCCATGGAGCTTATAGTCGGGAGGGGTAGGAGGAGACAAAATAAAAGAATGATGGTTAGATGTGATGGCTTAGAAAGTGATCAGTGCTCTGGGGGAAAAGAGCATGCAAGGGCGGTGGCCAGAGAGAGGGGCAGAGGTGTCTATTTTAAATAACGTGGTCTGGGAAATTCTTGCCAAGTAGGAGACCTTTGAGGAAAGGCCTGAGGGAGGTGAGGTGGGGAGCCAGACCATTATCTGGGGAGGATGACGGGAGTATTCCAGGCAGAGGGAAAAGCAAATACAACTTTGCTGAGGCAGGAGTGTGCCAGAAAGTTCAAGAAAGAGCGAGAAGTCCTCTGTGGCTGGGTAGAGTAAGCAGGGGGTTAGTGACAGGAGCTGGGGTAGGGGGCATCCAAATCAGGGTGGGCTTTGTCCTCATGGTAATGTCTTACCAGCTTCTCCTTAGGGGTGGGAGAAGCCCCATGCCCTCACCTCTGCATTCTTCTCCTCCTCAGTGAAGAGCCTGGGCAGAGAAAGGATGTGGTTTAACTTGTTTTTTTCTCAGGATCTTATGTAGGCCACTGCACTTTCTCCTACTTTCTAAAAATCCTTTTCATTTCTACTTTCCTTTCAAAAACCCAGTCCGATGTCAACATTGCCCTTTCTTCGATTCTCCCTTTTAAGCCAAATCTGTTCCCTTCCTCAGCCATAACTCTAATTTTGGAATCTAAATGCATACCACTCCATTCACCACAAGAACTGAGAATCATAAAAGCTCACACTGTGTTCTCACTGTTTAATTTTTAGCTTAGTGATTTAATCTGACAATTGCCCTTTATCTCTTTACTGGTCACCGAGATTCACCAACTTTCCTTTGAACTAAAGGGTAAGATAAAATCTTTCTTTGGGGAAGAATTAGAAGTTATATTATTTCCTGGGGTGCAATTCTTGACAGCAAATCTAATGTAATCATCTAGCAGGCACCGAGTATAACCCCGGCACTTGGAGAAGAAGTTTATTGATAAGTACAACGTTTGTCCTCAACAATATTACCCGCATAATAGGAAAACATTTTAGGGTCCTCTCAAGGTTGAAATAGAGCTCAAAGCATCACTCTTGATCGCATTCATTCAAGATTAGAATCATAAAACAAAAGAATGATAAAACAAAGCACCCAGCTATCATTTGTTCTGAAGAAGCAGTGTCAAAGGGTCTAATTTAATCATTTAGTGCTATTAAGTAGAAATTAGGTTTCCATGGAGGCAGTGCCTTTAGACTTGGCAGGATTCTGATCCTCATTTGCTTCTCTTTTTCCTCCATAGAAAACAGACTGACAATAATAACACTCCCTTTCTCATTTCCAAAGCCACAGAATCCTGCAGTTTAGGTAGCTACCTGGCAAGTTTGGGTGATGGCTCTCAGGTCCAGGTGCTTCTGGAAGGGGATGGTTTCTGGCCATGGAAACGTGAGACAGAATGCAGTGAATGTGCTGCTCAGATTCATCTTTGGCATTGGTTAGGAGTCTTAAACGAGGAGTCTGAAGCTCTGAGTTCTTTCGATTGGTTCACCTGCTCAGTGACACTGGACACAATCTTTCCCTCTCTGAGTCATTTTTCTCGTCTCTTGAGTAGGGACGATATCTATCCTGCAAGGATTAAGTGAGAGAATTCACGCATTTTCTAGCACAAACAGCAAGCTCAGAAGGCATTCAATAAAGGGCACTGCTCTTCTGTTCTCTCTCTGTATAAAAATACCTGCCTTGACTTCCTTGTAGACGGGATCAAATAAGCTGTGTATCCGAATGTGCTTTGAAAAGCAGTAGCATCATCGACAGCTTTCTATTTGCTAATCTATCCAGTACAGAGACAGTCTCCATTATACTCTGGAAAAGAGTGGGCTTTTTCTTTCTCCTTTGTCTTTCTCTGTTATGGCTCTCCTTTCCACAGCCAGGGTTGATTGAGACTGGTGGCAGCCCAGAATCCCTTGCATACCTACGCCAGCGTGCCAGATCTGAGCCGCAAGCCTCATCCTCTTCACGTCTGTTATGACTCTCAGAGGACCCTGCTGTTACTACAGAGAAGTTGGTTTTGTTCACACCCGGCCCACCTCATCCTGGAGCACATGGAGGGATGCTGCCAAGTTAAGAACAGGGCACACTTAGCTATGGCCAACCGAGCCTCGCCTACGTCTGCCTCCCTCGACCCCGCTGCAGGTGTTGGAATGAATGGACTTCGTCTCGGGCTAGCATGACCACGCAGCTCAGGGGGTCGACTGGGGACCCAATGGGCATGACCTGGGAGAGCTAGAAGTTCAAGTGTGTCTAGGAACATGTAAACCTTTAAATATTTCTCTTTACAGTATTGTGTAGATTCAATTTTCATTTATGTTTTATGGAATAACTGCGAAGTTGACCAAAGAGTGGTCCTCACTAACGGGAGTTTATGTTCCTCTGTGAAGCACTCAACTTCAGCAAAGATGTGCTTGGAGCAGCAGGGTGGAAGGAGACCCCTTAGAACAGCCCTACCAGCCCCAGGGGGCGATAGAATGAGAGCTGTGGCAGCTGAGTCCCTTCGACCTCCCTCACTTCCACAGAACAGAGGTTGGCAGAATGTAGCCCTTGGACCAAAAACTGCATATGACCTGCTTGTATCAATAGTTTTGTTGGAACACAGCCACACGCATCCCTTTACAAAATATCTATGGCTGCGTCTACTCTATAATAACAGAGCTGAGTAGTTGCCATGGAGACCATAGAGCCTGGAAAGGAGAACATCTTTACTATTTGGCCCTTTGCAGAAATAATTTGCTGATCACTGCTGTAAAGAGTTGGGAATTCCAGCAGCACCTCTGATCACAGTCCATTTTTTATTGACCCACCTGTGCAAACTTTTTGCTTGATTCTATCAAGCTAACCCTGGGTAAAGCTGGTTTAATTGCATTATTTAAATCAATGATGGAGTAAAATGGGCCAGGAAGTCCAGTTCAGGCAAATGAACGGACTTCATCTCTGGCTAGCATGATGATACAGTTCAGGGTTGATATAATTTATGTACATAAAAAGAAAAGCAATACTCAATGCTATATCTTATTTATAGATGTATATATATTTAGTAAAAGTACAAAAACATGCACAGGAATAAGAATCACCAACCTCAGGACGTGATTACCTATCGGTTTGTACAAGGACTCCTAGGAAGGATGGGAAAGAGCAGGCTTAGCTTTGTTTGTAATTTTTAATTCAAAATAAAAGAGAGTTTTGAAGAAAATATAATGAAATATTAATATTGATTACATTGGCTTTGGACCCCTGGGGGCCTCATTATTTTCTATACTTTGTTTCTATATTTTTCACAATTAAAAGTAAATCCCGAAAGGGCAGGCAGGCACTCGGGTAAGTCATTTTGCCTCTCTGGGTTTTAGGGAAATCCTTTAGGGAGGAAGTTTTCCCAAGTCTTTGGTAAAATCTTCATTCCCTTATTTAAGGAACATGTGGCAACAGGCACCACACCCACAGAGAGAGAAGTCTCATTCAGACACCTTCCATTCCCATGTATGCATTAACACTCAGTATTTCAAATACACACTCCTACATACTGCATAAGTAACTGAATGTAGAATGTGAAATTCCAATACTGTTGCTCAATCCAGCTACAAGTATTGCTGCAAAGAACGCTTGATGCATCTCCTTTTGTCTCCTTCCATACATTTACAAACAGATGAACAGATCATTTTTTTTATCCCCATTAATTACCTCAAACTATATGAATTGTTCTAAGGTCTGTGTTTTTCCAGGAGACATTTCTAATTCGTAACATAGAAGTTTGTCTTTGTCTATCTAATGATTTAATAGCATTTCGTAGTGGTGGTGTTGGTGCTGTCAATACCGACTCATAGCGCCCCTGTCTACAGCGGAGCTGAATCCTGCCTGGTCTTTTTGTGCCACCCTCTCACCTCTGGCACTATATCAGACAATGCTCTGCTGCTATTCACAGGATTTTCATGGCCAATTTTGTTAGAAGTGGGTAGCCATTTTCTGCTTCCTAGTCTGTCTTAGTCTGGAAGCTCCTCTGAAACCTGTCCACCATGGGTGCCCCTGCTGGTATTTGAAATACGAGTGGTATAGCTTTCAGCGTCACAGTAACACACAGCCACCACAGTATGACAACTGACAGACAGGTGATGTGCTTCCCTGACCAGGAAACAAATCTAGTCTGCGGCAGTTGGAGCACCAAATCTTAACCACTAGATCACCAGGGCTGGCTATATATAGGCTACATATATTCTATTTCATTTAACCACTTTCCTGCATGAATCATTCTATAATACATGTTATTTCTCCCTTTTGTGTGTGCCAGCATTTTCCCTCTAGTAGGCAGGTAGGGTTATCCGTTTTGGGAATCTATCTACAAAGAGTAGAGGGATTTCTTAATCACAATTTAATGAAAATTTGTCTGTAGCGTTGGACCTACATTCTATCCTATGTACTATGGACATCTACGTATGCACCATAAGCCATATATGATAAACTAGTGGGCTGGAATAATCATTCCTTTATTAACTATTAATTTGTATTAACTAATGTGATTAATTTTGTTGATTATCATTTACACATTTATTTATTTAATGAGGTCTGTTTTCACATTTTGACAGTGGTAGGTATCTGATTTTGTCTTATTTTGTCTTATTTTGGATCGGGATGTTTGAAAACTCCTCTCATGGAAGATCACATCCTACTGGGAGTCAGAACTGAAAAAAGAATCCTTCTCCACTGTGCAGTACTGGGACCCATTTGTATCATCATTAAAAGTGCTCAGAGATGACGCCTCTGAAATAGATTGCTATTTCATCACCTCACAACTGATATTGTGTTGGTTACATAGCTGGAGGCAGTTGAATTTGCATATATATAGTTACAAAATATATTTGCAAGATCTCCTTGTTTTCAGAACACACTCAAAATCCATCTTAATCACTCTTCTATTTCCCAAGAGAGTTCAAAAAGTTTAATGGCTTCTAACAAGTTTATCTGGCAAAGGTTTGTTTCAAAACGATTATATCGGTACTTCCTCACAGTGATGGTATGACTTTTTTGAATCTATATTGAGGTTGATCTGTGACTAAAGAGAAGTTAGGAAATTCACAGTTAAACCAGATAAAAAGGCCTGAAGCTGTTTCCTTTTCTTTGTACAATGAAGCTCCAAAGGCGTGAATTCAAAAAACAAAATATCTCCCCCAAATTAATTGAGAATGAGGCTGGATTTAGCTCGATAGAGGTTGCCTAGCAACCAAGCCACATGTTGGAAAGAGGATGAGGGTACTTTAGCCCCTGGGTACCACTTAAGGCGCTGAGTTTCCTTGAAGGATGTGAAAAACCTCTGTGTTCTTTTAGAAGTTTTTATTTAAAGATGTGTATGATCCATACCATATGCTCGGATAGCTTTTCATGTTTTAAACTAGATTCAACGCTGAAATTCAGCTCAATTGTCACCTGTTCTATGAAGCTTTCCCTGACCCTGACCAAGAACCCCCAGAATTTGGGCCTTATCAGTTTCCTCTACGGGCCCTTCATCCTAGGCATTTTGCTACCTTTGCACTCATCACAGTGTCCTAGGATCATTAACTTGCTCATTTATCTATTTGTGTATCTGTCTGCTCAACTTGACTGTAATCAGGGGCTGTCTCTTGTTTTTCTTTGCATCTCCCATTCATAAGCCCGTGTTCTGTACTTTGTAGATAGATGCTCTAGCATTGTTTGTTGAATGGATGGATAGATGAAGAAGTGAATGCATGAATAAAAGGAAAGAGTCGACCAGGCTTCAGTGAAGATACTACTTATATTAGTAAATGTATCAAGGACGCTATACTACATCTAAATGTAATGGAATAACTCCAACACATACTGTGGGGAGAGACTTTGTGATAAGCCTGTCCCAAGCCACATTCTAAAGAGTCTGTTTGAATTAAGTTGCCTTCCGTCTTTTCTGTTCTCTGCCCTGCAGGCTCCCTGAGCAATTGTGGCTGGGTCTTAAAGTGAGTTCAAATTATCAGCCAATTGGCCCTGACTTCCCATGCCAAGGTAGGCATGTCTGCCTGCTTCTCCTTGCTTATTGGACTTTGCCTGAGGCTCGTTACTCTGTTTATTATCACTCAAGTGCTGCTTCTCCCCTTTCATTTCAGTGTGAAGTATTCTTCATCTCAGGTTGGCATAGGGAAGTTTTCTTGGGGAAACTCTTGATTCCCTATGGCTGTTAACATGTTTATTTATGACTGCAATAACCCCAGAACTCCCTCAGATAATCCTTAGAAAGGACATTTTGCTTCGGGCTGTTTCCTGAGGTAGGGAGCTATAAAGGGAACTCATTTCTCCTATCCAGGTCTTCGCATCCAAGGCACTAGAGGGACTCTGTTTGGATCAGTGTTATTGCAGGAATCAGATGGCACACAAATTATGTAGTTTGAGGGGAATTTTAGAAAGAGGCTTTTTACAAAGGCATGGTCAGGGGTAAGGAAACCAAGAGAGATTGGGTACTATTCTGGGGCTGGAAATAAGCTAGGTGTGATGGGGAGATGGGAATGAATGGTTACCAAAACCAAGGGAAATGAATTCAGAGAGAGAAAATGAGAGCTGTGTGGAGGGGAGCAGGATCCTTCATTTCAGTCCATGGAGACTCTGCAGAGAGGCATCCCAGGGGAGAAGTGCCCTGAATGTACTCTCCTCCCTTCCTCTGCTCTCCCACTGACGTGCTCCAGTGGCCAAATCCAACAGGAGGGGCCTGAAGAAGTGGCACTTGGAGCACACAGCAGGGTAGAAAATGGCGGAGAAAGGATCTGGAGGGGCGAGTGGTAGATACTCAGTACAACCACACAGAAGGAATGCAGACATCATGGGCCCCGTGAATAGAGGCCATGCTTCATACAGCTTCACTGTGAAATAATTTGGGGGAAATATTTGACATTTTCTTATGAATCTTCAACTTCTTCTGTAAATATTTCTTTATCTTGCTCCTCATTTGCATTGGGCTCTAACTAATTTGTTCACTTAAGGGCTACAACATTCTAAAAAATATAAAGACAAACTCTCTTTGCCTTGCCATTACCTCCAGGATAAAGTCCACGTTTCATGTGGCCTTTGAGAATCTTAAAATTCCGGCTCTGGCTTTTCACCGTCTAGATAGTTCTTACTCGTCTTTCAGTGTTTACTAACTTGAAGCTTGACTGGATGCAAGCGAGAGAAATCTATGTTACACTAGTTTGGGCAAGGAATGGAATTTACTGGACAGATTACTGCTCGGGAAAGCTAGATCTCTGAGCAGCTTCTGGGATTTCAACACCGCAAGGTGTGACTTAGTTCCCAGTCCCTAGGCTCTATGTGTTTCAGTTCAAGTTCCCTAGAGAGACCATCTGACTGGCCCAGCTCGGGTTAGGTGCGCACTGCTGGTCTAACTAGGTATGATCAATAGAAATATCAAGTAGCCATGTTGTCTCTAGGAACTCCCTGGTGGGTAGTGGTGATGGAGCAGATGGTGCTTAGAGAAGAGAGGACAGATTATGAGTTAGACAGAGCCCTCCAAAGGTTATCTAGCATAAAGACCTAGCCTAATTGTGATCTTTTTACTTATTTATTTTAGTTTTAAATTTTTTAAAAGAATTTTACTGTTATAATTGACGTATAACATAGTGATTTCAGGTATGCAACATGATTCGATAATTGTTTATATTGCGAAACGATCACAAGTCTAGTTAACCTGAGTCACATATGTAGTTACAAAATGTTTTTGTGTGTGATGAGAATTTTTAAGATTTACTCTCTTAGCAATTCTCAAATATGCAATACAGTATTATTACCAATAGTCACCATGCTGTACATTACATCCCCAGGACTTATTTTGTAGCTGAGTGTTTGTACCTTTTGACCCGTTTCACCCATTTTGCCCACCCCCCACTCCCACCTGTGGCAACCACCAGTTGTGATCTTTTTAAGTGAGATCTCCTCAGATTCCCCTAGGGGCTTCTGTATCTTTTTCTGTTATGCACTTGTCTTGTTATAATCTAATTATTTTTCTAAATATTTGTCAGTCGCTCCCCTAATATGGTGAACTCAAGGAAAGGCACCGTATCTTATTCATCTTTATATACCCCGTAGCTAGCACAGTGAACAGAGAGACAATGCAATAATTGTGTGTAAGCAAATGAGCGTACAGCATAGTGAAAAGGTAATGGGCACTGGAATCACAAGGCTTATGCTGAGCCACTTCATTCATTTACTAGATGTATTGGATCAAGCCAAACTTTAAGTTCTTTCAGACCTGTTTCTTTTTTTCTTTATCTCCAATGATAACCACCCCTTCGAGTAATGAGGAAGGGTTTAATAAGTTGGAGGTTATATCCTGTTAGAGTCAGATAGACCTCCTTTTGAATCATAACTTTGCTTCTTGCCTGGCATTGAGCAGGTCACTTAACCTTTCCGAGCCTCTATAAGAGTAAAGATAATGCCTACTTTATCAATTTATGATGAAGATTGAACTTGATAATCTTTATGCTGTGCTTGGCACTTGGCGATTGCTCATTTATGTTACCTATTAGTGTCAAGGCCAAATCCTAGGCAATACTGGAAAGGGGATGAAGTCTGATTGTCTGTTCCCTTTAGTTGCCATCTGCCTCATCTCTGCACTTAATAGCTGGGCTAGAGTGTTGTCCTTCATCTAATTGTCTGAAATGACCTTCCCCTTAAGCAATTCAACTGGGGGATTTTCCTGCTCTCCCCTCCACCTTCATCAAGTCGGGTTCCCCTGCTGGCTCTTTTCCTCCTGCAAGGACTAAAGTGAAGTCATCTTATAATCAACCATGATAGTATTTAAAGGATGTTACTGAATTCACATCATGTCTCAGATAACCATCGCTGCATTTTTCTGGGCACATTTTGGAGATTCAACATGAACTCAACAGTGTGCCTTCTGTGGAGAGCTGCGCAAGTGTTGAGCTCCGCTGGTGGGTGAGAGGTCAAGAGGCCTGTGTGCCTTTCCGTATCCTACAGATTATAACACGGGGGAGGTCCCCGCCGTACCTCAAGGAAGGCCCCTCTGTGGAGTGGTCTTTCAAACACTGTCTTCCTTTTCTAAAGGAAAGAGGATTCTGGCATAGTTGAAAAGGCACAGAACAAAAAGTCAGGGTGTTTTCCTTTAAGTGGCGATACCTTCTACTAACACTACATTGTTCACTCCCACTCTCACTGACTTGGTCTTTCCATCTGTGAAATGGGGCTAATCCCCATCCCACTTTTCTGATAGGATAATTGTGGAACCAAAGAAACATCATACGTGAAACATTTTGTGAAGATCCATGAAAATCAAGGACATGTTTCTAAAAGTCTGAATTTCAAGTAGCTCAAAGCGTAGAGGGGGATTTTTCCGTCTCCAAAATATTAGTCCATATATATTTGTTCTCCTCTGTAAAAGGAGGCTCCAGCCCATCATATTCCACTGTGCGTAAGAAACAAGCTTTGCAACACAGTTTAGATTTAACTGTCAGAAACATTTTTTTGAGTTCGATGCAGCCTTATTGGAATTAATGAAAGGGAGAGATCAATATGAAGGAGCCAGCTCAAAAACTCTTCTTGAGTTTTAACAACATTGAAGAGAAAGGGGGCTTAGTTCTAGATGTTAAAGAAATAATATATTTACATGTAAGTTTATTGCAAATTTATTTACATCTTTGTAATTAACATGACATACAACTTATAAACTATTATTCTATCCTAAACTAGCCATTTTTTACAATTTGCCATGATTATCTAAGATGTATTTTACAGATTGATGTCTAAACAGCATGGAGTTTTACATTTCAGATGCATTTAAACAGGTTCTATAGAAAAATGATTTGAGAATAATTCCTTACTTCTTTGCATTGAAGGGCAGAAAAATACCACTGAGGAAATCTTTTATTTAGGATTGAAAAGTTTGTTGAGCTTTCTGCCTTAGCTGGTTTGCCAGTCAGCTAAGGTTCCTTGTGTTTACCAGGTCACAAATTATGGATCCTGTGGCTTTTCGGCACAGGGAAAGAATTTAAAATCAGAATAAACAAAGCACTTTAAAATTCTAGAGATTTACTTCATAACTTACTTTATGGAATTCAATTAATTTAATTAAGGTCAACTTCCTTATTGAAGGGAAATTTATATATATACATATATTTCTTTTTCTTTTTTGAGGAAGATTAGCCCTGAGCTAACATCTGCTGCCAATCTTCCTTTTTTTTTCTGAGGAAGACTGGCCCTGAGCTAACAGCCATGCCCATCTTCCTTTACTTTATATGTGGGATGACTGCCACAGCATGGCTTGACAAGTGGTGCCATGTCCACACCCAGGATCCAAACCAGCTAATGCCAGGCCGCCGAAGTGGAACGTACGAACTTAACCGCTGCACCACCTGGCGGGCCACGAGAAATTCATATTTTTGATCTCACGTTTTCCCTCCTCTTTCTCTCAAAGATGGCACTCATGGTATTCTGTTTCTACAGTTGCAAACATAGATGGTTTCAAATTAATTGCTCTATCACTATTTCTTCGAAATCATTCTTTCCTGTGAATACCTAATTCTGAATCTCTGTATTTTAGTTTCCTTATTTTTAAGAGAGATCAACGATCGCAGGGTTGTTTCGAGAATTCAATGAATTAAGTAGATGTCAAGGACTTAGAATGCTGCCTGGCACAGAGTTAGAACTCAACATGCGCCCCCTAGTCCTGTGGTCATTGCCGTCCACTTCGCTGTCGCCTTTGGTACTCTAGGATTTTATTGCATCATATTCTCATAAAAGCATGAAGATCAATGGACCACTTTTGTTTCTTGTGCTCCGGTAGAATCCAAAAAGATTAGAACAACTGGTGGGATGATCTCTGAGGAGATAAATATGAGATTTTATTCCAGAAGCTTCCGTCTTTGAGAGTCTTCCCCTTAGGAGCAGAATGATAACTATTTGGAGTCCTCCAAAGCAGAATAATGAGTATTTGCTTTTCCTTTCATTTTTTGCAATTTCCCTGAGCCAGAAGCAGCAGTAGATTCTGCTGTCATTTTGGTGTTCCCTAGCTATTCTTGTGGGCACCTTGCCTGATTTAGTTATGCTTATAAATTTTAAAACACGATTAGAGTCTCTATACTCCTTTATCTCTGAGCCTGAGAAATACAAAAATGAAAAATACAGTGGAAGCTTGTATTACTTAGGATTAAGTTTAGCTGCATATGAAAGAAACTCAAATAGCAGTGGCTTAACTAAGAAAGGAAGTATGTTTCTTTTTTCTCTGACGTAAGAGATGACCAGTAGTTGGCAGTCCAGGGCTGGTATGGTAGCTCCACATTTATCAGTGACCCAGGCCTATTCTCTCTTTCTGCTTGTTCAACCTTAGCAGGACTTCCATCCTCAAGATTGCCTCATGGTTGTGAGATGACCATTGTAGCTCCAGTCATCATGTTTGTTTTCCAGGCAGCAGAAAGGAGGAAAGGAGAGGGGCAAAGGCATGGTTTCCCACCCAATGAGCCCCTTTAAAGAGCATTCTGAGAAACCCCACACTGAGGCTGCTGCCTACTATCTCAAACGAAGATGGGAAATATCTAGAATGTGCCAAAAAATACTAGTCACAACTTGAGGGTGTATCCATACCATCTCCATCTGCTGACCAGGTGGGAGCTGTCCTTGGAGTTGTATTCCACAGTGAGGGCCAGAGTGTGGTATATGAACTACAGAACCAGACCAATCTGGCTTTGGAGCTTGGTCGGTCCCTTGCTCTTTGAATGTCTTCAGGCAAGTCAGGGAACTTCTTGAGCCTTCGTTTTATCATCTGTGGAATGAAGGTAATAATAGAGCCTACTTTATATGGATTAAAGAGTCGACATATGTACATAAGTTTTTATCCAATTAATAATTTCTAAAATGAATATCAGTAATTTTATTTCTTTTAGGTCAAACATTGTGCCAACTTTTACAAATGCCATATCTTATCCCCACAAGAAAATTGCAAAATATTTTACAAATGAATAAATCAGAAACTCAGAGAGACTGAGCAACTTGACCAAGATTACACAGAATTGAAATATAAGCCTGCCCTCCCGATTAAAGACAAAAGCAAAAAAGCCTGGATCTTTCTGGCTCTAACAATTGTACTTTTTTTTTTTTTTTAAGATTTTATTTCTTCCTTTTTCTCCCCAAAGCCCCCCAGTACATAGTTGTATATTCTTCGTTGTGGGTCCTTCTAGTTGTGGCATGTGGGACGCCGCCTCAGCGTGGTTTGATGAGCAGTGCCATGTCTGCGCCCAGGATTCGAACCAACGAAACACTGGGCCGCTTGCACCGGAGCGCGCGAACTTAACCACTCGGCCACGGGGCCAACCCCTAACAATTGTACTTTTTATTCTAAATTACATTGTTTCTTTCAGGTTATAATTGGATACACAGTATATACGGGTTTATGTCATAGCAAACTGGATTCTAATAGCTTTTTACTTTAGTGATTGTATTCACTCAGCAAATATCAAAAGGTGCCAGAGATGGTGAATAGGGCTTTAAGCCCAGACTTTGGACTGGCTATGTCTTGGGGAAAAAAACGGGACCTTGTTATAACAGAAAAATAGGAGAGATTTTCTGCCTAAGGCATTGTTTCAAAGTCTCCTTGTTTCTGGCTCTTTGTCACCTACTTACGTCTGGTTGAGTTGCCAGATCCTATTGTTCTCTGTCTTCTGATGTCAATTCAATTTGAAAAATTGAAATGGGGTATCTGCTGTGCTAGTTACAAGGTGGAGCTGGACTAATATGCCACATCCCTGGGGGGTGTATACAACTCCCGCATGATTTCCATAGATGGTAAAGCTTGCCATGATAGACAAAGCCTAGGATGCTATCAATGCAACAGAAGGTGTCACTGAATTCACAGGTGGGAATCAGAGCAGGAAAAGCAATTTCTAAGCTGGAACCTAAAGGATAAATAGAGATTTGCCAAAGGAAGAGAGGCTGGAAGGGGATTCCAAGCAGAAGGAAGAGCATGTACCCTTGACTCTGAGCTCTGACCTTTGGACACCCATTCTTTGATTATTTTTACCCTTACCTTCTAACTTTTGCCTTGACTCTTCCAGGGCTGGCTTTCAGCCTCACCTTCTAACAGCCTGTCATCAAACATGGATGCCACCACCTTAAACTGCATGCCATTGGGATTATATCTACATAAAACCAATGTTAACAAACCATTCTGCAAAATTGTTCTAAACAGAGATGGCAGCCTGGCTTCATTTCCTCTGCCAATGTTCATAGTTTGTTGGTGGCAGCCTGGACAGATCAAAAGGATGCTGAGGACTAGTGGAAAGAGTCCCGTGATTAATTAGTGGTGCTTCCCTGGGTTCAGAAATAGAATTCTGACACACATAGGTGCTGGCATTTTTGGGTCCAAAACTCTCTTTCCCCTTTTCCGTTACATTTGAATGGAATTAGGAAAAATGCCAAAGCAGCAGCAGGGCCCAGGCCAGAAAGTACAGACGACAATACCTTCGGTCTCTGCCTGTGGCATTTCCAACCTCAACATGCAAACTTTGGCTTTTGCTAATAATAAAAAGATGTCTCTAAGTTCTCCGGGCCATCTCGATGGTCTCTCCATCTGCAGGCCCCTTCAGACACCCAGCTGCTGCTCCTAACATGCCCACCAACAATCTACTACCTACTGTAGGGGCTGCCCCTTTCAGAAGTGGCTGGGGAGAGGCAGGAATATTGTCCGTGGTCACAGACTTGATGTTGTTGCTGACCTGCATGGACTTGGCCCTCTGACTTCCTCCTCATAAACATTTCCTGCTAACCCACTGAGTAACAGGCAGGCCAGAGACAACAGTCTCCTTTGTAAAAAAATTAGTTTTTAAATTGAAAAAAAATTATTATAATTATTTCCCTGCTTAAAACTTTTCATTAGTCCCATTGATTGCTTGCCAACCAATCTCACCCCTTGACCTTATACTGTACATTCCAGCTGTGTAACAACTGAGTGTTGCTTTCTTCTCGCCTTACTATTTTACCGTCTGTGTCTTTGTCTGTTCAGACTCTTCCACCTGGAGCCCTCTTCAGTTCCACCTTGTCCATGGAGCTACTTCTATTCACATTCCAGATCTGGCTGGATCCAGCACAAGCATCTTTGCAACCCTGGTGCATCCATCCCACCTGGTTCGTCTCTCTCAGCAGCGCCATCTCTGTGCTTTTTATGTACTTTTATGATTGCACGTGTCGTATTGGTTGTACATAAGTCATGCTCTAGTAGGCTGGGATTGCATCTCCTTCCTCTGCCAACAGGCATGTAAGCCAGAGCCTGGTCACCTCGGATGTTAAATTTAATTTAATCATTAAAAAATCCACTAAAGTTCTCTTTATATCTCCACTTTTCATTGAGCTCTGTGCATGTCTGTAGGAGTGAGGAAACTTCTGGCTAATCAAACATAGAGATATACGCCCATTCCATTTGTTTATCCTTGACTTCTCCTATTTCATAGTTTATAGTCAGGACAAGGAAGATCAGGATTAAAAAGTAGACATTTTGAGTTGCTTTAATGAAATTTGGAGGGATAGGAGGCTATTTATTTTTCCTTGGATTTTTTACCAAAGAGATTTTATTTTTATTTATCACAACAGCGTTCCAGGTAACATCTTGCCTAGTCATGTTAATTGAATTATTCAGATTGCTTATGAGTTAATATTGTCTTATCTCATGTTTCCAGCTCATTAAATAATAACCAAAAATCCAAGTAATTAATGCATTTACAAAATGCCATTAACTGCCATTGAATTTGTTCTCCCTCCTGAGTTCGTTGAGTGGTTGGGTAGAAAACACTTAACCTTTGGCTCATGCCAAACCAACCAATCTCACCCCTTGACCTTATACTGTACATTCCAGCTGTGTAACAACTGAGCATTGCTTTCTTCTTGCCTTACTATTTTACTGTCTGTGTCTTTGTCTGTTCAGACTCTTCCACCTGGAGCCCTCTTCAGTTCCACCTTGTCCATGGAGCTACTTCTATTCACATTCCAGATCTGGCTGGATCCAGCACTTCCTTGGATGGGGCCATCATCCTTCTGGCTCCTTCCCAAATGCACTGGGCTAGTTTCCTACATTGTGGTTTTTCGAGGCCTTTTTTCCCATTAACTCTTATGCTATTTGGAAACATGTTGTCAGTCAAAGAAGAAGGAGAAAGATCGTGAGCTCCCACTTGTCCAAACGTGCTTATTTGTTTCTTGCTTTCTCAAAATTTGATAAAGAGCAATGTTAGTGGATCCCAAGTGCCCCAGACCCCATCAGCCTCTGTTAGAGAATAAGTTAAACTTCTTTAAAAAAAAAAAAAGAAAGAAATCCAAGATTAGGAAGTGAGCTCCCATTATGCCTGACTGTGGAGAGCTCTGCCTTTAGAAGACTTGATTCCTCGGGTGTTTCTGTACATCCACCGAGAACGCTTAAGTATTCCACAAATTCATCCTATTGGCTCCCCCTGCCAACTGTCTGGCTCTAGATTGCTTCTCTCCTCTCCCACTGGTTGCATCTTACTGTCTCAGAAGGGTCCACTCAGTCTTGGAGCCCCTTCTGTAACTAAGTATGGGCGTGGGCACAGCTTCTTTCTTTATCTCACCATAGGGAAATCTAATGCAGGACAATGAAGGCATTTAAATAATGGAAGACAATTGCAGCACAAACACTAGGAATGGATACCAGATGCAGCAACTCTCAGGGTCTGCAGGCAGATGCCCCCTCTAGAAGACCGACTGAGGAGGTCTGTTATGAGTTGAATTGCATACCCAAAAAGATATGTTGAAGTCCTGATCCCCAGTACCTAAGAATGTGACCTTATGTGGAAACAGGGTCTTGTAGATATAATTAGTTGAGGTGAGGTGATATAGGAGTGGTGTGGACCCCTTAATCCAACATGAATGGTGTCCTTATAAGAGAGAGACACAGAGAGAAGAATACCACGTGAATGACAAAGGCACAGATCAAAGCGATGCAGCTACAAGCCAGGGAACACCAAGGACTGACAGACCCCATCAGAAGCTGGGAAGAGGCAAGGAAGGATTCTCCCTCACAAGTTTTTAGAGGAAGGGTGGCCCTGTCGATGCTTTGATTTTGGACTTCTGGCTCCAGAATTGTGAGACAATAAATTTCCATTGTTTTAAGCCACCCAGTTTGAGGTACTTTGTTAGAGTGTTGCTAGGAAACTAATACAGGTTCTGTCTTGCCATCTCCCAGCCAGCCATCATATTGCAGAATCTAGCTCAACTCTCCAAATCAGGGTACCCTTGACCTGCTCCCATCATCAAGCTCCCAGACCAAATTCTGAGGTCCTCCTTGTCTAGCTCCACATCTTCTCTGTCCTAGGGTGACTGGTGGTTGGCATATCCATTTTCTTTTATGAAAATAAACAAAGCTTTGGTTGGCTCTCCCCCAGGGGTCCCTTTGTGACGGCCACCACCAGCTGGACAATATAAGACAGATGATAGCACAGCAGCTGAGGTGCGTTTTGCCGTTATTGCTCCAGCTCCTTTCAGAGTCCCTCTGGCTAATTTGCTGACACAATCCCTCTGTCATTCTTCCTTTTCACTGATTTTTGCATAAAGAGGAACATACATATCTTCCAAGAATGGACACTCATTTATAGGGACAACACACAAATTAGAAAATAAATGTGCCCCTAGAGAAGACATACTGTAAAATGTTGACACAATGAAATCAAAATTTTCACAATCAATTTTAGGGCACTTAGATTGTCTTTGCCTTCTATTTATTCATTCTAAAACTGCTTTACCTTTGCACAACTAAAAGCCACATCAGACTGATTTTCCCAAAATAAAGGTACAGTTTTTCTTTCAAGGTAAATTCAAATTTTCACCTGTAAGGTAATATAAAGAATGCAAAAATATTGAAATGGCAGTCCACATTTACATACCCCACCACCCTGCTTCTAGACATGAAGGCTTTTAAGAAAAAGAAATTGATAAATGATAGGTAACTAGATAGCTTGATAGCTAGACAGCTAGACAGCTAGCTAGCTAGCTAGCTAGCTAGCTAGATGGATGGATGGATGGATGGATAGACAGACAGACAGACAGACAGACAGATAGATAGACAGAGAGATAACATAAATTCTCAGCCCCTTAGGATCCAGCCTCGGCTGGACCTCCACATTACTTCAAGATTTTTAATCTTAGGATTCCCGTTCTCCCTGCTGTGTCTTCCTCCATGAATAATTGTTCCTTGGATGATCCTTCTGTAAGGCACTCAGAGCTAGAAACTCCATCAGTGAAAGAAGAAATAGCTTGAGATGTATAGGGCACAATGACAATACTGCTCTGAGGATGCAGCTTTTCGCACATTGGCCCATTCCCAACGTACTCCTGGGGTTGATTTGTGATGTCTGCCAGGTGTATGGGAGGAGGTGGGAATGCACCTGTGCTGTGGATTTTCTGGTTCTGCCCAGTCCACCTAGTCGGAAACTTGTGCTGTAGCCATCCCTAGAGAACCAGGTTAAACCCTCTATATGAGGAATCAGTAAATTTGGCCCATCAGAGTTTTTGTAAATAAATTTTTATTGGAATGCATCCACAGTCGTTTATTTATATGCTGTCTGTGGTTGCTTTCATACTACAAAGGCAGTGACGAGTAGTTGCTATGGGGACTGTGTGGTTCACAAAGCCCAAAATATTTACTATCTAGCTTTTTCATAGAAAAAGTTTGCTGACTATTGCTCTATATGGTTCCCGTCCTGGGAGAATGCCCTTCTTCTTGGATCTGCTAAGTGGACTTGTTCCATCCTTCAAGTTAGAATGTTTCATGTTCTAGTCAGAGCTCTCTCCGTGACAGATAATTGAAATACAAATCAAACAATCTAGAGGAAATAATAGAATTTGGACTCCTAAATGAAAGGTCCAGGGATAACTGGCTTCAGGCACAGAGGGATCTCAGGAGGCAATTAGGTCATCAGAACTAATCTCCCTGGCTTCATCTCTTAATCTCAGGCACCCAGGAGTCCCAGGTTTATAGCTGACACGTGAACCCAATAGAGGAATGGCATCTCCTTCCCAATTAATCCAGCAAAAATCCCAGCATTGAGTGGAAAGGGACCATCACGGATTGTTTGACATTCTCTGACCAACACTGTGGCCAAGGGAATGAAATTTGATAACTAGCCTGGCAGAGATCATGGGTCTGTCCCTGTAGCTGCCTGGAGTCAGTGACTCAAAGTATAAGGAATGGTTATGATGGAGAGCTAGTTTGCCAAATGAAAAATCAATGTTTTTTCCCCAGATTAAGGGTGATTGAATGTTGATTTGTAGTAAAGAAGCATCAACTACTCCTGGAAAATAGGATTTCTGTAAAGAGGCAGAGAAACAAGACAGGCAGAGAAGTCATCCTTCTAGATCCTGGTCCTTTGAGATCCAGCCTGGCCCTTTGAGATCTTTACCTGGTAGTTGCTGGTTTGATTTTGTGACTGGCCTAGCCATTGCTTGACCACCTGAGAAAGCATTAGAGCTGCCCTGTCCCACGTGGTGACCTGGAAGGAAAGCTTGAAGGCCTCTGAATGACTGAATTAGTACTTAGACAGGCAACATTCCCAGCTCAGAGCATCGTACATTGTGACCTCTCTCCAAGAGCTTCTCCAATAGAGTTGCACCAATATCCACGCTGTAATTCCTAGTGGTGATGCATCACAGCAGCAGATCAAATCTTGGCTAACACCTGGCAGGGAGATATGGTTGGTACCTTTGTTCCTCTCCAAAGCAAACCCAAAATGTGAAATCGTTGTTAATTTAATAGCTTTCATTGAGAAAACAGTCATTGTTGACCATGAATAGAGGAATGAGACTGTGTGCCCATTCCAAAAGTTTATCTCCTTTTCAACCCTTAAGAAGAGCTCAGTCAATACTTTCAGTTGTAAATACTTTCAGTAGAAACAAAGTCACACTTTCCTGTCCCTTTGCCTTTTATTTATTTACAGTAACAATGTCTCGAGACAGTGCAAGTTTGCTGAATATTGCTTTATATGGTTCCAGTCCTGGGAGAATGCCCTTCTTCTTGGATCTGCTAAGTGGACTTGTTCCATCCTTCAAGATAGAATGTTTCACGTTCTCTTTCACTTTACAGACCCCATTCACCTACAAGTGAATCTGGGCCACTTCATCTCTCCCCACCTATCCAAACACCATATACAAGGGGCATGAGGGCATTGGGATTTTTTAAAGCTCCCCTAGGAGATCCTACATGCCATTAATCCAGGTTGTCTTCCTGCTTGGCAACTCTGATTCCTTCAAAGCCCTACCCCAAGCAAAGACAGAGTTAACTACCATCTTCTCTCTGTTTTTATCGTACTTCTGTTATGACTTCCTGAACTGTTTTGCAACAGTTGACTTACTCATCTGCCTCTCACTAAACGGTGCTCCCTGTGGGAATAGACTCTGTCTTGTCCCTCTCTGTATCTTTAGCACTCAGCAGAGCACCTGGAATGAGATAGCCATTTAAAAAATCTTAGCTGAATGGAACGATATCACACTATCCTCTCAAAGACGTTACAAAGTAGGTATTGTTATAATCATTCCTGTCTCATCAGGCCGGAAACTGAGGCTCACAGACATTAAGTGCTACATGCAGAACCTGACTTGAACCTAGAGCTTCTGACCCCAAAGCCATTTTCCTTTCCAGAACATCATTCTTAATAGAAAGTACTGAGAAAATTGCTGTTATTTATGGCTGCATCATGTGAAATTGTAGGTTAAAAATGGCTAAAATTTGGCAATTTTTAGTCTTCAACCTGATACTTTTGTTGTGGCCTTTATTCAGGAGTTGACTTTGTGTTAAAGGAGAGAAACATACAGTAGTTAAAACAAGTGGGCTGAAAGTCTCAATGGGCTTAGTTGGTGAAAACAAATGTATCCAGAAGGCTGGCGAATAGAAACTCAGACCTACGCTCCTCCTAATATGGGCTGCAATAAAGTGTTTCATAGGATGAGGTCAGTTTAATGGCTATGTGGACATTGGCCCTCTGGATTGAAGCTTTTCTCCTTCAACTCATGGAGTCATGACTTGAAAGTCAATTCTGTCACCTCATGGTGCCATGGAAGCATGACGTCTCCGGTTTCTCATGGAGTCAAATCATTGCACAAGGAGTTAAAAGATTTGAATTTAAGTCTCCGTTAAGCTACTACCTTTGTGTGAACTCACAATCTTTCATCTCTGTGAACTTCACTTTCTTTATCAGCAAAATGGAGACAATAGCTCCTGTCTTACCAGATTACTCTAAGGTCAAAAAAAATGTCATCCACTAAGGCCTTACAAACTATAATGTAGTGTACAGTCACATGATGATTTTATTGTGGCTTTTTCCCACTTAGAAAGGAAAAACCAGCAGGCTCGCTAAATGCAGCATTAAAATATAAATACTTGAATGAACAACCTAGATGTCTTTAATGATAATACATGAGTATCCCTTTTTAATGTAAAGTCCCTCTGGCACGAATATATTGCTACAGCCAGTTCATTTTCCATCTTTCCAGCAGATTAACTGCTTGTCTGAACTCCTGAAATAGGAAAGATGAGCCTCCTAGGAGATGAAGGGACTTCCTGATTAACTATCTGTTTTCATCTCTTGTAATGAGAAGTTACCACTGCGCCCAGAGTGTTCTGCTTCTCTGAAGGGCTGCAATTCTCATTTTACACACAGCGGCAGGTGGGCACTCAGGCCAACAGTTCGAGTGAGGAATTCACTACCTGAGAACTGGAGGAAGAAATGACATTGAGAGTTAAACCATCTTAAAAATAACACGTTGTTGGTGCCATCTCTCTCTTTGTATATTTGGGTACTCTTGAATACATCTTTGATGGTATATCTCAATGGTTCTGTAAGTGGGGATGCCGGACCATCACCATCATCATCACCGTCATCTGGGAACTTGCTAGAAATGTAAATTCTTGAGCTGTATTCCAGATTTACTAAAACGGGAACTCTGGAGGTGGGGCTCAGCAATCTGTGTTTTAATGAATTTTCTGGGTGATGCTGATGCACATTAAGGTTTGAGAAGTATAATATAACTTTACTAGACAGATTCATGCCCCTTTAAGTAAGACAGGGACAAAATAGTAACATAGGAGTATTTATAGTTAATTCCTCTTTCCCTGGATATCTACCAGGAGTTCTTTGTCGATTATGCTCATCTCTGTTTGTGGGACTTTGTTAGTAGGTGTATGGGTGGAGAAAATTGGGTGAAACCATAAGAATTTAAAATAATGTGAATTTTAAAAGAAAATGTTGCCATCTTTAGTTGAAAAGAGAAATTCTGAAAAGTATAGATGAGGCAAATAAGCGAATGTAATCAAGACAGCCAAATGAACTGATTTTTTAGGGAAAGACAAGAAAAAGAGGTAAAAGTTGCATGCTCCCAGTTGTTTCAGCCATAAATCCAGAGTCACTTTTGATTAATTTTCTTTTCTTGTATGGCCACATCCATTCCATTAGCAAATCTTCTCAACTCCATCTCCAGAATATACTTTCAACTCATTTGCTTCTCAAATCTATATTGCCACTGCCCAAATCAAAGTCATTATCATCTCTCTCCTGGGCCATGTCTTGCCTCTTGCTTCCTCTCTTACCTTAATATCTTCTATACATTCCAAATCATTTTAAAACATAGTTCAGATCAGTCACTCCTCTACCTACATAGAACTCTCTAATGACTGTTGTTTGCATTTAGAATAAAACCCATACTCCAAACCATGGCCTGCAAAGCTCAGCCTGATATGAACATTACCATCCAATCTCATTTTTTATCTCTCCAGACACAATCTGCTCCAACAGCATTTGTGTATGCGTGTGTGTGTGTCTGTGTGTGTGTGTATGTGTCAGTTCCACAAACATTCCAGAGTCTTTCTGTCTCCAGACATTTGCGCATGCTACCAGCTTTGCCTGGCTTGCTTTTCCTCCCACTCTTTCATAACCAGCTCCTCTTTCTGTGTGGGTCTCAGCTTAACTGGCATCTCCTCAGAAGGACCTTTACTGACAAATCTTCCTAAAGTGAGTTTCCCCAAACTCACCCAGTACTCTATCTTGACTCCTTTGTTTTGTGCATAGTATTTATCACAGTTTGAAACTATTGATTTTTTGTTTCCCTCACTAAAATGTAAACTTTTCATAGACTGTGATCATGTATATCTCATTCACAGTTTTATTTCTGCCCCTACAACAATGATGGACATACAGTGATTGCTCAATTAATGTCGAATGAATGAATTGGAGCATCTCTTGTACTGCACGATTCTTTAGACAGATGGATGAATATTTAGAAAGTTTTGCTGTGTTGTGTAATGTAATTCTGCTATGGTTGCCCTTCAAGAAAATTCGGTAATGAATTTTTGGCTTTAAATGAGGTGGGGATGAATATACGCAGTGGTATGCTAGAACCAGTTCATACTGTCTTGTGAGAGCAGTTTGTGATCATCTCTTCTTAATTCTGTGACCTCATATTTATAGCTTAAAAGCTGTAATGATGGGAGTCTTTACACCATGGCAACTGACAAAACCTGAAAATCAGAGATTTATTTTTTACCCAGGGCACTAGTTGTTAAACATTTCCCGGAGTATTATTGATAGATACGTGTCTTAGGTTGCGATTCCCAGAAACAGACCCTTAAATGAGATTTCGTGAGAAAATGATTTATTAGGAATTATCCCAGAGATGACAGGATGGTAGGAGAGTGAGGGAATGGGACCAGTAAAGGAAGGAGACCAAACAGGAATGTGACGTCAAGCGAAGTCCCACAGAGTTTTCCTTTAGTTCAGTTCCGTGGAGAAGCTGTGAAATTGGAGTCTTCTGATCAGGGACTAGAGATCTGGATTATTTGTACCCACTCCTATCAGTCATTGGTTGAGGAATGTCCCTCAGGGAACATGCATTGTTAGGCACTTCCTGTTTCTGTGTGCACAGGTAAAGCAAGTTCTGGCAGCCTGAGGGCAGGGCTGTGACAGACACGGGCGCTGACTGTTGGGAGTGAGAGCACCCAAAAGCCACAAAGGCCGTGCCCCAAGAGTGCCTCCCGACCTTTAGCATGCATGCACACCTGGGGAGGCGCAGGTCCCGAGCATCAGCAGGGCTGGTGCTGGGCCTAAGATTCTGTTTGTCTAACAAGCTCAGGTGATGCCGTTGATGCTGCTCAGGAATCACACTTTGAGGAGGGAAGTGCAACAAATGCTTTAAGTTGTTTTGTACAAGAAGATCCAGTTTTATTTGGCTTATTCAAGTTAGCTTTCATGGAAATGTGGTTTAGAGTTTGAAATAGAGCAACTTCCCTGACAGACACCTGATCCCACCACTGAATTTCTCTAAATATTTTGTCAATGAGGCAAACATTTAGTTCCAGTATTTTAGGTTCATAAGGGAGGTTTCAGATCCCTGAGGCCTTCAGGGAGGATGAACACAGACCAGGAAAGTGCCTGCAATCATTGCAGAATGTCACAGTAGTAGTAGCCAAATCTATTGTCCAGATAGCAAACATCGATTCTTTTTTCTCTATATCTTTTGGCTTCACGTTCATTTATCCACTCAACAAGCATTTAATGGTACCTTATTATTTGCAAGTCACTGCGGAAGGTTTTGTTGGGGACCCAAAAATGAATCAGGTACAAAAGAAAAGCAGACATGGCTCTTGCCCTCTGTGACATTACTAGACTGTTGCCTTGTAGAAACGACTGGAAATTGGTTTCAAATTGATCAAACATCTGCAGTGTTTTACTTTGTGAGTGTTTAATGGCTGGTGCAGCTTGAATTACCCAAGTTGCATTTGTCTTGTACAATCAATCAACTTAAAGATGAGAAGTGGCTGCCTATGACACAAACTCAACAAAGGAATAAAGTAGGAAATTATTTTTAAGTCTCATCATTGGAGTTGTGAAAGCATAAACGCTTTTTTCATGCCAACTATACTCTTTATTTTTATATTCCTCAATGAATGCTAATGAGACATACCAGTGCAGACTGCCTTAGGCAGAAATAAATATTATGCACTTGCAGTAATTAATTTATGGCAAAGTGTAGTCAGTAGGGTAAAGTGAATTTGTGAAATTCTCAGATTACTTGACAGCTTCTTATTGAAACAGAAATAAAATGTAGTCAGTAAATGGTAAAATGCTGGAGAAAGTGTTTAGTTATAACCACAAGGGTTAGATTAAGTAATTTGGGATACTTGGCTCTCTTACTCAACGCAGAGGTTATGCATTCAAGTTATTGCGACATGAGTACAGTATTTTCTAAACGGAACAAATAAGGAATTGAGTCAAAGAAGCCTTCATGACAGTATTCTTTGAAAATACCTTTTCTCTAACAGTATGCAAATAAGCTTCTAGACATGTTAACCCTTTCCTGGATTTGCGTGGAACTCCCAACTCGAGTATTTTGGTTCTAATAATATTGAGCCATCATAAAATTCATTCATAAAATATCGTTTTGTAGACACACGAGTGATTTGTCAGGTACGCATAGTTCTCATGATGATGCTGAATATTTCCAGAATCCCCTGCACCCAGGTGTGCACCGTGGTTGGTGGTAATCTTGCTGTTTTTGCTCAGATTCCCCAGAAGCAGAGCCTGAGGTGGAGAATCTTATGCAGATAGTTTACTGAGGGAGTGTGCTTGAGAGCGGAGTAATGTGGGAAAAGCCCGGGCAAAAATAATGAGTTCAGGATAAATTGAGGCTCAGCTGGACCCCACAGGGAGTCTGGAGTGTGAGTCACGTTACAGAGCTGGCCCACCTTGAGGCAACGGACTCAGCGTTTTGTACCCCCAGGTGAGCTATTCAGGGAGTGACTCCAGGCTGTGTGTGGGGAGAGGTGGACAATCTGAAGGTGGCGTGGCTCCCTTTGGCCAAAGACAGTTCTTGTTTTGGAGATTTGGAGAATGGGGCAGCCGAGATCCAATACCCACAGCAGCTGGGGGATGGTGCCTCAGCCCTGCAAAGGGTATATGGCTCGGGCACCGATATCGCCCACTATACTCACCTGGGAAATGAGGAAACAAGAAAAAACCGACAAATTGGTTTATGAACTAAACGCTATGATAAAACAGCAAAAATAAGAGAGTAACAATTTAAAAAGAGAAAAAATAAACAAAGAAAAATAATAAAAATAAAATAGCAAAAATAGTGACCTTGCTCTGATTCGCAAGGCTTGGCCGCAAGAACCTTTTGGTTCCTGGTGTTATTACTAAACTTTTCCTTCCTAACCTAAGTAGGTTAAAAGTTAATCCAATAATGATCTCACACTTCTCTGATCAAGTCTTAGTATAAAGTGTGAAGATAGAAAGTAAATATGTTGTTACCACACTGGGAGAAATTGACCAGGGAGGAACGCAGCTCGCTGGCGCACCAGATGACAGAATTGGGGGAAACATTGTAGGAAGTAGAACAATCCTTGGTCACAGGGTGGTCTTATTGTGGTGAATATCTCACTTTCTCTCTATGGAAGTCTTCTGCAGACCCAAATTGGCTCCTCCTAGGTTCCTCAGACATTACCCAGGTGGAGGCCAGAGCATTTACAGCCCTGGTTCCAGGGGGTAACTAACACTGGCATCTGTCATCAGCCACAGTCATCCTGAAGGAATTTGGATGGTGGACATATCCTGCCTGGGAACATGGGTGCAAGTTTAGGGGAAACAAGGATTGATGACACTTTTTTCTATGGCCACTATTGTATCACTAAATAGGCACGTTTTATTTCTTTTCCAAAATCACCGGAGGTTACAGGTGTCTCTCTGTGATCAGCCTGCAGCTGCAGGTCAGAGGGACTTCTAAGTCCCCCCTCCTCTATTCCTCCAGTTAGCTCTGAGGGCACTGAGAACACTAGAAGGGATGCCTTGCGTAGACGGATCCTTTCCTTCTTCCCTCTCTACATTTTCTGTCTCTCCTTTCCATCTTTTCCCTTCTCCTTGCTTATTTCCTCTCTCCCTCTTTAGTTATTTTCTTTTTAATTACTTTGCCTTCTTCCTCTGTTCTTGCCATCACTCTGCTTCCTTCTTTCTCCTCTCTTCTTTCTTCTCTACTCTCCACCCTTACCCCTTTCCCTTTTCTCCTCCCCCTTTCACGTTAAATTCTTCTCTGTCAATTTTCCTCCCTGGCATCCTTATTCTCTCTGTTTACCTCCCTTTCTCCCTCCTTTCCCCTCATCCTTTCCCTCTTTTACTTCACATCCTTCCTCTCTCTTCTCTCTCCTCCCCTCTTTCTCCGTCTCTCTTTCCTTCTAGTTTTCACAGCACGCCTGTGGGCTCCCAGGTAGCCAGGGTACCTGTCCTATTCCGACTGGCTCCTCAGGCTCCAGTTTGACCCAATCTGACCCAGCACAGGGACAGGGTTTATTATATTTAATTTGGTGAAAGTGATACAACCAAAGGATCTAAATGGCAATGTTTAATAATTCAGGGGAAGACACTGAGGCTGTGTGAGAGGCAGGTGATTCTACAGGACTCTGGACATCCTTCCAAACTACCTAACACAGGCTTAGCTCTATTGGCCTTTGGGCTGCCAGGGCCCCAATGTTTCGGACGAGCAGCTTTACCAGGCTTAAGGATTCTTTTCCAGATCCCCCAATTCTCAGTTCATGGCATTCTTTAAAGAGCTCAAATAATGCTGATGTAAGTTCACCATCCCCACCAGCCAGATTTGAGCAAGCTCTGTCTCAACTGCCTCACTCTCATTACACATCCCATCTGTCTCTGATGCTCCTTTGGCAGCCAAAGAGCTTGATGCATTATGCATCTCAGAATATTAGAAAGATTATATAACCATCAGGCTATCAAAACTAGGAGACCAGAAATAATGGGAGCATCTCTTCCAAGGACTTTCTTCTCAGTTCTAATGTCAAAGAGGACATTGGTATTTGTTGGAGAATTTTAAACAGGAGCAAAAATATACACTCATAGACACAAACATACACTTACAGCCTCATAGTGTTCTAAGGATTGACTTTGTCAGCTTGGTTGAGAAGAATGGCAGTATTAAACATTTTTTGGTAAGAGCCTCTCGGAACCATTATCCAATTTTGTGACTCAACAAAGGCCTGTAAATTGCTAAGGGTATTGCCAGAGAGATGCAGTTTCTGTGTAAATAGATGAAAGTAGAGGATAATACATCTTTCATGGGTGGTTTAATGATATCCATCGGGTGATATGTTAGCCATAAAATTGAGCATATAGGAGGAATTAATGTGAGTCATATTTTCACATTGTTGACTTGCTAATCTGACTAGATGAGTAGTGATTTTACACCAGAATGTTCATTGGTTCTCCTAGGAAAGCGTCATTCCATGCTGCACCTTGCTCATTAGATCATTCTATTAGAAAGATTCAAGCTAATGAATGCACCCAAGGCTCTTATCTCCTGTAGGCATGAGAGTTAACCAACCCTGAGGGACTTATGCTAAATGTAGTGATACAGAGTCTGAAGACTAGGAGTTCAGAGAAGCAGAGCATCAGAAAACCTGACAGGGAGCGTTGCCAAAGTCAAGGAGGGTGCTTACTAAGACTTCAATACCTCCAAATACAACCCTAAAAATCCAGCATAATTGCCTTATATAGTTGCAAAAACCTTGTTTATTCGGTAAATTTTATCCCCCTGGTCTAACATTCAGGTGTTGGTTAAGATTCAGTGATTTCTCACAGAATTCAAACATAGAAAGTATTTGCGCTTTGGTCTCCTACAGGACAGGAATGTCACCAGGAGCCAAAGCAGTTTCATTCTCCATCTTCTCTGGAGAGTCTTTGTCTGTCTCTATTTTCTATATTTACTTTCAGAAGAGGGACGGCTTCTTCTGCTCTATTTACATGCAAACCATCGCAACTACTCCCAAAACGGCACCTTTGGCCGCTGAATCCAGCTGTTTTTACAAGTCTCCTTTCATGGCCAAATGTTCCAGTCTGTCCTGAGCCAAGTGCCCAATATCAGGAGGAAACATCACATTGGCTTCAGGTGGATGTTCTCACTACCTCCGGTCCAACCAGCTATGATCAAGAGGCAGAGTCACATAGCACATACATGGGGTGTTCATTCATTTGGTGGAGGGGAGAGTAGTTATCAGAAAACACGGATGTGGCTGAGAAGGTGCTTCAAAAGATGTCTGCCTCGTTATTACAGTACACCAAAAGTTGAGATGAGGAGTGACACCAGAATGATGACCATAGGATAGAATTGTAAAAGATGAATGGATCTGTAGTCATGTCCTAATCTAAAAGTAACATTCTTAGGGGCCTTAAGCTCTCTCTATATATGAGGATGGTACACGAATTTTATTTTATAGAAATTTGGCATGATCTTTAAGATAATCTTCCCAAGAACAAAAGCATTTCTATCTGACACTAAAAGAGCCAGTTTAAACAAGTAAACGAATCTATACGATGGCTTTAAATGGATATATGCTGTTTCATGTAACTAAATGTGGTTTTTAAAAATCATGTTAAAAAACAAACACTATTCCCAATTATTTGATTCCTCTTTTAATAAAAACGTCTTCTTTTCTCTTAATGGATAAGTTAAATTATCTTCTCATTTCCCAGCTCTCCACTTTCTCCTTGAGGAAAATGCATCTAATTCTCTACCTTTCAGATTGGGTTCTTTCTGTGCCAATAACTCCTTGAATAACAAAAGTGGCCTGAAATAAACCCCAAGGTAGGAGTTTTATAAATCAAATCTATACCTCTGTCATTGCTGCTGTTCATCAAAGTGCACAAGCCCATAGCTTTTCCTTCTTCAACCAAAATGAATCAGTCAGCGAGTCCTGCCAGTTTCTCTTTCTTGATGTCTATCAAATCCATCTCTTTCAGTCTTGTCTCTGTCCTTCAGTCTTTTGTGTACGCTACTGCCACAGGAAAATTCCTAACACACAGCTCTTCCTTTGTTTACCCTTTCTGCTAGCAAACTTACAATGGTACACCATTGTTTTCAGAACCAAGTCCACTTTCACCACCCTCCCATTCCAGAATCTTCCTACCTTTCAGCCCTTACTCTCCTTTCTACCTGAAGATAACAGAAAGTTGGGAAGAAAAGAATGGAAAAGAAGAGGCAAAGTCTGGCGTGGAGTTATGTGCCTGGTTCAGGTAATGAAGCTGATTCCCCCAGCCAAAAGAGGAGAAATCCTCCTGTCTTCACCTGGTTCCAGCTGTTTCTCATTCTCAGCATTCCTTCCTTCTTTATCAACTGGTTCTGGAAATGATTTCAGAGCCTCTCAGTAGCTTCTGAATGAGGCTCTGCACTGCTTGGCCTCCGTATCCATAGTATATCACATTGCCACGTTAGGGGATGAATCAGAGGCACGAGGACCAGGTTTGATTTAAAAGCTTTTCTGTTCCTCCTCTTAAAATTCCTCTTTCTATAATAAATGTTAGTTTGCATTTGCTCACAAGCATATTTTGTGGAGCGGGTGCTTTGCAGTTATTTCATTATTTTTTCAATTGTAAAGAAGATAAGTTTGGTTATCTTTGTTTGTTCTCATATAGTCCTATATGTAAATTTGAAGATTTTCTTAAAGAAGGAAAAGGTAAATACACAGAGATAAATTAACATGTTATATAAAAGAATTTGCATCAGAGTTTGCCCTGGCAGCTGTTTTGTGGTGGGGAATATGCATGCTTGCTCTGGAGTTGTAGCCCCCGGCTAGTTGCCAACCCTTCCTTCTTGGTTGAGTGTGCCTAATCACTTTGAAACAACCTGTTTCTGGAAGTCCCAGTTCTCCTGCTTTCTTGACTTCTTAGCTTACACCTCTTGTAGAGTTGAGAGCGTCTACTGTGGGTCCACTCAACAAATATATATTTTGAGCACCTACTATGTGTCCAGTACTCTTCTAGGTACCCCAAACCAAAGTAAAGATGGTCATGGAAGAGTTGGCTTGAAGTTTTACAGACCCATAATCGTATCCCCAATCTATTTTTTATTAGTTAGTGAGCTCTTCAAAGGTTGTTTAAACCTTCCCAGTGCTTCTGTGAAAATGGGGAGTAGGAATAAAACACTAGCCAGGCCTGGAGGAGCCAGACACACAACATCTAATCAATACATGACCAGGGCCTCAGCCTTTGTTTGTCCTGGCATTTGTCCAGTAGTGCCAATCATAGGTTGACAGGGTCAAAAATAGAACAAGTATCTACTAAACTCCCACCCTGGACCTAATATCATGCACGATTCTAGAGACACAACTAGGAGCAAGACACAGATCCTTCCTTTAAAATGCTCACACTCTCTTGGAAGCATGGAGGAGGAGGAGCAGGACACTCATATTAACGAATAGATGTGTGGTCCAAGATAGCCTCATCCCCTCTGCCTTTCCACTCCTCTCCATCCTTACTCCTGGAGGAGGCGGTGTGTCTTTTAGCACAATAATCTATGGAAGTTATCATTTGAGAGGCCATCAATATTTCTACTATTTCTAATATAACTAATAGTTAATAATAGTAATAATAACAACTAACATTTATTGAGCACTTACGTACCAGGCACTCTTCTAAATGCTTTATGTATATTACCTCATTTATCCTCATATCTACCCTATGAAGTAGGTTGTTATTCTATTTATATTTAAGGAAGGTAAGACACAGAAATGTTAAGTAACTTGCTCAGTAACTCAAAAGAGAGTCTACCTTGTAAATGTGAGGCTCCACCATTGCTGGCTTTGGACATATGAGGCCAGAGTCTTGTTAATCTCAGACAGAGAGTGAGGAGGTGGTTTGATGGAGCCAAGAACCCGGGTGAGAGTGATGGGTGGATTCAGGAAAGGAAATGAATGGAGAAGGGACAAGGGGTGTCCATCTAGGGCGGGCACTGTCTGGTCTGAAAAGGATTTCTTGGGACAGTAGACAAATTCTTTGCTTTGGATGGCAAGTATGTTTGAGCTTAACTGGAACTAAGGATTGTTTATTTCTAGTAGGGACCTCTCTGATATTGTGGCACGTGAGTTGTATATGTCACCCAGCATCATAGGTGCTGAGATAGAGCTTTTCAGGGAGAAGTGTAAAAGGAAATGGTCAGTCTTGCTTGATTGGGGGTCTGGTGTTAGGAAAGATTTGTTAGTAGAAGTTAAACTGAGTTTTGGAAAGGTCAAAAGAAAAAAATAAAAGATGGAGAAGGGCATTCCTGATAGAGCACTCAGCATGAGCAATAGCATACAAATAGAAAGCAGTCTTTAAAGGAATTATGAGGAGTTTAATTTGGCTAGAGTTTACCCTGCTGGGATAATGTGGCTGGAGAGTTGAGCGTGGTCAACCTTGCAAGCCATATTTTAAGTAGGATTTGGGGAGCTATTGAGGACATCTTAGCAGAAGAGTAACCTGGTGAGGTTTGGTTTAAGGCTCACTCTGGCATGATCCAGGGGATGGGTGGGAGAAAGATACATAATGCATCTGCGTTGCTTCTAAATCCAGTATGCATATGGAAATGCTACGTGTAGCTCATATATCCCTTTAAACATATCCTGAGTAGGTCAAAGGAGAAGAAAGATATCTAACATATTTTTGTGCCTTTGAACTTCTCAGGAAAATGACAAACTATGTATTGTTCATGGAGCAGATGGAAGATGGCTTGTAGTCCGTATTTACATCTGTGAGAAATCTTAAGGACTGAGTGGTTTAGCGCTACTTCTCTACGTGTGATATAAAAGTCCATTGGCCAAATCAAGTCTCAATGCTGTTTAAGGAAACAAAATATGCTACTCCATTTCAATTTTAATAATTTAATTAGCAAATATCTATTTGGTGCTTGCTATATGCTGAATGGATGTTGTACTATGCACTGTGGGAGATGCCAATATTAATACAAATGCAAATACTACTACTAATAGGGTAGTAGCCAACATTTATTGAGTGATAACTTGTATCAGGCATTTGCTAAATGCTTTACACGAATTACCCAATTTAATCCTCACAAAAACACTTAAAAGGTAGATGTCATCATTATTTTTATTATACTGATGAGGAAACACACCCAGAGAGATACAGTATGAGATTATACAGCCAGTTAGAGGTAGAGCTGAGATTTGAAATTTGTCTCACATCAGAACTTGAGCTTTGAATTTGATACTCAAAGAATTTATATTTTAATTGGGCAAATGAGGCAGCAAAATGCGAAATAGTATAAATGTAACAAGACAGATACGAAATGAGTATAAATTGGGTCAGAAAAGTATGGTGAACATGCTTAGTTTGGGAGGATCAGAGAAATCTTTGTGGGGGAGAGAATACTGTGTCTTAGATTGGATTTCTCTAGAAGTGAACTCTGAGACAAGGACTGAAGTAAGTCGTTTATTTGGGAGGTGATCCCAGAAAGCATTAGCAGGGCTGCGGGGAAGTGAGACAGGGAGGAAGCCAATGAAGAATGTGTTCCAGAACAGGTCACCATTGTGGACAACTGATGCTTAATCCAGCGGGGGACTCTAGAAGATGGTACAGAACATGCTTCAGAGTTGTACCACCTACAAGATGAGGAGGCTGAGGTATTCATAATCCTATGCCAATCTCTCACTGACTGAAGCTGCTGCTGTCTTCATTAACTCTCCAGCATTTCCAGCCTGTCCCGGCACATGCCCTCAAGGCAGTGAGTATCCAGTGCTTGCAGTACTAAGAGGTTGGAATGTACTGGAATGGTGACAACTGAGGGGAGTGGACGGGGCACCAATACATCAGCTATAACATTTGAACTGTGCCCATCCCTAGACGAAAAAGAGGCAGGAAATATAGTTTTTATTCCAGTCAGCTCTTTGCTTGCAAAAATCTGGAGTTCTACTTCTGAGGAAAAAGGAAAGACCAGATGCAAGAAAATAACTTACAGTTTCTGCTATAAGGTTGCCCAGGGAATGGTTCACAGCAGGATGAGAGCTATACAAGAAAGACCAGGGAAGGTTTCCCTGAACAAGTGTTAACTGAGCTGAGGTCAGAAAGAGAGATCAACCAATGAGGGATGTGTTTGTGTGTGTGTGTGTGTGTGTGTGTGTGTGTGTGTAGAGGAGGGATGGCGGCAGCAAAGGACTTGAGGTGGAGGAAAGACCTGAGAGGGAGACAGCGTGGTAAGAGTGCAGGAGTTCGGAGGAGAACGGGGTGCAAGGAGGTTGGAGAACGAGGGAGATGAGTTCCAAGCAGGGCCAGGTTAATACGAACTAGCTGTGAACCTGAAGCACTTAAGTATCCCCTTCAAATAAGGTGTTACTTTGACCTAGTCAACAGTCTGCACTATCAGAAAACCATTAAAGAATAACTGTAGTTACAAGAACTACAGGCGCTGTAGCAGAAGGTGGGTTAGACATCTGGGTGTAGTTTGCCATTCAGCGCCCCTGAAATCATACCAAGTGAGTGGTTACCTGCATTCTTTAGGATGCATTTGGATGTAAACAAACCATGACTCAAATTGACTTAAGTGGAATGAAAATTTATCTCCCAGAGAGAGGTATGTGATCAGGTTCCAGTGATGAGGGATTTGGCTGTTTCCCTGCTGTCCTCTCGACTTTTTCTTCCTCTGTGTCAAATTTGTTCTCAGCTTGACTCTCTTCATGGTCATAAGATGGATACCAACAGTGACTGGGGCATGGTGCTGCTTCGTTCTAGTGGGAGAGAGGGAATCTCTCCCTACATAGGACAAATGTTCTTATTAGACTGACTGACATACATATTGAGCTCACCCCTGGACCAACGATGATTATGACGAGAATTTACAGAGCAGATTGGCTCAAGCTTGAAACCCAATCACTGACAAGGAGGACAGAAGTACCACAATTGGCTTAGATCAATCAAGGATCTCTTCTGGAGCTGAAGACGGAGTTATAGTCATGGGAGTGAAGTGGATCCCTGAATGAAACAACAATTTTGAAAGGAAGGAGGGAAAGAAAAATGATGCTGGGTTGATCACCAAAAATATCTGCTTTACTACTAATTCCATCTGTTCTTCAAAATAGCCACAGAAAATACGGTACTAATAGTTGATACATTTCAAGACATAGCTGTCATCTGAGGCAGCACAGTATTGAGCTAAAAGCCTCGAGTCTGGATCTAAACACCTGAATCCGGATCCAGGCTCTACCGTTTACCAGATGTATGATCTTAGACAACTTAAATTCTTGGTCATTACTGGTGACACTAATATACTGGTTATAATGGAAACTCTAATAATCATCTCTACACAAAGAGCTGTGGAGATGCTGAAATTAGATGATGTTTGTGGAAATCTTGGAAGAGTGCTGAGCTCGTGGTAAGAAGCCAATAAATTTAAACTAATATTATTACCTGTTTGCTTAGTATAAAATGCTTCTCTGCCAGTTATGCTAAAACAGAGTGAGAACTTGTAATGTGATTGGGAATTTCGGGCTTGAAGACATCTTTGGGAATTGGTAAAATTGATGTAAATTTAAAATGACTCCTTCTAAATGTCCAGTTTACAAATCTGAGTTTTGAAATGCAAGGAAAGTATTAAAAAGAGCTTTCCTGATCTGAAAACATAAACAGGATATTAACATTTCCATGTATACACATGACTCAGCCCCTTCAAGGAATGGATGGACTTAAATATGAGTGAATGAAGTGACAACTTAGGTATAATTAGCGGGAAGGGATAATGACACTGTTATGAGACTAGGGATAAGTGGAATTAGACAAGGCTCTTAACACCTATCTTTCATCAAGCAAAAATCATTATAGGAGGTAGGCGCTGGGGGAACTAGGAGAATGAGCTTCATAAGGACAATGAAAGCACATCCAGCCATTTTGTAGTTTTTCAAATTTCTCTCCTGAGAGAATGAGAAGACAGTTTTCCAGGCAGCGAAGCCCACATAACCACTAAAATGGAAACGAAATTAATGGAATAGTTTTTATATTCTCTCTCTCACTCGCCTGCAATAAATAACATGAAGCTACAGCATTTCTGCATTTATCACACACACAGTCCCTTTCCTCCTAATGGCCATACTTCTGTCTTTAAATTCCAGAGAAATTGATTAATTGTTTAGAGTCTGGGAAAAGGCAGTATTTGTTCATAAATAGCTATCAAAGAATCATGCCTGTCCCGTCCAGCTGGCATTTACCTTTGGGACTGTTGGGCAGTGGGAAAATCTTCTAATGAGAGAAGTGCAGGAAAGGACCCATCCTCCTTGATGTCTTGGTCCATCCACTAAATGAAAGTGCACTGTTGTGTTGTCAGCATTGTGAGGAAAGCCACGTTGAGAAGACATCCCTCTCTTCATCTTTTCTTGCATAGCTTACATTGAACTGAAAGCTGGTGCATCACGCAGCTCAGAGACTCTTGAACAAAAGTACATTAGTCCCAGAGGAAACCAACAGAAAAACTCTCTAAGAATGCTACATATTCTTTGTGCTGATATAAACCTCTTATATTCAATCTAAAAGGGCTTTGTGTATAAGAAAGTGTTTTTGTCATTCCCCAACCAGAGGGCCAGGGTAAACCCAGACACACAGGATAAAAGAATTCTCTCTGTCCTTCTTAGTCTTTAGATCCTGCCCTGCTCCTTTGTTGAAACAAAGCAAGGAAAAAAGAATTTGGGGCTGGAATCTAAAAGAGTGAAATCATTGGAAAGCGGTGGTGTTTGCCCAAGGCTATGCTGCTCTATCTCAGGTGCATATGCTCCCTGGGGTTCTGGCCTGGAATGCCTGTTGATACACGGAACCTCAGGATAAAGTTAGATCTATTATAGTGGAACATTTGTTCTACTTGAGGGTTAGTATATCAATTAGGAATACATTTGGCCGCTAGTAACAAAAAAGTGGCTTAAACAAATAGAAGAATAATTTGCTTGTGTAACAAGATCTCCAGCATTAGACAATTGGTGCTTCTAGGGGCACAGATTTTTTCTATCTTTTCATCCTTCACAGCCATCCTTCAACCATCTTTTGCATATCAGCTTTCGTCTTATTTCTTGCAGTTGGTGTTACAATGCAGCTACTGTATTTCCGGGGACCAAGGCTGAGTACAAGGTAGGGAAAAGGGAGTTGGTGGTTGGACAGTGCCAGCAGCCTCTAACTCCTTTTTTAAGGGAAGAAAAGCTTTCCAGGACCCTGCTCCCAAAGACTCCACTTCACTCTCAGTTGCTGGAATTGGACCGGATTTCATCTCTTCCTGTAGGGTCAACTACACATCAGAACTCAGAATTACTCAATTGGCTTAGACTAGTTATGATCTTGTATTTGGAGCTTATCACACTGCCATCTTGAACAAGATTCCAATCTGTTAACCGGGAGAAAACGCCTATTTGTTACTCAATTAGTGAGGTTAACCACAGTAAATAATTGAGAGCATCTTTTAAATACTAAAACAAACTAGGATATATTGAGTGACAAAAAGCAAAATTTGCATTAAATTTTAACACATTATTTGACACCCTAACCTCCCTCTGCCCTTACCCCTCATCTCATCCACTCCCCACATAGTAAAAAGGTGGTCTTTGAAAGGTATGATATGAATATGTTGGTCCCTTGCTTAAAACCTATCAATACCATCCCAACAGTGTTGGGATAAAGTCTAAAATTCTTATTATGATTTTGAAAGTCTCTCAGAGTCTGGCCCCAGACTCCTCTCTGGGCCCGTTCTGGCCTCTCCTCCTGTTTGCCTTTGAAACTCCTGTTTCACTTGTTCCATTCTTCAGCAGCGCCAAGCGACCTTGCCACTGAACCTGGTATATGCTTCTCTTTCTCTCTGGCTCCCTCTACTCTCACCTCCTGTACTTCCTTCCCACTGGCCAACTCCTAGCCATCCTTTCCAGCTGTTCCTTCTTCTGGGAAGCCTTCCTTGATGGCCCCTGACCAGATCTGATGACTCTACCTTTTGCTCCTTCAGCACCCTCTCATTGCATTTAGAGCTCTTTATCAGAATTGCCATCAATTATTCAGAATATAGAATGTTTCTATCTTATCCACCTTGTCTACTGTTTGATCCCCAATGCCTAGCATATTGCCTGGCACTCGGTAGGCATTCCATAAATATCTTGATTTTTAGTTTGTTCCCAGTTACTTGAAGTTTATTGAAATACTCACAACTCACTTATTGACAGCACACTAATTATACAGGGAAATCTCTATCCTTTCCCAATGAGTGTGAACAAACAGACAAAACTCAAACATTAAGAAAGGAAAGCATGGGGGCTGACACTGTGGCTGTGTGGTTAAGTTCATACGCTCTGCTTCCATGGCCCAGGTTTTGCCGATTCGGATCCTGGGTGTGCACCTACACACCACTCATCAGGCCATGCTGTAGCTTCATCCCACATAGAAGAACTGGAATGACCAACAACTAGGATATAACAACTACTTACTGGGGCTTTGGAGAGGAAAAAAAAAGAGGAAGATTGGCAAACCATTTTAGCTCAGGGCCAATCTTCCTCACAAAAAAAAAAAAAAAAAGAAAGAAAAAGAAAAAGAGAGAGTGAGAGAGAGAGAGAAAGAAAGGAATATAGGATATCAGAGGCAGAGGGGCTTCTCACCAGTTGCCAAATATGACCCCAGTGCCCAATTCATCAGAAAGATTTAGCAGAAGATGAGAATTTTATCACAGCCACTCTTATGAGAACTGTCTTTTTCTTCAATAAGTAAGGCTTTATTTTGCTTATGACTTGTTTTGTAAAGTTGTCATCTCATATTTAAGGATTTGTTGTTGTTTGTTTAGTTTTCCTTCAAGTTTACAAATTAGAGCATGGGGCCTAGAATACTCATTAGGCTGGTTTTCCTTCTCTAAACTCTTCCATCTTTCTTGTAGGTCTTGTTACCATCTGTCTCAGGCAGGCTGGAATCATGCAGTAGGAAAGATGGTACCTGGGAGACCCAAGGTACAAGCCCTGTTATTGAGACCTCTAGATTCATGGTTCATGTTTCAGAAGGAAGACAGGCAGAGAAAGGAGTCATCTTGCATGCAGATCCAGTCATATCCGAACCTAGACATTCCCTTGAGCTCCCAGGTTTGTGAGTCAGTCAATGTCCTTAGCCTACTTTGAGTTGAGATTTGGTCATTCACAAATGAATAAGTAAATATAGGATTTGGAATCAGAAGTCTAATAGTTCATTGGCTAGAAATATCATCTTAATCCCTGTGGCCAACGATGAGAAGAGTTATTCCCACATAAGCCACTGAATATTCTATCATCAGAAAAGAGGGAAAGGATGCCAGGAGACAAAATAAAAAAGACCAAATGTATCTACTTTGTCCATATCACATTCTCTTTTGTCTCTGCAGCTTTAGCTAAATTCATGAATTGCCTTTATTTCTGAGCTGGTGCTTCCTTCAGGCTGATAAAAGTGGACAACTTTCTGAAAATTAGTTCTCCAAATGCCAGTTTGGCAAAACTAGTCCACTGACAGCCAATTTGTCAAAAGTTGATTGTAAATTTTAATTTAAACTCAAAAGTATAAGAATAAATTAGAATTAGCCAGAAAATCATATAATAAATTAGGATTAAAGGAAAATTCCCATATCACCACTGAGATTTTACTTCCAAATGATAAAATGTTTTTCTAAATATTTTATGTAATAGCTAAAGTTGAACATTTCTGTTAAAACTGTTAAATCTTTTGTTAATTTTGTTAATTTTTACAAAATTGCAATAAGCACACTGACAACACCAAAAGCTGACAAGGATGTGGAGCAGCAGGAACCCTCATTCATTGCTGGTGGGAATGCAAAATGGCACAGCCACTTTCGAAGACAGTTTGGTGGTGTCTAGGTTCGGATAAACATACTTTGACTCAACAGTCCAGCAAGCACGCTCCTTAGTATTTACTCAAGGGAGTTGAAAACATGTCCACACAAAAAGCTGCACACAATGTTAATAACAGCTTTTTTCATAATTGCCCAAACTTGGAAGCAACCAAGATGTCCTTCAGCAGACGAATGGATAAATAATCTGTGGTCCATCCAGATAGTGGAACACTATTCATCACTAAAAATAAATGAATTATCAAGCCATGAAAAGACATGATAGAACCTTAAATGCATCTTACTAAGTGAAAGAAACCAATCTGAAAACGCCACATCCTACCATATGATTCCAACTATCTGACGTTCTAGAAAAGAAAAACTATGGGAATAGTAAAAAGATGAGTGGTTGTCAAGGGTTGTGGGTGAAGGAGGGATGAATAGGTGAAGAGCAGAGGGTTTTGGGTGGGAAAATGTTCTGTATGATGCTATAAAGATGGATACATTCCATTACACATTTACCCAAACCCACAGGATGTACAACAGCAAGAGTGAACCCTAACGTACACTGTGGACTTTGAATGATTATGATGTGTCAGTGTAGGTTCATCAGTTGTAACAAATGTACCCTCTAGTGAAGGATGTTGATATTGGGGAAGGCTACGCATGTGTAAGTTCAAGATAACGGGGAAGGCCACGCATATGTGGGTTCAGCAATCTTTGCACCTTCCTCCCAATTTTGCTATGGACCTAAAACTGCTCTAAAAAAATAAAGCCTTAAAAATATTATAATGGCTCTGCAAAAAAAAAAAAATGCAATGAACAAATTTAATATATTTGGCCAAATGATCCTTTGGTAGCAGGGCTTTCTCCTTTGATCTAGATCTAGAATGGGGGACTGGAGCCATTAATGCTCTTCACAAATTCATTTGATCCGCTTGAATTCACACCAGTGGGTGAGCTTTCCGTGAACAAGGCAGGAAGTCCAATGCAGATGGATAGACAGTACAGACGAAAAAGGATCTCTCTCAGAGAGAAAGGTCTGCAGTGCTCAGACTGCAACTATTCAACACTTTTCTTCACCTTCATTTCCTTTAGCAAGTCTCTGATCTGCTAAGAAACCGCCTCATTTTTGAGATAATTTCTTTCTTTTGTAAACACACTGCAGTGGTTAAAGGGCCTGCTTTCCGGTGCTAACACAGCCATTTATGGAATCTGTGAAGCTGTGTAAGTCAGAAAAAGTAAGTCAAGGCTGCAGTAAGGAATACCCGTGAGGCTCAGTGCCTTAACACAACAAGGTTTCAATTCTTGTTCACATTCTATGTCCAACATGGATCGATGGCAGAGACTCAGGTCCTCATAGTCATTACCGAGGGCCGTCACAGGAGCTACATCACTGCAGAGCTACACTACCTGAATGCGTGGCCTTTTTGGTCTGCTCAGCAAAGGAAGCGAGAACGTGGAGGATCACTCATGGGCTCTGACATGCTTCCACTCAGAAGTGATACTGACGTCCTCTCACACTCCATTGGCCAAAGCAAGTCACATTGTTACATTTCACTTCAAGTAGGCAGGGGATTATAATGATCTGTGTACTTCGTTAGAAGAGAACTGGATATTGGTGGACATTAATATTGTCAACCACAGGTAATTAACTGTTCTGTGCCTCTGATAACTAATCTATAAAATGAGGATCATAATATCCATGTCATAGAGACATTTATGAAATTGAAAATGAGCTGCTGAAAATATAGAAAGCCTAGCACTGTACTTGGTAGTCAGAAATTAACAAAATTAAATATTTTTAATGGCATGAATATGTATCTTTAGGGTGGACTATTACATTGCGTAACATCTTTCTAGGTCTTTGTTTTTTTTTTAAGTATCTCTTATACATAAGGTCAAATTAATGAATTTTCTTTGGAATGAATAAGTTACATAATCACCAAATTTGATTCCTCTCCTCTTTTTACCCATTTCTAAATGTGACATCACCGTCCAGCCACTTACTCAAGCTAGAAATCTAGATATCATCCTTCCGTGTTCCTCTCTTTCCTAATTCATTCAATTCATTAAGTCCTGTCAGTTCTGTTTTATGAACATCTTTCTACCCCGCTGTCACAGCCTATTTCAAACCACCATCATCTTTTCTCTAGACTACAGCAGTAGCCTCTCAGCTGGTCTCCCCAGGATCCACTCTTGTTCTTCTCCAACACCTCTTTCACACAGGAGCCAAAGTGATTTTTTATTTTTTTAATGTAGACGTGAATAAGCTTCTCTCGGGATTGCATCCTTAAGTGGCTTCCCATTTCATTTTACCAAGGCCTCCAAAGCTCTGTATGAGCATGGGCAGCCCTTCTGCACAAAACCACATTCTAGTTCTACAGGAGTGAAGGAGTCATCCAGCGTTTCTCCAGTTTGCTTCCACTGCACTCTGACACATCTCTCAACATTTCCTGGTATACGTCTTGTTTGCCACGTGGGGTCATTCTTCCCTCTTCCAAAGGAAACTGCAATAGAGAGGAGGCAAACTTAAAGGCCCATCCTGCCACCTCCCCAGGGGGCTCCTAAGGCTCTCACTTCCCCAGAAAATAGAGACGGAATTATTTGCTTCCACTTGTCAAAAACCCTAAGATTGCCAGTAACTCAAAGGGTTGTGTACCTCAGTGTGATTGCAGACGACACACCCATTTGAAAACTTTTATTGGTTTCTCTCTGTTTTTAAGACAGCAGATCAAACTAGACATGAGAGAAATTAAAAATGATTGTTACGCTTGATTCCGTCAGTCAACTCCTCTGAGCGGGAGTCTAGAAGAGACAGGGATTTCTACTCCTGGATGAGTCATATTTGTCACAACATGCGGTTCCATTATACTTGGTAGGTCTGCAAACATTTGTAACTTCAGGCTCTTCTTTCTCCTGAAGTCGGCATGGTTCTTTAAATCAACACTGTTGAGACATAATTCACATACAAGTAAATGCACAAATTTGAATATGCAGTACAATGAATTTTAACAAATCTATACACTCATGTGACTACCACTGCATAAAAATATGGGGCATTTCCTTTGCCCCCGAATGTTCCCGGAGCCCCTTTGCAGTCATCTCTTTCATCCCTTGCTGGAAGTAGTCACTAATCTATTTTCTGTTACTAGAGATTAGTTTTGCCTGTTCTAGAATTTCACATCAATAGAATCATGCAGCATCTATTCTTTTGTGTCTGGCCTCCACCTCTCGACATGGTATTATTTTTAGATTCATCTCTCTACTGCATGTATCGGTCATTCATTTTTTTCTGCATAGTATTCTATGAGTATAGCACAATCTGTTGATTTGTTCTCCTGTTGATGCACATTTGGGTTGTTTCCAGTTTTTGGTTCCTGTGAATACAGCCTCTGTAAACATTTGTGGACAGGTCTCTTCTATGAATAAGTGTTTCTATTTCTCTTAAGTAAACTCTTCCTCTAGGTTAGCATAATTTTTAAATTCTCCATGATGTTTTCAAAATTTAAAAAATTCAATATTTTCATTTAGATATGTTAAATGAAGGTATTGTTAGCATGACACTCCTTTTTAAAACTCTATCAGTTCAGAGCAAATTTTAAAGAAATATTAGTACTTTTGTACAATTAGATCCATCAAAGCATAATTAAATAATCTACATATTTAGTAACATTGGCAAGTAATCAATGACTTCAGCAAATATTTATCAAACACCTACCAAGTGAAATATATAGTATTAGTAACATCTGTGGGATACATCAAAGTAAAATTGTCTCTATCATGGAAGACTCTACAGTCTACTTGGGAACAATAAACCAGTGTGAATCAATCAGAGACTTCAAAACAATGTGAAATACTGACTTGTGTGGTACACACTAGCAGTGAATCAGGAGATCAGAGAGGTGGCACCATGGACAGTGGTTACCTGGGCTGCAGGTGCAGATTTCAAAATGGGATGACTGTAGAGGAGGAGATACTCCAGCCTCTCTCCCCAGAGCGAGGAGGATCGGCTATCTTTTGGTCAGAATTAAGCTCAATCGTATGGGCCGTTCGGACTTTGGGTTACCATGTGACAGAAAGGCAAACACCCACATGCATCTTATTCTCTCTTAGTCTGGGTGGTTGAGTGATAAGTGGACATGGTGGTCCTGTGAAGCGGGGTCATCTCTCATCACGTGTGCCCTGTGGAAATAACTGAACTTTCTTGGGTTTGGATTTGCAGAGATGAAGCAGCAGAACATACATTTTTTTCTCAAGGCTGCACTGAGTACTCCAGCCTGGCCTTGACAGAGACGCTCAGTGGTAGCTGCTGACTCATGTAATAACTGATTCGAGTTTCCTTTTTCGCTTTTATCTACCTCTGGCTTCTTATTTTGAGAAGAAGTGTCTGCAGGATAGAGTCCAAGTCTTTTGCCGTAATACCATTAATATGCCACCAAAAAAGTTCACTACTTAAATCCTGAAATTAGCTAAGATAAATACTTTTAATGAGAAGTTGGAACAAATAATAGATGTTTCAAACAGGGAAGGTATAGTTCCACATTTACCATTATTGTTATTATTTGAGATAGAGTTACAAAAAAAAACAAAGGAAAATAAGTAAAGCATAAAAAAACTTAGAGAATATCTTATGGAATAATACTGTTATTATTTGAGACAGTCACAAAAATAATAAATAAGAGAAAATAAGTAAAGCATAAAAAAATCTTGAGGAACATCTTCAGTCCTAGATGTTAGTGAATTTCAGACTCCCTGTTTGCAGTTCTGTAATTGGTTTCATTATTTCTTAAAGAGAATATGAGGGGCAGATATAAGCACGAGAAAAGAAAAGGTTTACAGAATTCTATTCAACGTTCCCCGCCCCTTTTGATCTCCTTCTAATTGAGAAGGTCATGTTGTACCCTTCCCAAAGAAGAAGTGGTCCGAAGAGAACAGCAGCGCTATCATTGTCTGTAGTTAGCAACTCAAATCAGAGAGAAAAGATGGCAACTGTCTTTCACCTCCTGCTTCAACTTCAATTCATTGTTAATGGTTGTCCAGCAGTGAAGGTGAGAAGGTTAAATGTGGGCTCATGTGAAAAAGACTTGAAATTGATTAGTTCTGTCTGCCACTAGGCTCAGTGTGAAAAAAAGCCTTAAGACTGATTAGTGACGCCTGCCACTGGGGGAAGAGTAGTGAACTGTGACTATTTTTGTCACCCTTCTCTGAGCCCTCCTACCTGGATGACAGTTTTTCTATGGAGACCAAGGAGTCACTTACCTTTGGAGAACTTCGTCTCAAGAAGCACTAAAAGGATAGTGACCATTTATCTTCTGAGAGTGTCAGAAGGTGTAAATGCTGATGGAATTTGGGGGAATTTTTGAGGTGAGCACATCGTAATGCTAGGCAGGTGTGACATTCGTTCCGTGTCTTATACTCACTTTCACTGCTGCAGATATTTTTATTTCTCTCTCGTGTGCCACAAGAGCAACAACCCCATTTGATTCAAACGGAACCTTTTTATTCAAAGGCCTCACACAGTAATGGGTAAAAACTTGGAAAATGCCTGCGGGAAATTAGCAGCACAAGTTGCTTACTCACTTTCAGCCTGTTAAAATCATCCTGAAGCTTGTAAACTGAAGGATGTTTTCCTCCCAAGGGTCTGCGTCTATGTAGCTTCAGCCTTTAGAAATAATCCGAGAGAAGTCAACAAAGAGTCTAGGAAGACTCCAGAAAAGTTTCAACCCAGATGGAAAATTCAGTTACCTTCTTTTATTATCTTGTTTCCTTACAAAGCCCGTGGATCATACCACACTGTTCTTTCTGCAAAACAGTTGAGAATTACCAGTAATTGGAACTATTTACATTCAATGCCATCATGACAGAAGCAGCTTTATTATATTACAGGGGGATGATTAATATGTGACAGAGATTAAAGATTGCATCACAGCGGGTATGCCTCTTGTCTGATCTGTCATTTTGCTGATTACAAAGGCATGCAAATTATATAAACAGAAAAATGATTTTCTTTTATGCTAATTTTAGCTCAGCCCACCTGTGCATTAACTCATTTTCAATTAACTGTGAAAGGTGGATTACAATAGGTTCACTAAGGTAGCTTTCTGCCTTGTCTGCCCACCTCCTCTGATACCAAATGCAGTTGTATTGTGTCCTATTTCAACCTTAGTTTCAATCCCATATTTTTTTTAACCTGTTCTTTTTAATTCCTGAAAAGATAAAATTCAAGCAACTAACTCGCATGAACTATAGAGATTTAGAAGGTGTTGTGACATGATTTGGGTAAGGCTTATCTTCCTTGACAAGCTGAATAAAGGAAAGTGATATTCTTGGCTACTTGACTATTGCAGTATTTTTGTTTCCTAGGATTGTGCCTGTTTGCAAAGAATCTTTAATACTTAATATTTTTAGTTGCACATAATATCAACACCCTCCTTTCTCTCTATCATAGGCCAAATCTAGAGGCAATAAGGATAAACCATTTTAGATTTATTTCTGCTGGAGTAAGAAGGGAAAATGAGTGTCATCTCCAATGCCCAGCTTCAAGCAGTTGGCGGGTGCTTCCTGAATCCCTATGTGACCAAGTCCAGATTCAAGGGAGAGATGATTAAGATCGATTAGTGATGTCTGCTATGGGCAAGTAAAAAGCGTTGGTGACTTGTGATGGGGGTTACCATCCTTGCATTAGAATGTGCAGTCTTCTATTAGGCCTTAAGTCTCTGAGGACAGAAACTGTAGATAACTCCTTTCTGCAGCCCCAATTCCAGGCACACAGTAGCTGTTCCACCTGACAGCTAAGGACGTTGAGTCTGGAGTCAGACTGTCTGGGTTTAACGGCCACATCTACCACTCACTAGCTGAGTGACCTTCGCAAGATTTTAACCTATTTGTGGTTCAGTTTCCTCCTCTATGGGTAGGGTATAAAATGAGTTCTTAATTCATGGGTTATAATGAGAGTAAAGTGAAATAATAAAATAATAATACACATACAGAGCTTGGCATAGTGCCTGGGACCTGGTACTTGCTGAAGTCATGCACGCTTGAACTGATACAGGAAGGAAAGCTGTTGATGTGTCTCTAGCTCAGTGTTCATTTTGTGTTTAGAGCAAGAAAACTGAGGGAAAGGTCAAAAACCTGCTGGTCTAGGTGTTTATAATTCAAAAATCCTCAATTGTTAAGATTTGGGTCAGAGCCTTACTATTTCAGGTTGTTAGTAAATGTGAGGCCATCTCAGAGTTTGGAGTGAGAACCACAAAAGGAGAGGCCAAAGGGGCTGCAAATAAAAATTGACTTCTCTGGGAAAAATGTTTTCCTTGGTCATGACCATCTTTTCTCCTCTGTGCACGTTTCCACATGTGATAGCAATGTGAGACAAGTATTTTTTTTTTCCTTCTTTGACAACAGTGAGGCAGGGCAAGCATGCCAGTGAGGGCTTAAACTACAATTTCTGGGATTGTCCCTACTTCCTGCCCCAGCCATAGCTCACTGACTCCCTTTTGCAAATAGAATCTTGCCTCACACCAGGCACTGAGCTTGCATTTTACATACATCATCTTGATTCTCTCTGCAGACCTGTGAAGTGAGCATTATTATCCTCCTTTTACAAATAGGGAAACTGAGGCCCAAGATGAAAAGCTATTTCTTCTATTATTGCACCTAGTATTGCCAAGTTCCAAATGGCTGATGATTCCTGCCATAGACATCCCAAACCAGCTGGTACTCAGAGATCTTGGGCAATCAAGGTGCCATCCCAGAGCAGGTCTCAGATCACATGGCCATGTTGGTCTTAGCTTCAGAGACGGGCAACTCTTGCATCTTAAAGTTTCCTGAGCCTTAATTTTTTCATCTAGAGATAAGTGGGTCAACTGACATTTTAAATCAAGCTACCGACATTTGAGTACAGAACAGTTTTTAAAAGTCTGGTTCTATGGTTCAGTGTTGAACTTAAGTCGGTGCTTAGTAAGCTGTGATGTGCATAGGGATCATCTGGGGAACTTCCTAATACACACGTTCATTCAGAGGAGGTAAGGCCCAGGACTTTTTGCATTTCTAATAAGATTTCAGTTGATGCTGATCCTAGTGAACAAGGCCCACACTATGAATGTCAAGGCCTTAAGTGAGGCTTCCTCAAAGTGCTTTTCGCAGATGACTTGTGTCTGAATATGCAGACATGAAGAGGGTCTGTGTCAGTGGGTTTGGGGAGAGACCAGGGGAATCTGCCTGTTGAACAGGCATCTAAGTGATTCCACTACATACTAATGGGGTCACATTAACAAAGCAGCATTTTTCAAACTTGTTTATCATTATAATCACTTGGTGGTTAAAATCCACAGACTCCAAGCATCCTTCTGGAGATTCAGATTTTACAGATCTGGTCTTTCTCATCTTGATCCTCGCAACATCCTAATCTGTGGCTGAGCGATGGTAAGCAGCTTGTTCAGAATCAAAAGCAGTAAAGAGGAGTCTTGAGCATGTGTGTAGACTAATGGAGAAGATACAGAGGTGGAAAAATAGTGAATGAGAGGATGGAAAAGGAACTGGAGAGGCCCCATCAGGAGGCACCCTAGACTACTCAGTCTACTGGGCCTGCTTTGGAAAGCTTGCTCACCCTACAGAGGACAACAGTGACCTCTCCACTGTGCTTCCTGGCCTCAGGAAGACAAGAGGCAGCCCTCACTGTCAGACAGGTGAGTTGTACGCTCCAGGAGAGACACCTATATAAACTCATTACTGTCTAGAGAACTTCGTGGAAGGACCACAAATTTCTAGAGGCTGTAGTGTCTGCCAAGAACTCCTGCCTTGGGTTCTTCTCAGCCAAAACAGACAAACGAATGATCTGCACAAACATAACTGGAAATCACGTTCTGAAAATATAACTTTCATAATTCCCTTTACTTCTGTATCAACTTTTTTGGTTACTTATAATTCTCTTTCTTTTCTTTTAGTTTTTATACATACACACACGTTTTTCTAATGTTGGTAAGACTGTTATTTCATAAAAGAGTTAGACTTATTAAAGGCAGTTTAAAGGCCCAAACGAGCCCCAATAGATAGAACTTAGCGGCAGACAGATTTTTGTGGACAGATTAAAGGATAATTGTTTAAAATACCAACATGAGTATTAATTAGAACAGAGAGAGCAAAACTATTTCAATTTTTATGCTAATCTCAGTCACTTATTGGCTGCCTGGAGAACTATGTGGAAAGGTTTCTGAGGTGACATCTGGACTTAGAGGAAAGAGTGCTGTGGTGATTGAGTAACATCTTTCCTGGGATCCTGAGAGATGACTTGTGACACACTTACTAGGATAGACTCTCTCGAGCTCATTCCATACAGCAGGCAGTACTGCATTAACAAATAGCATCTACGTATTTTTTCATTGTGAGGTGGCTTGTTGGGTAACAATGCAAAACTGTGTTGAGGAAGATCCAGTCCTTTGCAGTTAAATTCTCTCCTAGGTCACTTTCATTGCCCAATGGTATAAGGCAGGGGTGGAAAAACATTTCTGTAAAAGTCCAGAGAGTAAATATTTTAGGCATTTGGGGCCATATGGTCTCTGTCATGATTATTTAACTCACTTTGTAGTAAGAAAGCAACTGCAGACAACACGATGTAGACAAATGATGGGCAGGGCATGGCTGCGTGCCAGTAAAACTTGATGCATGAAAACTAGTGGTGGGCCAGACATGGCCCATGCACCAGAGTTTTTTGACCCCTACTGTAACGGGTCCTTTGGAAATTGCTACTGTTCTATGGACAGTTTAGACTGTGGGATTAGGAAAATTAGGCAGAGCTGACTAAAGAGTAATTAAATGCTGTGGGGGAGTTCTACAGAGAGCCGCCCCAGCCTGTTACATCTTCCCTATGGTACACGTGTGTGTATGTTGCCACAGATTTATATTGCATTACGAGAACTGCCATGTGCTTTTCTAGATTGGGTATATTGTAAAAAGGCGATAGTGGTCAAGAGTGCTCTGGCCTTTGGCTCTGCTGATGGAGTTTTTGCAGCAGACAACATCAGTGGTATTTGGTGGGCACTGAATGAAAATAGCAAATGGTTTAACAGACTAATATCTCATTCATTATTAAAATATTCAGCTTGTCAGCCAACCTGGTTTTTGAGAGTGCCTTATTATGGACTTTTCTCTCCATAGCATTCTTGTTTGAGTCTGAATATTTGCACATATCCAAAACAAAATGGAATTCCTATTACTTCTTTTGGTATTGGTAGCTTTATTTCCTCAGGCAGTTTAGAACTACTGTGTTTTGAAGCACGTTTTGGGGTTGGATGACTGTGCTATTTTTATTGCTTATAAGTTCTTAAAATTGACTTAAAACTAGTAATGTTTTAATCAACTTTTAAGAAAGACCTTGGCAGCTGAGTCTTTTGTATATTATATATAATAAGAATCGTCTCAGAATTGTTTTCTAATTGTTCTCTGGGTGAATATGCACTAGATTCTGGATGAATGCCCATTAATATGCCTGGGGATTTGATGAGGAAGGACCAGTCATTCCTGCTTTGTTATTAATACTCTAAGTAAAAACCGGTTTGTCATGCTTACGGCCTGACTCTAGTGAGATGATGGTTTTGGAGCTTAAGAACTGGAATAGAACAAACACAGAAAAGATTCTACCACCAGTACTCTTCCAGAGGGAGAAGAAATGAATGAGGTCATGCTTTTTGGCTGGTTTTATCCCCTATTCTCCATAAAGCCCAAGGTACCTCCCACAGAACCCAAATGAGATTGACATCTCCGTTTGTCATCTTCCTGAGTCTACAGCACCACAGCACCTGGAAGAAAGACTGACTTGCCGGTTAATATCCACGCCCTTTGTTCCATTCACCCTGACTCTTCCAGCTTATCCCTCCAGCCTCATCTCTCCCTCCACAGGCCCCCCTCTCTGTCGTCTTCCTACTACACTTGCCTTGTTAACTTGCTCACCCCAAAGAATGGTTCAGATCTTTACACAAATCAAACCCCCTAATTCCCATTTGCTCCATTCTCTCCCGCCTTGACCCTCATCCGTGAGATTCTGGGACTCAATTATCTTTCCAAAGCTCTACGTTTCCTTTCTTCCTGACCCATGCAAAATTCAGATTCAATGTTAATTTTAGAGCTGGAGAGAAAGATATTTTTATTCTTAAACTTGACATTTTCCTATGTATTTTTAATTTTATGAATGTATTTTTAATTTTGTAAAGTCTAAAGCTAATAAAAATCTTTACTCTCCTTTTAGATGACACAGAGAGCTTAGGAAGTTTAAATTCTAATCACGTCTGCATGGCTTACATATTATTATTGTTCAGTATTTGACTTTTGCCTTCTCTTTCTAAGTCACTAGTATTAGTTTATACAGTCAATGCTTGTTTAGACTCACCCACATATTTATTTGTTTATCTTGTTCACCATCTATTATTTGGATCTTAGACCTTTCTGGTATAATATTTCTTCTTCCAAACGTAGGTATTTTAGAAATTCCTTTAAGGAAGGTTTGTTGTCATGAACCTTATGTTTTGATTTATCTGAAAATGGCATTTTATCTTTTTCCTAAGAGATAGTTTTGCTAGAGACATAATTCTAATTGACAGCTATTTTCTTTCAGAATTTTGAACATACTACTCTACTGTATTCTGTCTTCCATTCTTTCTGTAAAGAAGTCTTCTGTTAGTCTTATTATTACTCTTTTTTAGTTGATCTTTGTTTTCTCTTTAGCTACTTTCTTTTTTCTCTAGTATTCTATAGTTTCACTACAAAATGTCTAGCCATGTGGATTTGTCATTGATTTTTCTCAGAACTCCTTCTCCTTCCTGAATCCGCAAATCCATATTTTTTCTTAATTGTGAAAAATTCTCCATCATTAGTTAACTATCTTGGTAAATGATCCATGTTCAGTTGAAAAAAAATGTGTAATCTGCCAAGTATGTAATGTTCTCTCACGTCAATTAGGTCAAGTTGGTTGATAGTGTTGTTAACTCTTATATTACTAACAATTTTTTGCCTGCTTTGTCTATCATCAGTCATTGAGAGAAAAGTGTTAAGCTCCAACTATAATTGTAGATGTATCTATTTCTCCTTTTAGTTCTGTCAATCTTTGATATATAGTCATGTGCTATATAATGACATTTCAGTCAATGACCAGCCGCATATATGAGAGTAGTCCCATAAGATTAGTACTGTATAGTCTAGGTGTGTAGTAGGCTACATCATCTAGGTTTTGTAAGCACATTCTATGATGTTCACACAATGATGAAATCACCTAATGATGCATTTCTTGGGCCATATCCCTGCCATTAAGTGACACATGACTGTATTTGGAAATTCTGTTATTAGGTGCCTACACATTTAGGATTTTTTGTCCTTTTTATAAACTGGCCCTTTTCCTCATTATTAAATACCTTTATTTTATCTGGAAATATACCTTAACCCAAAGTCTAATATATCTATTTCTTATATAGATAATCCAGTTTTCTAATCATTAGTGTTTGCATACTACATCTTTTTCCATCCATTTATTCTTAACTTATTTGTGCCTTTATGTTTAAAGTACATTTTTGGTAGACAGCACGTAGTTGGGACTTGATATTGGTTGGGACAACCTATCTACCATTTAGAGTTGGCCCAAAGAGTGTAACCAGTTTACCAGCCTGATATGATCTCCTTATTTCCATGATTAAGAACTTGAAACTTGAAGAGAAAAAGTGATGTGATCAAGATCACATACCTGGTAGTTGCAGATATAAGCACAGAATTTAGGTACCTGATGCTCAACTCAGCAGTTACCTTGTTGCTACACAGACCTTGTCTCATCATTTTCACTGAAATTGAGGGGTTCCTCAGATATCCTGCTTTGATTTCCAAAGAAGTGTTTCAAGCCAAGGTCAATAGGATGAGAGCCATTGTTCTGGATTAGTTGAAAGCCTTTGGCTTTGACTGCTTCCCTGACTTGCTCATGATATCCAGTCTTTATGCCAAGCAACTCTTCTTAAAGCTTCAAAGATTTGAGACAACTCCAAAACCTTTGTAGTGTAAAACTGGGCAGTTCAAAACCAAATGTTCTTTTAAAGGGAGAGACAATTCTACCCAGGTGCACACTTGGGCCTTTGACCTCTTTTGGTGTCCCCCTTGGAGAGTGTAGATCCTTTTGCATTTCAGCCTCCCCACACTGATAGGGCTACAGTAATTTCCCCTGAAGCCTCCATTCCTTATTGCATCTATTTAAAATGAAAATCACTTTAAAAATTCTTCTTGATCATGAGCGGTCTGCTATTTGGTTTTGTTAAAAAAAAAACAAGGTGATAGTGATGAAAATAAAAAATATTTTTTCCCTTTTTGAGGTTGGAGTTATAGAACTATTCAGAATTCAAGGAAGCTAATGTTATGTTTTACTTAAATCTGCATTACCATAACTGAGCTACAAATGAATATCATCAGTTATGCATACACATGGGTTTCAACTGATATAGAGTCTTGGAATGAGCTCAGTGTAGGATGAGAGAAATGTGATTTCTACCTTTGTCCTTGACTGCTAACTGGCCTTTTGATGCCAGGCAAGTTACTTACCTTCTCTGGGTCTCAGGATCCACATCTGGTAAATAAGATGTTTGGGATTTCTAGTCACAGATTTCCTTCTTTAGCTCTTTTTCAATGCTATTTAAATAAAGACCAGCAAATTTTTTCTTTTATATAATTATTCTGTGCTATATATATATATAAATAACTATAAATTTTGCCCCAAGTTGAAATTATGAATATCCCAGAATATCCTCTATAATTTTTTTCTTTCTGTATAACAAAATTTCTCTCGGGGGGCTGGCTTCGTGGCCGAGTGGTTAAGTTCGTGTGCTCCGCTGCAGCGGCCCAGGGTTTGGATCCTGGGCACGGACATGGCACCGCTCGTCAGGCCACATTGAGGCGGAGTCCCACATACCACAACTAGAAGGACCTGCAACTAAGATATACAACTGTGTACAGGGGGGTTTGGGGAGATAAAGCAGAAAAAAAAAAAAGATTGGCAACAGTTGTTAGCCCAGGTGCCAATCTTTAAGGAAAAAAAAAAGAAGATTTCTCTCAAACTCAGTGCATTTCTTTCATGGTTTTATACCATTGTTCAACTGCTTTTACTTTGGGAATTTTTGGTTTTCGTGACATCACATGCAGATTAGCATGCATGATGTTCAGAAAACATACTACTGGGGCCGGCCCCGTGGCTGAGTGGTTAAGTTTGTGAGCTCTGCTTCAGCAGCCCAGGGTTTTGCAGGTTCAAATCCTGGGCATGGACACGCCACCACTCATCAAGCCATACTGAGGTGGCAACCCATATTGCACAACTAGAAGGACCCACAACTAAAAATACGCAACTATGTACCGGGGGGCTTTGGGAAAAAAAGGAAAATAAAATCTTTAAAAAGAAAAAAAAGAAAACATAGTATTAGTTTTCATTGTTGTGTCATTGACCTTTCCTAATCAAGTTGACAGTTAACCAATTGTCTATGCACTGCATAGGGGTCAAAGCCACAGGTAAAGTCTACTGAGGGAACATTGCCTGTATGAAATTGGATCTGCTAAGGGAAAACGAAATATTTCATGTGCTTTCAAACAAAGCCTTCACTTATTATTCTGAAGCGCACTCATAGTGATAAACAGGGATTTTAAGGTAAACTTTGGTTTGAAACTTGACTCCGCCACAAATTTGTTTTAGATCTGAAGAATAGAGATTTGGTTAACCTTGCTGAGCCATCACTTCGTTATATATACATGGAAATAACAAAATCTACTTTTGCATGGTTGTTATAAGGTTAAGGGATAATGTATGGTAAAGCATATCCTATGTCTGATATATAGCCAAGGCTCAATTCCTTTCCTTTTACCCTTTACAAAAATCACTGCGATTCCAGTCATCACTTATGATTATCAATAAAGTCTTCTTTTTCTTTTTACGTCTGACTGAGTGCTTCACGTAATCTAGTTCCTTCTCCGGAAGTGTTATCATAGCATTCATAAGTATAAGAAGGAGGAATCTGCTTGAAATACATCAAGTAAAGAGAATTTGGAGGATGCATTGGGAACAGCATGCATCTCAATTTTAATAAATATAACTCACCATCGCAGGAACTAGAAATGACCAGATGACTCCTTCCTTTCTCGTCGTCTTTTTCTTGACCCCCTGTTCTGTCATCTCTATTTCTCTCTGAGATTGCTCTGTTCTCCTCTTGGCAGATCTGAGTTAGACACAATTAACCTCACCTCTTTCTTGACACGCATTCTACTCTTGACTTCCATGACAGAACAATTTTCTTGTTTTCTCCCACCTTACTGATATCACTTTCTTAGTATTTTTTGCTGCATTCTTTTCCTCTGCCAGAGTTGTGAATGTTGATACATCCTGAGGGTTTGGGTCTTGTCCCTCTTACTCTCTGAGCACACAGTTTCCCTACAAGGTTTGATCTAGTGCTTTGCCCATTGCCTCTCAAATTGTTTTTGCACTCCCTAGTCCCTGAGCTCCAGACCAATATATCCAACTTCCTGCTTTATATGTGTATTTGAAAGTCTAACAGGCAACTCTAATTTACCACAGCCAGAATAAAATTCTTGGTCCCCTAAGCCTGTTTCTCCCTTGAGGTATTTCAGAGCACCTAGTTTCTCAAGCCAAATTCCTAGGAATCATCCTTATCATCCTTACTCCTGCCTTCCCTTCGCCATCCGCATTGTAACTCATCAGCAACTCCTGTCCTGATGCAAAAGTGTAAGCTGAAGCCTTTTAGTCCTTTCTGTCTCTGCTCTAGTCACTTATCTGAACAAAATTATCATTATCTGTAACCTAGAATTTTATTATGACCTCCTAACTTGTCTCCCTATTTCTGTTCGTGTCCCTTTAGCAATCCGTGCTTCATAGTTCCTTTATCAAGTGATAGTTTAAGAATGAAAACCTTATCCTACTATCAGTCCCGTGCTTAAAACTCTTCAGTTGCCTCCTATTGCTTGAGAATAATAACTAAGTTTCTTATTCTAGCACACAGGCCCTATCTGATAAGATTTCTGCTGATTTCTATAACCTGAAATAAATGGTTTCTCTCCTTGCCTCACTATAATACTCTGGTCACACCCTGGGTTTTCTTTTCTCTCTCTCTTTTCTTTTTTCAGTAAACCATGCTCTTTGCAGCATCAGGGCATCTGTGCTTGGTATGTTTCTGCCTTGAACGCCATCTCCATGGTTCTTTGCAGAATTGTCTCATATGAGACCATTCCATAAAACTCTGAACACTGAAAGGGTAAATCAAAAACTGATAAAATGATTATTCAAAGGAGTAGTGTGAGGGCATAAGGGCAAAAATGAAACTACTCTGAGCTCTTTTTAATATGTTTACTTTGAAACATGTAAACTTAAAGACAGAAATATGTCAGTGACAAATATAATTTCCAAAATTAAAACCAAGCAGAAGCCACTAACAAGAAACCATTGAAAAATGGGATAAAAAAGCAGTTATAAGAACTACTTCTGGACACAATGGAGTAAAGAGAACCAGATTCACCCTTCCACTTTAAATAACAAGAAAACGGACAAAATACATAAAATAATAATTTTCAGTCATTGGACAACAGACAACACAGGGCTGTGATCCCTGAAGAGAAAAAGTTGAGATGAGCTCAGCTGCCTACGCGCAGTTTCTAAGCAACAGCACAAGAGACAGAATTCAGGGAGGACAAGGAAGCAAGAACCTGTGAGGGCATTCCTGTTCGTCTTTGGCTGATGAGTGCATGAGAGGGAACTACCCAAGGTCAGGGCAAGAACCACTGGGAAGGAGTAGGCTAAACGACTCTCAGAGCTGCTTCCAAGCTGGGAATATTTTCTATGCTAATAACCAGTTTGGAAAGCCTCCTAATCTGTGGGGCATTGATTTGAGTCCTTGGAAGATTACAACCTTAATAGATGAGATAAATTAGCCCTAGACCAAAGGCTGTCTTGAATCTGCCGTAACAAAGCTTAAAGGCAAGCCTTAATAGATTAAACTATATCAAAGTAACTTAACTGAGTGCTAGAAAACAGTCTAATACTACTTAAAGGAAAAAAGCTAAGTCCAGCAACTAACAACATAAAATATTCGATGCTGAACATTCAATCAAAAATTACTAGGCTCCCAAAGTAACGGGAATATACAACCCACAACTTTGAGAAAAATCACTTAACGAAACAGAAGCAGACATAACTGAGAAGACAAAATTAGTGGACAAGGATGTTAAAATACCTACTGAAAATTATGTTCCCTATGTTCAAGAAAATAGAAAAGAAACCCATGAAAATTATGAGGAAAGAAATGGAAGCTATAAATAAGTTATAAAGTTAAAGACATACTTACCATATGACCCATCAATCCTATTCATATCCAAAAGAAAGAGAAACTTATATTCACATGAAAATCTGCACTCAATGTTTATAGTAGCTTCATTTCAATATCCCAAAACTGGGAACAATGCAAATATCCATCAACTGGTGAATGAATAAATAAACTCTGGCACATCTATACTATGGCACAGATACTCAGCAATAATACATAATGGGATGCTAATACAGACAACAACATAGATGAGTCTCGAATTTAATATTCCAAACAGAGAAGCCATTTCAAAAGGCTACACATTGTATTATTCTGTTTATATGACATTTAGGAAAAGGAAAAAGAATGGGGACAGAAATGAAATTGGCGTTTACCAGGAGCTGGCGGTGGGGGAGGACTTGAGCAGAAAGGAGCACAGAGGAATTCAGTGTGGTGATGGAATCGCTTACATGTTGATTTTGATGCTATTTCTATGAATATCACTAAACATGGTTTTCAGAAATACTGAAAATATCAAGTGTTGACAAAAATGTGAAGCAATTGGAACTCTCACTCATTCCGGTTGGAAGTGTATAGTTGCATAGCCACTTTGGGTAAAAGGGAGTTTCTTAAAAAGTTGCACATAAATTTACCACAGAATCCAATAATCCCACACCTATATATTTACCCAATTAAGATAAAAACACATATTCACACAAAAACACTTGTATGTAAGCATTCATAATAGCTTGATACCTGACAGCAAAACAAACAAAAAACAAAGCACACAAACACACACCCCAAAAAGGCAAACAAACAAAAAAACTAGAAAACCCCAGATGTCACTCAATGGTGAATGATTAGACAAACTGTGATATATCTATAAATGGAATACTATTCATCAGTGAAGACAAAACATAGTGTACAATTTTATTTACATAAATTTCCAGAAAAAACAAAGCTAATCTGTAGAACCTGATAGAAAGATCAAAGGACAAGGTCAAAGGACAGGATGAAGGGAGTATGCCTGTGAAGGAGCATGAGTAACCTTGGGGTGACGGAATTATTCCATATTTTGATTGTGATGGTTTTAGGAGTGTGTTTGTTAAAACCCTGTCAAATGGGTAAACTTCAAATGAGTTTGTTTTATTGTTTTCAAGTTCTGTCTCATTAATGTTGATTGGAAAATAGAAGCAATGATATTTAACTGTGTAAAAGCCACATAAATAAAGTGATTTCTATTAGATGACTTTAGAATAAGTTAATTTGACCACATGTCATTGGTTGGATATTTTTTACTGTCTCTAAAGTTAAAAGCAAACTGGAAAATATGAGCAAATAAATTGATAATATATCCACAAACAGAGAAGTGATTTTTGATACAACAGTGACTGTATCCTAGTGAAATATATTCTATTTTATTTATTTATTTACTTATTTATTATTGTTTTTTAACCAGGTAATGTTGACATATAACATTATATTAGTTTCAGGTGTGTTCGATATTTGTATATATTGTGAAATGATCACCATAGTAAGTTTAGTTAATATCCATCACCACACAGTTACAAATTTTTTTTCTTGTGATGAGAGCTTTTAAGATCTACCCTTAGTAACTTTCAAAAATACAGTATGGTATTATTAACTATAGTCACCATGTTGTACATTACAGCCCCATGACTTATTTATTTTATAGCTGGAAGTTTGTACCTTTTGACCTCCTTCAACTGTTTAAACCCCACCCCGATGCCCTGCTTCTGGAAACCACCAATCTGTTTTCTGTAACTATGAGCTTGGTTTTTCATTTGTTTGTTTTTAGATTCCACTTACAAGTGAGATCATATGGTATTTGTCTTTCTTTGACTTATTTCACTTAACATAATGCCATCAAGGTCCATCTGTGTTATCCCAAATGGCAAGATTTCATTCTGTCTTATAGCTTAATAATATTCCATTACATATATAAACCACATCTTCTTTATCTATCCATCCATTGATGAGTACTGAGGTTGCTTTCAGGTCTTGGCTATTGCAAATGATGCTGCAGTGAACATAGGGTGCATACATCTTTTCAAGTTAGTGTTTTTGTGAGATATATTCTAAAGAGAAAATAATTGCAAAACAATTTTAAACAGCACAGAGTACTTTTATTTTTAGGGATAATGTTGGCTTTGCTATCTTCAAACCATTATATTTAAATTATAGGGTAAAGTATAATATTATAATTAAAAACTATAATTTCCAATGAAAGAGAACATAAGTACAATTTTCAAATAAAAAATGTGAAGTAAACCTTTTAGGGCTTAATTTGACTTGACTTGGAAATCTCTGTATGAACTCATAACTTTTAAAAGATAATTTTGCTATCTCTACATTGAAAAAGTCTAGAAGCAATAACTTCCTAGGACCAGTGAGCCCCCCTGGCATTCTGATCTTTATTTTCTAAATACCATTTCTCATTAAAAAAATTTTGGGCTCTTTGGAGAGATGGCTGGTTTCAGGTCTGGTACGGAGAACGCCCTGGGTGTTCCTGGGCTGTCCGAGATGTCCTACAAAGCAAAGAATGTTTAAAGACCAGTGTGGTCATTTAAAAACTCACACAGCCAGTTTGACGGACTCAGTGTCCACAGTTATAACTCAAATAATAATAATAATTTTAATTTATTATAACATAATTAATATATAAAATTATACAAGTCCATAATCATTTTTTAAAAAGAGAAATCTAAATTAAAGCCAAATAATGACAACAATAATAAACCCATTACAGACTTAAAGGCAAAGAGGTATTTATATCTGTTTTGTCTTTCCTCTACCAGATAAATGTCAGGGTGATCAAGTAGCTCCATCTGATGAGAAGAAGGGGCTTTTTTCTTCTTTTTTTCTTTTTTTAACAGAAGACTGCTTGGCTAATGAACACAGAAGGAATAAAGGAATTTTTTTTTAAAAAATGACCCTTCTGAATTACCTGATGAAATATTGAGCCAGTCAAGGATCATCAATTAAGCATTTTATCAATGCAAGATTGGTATGAAATTGGATATGTGTGCTGTGCGGTATGATCTCTGCGTCACTACCTGCTGGTTGCAAGTCAGGAAATTTCAGTCCACAAAGGCAAGATGAGGCTGACACCACCTTAACCTGGAAGGTTTAAGGGGGGTATCCAGATGTTATGTTCTTTTTGACATGATGTAATATGAAGTGCACAGCCTCACTATCAGGTATGCAGTCTTTCCAAAACATCTAACTTGAATCTAATCAAGCCTTTACACCTAACTTCCAGTTTATATGAAATATAGGAAAAAGAATAGGTTAAATGACACCATGGAAAACCTTTAGGCAAACCCAGAACTAGCCTGGTATCTTTAACTAGTCAATATCATGGGGGAAAAACAGAGAGGGGTGTGGCAGGACTCTTATAGATTAAAAAAGATATAACCAATTTTAAAGATTAAACCTTATGTGAGTCCCATTTTGAACAAACCAGTTATAAAGGACTTTTTGAGGACCACTGCATGAATATGATGTGGGAATTTGATGTTTAAGAAATTATCTGTTGTGTTTAGTGTGTTCAGGTTCTGTTTATGTAAGAAAATGCCCTTGTTTTCCCAAGATTACTAAAGCATTTAAAGGATGAAATATGTCTGTAAATTACTTTAAAATATTTAATCAAAAACACGTTAGAAGCATATATGGCAAAATATTCTCTCTACTTCTCTGAGTCTTTGAAAAGTTTCTTAATAAAAATTTGGAAGACATCCATTTATTATTTTCCGTGATCACCCTAGCCAATTATTCCATCACATAGCCTTATTTTGTCCATGGCACAATTGAAGTTTGTGACATATTTTATTTTCTGAGGATTATGATTTGCCCTGCTAGAATGTTGGTTTGCTTGATCAGGGCAGGGACCTTCTCCATCATTATTCACCAATATAGTCTTGAGAATGGTGCCTGACACCTAGTAGGTCGTTTTTTTTAATCAATTAAAATAGACAGAAGAAAGAAGTATGACTGGATAGGTAAGCTGGAGGAAGGTTATAAAACGCCAAGAAGGGTAAGATACATGAATTAAACTGTAGTATTTAGGGAGCGAGATGCCTCTAAGACTTTTCCACAGGGCAGTGTCAAGATTCAGAATATAACACGATTTTTCCACCCCTGCAAAGAGACTTTGCAATCCTTGATAATCCAGGTTCTTTGCATAGGAAACATGGCAGACAGGCAGCAAGCCTTCATGAATTGCCACCATGGCTTTGCGATCAACAGTTAATATTTTATGCCACCATTTCACATTATGTAGTGTTTAATCTACATACAACCTACGAAAATTCTAAACTAAAAGGGTCTTTTGAATTTCTAATTAAAAGTTGTTGGAAGAAACAGATTTCATCTCAATATAAAACACAGGTAGAGTTTCTGAAATTGTTTTTAGGTAATACTAGTTCCTTGGGATACTTTCTTAATTTTGAACAGTTGTAAAATGGCCACATCCTGTCTTCCCCTGCCCCAGGGTACTTTCAATTTTCTTTCCATGGTACTTCTGAGCATCTGTAACTAATTCTTCTATTTCCGAGTGAATACAAACTATCTTGTTGATCTCTTTCATCTCTCCCCACTCCACACTATTCTCTGTCTTTCCTTGAGATGGTAGATGTGTTCAGCGCACCAGCAGGGAAATGACGGGTACTCTAGCCCAGAGAAAAAGAGAATACCAGCAGCCACCATCTGCTTCATCTGCACTTTTAACTTGAGATGGGATAAATGATCCAATTATCTATTGCTGTATAGCAAATAACTGTCATATTTAGTGGCATAAATCAACAATTTAATTGTGCTCACGATTTGTTCAGGTCAAGAATTTGAACTAAGTACAGTAGGGATGGCTGCTCTCTGTTCTACCAACGTCTGGAGCCTCATCTGGAAGGGCTCAATGGCTTGTGGCTAGAACTTTTGACAAGTTTTCTCATGAGCTGGGACGACTTGACAGCTGAGCTCAGCTGGGACTATTGACCACAGTGCCTACATGTAGCCTCCTCTGGTGACTTGGGCTTCCCCACAGCATGGTAGCATATGGGTAGTTGAACTTTTTACTTAAGAGCTTAGGACTCCAAGAGTTAGTGTTCCAGTGATCAAGATGGAATCTGCATAATATAGCATTGGAAGTCACAGGGTGTTAGTCCCACTGTACTTTATTAGTTAAAGAAGCCACAAGTCTGCCCAGATTCAAGGGTAGAAGACTTAGGCTCCACCTCTCAATGGGAGTAGTGTCAAAGAATTTGCAATCGTGTTTTAAAGCTGCCATGACAGGAAATAGTATATCATCAGAAATACTTCCCTGGAGTGACTATTTAAAATAAGTGTGCTTATTCTTAGTCTTGTGCAGACTTGCTGTGAGGCAGAGCAAAGTTGAAGTAGGGCTGTCCTTTGCATCTGTTTATCCTTCTAATTCTAGTTCTTGTTTGGTTGGTTCCTCTTCACATAGCGAATAATAGGATATAAATGTGTTGTTTAATATCCCAGCTAACAAACTTTTCTAATGATGCTTTACAAATGTAGATACCACAAATGCTCTAAAATCAAAGGGTTAAATGATTAATGGATCAATTCTAAAATGGTCAATGGATAACAGTTCCTCCTAGCTCTAATCTTCTTTGGTTCTGAACTTGTGTTCTTCAGGACACGTTTAGAGTTGATTATAGCAGATCACATAATCCAATACTTGAGCTACATACATGGTCCAATCATGATACTTTTGGACTATTGGCCTCAAGAAGCACAAACAGCAAACAGACTTTTCAAATTGTACCGACAGTCCAGCCTAGTAAATTAATTATTGAGTAGTCACTACCAAATGCTGTTGACATGTGTGCAGTTTGACAAGGCTGCTATAATGTCCAGCCCTTTCAGGAAAGTAATTCTGTAAGGAAATTGCCTGCAATAGAAGTTGTGGGATTCAGCTAGGTGACAGCCGTGTCATGGCAATCAATACAGGAACAAAAAAAAATCAAATATGAATGAAAGATGGATTTGTTCGTGCACAGGATCAGTATTTTTTGTAAATGCCATTTTGCTTCCACTGTCTACTTTCCAGCCAAGGCTGAGTATAAGCTCACTGACACTAAACTCAAGGTGACATTTCTCATTGCAATTATTTCCTAAAGTGTCTCCCTCCTCCTCTTTCTCCCACCGCCTGTCAGGAACCACAGGCAACATAATGAAATACTCCATCAACTATGGAGTCTAGGGTCTGGAGAGGCAAGAGAGAGTTTTGTTGAGATTTCTGAAGGCAGCATACACCCTAATTTGAAAGCCGGGATGAAGCTTTCATGATCTTGGCTTCAGAAAAAAACATTATTTCGAGTTAATTTAGCCTTAAAAGAAGTCTGAATTTTTATTTAGCAAATTAGCTGTAATTAACATAAGTCGGAAGCTTTCAACATAAGAATCACAGGGATGATTATCATAATAACTGATACTTATCAAGTACTTATGCCAGATATTGTTGAAAAATCTCTTGTTTTCTGAGGAATGGTTGCCCATTTTTAATCAATCATGTTTATGGGATCTGATAAACTTTTTGCTTTCAATTGTTTCTTTTACATATTGTGAAAGCAGCCAGAAAAATTCATAGAGGGGAAAAAAGCAATAAGAATAATCATGTGGTGTTTCTCACACTGGCAACAACTTTTGAACAGTTTCTGGGTTGGCCATTTTGACTGAGTTCAACAATTAATAACAATTGTCTTGAAGGGCTGCCTAAAGGGACTGAGCTGGTCAACTCCATTAAAACAAGGAGATGTCACCTATCTTCAGAAACCTGGACTAGCTGCCAGTTGTTTCCACTTTGATCTATTTCCCAGACACTTCTAACATTATCACTTTTATCTTAATTTGCAGCAGAAAATAATTGCTCATTTGGGTATGGAATACACCAAAAGGAATCATTCTTTACGCCTTTAACAACTAAAGATGGTATATTTAATTAATAAGGAATAAATACAGATTTGGACTGGTCATGGTATTCTGTTAACCTCAATCTGAAATCACAGAAATTCAGTTGAAGACAAAAGTGACCAAGAAATGTATGAGTAGATAGCGCTGCAATGGAAATCTTTTTTCTGGAATCGGATTTTAGATGGTGGCCGAGGATAAAAGGAGTGAAGAATTAGGAAGGAAGAATTATTCCTCCTTTCCTCCCCTCCCTTCCCTTCTCCTCCTTTCTCTTTCTCCCTCTGAGGTAGACAGACAAATGACCTATCAGAAATGTCTACATTCTAATCCCAGGACCTGTGAATAAATTAGTTTACCTGGCAAAAGGGACTTTGCAGATGCAAGTAAGTTAAGGATCTTGAAATGCTGTGGAGTCTCTTGGATTATCTAGTGGGCCCAGTGTACTAAGTGTCTTTACAAAAGGGAGGCAGGAAGGTCAGAGTTAGAGAAAGAGAGATGGAAGTGTGCTATTGCTGGAAGAACACCAGGAGCCAAGGAATGCAGGAAGCCTCTAGAAGCTGGAAAAGCAAGGAACAGATTCTCCCCGAGAGCCTCCGGAAGGAATACAATCTTGCTGGCACCCTGATTTTTGCCATATAAGACCCATTTTTGGACTTCTGATGTACAGGAATTTAAGATAATGAATCTGTGTTGTTTTAAGCCCCTAAATTTGTACTAACTTAGTACATCAGATATAGGAGATTAATACAACCTCGGTCCCCGCTCCTCCCACGTCCACACTCCCTGCTCTCCTTACACTCCCAACCTACACCCCCTTCTCTCCTCCCGACTTACTCGGATCCCCTTTCCTCCACCAATATTTCTCAAAATATGCAATAGTGAAAAAAAGTTGTGGCTCATGCCTCAGTGGGGTATATGTGAATGGAGACAAGGGGACCATAAACAAAGGGGCAGAAAACATTAAATAACTTATGCAGTTGCTTTGAAGGGAGTAAGCAGGGATCAGAGAAAATGAGGGCTGTGTTTACTTTACATGGTAGCTTGTGAAAGTCCTGTTAAGGAGGTGAGGTTTACATGGAGATGCCAAAACTGAAAAGGAGTGACATACAAGGGAGTTGTGCGTGGGTTGTCATGAGAAGCAGGTAGTGACCACCTGTCCAGATGGAACGGCCAGCAGGAGGCAGGGAAGAGTAGGCAAAAGAGTCGGGCTGCTTTCTAAGAGTAAAACTTGTCAAACCAGAATCATTCTTTTAACCTCAATGAGTGAAAATATCAATGCCTCTCATACATGGATTTCAAGCTCTCCTCCAACATTTGGCTTAAGCTGCCAAAATTCTTGTTCTTCAAAACCTGGAGGGGCTTTGATTAATTGACTTGGTTCCAAGTTCCATCCTACTTTGGGTAACAAGGTCTAGTAACAACATGGTCTAAGGGCAGTGGCGGCCTGGCTTGGCTGGCTTGGCCTGGAACCCAATGTTAAGGAGATTGTAGCTGCTGTGCCTGACCTCTTATCTCATGCAAGCTGAATAATTAGGGACTCAATGGATGGTGCAGGTGATTATCTTTCTATCATCCTTCCACTTTTAAATTTTCTCATTTGTGTGTCAACACTTTAATAGCACCATCTCCAGAGGGTTTACCTTCTCTTAATAAGATCTCTTGTTCCAATTACGGCACCAGGTAAGGTCACTGATGCCACTTATCTTCTTCGCCCCCTCTGCTCTTAACTCCATCCCTCTCTAATACAAAGTGGAAGATTGCGGGGATAGCATGCATAATTCAAGCCACCGATTGCTTTCCTTTGTATTATCCAGGTAACTGTAAATAACAGGCACTTTTTGGCTTGAATTACTTGGATAATTGCCTTTAAAAAAAAAATACTGGGGTTAAGTTTGGTGTGCTCCTCTTTGGTGGCCTGGATTTGCAAGTTCAGAACCCCAGGTGTGGACATATACCACTTGTCAGCCATGCTCTGGTGGTGACCCACATATAAAGTGGAGGAAGATTGGAAGATTGGCATGGGTGTTATCTCAAGGCTAATCTCCCTAAAGGAAAAAAGAAGGAAGATTGGCAATAGATGTTAGCTCAGGGCTAATCTTCCTCAGTACAAACAAACAAACAAACAAACAAACAAAAAAACTGTATTTGAGGCTTTCACTTATTGTTATGATGGGTAACAAGGTACTGCATTTACAGATAATAAAAGGAAGAACTGGGATAATGCTTGAAAGTAAATCAGGTCATTGGCTGGGTACCTTTGTGTTCATGAGTAATTGTTTTGTCTCTCTTATCACCACAATCTTGAAATTATGCCATCTCATTTTTGAATTGTCAGTCTTATCCCTCTCTTACTCTTTGACTTTTCCTGTTTACTCCAGCTGCTTTCTCAGAGGTCTCTAATACCCTCCTAGTAATTAAATTCAGTAACTTTCTACTCCTTTTTGTTTCTCTTACAGGTGACATTGTGGAATCCTTTCTTTCTTAAAATATTTTCCACAAATAGCTGTTCTGATACTTTCTTGTCATTTTTTTGCATATTATTCTGGGTTTCCTTCTTCCTTTCTCAATTTTCCTTCTCTGACCGCTTTTCTAACCTTAAATACAAGGATTCTACTAGGATCTGCCTTTGGTCATGTTTTCTTCTTTTTATACTTTGACCCGACGATCTCATAACATGTCATTTCTCTGTGTGTACCTTCTTCTTTCCAAGGCTGAACTCTACTGAGCTGCATTTCTAGTTGCCTGTAACAGACATCTGTAAGCAAGTGTCCTTCTGGTGCCTGTGAGGGGCTTGCAAAACCTCTCAGTAAATCTAGCCACCTAAACCTGCTATTCCATGGCTCAGGTTTTAAATCCTCATCTGCAAATCAGGAATGTCATGTGGCTTAAGTTCTAGGACACCAAGCACCACGGCCCAATAGTTCTTCCACTGGAAGCTTCCACTACAACAGTCCTGTCTAGACTAATTTTTTGGTAAAGTCACTGGAAATGATTCTAGCAGTTGTCCAATGTGAGTCAGACAGAGGCATATATTTATTGTAACACTTTGGCCACTCGCAATGGATACACTCTTGTCCCGTAAGCATCAACCTTACTCTGCCCATCCTTCATGGGATGTGTTTTCCCATTCCCTTTCCCTGCTTCAGCTTCCTATGCTGCTCCTAGCCGCAGGCTGTCTGGGAAGGCATGGAAGAAGTCATGGAATCCTTTATTTCCTCTTCTCCTATATCATCTTTTATAAATGAAGGAAATTGGAGTTTGCAGAAATGGGACACATGGTAACTCGGCCTTTGTGGACATGATCTCACCGGGGGTGGGTAGGGCAGTCCTCTAGTGGGCTTGTGCCTGGGTACTGCTTCAACTCACTGTCCCCCAAACAAACTAGCCTTTGCCTTTCCCAGTGGGATCTGTAAGCGTGTTCTTTACTTTTGCCAGTGGAATCGCTGACGGATCACATAAGCTCTGTATTCTGGAGCTGCCTCTGCTCCTAAGTAGAATGCTATTAAAATGCTACAGCTGTGTAGTGATAAGGGTCTGTCTAAACTGAACTGAAGTCATGTCTGTGGGAATGGAGAGAGAGGGAGAAGTTCAGAAAATAAATTAAATGATGAATTAATGAGACTTGAGAGTTCATTATGAAGTAAGGGTGAAGGAGAGGGTGGAGCTGGGGAGTAATGATAGTTAACGTTCAGCGAACCCTTACTTATGTGCTGGGCATTATTCCAAGTTCTACTCATATTATCTCCATTAAGGAGTTGTAAATAGGTTAATGGTCAAGTTTAACCTGCACCAGCTGGTGATACAAGTCAGTGTCACTCAAACGAAGGTCCATGGATCAGTGTAGACCCAGAACTACACTGATCCATGACACAAGGAGCATAGAAACTGAAAGTAAGGATTAGAGACTTCTATGGCAAGTTGATAGAGTGACTTCAAGTCTGTTGAATGTAATAATAAAATTTTGGCTTCCACGTTTTATGCTTTTGCTTTTATAGTTCATGTTTCATGTATTTCCTTTTTTACTGCATTTCACACATGTACCTATTATGTTTATATGCATGTGATATTCCTACAGAAAACACAGGGTGTCTGGATCAGAGAACAGATTGTTTATTGCGGGAAAAGTATCTTCGCACCAGTTCTCTGAGCTCTGTCCTCTTGGAGTGATACAATGAGACCAAGAGAGGAAGCCAGAAATTATGAGACATGGAGGTTATGTAAAGCGGCCAGCGTGTCAGCCCATCCTGTCCTGCAGAGAGAGAGAAGCTTGCTCTGAAACGTAAATAATGTTCTCCAGGGAGGCAAGGGGAACGAGACCCATAGCTTCCCTAGCCTGGAATGTAAGCCAGTGGCTCTAGGAGAGAGAAGTCTCCAATTCTTTCTGGAGCAATATACTATCTCCACCTTCCAAGGTATATTTGCCATTAAATCATCCTGTACCCAGATTTTCCAGTCCTCGGAAAACTCAGACCAAGCATAAATGTGAACATAGTCCTGGAGAATTAGCTCCCAACAGTATCAGTCTGAGACGGAAGGGGAATTAAAATCACAAAAGCTCCCCCTCCACGATAGTTTGAGAAGCACTAGTGTAAGTGACCCAAACGTGGAAATCAAGATGTGAAGTTGGATTTGGTGAGGGGGCAGGGTGAAGAATTGGTTTAGTTGACGTTTCCTGGAAAGGTTGTCCTATAGCTTAGAGGAGAGGGAGAGTTAAAGACAAATTTTTGGAAGTCATCATTAGAATGATATTTGAGACCAGAAAGAATGAAAGAAATATCCAATGAACAGAGAAGAGGGGAGAGAAGAAAAGAGAGAAGAATATTAGGAGGAAAACTTGGCTAAGCATTGGGATTAATGGAGAGAAGGGGGATTTAAGAGGAGTATCTGGAGGAGGTTAGGATGGATATCTAGATAGCCAAGAACACTGTGGTTCAGCCATTGCGAGACGCTGCAGAGCATCCATTGCTCTTAGCCGAAAGCCCTCCCTCCACCAGATAATTTAGGGCAGCAATTGCAATCCCTTAGGTCCCTTCATATGAAATCATCTCTCTTTTAAATGCTAATTCTTCTGGAAATGGGATGCCTGCCAGGAATAATATTTGAAAATCTTGAGTTTTCTCATAAAATTTCTGGCTTCTCTCAAAAAAAAAATATTCAAAGTAATACATCAGCCATACTAGATTTGCAGTTGGCCTTAGATAGAGTGCCATAATCCCCAACACAGTCCCTCTCCCTGCGTAGCAGCTGCCTTTCCCTAGTGTGAGCATCACTCTTTCCTTCCCCTGGCTGGCTTTACTTTTTTACAGGATTTACCCCGCCCCTGTAATGCATGATATTTTTCCTTCTAAGTTTTCTTTTGGAATTATACTTTTGATCTTACAAACAATACTAGTCCCTAACACAAAAGTTTGAGGCCAGAAGTTGATCCAGGAGATGGTTTAAAGAGCTAAATTTCAAATCTCACCTCTGCTGTGTTCTAGCTGTGGCAGACGAGGGAGCCTGATCACCAGAGCTGACGGCCTCTGTTCCAAGTGGAGAGCGTTGCTGCTGGGAAGTGGGTGTCCAGCCAGGCACTACAGTTCTGAGCTCCTCTGCATCTGGGAGGGAGCATGTGATTTGTTCTGGGAAATACGCTGTCAGAAGCAATGATGCATGTCACATCCTGACCTAGGAATGTTCTAAGAATAGGTTTGCTTTCTCCACACTTCTTGCACCTCTGTGCTGCACTCACAGGCTATGTGTTGAAGCCATTTGCTTTATAAGATGCCTCTAACCTGGATTCCTGAGTCACTGTTTGAAAAAGAGGGTTAGAGGTTACTTGACCTAGAGTATTTGAATTGATCTTTATTGGAGGAAGAAATACTTGTTTGGTTTGTTAAGTCACTAAGATTTTAGTTTGCCTGATATAACGAGTAGCCTCTTGACGAAATACCAGCTATATGACCTTGGGTGGGTTAGTTTACCTCCCCATGCTTCAGTTTTCTCATCTGTAGCATGGAGAGGATAATCCAGAATACCTTACAGAGCTGTGAGAATTCAACTGAGGTAACTTGTATAAAACATTTAAAAGAGTGACACATTGTACACATTCAAAAAATCTTAGTATTGTCATTTGTATCATGGTTATTTCTGTTTCATTAATGGAGACAAAGCTGGTCTTTGTAGAGTGGGCCTCAGTCTATTTCTTCCCAAACACGGTCAGATCACAGAGTCAAATTAGGCAAAACCTATGATCTCCTTCCAGAAATCCAAGTAAAAGTAGAAAATCTACCAAGAAAGTAGAAAATCCTTTTGTCTGAATTCTAATTTGTCATACTTATCCTGATATTTGGATAGGACTTTCTTAAAATGTCCATCTTCTCAATTCCTTATTTTTACTGGGCTGAACCTAACCAACCATGAGACTAAAGACCAGTGGGGAAAAATGTGGCACATCCCACTGAAACTAGATACATCTGATTATTATTTTCCTTATTTGGCAGGCACAGCACCATAGTGCAGAGTAGCTATTGTGTTGACTGTCTCTCGCATCTGGTCCTTCTTGTGACAGAGACCTGCTTTTATGGGGCAGGGGACCTCAGTGCCGAGAACCCTTCTACTGTAAAGCTTGATTGAGTGCTTCGGCTTCCTTGACTCTGGGTCCTGTACAGAGTCATCTTGTCTCCCACTTTCCACCCCCATCCTGGGCAGCTTCCATGATCCCTACAGGCATTGGCCCAGGTGGAGCCGGAGAACAGCACTTTGGGAAGCGTTGTTTGGCTGTCATGCCCTCCTATAATGTGAGAAGACACAGGAAGAGGAGGAAGTGGGAATGTTTGGACATGTCATACCCAAGAAATTCCAACAGTTTGTAGGACTCTGGCTTTAATTAAACTCAAAAGGAATCCACAGTGGTCGTCCCTCTTTTTCCCAATCTACGATTTATTGATTAAAAGACCACAAGGAGCACGGTGGCCCTTTGTCAGGACCCAAGGCTCATCCCCAGTGTCCCCTTCCATCCTTCATGCTGATTTCTCTCCCCAGAAGGCAGCTTTGGATGATGCCAGTCAGCACAGGGGAAGGAAACCAAGCGGGCGATCAGGAAATCCACGTTCACCAGGAATGGGTATTTGTAGCACAGCAAGTTCCATTTGCCAGATAATTTGCTTCCCACACTGAGCTTTACCTACAGCACAATGAAATACATTTCAATCTAAATTCCCTCCTAACTCCAATCAGCATTAATTTAATAATACATATTCAACAGATGTAAACACTTCAAATGACTGGAAAATGAGCACAGATCCAAATGTGTTTATGCCGATATTGACACCTAAATACGATATTTATCAGTGATGGCACTGGAAATGTTTCCTCGTTTTATTCCCCCTCCCAAATACGCATATGATTTCATTTGCAAGCTGCTAAGGGATTTACATATTGACAGGGTTGAGACACTCCGGCTACTTTTCTCTGCTTTTCCGTGTGTTCGCTATGATGATTTTCTCTGCTGGGCCTCCCTCTGGTCTGATGAGTTTCTTCTCTAGTTAGGACACAATGCTGCCTCTTCTGGTTGGTCTTGAGAGGCTTGGCTGGACCTACAGCGGTCATTATTATTCCTTCTTTGTGGAGAAGAGGGGAGACTGGAAGCTTTAGCACGTTCTTCCACATAGACAAGAGAACAAAGAGAACATCCAAAAATGGAGAGACCCAAAGATTGTTAGAACTGGGAGAAGCATCCGAGAGACCCAACTTCCCATTATATAGATGGGGAAACTGAGCCCCAGCGGGGAAAGGAGGCTTTCCTGGAGTGTTAGGCAGAGCAAGGACTGGAAGTCAGACTTCCTGACCCTCCCCCAACTCCTCCACTCTGGATATCCCCAAATGCAGCCCCCACCCTGGGAAAGATGTGAGGGACTTGCAACTCACAGGCAACTAAGGTGGCCCTTTTTGTTGTTCGAAGAAGGAGTTGAGCAGCTGAAAAAATAGTTTAAAACAAATTTGAGGCTTTAATACAAAAGCAAATGGTAGTGACAGTGGCAGGGGGGTTTTACACTCTTAACCCTGTCAAAGTATAACTTTTAAAAAGCTAAAATCATGACCTTGATACAAATACGATATAAATGTGTGTCAAATTTATTTAACTCATTAATAAGGGAACAGGTGAGATGGTAAAGCTGGTTGCAAAGGTATTTAAGGAATTGGGCAATTACAGGAATTAAAAATTGTTAGCCTAAGTTTGCTAGATTGCATGCAAAACTGATTAATGTCCTACAGGGCAATAAAACCTTAAAACCTTTATGTTTGGGAATATCTTTTCTACTGAACATAAATCTACAAGTTAACATGTGACTTTACAGTGTCTAGAGTCCAATCAAATAGTAAATAGCAACATCTAACACAGGCACGGTCTTCCAGAGAACCGAACAATCCTTGAGCAGCCCTGTTGAACAATGCCTAAGTGTGCCATTGATTAAAAATGCCATTGTTCCCTGCCCTTCACCGTATTTCCAAGTGTTGGGTAATATCCAAGGAGATTTCCAAGTTTTGGATCATAATCACAACAGAGCTACATAATTACTGTTTATGTTTTTATAAACATATCTCTCATACCAGAAACTGCCTTCCCCCATCACTTTCCATCTTGTCAGTCCCTTCCCACTTCTCCAGATACAAACCCTGCTTGGCTCTTATCTTTCCTGCTCATCCTCACTGAGCCCTTTCTCTTTCTTCCCCTAACTCAGTAGTTCTGTCCATTTCCAATGTCAGTCTCAGAAGATCTTCAGGCTTCGACAATTCCTCCTATCGTAGATCAATGTAGTGATCATTAACGTCAGAAACGGTCGTGCTAGATATGGCAAAGACAGACAGAGGGCCTGAGCCAGAAAGCAAAAACTACATTTTCCAAGGAGAAGGAACTAAGGACTCTTGAGCCTTAGAGATTATTTTATCCCTGCTACCACTACAGTTCCTGCCCAGCAACAGGTCTCTCAGGGATGCACGGTCCCAGAAAAGATACAGGAATTTGCCTTTCTTGGGCCAAAATACCAATTCAATTCACTGACCCCTTCCCTCTCAGCCGTCCACCTTCATGAACTATCCTTGCAGTTGAATCCACTTTGAAAATTCCAGTGAGAAACCTCATTGGATGCATTGTTTTGTTTTGTTTTTTAATCACTCTCTGTGTTTGTTTTCATGGATATATAATTATTATTAACAGTTTGGCTTATTTATTCAGCACACAGTTCCATTGCAATCCCAAGTTCTAATATTTTAAGAAAAAATTGTGTTTGAAGCTGACATTTCGTTGGGTTTCTCACAGGATCTAAGACATGGAATGCATTTGCTGGGTATAAATAATTAAAGACATTTCTGCCTTCAACTGGAGTCAGTAAGTGCAGAATTTGTTTACTTTTAAAATAGATCAGAGAAGTAGAAAAGGTTGAGACTTAAGGTTGGCAGACCTGGCCTGTCATCTGAAGCGTCTTGTAGACAGCTGTGCAGCCTGGGGTGAGCTCGGCAGAACCCAGGTGGGAAAGTGACCCTTGTCTTGAGCCTTGAGTCATACAGGGAGCTAGTGACAGGAAGCATGTGTGTGTGTGTGTGTTTGTGCGTGTGTGGTAGGTAGACGGAGGGGGAGCGGCGGCATGGACACCTGCTCTCCTGTTTCCCAGTGCCCGATTTGTTTGAATATTTACACATTATACCTAGAGCAGTAAAATCAAGGGTTATGTTGGACTTTATTTTTGCAACACGCCTAAAGGATATAGTAATCCTTGTCATTAACAGAGCTGTTTTCTGATTGAATTGCAGAGGTTCTGGTAGAGGGCTATGGGTATTCCCTCTTAGCACGTGAGTACCTACTCTTCATTTTGGACATGTCACAACCTGCTGGAGGGAACTATCCTATGCCAGCGCTGTGAATTCTAATAGCCCCACCCTTAGAGAATCATTGCCATGAGCAAGGAGGCTGGGAGAGGCCCATGGCCTCATTGCAGGAAGTCCCTGAGGCTCCTGGACTGGATGCAGTATTTGTGTGTTATTGGGAGCCTCCCCACACTGGGGAGTCCCAGCTCCCACAGTGGATTAATTTCCCTTTAGAGAAGTTGTGAGCAGGGGATGTTGACTTGCTCACTGAGGCACCCACAGTCTCTGTAGCCCATAGCCCGTGCCCCATGCAGTGGTCCTCACTGATGGCCTCTGAGTGCAGGTGTTGGAACTCAGGAGGCTTCTACCTTTGAATGCATTTTACACTACTTCCTAAAAGGGCCCAGTGTGTCCTGCAGATGTGGGAGTCACTCCCGCAGGTCATGGATCCCAGCACTTGCTGAGCTCAAGGACCTGAAGCTCGCATTTGGGCTCCATATCCTTAGTGTAACCCACCTCTGCCCCGCGTTCCCTGCTGTTTGATTCCTTCTTTCATCCTCGAGATTCTGAGCTCTGGCTCTTAACCAAATTTTGGCACAAACGGCACTAGGTGACTCGCCACTTCTCTGTGGCTGCGTCTTTTCCATATCCCATAGATGGGATGCATAGGCCTTCAGAATTTGTACAGATGGGAACACCATGGTTTGGGAGTTCTATGGTCTTTGAGACTTCTCATTAGAGGTGAATGCAAGCTGCCACGCAGAGCAATGCTTCTCAAATTATCTGTGGTGAAGGGCCAGCATTATTGTTGGTTTTAAAATTTTGAATCTATTGCAGAGTAACACACTTTTAAAATACAATAAAAATAAATTTGAAAAAGAAAATTTAAAAAAATGTGCAAAATACAAGCTCCCTTTTTATATTATTAGAGTCAACAAGCATAAAATTATTCTGTCAAGTTTCTATAAGGTTTCTGACTGCTTGCTTCTCAATTTCAGTACTTATCTTATTGTAGACCAGTAACAAGCAACTCACAGATCAGCACTGTTGATGGCCCACACTTTGAGAGCTGTGATTCAGAGCATATGTAGGAAGTTCCCAGCCCAGTTATATATGTCCTTTTTATGGTGGAAGGTGAAGACAGTCTGTAGCTTTGATCATCTTCTCAAAGTTGTGAATGCCTCCACCTTACTCATCCTCTCTCACATGGTTAGGACCCACGTTCAGAGTCTATTTTGTGCAACTATCGTGTAGAAAGATATTCTTATTCATAAAATATAATCAGAGCTTGAGGACACTTGAGCTCCCTGGGAATCTTTCATAATAATGAAAATAAAAGACTTTCACCATCCAAGACAATCTTGATTTTAAGTTACCCATTACAGTATTTTTGGGGAACCTGAGATTTTCCTAGCCATGTTGGAGTTACCTTAAATTACCTTACTCATGACAAAATGGCTCAGACATGTGCACGGAGGTACCAGTTTAATAGCCGCTTAAATGAAGGCAGCAGGAATGCAGATCCAGATGATCCAAGTCGTCCTGTGTTTTCCCAACATGCCAATTTGAGAAGGTTCAAAAAGCATAAATATCGTTTAAAATGTAAAGAGCTCTGTGTAGAAGCCAGGTACTTTAAAATGAAAACAAGGAAGCCAATGACCTCAGCTAATTGCTTCCAATAACAACCTAAATACAACACGAATGGGTGGGGAAAGGGAGAGAGGGAGAGAAAAAAGGAGAAGCAAGAATCTGAACCTTTGCAACAGTGGATGTCATTTGAAGGAGATGGCATTGAGGAGTCAGTGTTCATCTTTAGGTTCAGAACCGTTTGTGTTTTTAACTAATTCAGAATCACTTAAATTCCTTTATTACTCTGGAGAGCATTTACATGATGGTTAAAATAATGCATCATAGGATTAACTACATGAAGTGTGTTTACTCAATGTCTGAAATTACTGCATCAGTCAAGAAGATGGCAACTGGCTTGGTATACAGTTGGGAGAGAGATTCACTTCTGAGATTGGAACTATGTGGACGAATTGAATAGAAAGATAATGCCATTATCTGAAAAACTCATACAAAAGAAGCTACCACAAAGATGAAGTTACACAAAGAGGTTTTGAGGGGCCGTCAGAGAGAATTTTCTAGATTGACACACTGTATAAGAGTTGATTTTACCTAACCAACCTTACTATTTAGCAGACATTCATATTGGAGTATATGATATCTGCCTCGTTAGTGCCCTCACCAAACTGATAACCTATTTTTCACTTAGAGAAATGATATAATAGAATTGGTGCCATAAAATGCTATGATAGAATGAAAGGGGTTAAGTCTTGCAATGGCCAGTTTATACTGGGCATCCGAATCATCTGGCATGATTGTCAGTAACGTAGATTCCAGGGTCCCAACCCCAGATTATCTGAATCATCACACCTGGGGCAACACAAACTGTCTTCACAAACATGCTGGCTGAGTCTATCACAGGTGGCTCTTAGAACCATCTGTTCATTTCAAAATCCATACAACTTCCTCACAGTATAGGTGAGGAAGTAGAGCCTCCTTAGCTGTGCAACCTTGGGAAAGTCATTTAAATTCTAAAAGGCAGAAGCAAGGCTGGAACTCAGGGATCTGGTCCCACCTCCATGCTGCCTTAGAACTACCTGCATCTCTGGCTGAATCATCTCTCCGTAAAATACCTTGGAAGCAAGCACACCTTTCTAAATTTACAATTAAGGATTTTGCCAAAACCAGGGATGACTCAAATGAGAAAAGTTCCTAGTAGGTCATTGAGGTTACTTCTAAAATTCTACTATGTAGTTTCACTACATCCAGTGACTGCCTTGGATCTACTTAAGCACAGACACAGCCTGAGGACATAGCGGGCAGATAGCTCTCTTTATCCTCCAGTTGGGGAATTGTCAACATGTGAAAGTTATCAACATGTGAAATATGTCTCAGAACCAAAACAATTCCCTTTTGCATCATTCCAACAGCAATTCTCTGACACCAACTGGGTATCCTATAACTCAATTCAACTCTGACACTAACTACCCAGACTTGTCACAGACCCTACGGGTTAAGGTGCAGTCCCACAAGGCTGCTCCTACTTCAAATGCCAGCCCTAAGGCCTGGGTGTCCCCAAGCCACCTACACTTCTGCTTGGCCAGCTACATATTTGGGAGTTACCACAACCCCCTTTGGGTTTGATAATTTGTTAGAACAACTCCCAGAATTCAAGAAAGAGCTATACATACAATTATAGTTTTATTGTAAAGGATACAACACAAGAACAGTCAAATAAGAGATATATGGGGCAAACTATGGGGGAATGCAGCTTCCAACCCCTCCCAGCACATCAATGTCTTTACTAACCTGGAAGCTCTCTGAGCCTCAGAGTTTCAGAGTTTTTATTGAGGTTTCACTACATAGGCATGATTGATGAAATTCTTGGTCACGTGATTGAACTCAATCTCTAGTCTGGCTCCCATCCCCAGAGACTGGGGAATGGGGCTGGAAGCTCCCATTCTCTAATCACATTTCCTCTTTCTGGCGATCAGCCCCCAATCTGAGAGTATCCAGTGGCCTTGCTGTGAGCCATCTCATTAGCATAAACTCAGGTAGGGTCTAAAAGGGCTTCTTATAAATAACAAAAGACACTTCTACCACTTAAGAAATCCCAAGGATTTCAGGTGCCAGGAACTCTGGACAAATATGGAACATGTTTTTTCTTATATCACATCTTTCAATTTTATTTCGAATAAATGCTATAATCAAGAAGGCCATTTGTCTTACTGATTCATCTGTGGCATTGTGGGATGGGACATTTACTATCTGGGTCTGGAATGTGATATGTAGAAACATTAGAAATGATTATGTGTGCAGTTTGCATTTCTTATATTAAAAAGATGAGAAACAAGATGGCTTTATAGATTATTTTGTAACTGTCTAAATGCTATTATGATATATAAGGAAGAGAAGATTTATATAGGATGGTACATTACCTTCTTAGAAAAATTAGGCTATAGTAATAAATAACGTCTAACGGCACTTTATAGTTTATAAGGTACTTTCATGGGCATCATAAGAAACTGCTAACATTTATTGAACACATCCTTGGGTCAAACTCTGTGCTAAGTGCTTGTACACATGATAACTCTGGCTTCTATACATCATAATTCTGTCAGATAGACACTATTACTATCTCCATTTTGCTAATGAGGAAGCTGAGATGTACATAGGTTAAATAACTTGCTCAAGGTCACAAATTAGCATCAGAATTTGAAATCCAGTTCATCTGAGCCCAGGGCTCTGTACTATACTTAGAATCCCTACACTATAACGTGAAGGTAGAGGAGAGAATCCTGGACTAAGGGCCAGAATGGCCTGGGTTCTAGTCCTTGCCACAATAGACTGGCTATTTGACTTTGGGCCATTCACTTTTGCTGACCTCTGATTTCTCCTTTCATCTTGTCGGGTGGGGGTGAGTTGGGGTTGACGCTCTCTGACATTTTGAGTTTTGTGACTTGTGATCTGATTCCTGGGTTTGGCTTCCACTCATATTTGGTCCCTTGCTGGAGGTGATGTTTTGTAAATCTGGGAGCTTGCAGGGTGAGGGGCTTCCCTGAGAAATTCTAGGCCCAGGGTCCCTATCTCCTTTCACGCTCTAATGCCTCGTCCCAACACACTTAATGCCAACATATTTATTTTCTCTTCTTTTTTCTGAATATGAATGGAGATTACTTCATAAAGCCAAGTGGACAATGTAAATGCAGATTTCAAAATCTGGGAAAACACTTTCAAAACCCATAGGCCTAAGAGTGTTTTATTTTTTTTCAAGAATGATTGAAATCTAGGAGCATTTGGCAGTCTGTTTTTCCCTCTCAGTCTTGTAAAGCACAGACTTGTTCACATAGATCTGAGGTTTTGCTTTCTGGCTCTCTTATTGACAAACAGAACTGATCTTAGTCAAGCGATTTAACTACTCTGAACCTCAATTTCTTTATGTGTCAAATGACAGCAACATCCACCTCATGGGATTACCAGGAGGATAAAAGGAAAGAGCCTGTGAACTGCTCGCTACATGGTGTGACTTGAATCTAGCTTGAACCATTCCAGAGTCTCCCATTCCTGCCCTCTTTGCCCTTTCTCCTCCTCCTCGGCTCCCATACAGCTTGAGAATAGGTGGGTCTTGGGCAGCCCGCTGGATGGGAAGGCGCCTTGTGTTTCCTACTGCCTTTTATTTTCAACTCTTCCCTCACATGTCTCAGGAGCATCCCATGTGGAAATGGAGAGGAATATTCTTGGGGCTAGGGAGAGAATTCCTGCCCTGTAATTCATAGACAGGCTTCATCTCCACCTTGGAACTTTTCCCAGAGCCTTGCAATGACCTCAGGAATAATATGAAGCTCTCAGGAGCCCTGATTAAAGGTGGCCTTGAATCTTCTGTCTTTATGGTTGATGTGACTTGAGGGGAGCCTCAAGTATGGGACACAACTCTGTGTGGACCTCCAGGACTTTGGCTTCCTCGCGGTGGGTCTGTTTAGCATGGCAGATGGGAGGCAGCGAAGGGCGCTCTTGCTGATGCTTCCTCGTGCGGCAGTGTGGTCTAGTAAGTATTTGGCCTCTGAAGGCAGACTTCCTGGATTCAAGCCCTGGCTCTGCCGCTGATGGCTTGATAAACTTGGGCAATTTATTCAACTTTCCTGGGCCTGAGTTTCTTCATCTGTGCAATGGAGATGATAGTAGCTATCCTGTAGGGTCATGGCGAGACAGTCTAACACATATGAAACATGCATTTTTGCTATTACTCTTAATATTTGCGTTAATGTAATGAAGGAGACCTATTTCCCGATTACTCTTGATATTTTATTATGATAATGAAGGTAACATTACCAAGAATCAGGAAATGGTGGCAACATTAGAGTTTGTAAAAGCTTTATTTAAATTAGAGTTTCTCAAAGGGTGGTGTTAGAAAAAGATGATTTTGGATAATATGAGAACAGATTTCATTTTTCTTGATAATTTTGAATTTACTTTAACATATTTGGAAAAAATAGAAATAACATTTTAAGTCCATGAGTCCGTGGGCTTGCTTGGGATGAGGCCAAGCCTGGTGATGGGAAAATAAAACTCAATATATAGGAGGGACCAGAAAAGTTTCCTTTGGAGAATCTCAGAATATGAGATGTTCTTAATCTGAATTTGTGGCTCTCTGAGTGCTTAGAGATATTGAAATGCAAGGTGCAAAAGAGGCATAAATTTTCATTGGCTTGTAATGAGGTGAGATTACAGATAAGAATTGGTATTTTAAAATAATTTGAAAAACACTGAGAAGGAAAATGCCATCCATTTGACTTAATAAGAATATGACAATGAACAGTGATTCTTCTCCCAAGCCTGGTCCTTGATTCACTGAATGGTGAACACGCCTAAGTAGTATCCTCTTTATTCTTCCTTAAAGACTGCTCCTCAGTAGAAACTGACATTTCAAGGGGGAAAATAGTGCAGCCATGACTGACCAATGGACAGAAGAGAGCTACAGTGCAGAGTGCCATCTGCATTTACTGCTTTCCTTTAGCTTATTTCTTGGATGACAGCCCAGTTCTGGGCTTACCATTACGCACTGGAGGAACAGCCACCAAGAAAATCCCATCAGTTATCTCTTTTGAGGACTGTGACATAAATATGGAGAGCATAAGAGAGCCCTGTTCTATTTCCAGTTCTGTCTCTTCCAAATGTCTGACTTTGGCTGAGTTAATTGCATTGTTCCGGCTTCAGTGCTTATGTTGGGTAGTAAAGCTAGCCCAGAGTTGAGTCACCAACTGATTTATCTTGGGTCTGGTTTGGATAGTGGAGATTTTTTCTGGCCCACACAATTTTTAAGTATGAGAAAATTTCACATGAAACATCTGTAAGTCTTGCTTTTTTTGGAAACTTGGGAGATACTATGACCTTGACCCCATATTCCTATGTGGTAAAAATCCCCTGGAGCTGAGTAGCTGTTTCCCCATTTAGAGGTGGCATCCTCATGGTTCCCACGTTCTATTGTCTTACATCAGCCTCCTTCATTCAGTTATAGCATCTGCCTTGCTTCTGTAGGCATGTGTGTTTGTGACTTCCAGAATTCTCTTTTTTGGTTGCTCAAATGTCTTCATTTATACTTCTTGGCTGCTTCAAGAATAGACTGGGTTTGCCAGATAAGTTGTTTCCGGATAAAGTGTTCATATTAACTTTTCAGAATTTTCCATATATGGAATATTGATCTTCATAATTATGAGTGTGAACTTTAAGATACATTCAGTTAGGTTTTGTTTACTCTTTTAAATCTTGAATTAATTCCCAAATCATAAAATTGATTTGCCATTTTAAAATGATTGGTTTTGATGTAACTTTGAAATAAGATCCAAGCTTCCCTTATTCTCTTAAATTATCAAGGGGATAAGAAGTAACAAAGAAAATGAAGGGAAAAAACCCCTGGCATTCATTGTTATTTGCTAATGTATTATCCACTTCCTCTCCATCTTTAGGGTGTCCAAGGAAATGTAATTGTTGGGGAAAAAGGCATCAGGGAGGAGGAAAATCTAACACGTAAGAAAAATAATATAAGAAGCACTAATTTAATAATGGGGTATTATTATTATTATGTAATAACATAGGTTTTTTAAAAATTGCGCTGTGAAGTAGATATGGCACCCATCATGCTCTCAACTCTAATTTCCAGGTTCTGAAATTTGGGCAGTATGCCATATTTTACAAAGGTTCTTTTTTTAGAAATTGTTTAACTGTTTTAGGATTTAGAAGGAGAGAGTTTAATATCTACCAATCTCCTGTGATACAACTTTTTCTCATCTTCATATGTGACTTCCATAACCCAACATGACATTCTTGGGGAATCAACACAGCTTGGTGGAAAAAAATCATTGGATTGGGTGTCAAATAGAACCTAGCCCAAGTCCTGGCTCCGATACTTTCTAGGGTCACCAAAAAAGTCAGTTCTTGAGGGACTCAGAGCTTGAGTTCCCTTCTTTGTAAAAAGAGATAATAGTGGGACTCACTCGTGGGGGAGGTCACAAAGACCAAATAAAACAATCTTCCTAAATCACTACCATGGTGTCTGGCATAAAATAAACACACCATAAATGTTTCGTGCTTGGCACAGACAATAATTATTAGGATTTGAATACTCCACTTCTGACAGTTCTTAAGAAGTCATCTTGTCTTACTTAAATAGATGATTGACTATTGTCTTTTTTTTAAGAGCAACACATGATAGCCAATGAAAATGAATTAGTGCTGTTTTTTCCCACCACTAGCGCATCATCAAGATTTGTGAGCAGATGTATATTACATTTCGTCTGAGCTGTATTCTATCATTCAACAGCCCCACCTATTCCAGAGTGAAACATTTAGCAGACACCAGTGGCCAATATTCAGTTATTTTCTGTTCACAGGGTTAGGTGTTAACTAACCTGATCCCACACAGCTCTTATAGCGTTGGAGCGGTGTGGTCAGGGACAGAGACATGCAGAATGCTTATTTTGTTCAGTGTTGGTGCGGGTGTCTGTGGCAGCGCAAGTTCTTAGTTGTATGACATCACCTAGGCAAAGGAACTGCTTGGCTGGGTCCTCCACTTTCCATCTGGTTGTTTTGGTGTCTGATAATTTGGGATTATCCCAATCTTCTAGGTTGTTAGGAGGATTGAGTACTTGGTAAATCAGTGTGCTGTAGGTATGTAAGCTGTTAACATCTGAAATCCAGAGTCAAAAGTCCTTTAAGAAATGAAAATCAAGTGTATTGTTTTCTTTGAGACTTCTGGTGCAATGCTTTGAAGTAAAGGATGCAGAGAAAGGAAACTCTACTCCAGAGAGAAATACACCAAAGCACATAAAATTCACTAGAGTGCAAATCAACACTTTTAACTTCAGCCTTTTAAGTTACTGCTTGGCATCTTACTCAACTTGATTCCTAACTTGCTTCAAAAAGAAAAAAGTGACAGTGAAACACGCATAAAGGCAAAGGGAATCATTCCCTCTTGGTCTGGATTCAAGGGAAAGTCACATATTTAAATACTTCTTGTTTTTGTAGAATTATAGCAGATACTTCTTTTCATTTTCTTTGCTTTTTCGTTATTGTATTAAACTTTTCCTTACGCTTTGGTTTTATTTATTATAGGCATCATATAGCTAGCTATTATTTTGTCTTTAATAAAAGGATGTAGCCATTCAACATTATTGTGATATGTTGTCTTATTCCCTCCATATTCTATCTCTGTTACATACTATTCTTGTCTTTCTTTTCTGTGACTTTGCATTCATAAGATTGATAAATACTTTTTATTCTCTGCTAATTTGGGATTTTAATGATATATTTCTATTTTGCCATTGGTTACCTTCCTATTTTAACAATCATATTTAAACTTTTTACAAACTTCATACGTTTTTCCAACATTTTATTTTGAAAATTTTTAGACATACAGTGCAATTGAAAGAATTTTACAATGAATATCTATATACTCTCTACCTACAGTCGACAATTAACTTTTTATTCTATTTTGTTTATCAATTAAGATGTTCTTTTCTGAAAACTTATTTGTTACTGTTTGCAATTGTGCTTAAACATTTTCAGTAACTAAAAAAGTGCATTCAAGCTTTTTAAAGCCCTACCCCAAAAGGGGTGGTGAGCGAGAGTGTGCCTTCCTCATTGAATTTATAAAGGGAAACTTCCAAGGTCCTTTCTCTACAGTGACCTCAAAAAGGACTCATTGTCCCAACACTGGGCCTTCTAAGCTAGTGTCATGTTCACTAACAGAGAGGGCTTCTCAGATTTACACTGTCTGAGGTTAAATCTGTTCATGAGATGTACTTAGAAGTCATCTGCTGCCGTTTTGAAAAAAACAGTAATTGGTCTAGCTGATTACCTTGATAAATATGCCAAAAGTTGTTAATTTTTAAGTAAACTCCCAGACGGTAAAGTCTTAACTTATTTTTTTACTTCTTAGAAATCTCCTTTTTGTAATAAGTTTGAACAGATTTCATTCATTTAATCTCTCTTAAAGGCATCACCATTGCTGTATTTAATCAATGAAAAATAACTTTAAATTACAGTATTATTACACCTGTATCATTAGATATCTAATTATTCCCAGAACCTGGAGTTAATCAAACTATAAAATGAAACATCTGGTTTCAAAATATTGAAACACACACACACAAATAATAAAACAAAATTCAAATATGGGGATCATGAGGAAAAATAACTAATATGTCAAATGTCACAAAAATCATCAAAATAGATATTTTATAATCAGATACTTTGGCATCCCATTGTCAAAATTATGACAGAAATATAAAAGAAGTATAAACTCAGGAAACTTGTAGATGGTTGTTCCAATAGATCATTTGTGCTAAAATTAACAAAATAAGTGCCTAAGGACCTTAAAAACATTTAGTTATGTACATGAATCAAAAATTCCCGGGTCTGCAAGATCATGATGTATTCCAGACGATCACTGTGGGCCAGAGCTAGATTTGATTTTTCCGTGTGGCCTTCAAACTATGTTTGAACGTAGCTTATACAATGTCTTTGAGCAACAGCTGGACTTGGCCAGAAGTATATTTTTCATCAAAGAATAGGCCATCAGAAAAAGAGGGACAAATCACATCTCTGCTGTCTTTCTTCCATCCCAATCTCTCCTTCAGGTTCTATTGTATCTTTCCCATTCTTTCCAGCCCAAATGCGTGAAAGCATTGTCAATATTCTTTGTTTTACTTCCTCATCTTGGAGTTACTCCTCCTCAACCCATTACTAATCTGGCTTTTGCCTAAACACCATTTAAACTGGTGTGCTATGTTATCACCGCAACTAGTCTTCTAACTGGCTACTACTCTATCAATTGATAATTTCCATCCCTAAACTTGTTTGAATGTTCTATGGCATTCTCTAGCCTTGATGACTTCTTTCTAAAATCTCTTCTTTTTGCATTCCATGTTGCTGCTTTTTCTTGGCTCCCTCCTAATCCTCTGCCTGCTCCTTCCCTCTCTTTTACACAGTCTCTGACCAACACTTAAGTGATGGTTACCCTTCTGGGTTCTGTTCTAGGCTGTCTTCTCAATCAACACATTATCCTTGAATATAGTCTTTAATTCTCTATCTGCTATTGGCATTCACTTCAAAAAGATTTCTCTCCTTGTCTTGAGTCCCACAAAAGCCTACTGGAAATATCCACCTAGATGTTCCTGAGGCAACTGAAGGTCAATGTGTCACCAAATAAATAAATTTACCTCCTATTTTCCTTCACCCAGAATCCACTCCTTCCCTCTGCTTTCATATTCCAGTGACACCACTTCCTACCTTATGGTCGATGAGGGAATCTGGGCTCTTATTTGAGATTCCTCCTTTTCCCGTTCTTTTCTCACTTTGAATAGATCATTGAGTTCTCTTTACTCCACTCCCCATATGTATCTTAAACACCTATCACTTCTCATCAACGAAATCCCCAATATTTCCCCCACACCAACATGTCAACTCTATTACCAAAACACTAGTTTAATTGCTGTCTCCAAGGGCCTCCCAACTATTCTCCAGACTGTGTCCACTATGTTCTTGCTTAAATGCAAATCTGATTATAACTCTCCTCTGCTTAAAATTCTTGAGTGACTGTCATGGCTCTTGGGCATGATCTTCAGCACGACTCTTCATGTTTTAGCTCCTGTGTGCCTGCCAGCTCCATCGCCCACTGTTCCCTCTCCCTACCCCGCCACCTCACTCACAATGTTGCCTTTACTTTAGCCATTTTGAAGATAGTTCATTCTCTTCAATCTGCTGTGCCCTTTTGACCAGCTGGCCCTTTGTACATCCTGTTCCCTCCTGCCTTGACCATTGCCACTCAAACTAGGGGGTTCCCATTCATCTTTCAGGTCTTAGCTTAGACATCGCTTGTTTTGGGATGAATTTTCTAGATTTTTCTTTTCAGTGGTTTTCTGGATATCCTTTTCAACGTTTTTTTGCTACGTTTTTCTTTTCAACGTGCATCTTTTTGACATTATTCTGCATATCCTTTCTTACAACACTTTCAAATGCATGATATTTCTTTGTTGCCTTTTCTGTGTCCAATATTCATCAAACATTCTGCTAATAATAAAATTGACAACAGGAACTACTACTAACAGTTACTGAGTGCTTCTTTCATATGAAAAACTGTTCTAAGGGCTTTACCTGTGAAGATTAAATGTATTTAGACAAACAACTGTATGTGGCAGATGCTATTAATACTGTTGTACAGATGAAACAATGGCCTACGATCTCATAGCTGGAAGTGATAATACCAGTATTCAACCCCAGGCAGCTGGATCTCAGGACCCATATTTTTAACCTATGAAGGCTTGGGCCTCATCTACCTTGTTATCACATCTTCAGCATCTAGCACAGCTCCCAGCACACAGCAGGTACTCAATTAATAGTTGTTGAGGAAAGAATAAATGAGTGATGTATTTGGGCAGTGTGTCAAAGTCATCAGAGTTCAGGCACAAGTGAAGAAGTTCCTGCATCCCATGTCTGATTCTTTCTCATGCTGCCAGGCTGTCAGGTCAAGCTTTCTCCAGCCCTAAATACCACAGCTTTCCTCTCCAAAGCATTCACCCCATAGGAAACCAGGCAACTCTAATTGTCTGTTGGCAATATTTCTTCCACCAAAGTAGGTTCTAATTTGCAAATCAATGAAATCAGCTTTGATTGAATGACTCTGAAAAGGCATCTCCTAGAAGGCTATTGGATAGTATACAGAATCAATGGGAGGGAAGTTTTGCAAAACAGGCCAGAACCAAGATATGCTAGGAAAACAGGTATGCATGTGGTCTCTCTAAGCGAACAGTCTTCATTAATTCACTCACAGTGCTATTGCTGGCATCCTCTCCACTGATCTTTATCTACCACCAGACACTCATGGCTGTGTCATCACAAGATTTTTGAAACTCCTGCTGCCAGCTGCCATCACCTTGAAGATATCTTTGTTGTAGCTGGGTATTTGTGTTGCTCCTTTAATATTCAAACTCCTTTTTAGGGACATCTAACTGGCTACCTTAATTCTTGTGTCTTTACCGTGCACTGGCCCATCCCTTCCATATCCCAACTCCCACCTTCCACTATTTTGGGATTCTTCAAATTTAGAAAAATAATTTGGATGCCTGGTAGTCATCTTCATTCCTACCAAAAATACTTAGGTAAAGACTGCATTCTCTAAAGCTGAGGGAAAAAGTACTGAGTTGAAAGAAATCTTAGCACTGCTACCAATTCTTACCTGTATCTTTTTGAAGTTAAGATATTTAGTTTGAAACAGACTAGGTATTGATCATCCAGAGTGAGGTTATCTTCTGCTGTATTAAGTGATCACAAGATATTCATTCACCTATCACGGTTTAGTAAACAGCTACTATGTGCTGGATACTACCCTACACATGTGATGGAAAGGAAAGATGGTGCCCCCAGCTTTCATAGTGCTTATATAGGCCATTCACTCACTAGCAATCAGAAGTCAAACTGGCTTATTACAGCACAAAAATTCTCTCAGCAGAGTGTAGAGGGGTCTGAAATTCAAAAGACTGATGTAGCAAAGTACAATTCATTATTCTTTGTTTAGGAAGATTGGGAGATGAGTTATTAGATTTAGTTTGACAAAGACTTCACAAGCTCATTTTTAGCTTCTTTGCCTCTGGGGAACTAGCTCACTCTCTTCTCAGCAGGCTGGAAGCCATCTTAGCAGATGGTCCTGGGCTGCGTGTGCCAGCCACAGAGCATTTGCCTGGCATGTTTGCACGTGGTGCTGTTCTTGTCCAAGCAGCAGGCCGTCAATGCAGAGTGTTTTCCAGAGCTCGCCAACAGAGCATGCAGAGGGAAGGGAGGAGATTCAGAAGTGGTTTTCTTTCATTTATGATCCTTTGCAAGCAAGCTCACTTCTTGGCCGGCCCCAGAGGCAGATTTATTGGACCAACAGAATAAGCCCATGGCCATTGGAGAGCCCAGCATGGAACCTCTTAGGTGTATTCCTTGGCAACTGATCTTCTGGATGTCCTTACATCTCTAATACATCATTTCTCTCCCAAATGAAGACCCACTAAACATCTACATCCCAAAACGCTAGTCAATCACTATTCATGCCCGTCTTATCAGCATCACTGTCCTGGTCTTTTGCCCACTCCAATGGACCTGTGCCATAGGACTTACTTTAATAATAAATTAAACTGAAATTTTTGCCTACATAACATCATCAACCGCTTCTGGTCCAGATTCCAGTCATGACTGTCACCATGTGATGTGAGCTTTTCCCTTAACTACACGGGCCTTCAGTGTCCACACTTATAAAATTAAGAGAAAAAATATCTTTCTCTGCAGCTGTTGAGAAGATGAAAATTAAGCGTTCATGAAAGTGTTTATAAACTGTAAATTACTTTTCAAATATTTATGTTGTAGCTACCTTATTATTATTGATCATATGATGGAAATGATATTGGAAACCTCAGATATTACTAAATAAAAAATTTAAATAAGTGAAAAGAATACAAGACTTTAAACTATGCATGGATTAAAACTAGTTTTCTCATCTATAATACAGGATTGGAGATATCTGGGTTACAAGGTTTATATATAAGGATTAGTGAGGTTCAAGATAAGACTGACCACAAATCTCTACTCCCATTCAGCTGTGTGGCTCTAGTCACTGAGCCTCTCTGGGCCTCCTTCCTTCATTTTAACAAGAAGGAGGATAATACCCACTTTTCATCACTGTCAAAAGTACTAAATAAGATGATTTATAGAATGTGTCTGCCATAAAGTAGGCTTTTTTTTGGCTGAGGGAGATTCACTCTGAGTTAACATCTGTTGCCAATCTTCCTCTTTTTTTGCTTGGGGAAGATTTGTCCTGAGCCAACATCTGTGCCAACTGTCCTCTATTTTGTATGTGGGTTGCCACCACAGTGTGGTCACCAATGAGTGGTGTAGGTCTGTGCCTAGGAACTGAACCTGGGCCACCGAAGTGGATGGAGCTCACTGAACTTAAACCACTAGGCCCTGGGGCCGGCCCCCAAAGTAGACTTTTGATAAATATGAGTTATGTTTGTCTTTAAGTGTTATTTGTAAGGGATAATCATTTCTGGAGTTTTCTGATTGTTCATTTGGAAGAAGAGAGTATGTAATTTCATCTTTTTCCTCCCTAATTTTACAGGAATCATCTGCCCCTAGGAACTTGATTATAGAAAGAAATAACAGCTCTCAGCATTATTAATGGATTCTCTTTAGGTAAACTCTATGAAGAGAGAACAATTAGTTAGATGCAAAAATATCAGTTGGTGGTCTAGTTTGCTTCTATTTTCCAAGTCTCCTGTCGAACTCTTCCCAATTAACTGATAAATTGTCTTGGTGTCTTGGAGTATTAGTCTAAGATGTTTGTGGTTACAAGATCCCTCAACAAACCACATCCAGTCCTCAGTTCTGGCTTTTTCCATAGGTTGCTGTTCACACCATTTCTGTTCTATATAAACAAATCCAAGGCAATTCAATGACCATTTTCCTCTATCTCCTTAAAACAAGATGGGAGACACCAGGCTTCTAACAAAAATTTCCTTCTTGTACCCAAAATTCATTTAATTTCCTGTTCCTATTTTGTGAAAAAACTTCCCTAATAACCTATTTGTTTTTTCCTCCTGTGTGTCTGCATTATAACCATTCTGTTCTTAAACACCCAAATATCACAATTTTGCTGCTCAAACATTGTTTCCTTTCAAGTTTCATGTGATTTTTTTTTTACTAGAATTTGTGAATCTTTATTATTTGGAAATAATTTCAATCTAAGAGAAAAATGGAAAGAAAACTACAAATATTTTTCTTTTGAACCATTGAGAATAAGCTACATATGTAATACTCCTGTATGCCCGAATACTTCAACACAAATTTCCTACAAACAAAGATATTCTCCTTGCTTATGGAACTATCATAGAAGAGTCATCAAAATCAGGAAATGGACATTGCTACGTTCCTAAAATACAATCCAAAGATTTCATGCAAATATTGCCAAATATCTCAATAATGTCCTTTGTAGCCCAAGATTCCGATACTGGGTCACGTATTGCATATAGCTGTCATGCTCTTTTAGTCTCCTTCAGTCTGGAACAGTTCCTCAATTTTTCCTTGAAGCTTTTTTTAGCGTATAGGACAGTCATTTTGGAGAAGGTCCTTCAAATTAGGGCTTCAAGGCTCTTATTGTGGACAGAGCTAAGAAATACATGTATACATGAGTGTATACCCACACTTACATGTATATTTATTGCCCTATCTGTTTGTCTATCAATCTATCCATCTATCTAATCTATCAAACCATGTATTATTATTACTCCAACTCCAATCTAACTCCAGAGTGTTCATTTCAGTTTTTGCCCTTTCTGTGTTTGTAACTCCTTCACCAACAGCGGGAAACCTGCTGCCATTATCTTCTGTGTTTTATTTGCTCAATTTTCCTTCTTGGAACCAGTCTCTCAGACCTTCTGGGACACCATCTTTCTCACTGTGGCCAGCTACATCACACAGGCTTCAACCATAATGACTTTTGAAAGGAAAGAAAGGGGACAAGTAGGTAGGCTGGCTTCTAACTTCTGTATGTGTTGATATTTTAAAGCACTGCACTCCTGGGGAATTGATTATATGAATATAACTGGCTCTTCCAGTCTTTTTTTACTTCCTTGCTGTGAGTGGGGTGGAGGTACCTTAAAGTATCTTCTTCCCCTTTCCTTCTTGTCATTGGGTTTTGGATTTATGCCATTTGTGAGTCCCTTCTTTGCAGCCTAGTATTGCCCTCTTCTTTGAAATGTGAGCATCCCTAAGAGGAGCTTCCTTTCTATAGTATGTGATTTTTCATGTCAGAGATCTTATGATATTGCAGTCTCCTTTCTGAAACACTCAGTGACTTCTCACTGCAACGTTTCCAAACTTTTTATTTATGTTATTTTAGAAGCAGATGCTCTTTCTCAACAACATCATGGGCAAAGGACCAATTTAAAACATATAAAAGGCCTCTTCCTTCTAGCAAGGCAGCCTTTCAGAGCATTCTATAAGAACTCCAGTCTATATGAGGAAATTTTCTCCTTTTAAATTGGTCCTCAGTTGCATGGAATTGATTTAATCTTATTCTTTGACTCACAACACACTCTTACCGTTAATCTATTCAAGGTCTGCTTTTTATTTATTTAATTGGTTAATCATTTTTAATACTATAGTAAGCACCTACAAACCTACCACCTCAAGAAAAAGCTAGCACCTTAACCTACGCTACCCGACGAGACTTCCCACCCCACCACATCCACTCGTTATTTACCAACTGAAAAACTACCATCCTAAATCTTGTGTACATCAATCCTTTGCTTTGTTTTTTGATAGTTTCAATGCCTCTCTATACACCTCTATAAAATATATTTTTATATGCTTCTAAAAGTATAAAGTATACTTCTAACTGGCTTTAACTTTATAAAAAAGGATAATTACATTTTTCTCACTTAATATTATGTTGCTAAGCTTCATCCAGTTTGTTATATACCGTTTTAGTCCATTCATTTTGAGTGCTGTATAATATTCTGTTGGGTGAATATGCCATGGTTTATTCTCCTGTTGATGGGCATTTGACCTAGTTCTAGCTTTTTCTCTTGTGAGCAGTGCTGCTATAAACAGTTTGTAATGTCTCCTCCTATAAATGTCTAAGCATGTGTTGGGTATTTATATAGGTGTGAAATTGCTATGTCCTACGATTTATGACTATTCTACTTTAGTACAGTGTTTCTCAAACTTGGCACTATTGGAATTTTGATCCAGATAATTCTTTCTTGTGGGGGCTCTCTTGTGCAGTGTAGGAGATTTAGCAGCTTCCTTGGCCCCTACCCACTAGATGTTAGTAGAATCCACACCCCAGTTGTGACAACCAAAAATTATTTTAGACATTGCCAAATATTCCTGAAGGTGGGGTGGCAAAATCACCCCTGGTTGGAAAACTTACTTTAGAAGATAAAGCCAAGACATCTTTTCAAAGTGGTTATACCAGCTGATACTCTCACCAGGAATGTTAAAGAAATGCTATGTCACTTTACTCTCTGTGACACTTGGCATTGTCATACTTCTGAATTTTTGCCAATAGTCTTTAGCCAGGCGACTTAACCATAGACATCTATTATTATTTCCAGCCATTCCCTAGTCCTACGCTCTAGCCAACCAACCTATTCTCCATTGATTAAACTGGACTAATGTATACCTATTTATTTATTCATCCTGCAAATATTTGAGCAGCGAGTTCATGCCAAGGCATGAAACAGGTGTGGTTCCTGCTGTGATGAAGTTTGCACACCAGTGGAGGAAACAGACAATAATCAAATTGCCACCCTGTTCAATGGAACATAGTGCTGACGATCTATAACTGGGGGAGCTGACCCAGTCAGCAAAGTCAGGAATGCAGAAGGGAATGGAAAGGGCTACGATCTCTGGAGGGCAAAGAGGGAGGAGATTGTGGTACGAGGTGATGCAGGAGACCCAGCTGTGTGTCAGAGCACCGAGGGCCCTCTTGGCCACGTTAAGGAGTTTGGACGTCACATAAGTTTGGACAAGAAACGTGAGAGGCTATTTGTATTAGTCTGCTAGGGCTGCCATAACAGATATCACAGACTGGGGGGCTTAAACAGCAGACGTTTATTTTCTTATAGTTCTGGAGTCTGGAAGTCCAAGATCAAGGTGCCTTCAGGGCTGGTTTCTCCTGAGGCCAATCTCCTTGGTTTGCAGATGGCCATGTTCTCGCTGTGTCCTTACATGGCCCTTCCTCTGTGCGTGTGCACTCTTGGTCTTTTCCTTTCACTATATGGATACCAGTCATATTCCTCTTATTATATGGACACCCACCTTTATGACCTCATTTAACCTTAATTCCCTCCCTGAAGGCCCTATCTCCACATACAGTCACATTGAGGCGAAGGGCTTCAACTTATCAATTTGGAAGGGTCATGATTCAGTCCATAACATCACTGAAATGTTTAAACTGGGAAATGATTGATTAATCGTTGGTTTTAAAAGAGATCATTTCACTGCAGTATGAATTGGAAGAAGGCCCGAGTGGGTGAGGGAGAGCAGTAACGAAACCGCTGCAGAAAGCCACTTGAGGTCAGGGTAGCAAGGCCGGCCCGGAACGGTGAGAGACATGGAGAGAGGTGACATGTTTAGAGATTGATTCAGAAATTAAAGTTGACCTGACATGATGATAGAGAAAGAGTGACAGGAAAGGGGTAATAGTGACAGATCCTGGCTTTCAGCTTTAGGCAGCTAGCTGGAGAATGATGCCACTCCATGAGATTAGTGCCGGGCAGAGGAACTGACAGAGGGCCAGGGCCAGGGCCAGGTGTGTGGAGCATGTGTCTGTGGCTTGGTTCAAGCAGTTCCCTCTGCCTGGACGGCTGTCTGCCTTTTCTTGTCCATCTCATAAACTTCTACTCATCTCTCAAGGTCCATATTGGACATTGCTTCTTTTTCTCTAACCCTACTTTGATTTTCATCTCTTTTCCCTTCCCCTCCCCACCCCTTGCACTTCTGGCTAGATATATTTATTCCTTGCCATATCTTAAATGGACTGAGGGCATCGTCCTTATAACATCAGAGTGCAGGTATTCTGCTCTGGATCTCAGCTCCTCCCCATGTGGGAAGCTCCTCCAGTCCAGGAAGTATGTCTGGCTCATCCTTTTGCTTCTAGAGTTTACCAGCGTCTGCTACAAGGAGGTGAATTGAATGAGTTGTTCGGATTGTTTTCTCTGCAAAGGGAGAAAATTGATAACCATAAGGGGAAGAGGATGCTAACTGGGGAAATTAGACCCCACTCTCAACCTGCTCTGCTGAACTTTCTGTCTGTTCTTGGGGCAGATCTGGCCCGGCCCTTGGCCATCTCCCTTCTATTAGAGGTGGGTGGGCTTAGTGCCTGGAGGGCTTTACCAGGTTGTATGTGGATCCTTTATTCCTACCTTAATCTATCTGGTTCTGCTTTGTTCATTCATCTACCCATTCATTCATTCATTTATTCTTTATTCACTAATTCATGCAATAATTCAGTCCTTCATTCAGTATTTATTCAGTAATAAGCACACTTCTAGGTGCTGGGAAAATAGCAGAGAAAAAAACAGATGAAAATATCTGCCTTCATGAGAAAAACCAGGCCCAAAACCTGAGTGCAGCTTTGTCAATGATGTCTAGTTCCACGATGGGTGAGGTCATTGGCTTCCTTACTCTCCTCGGCAAAATTTTAGAGGCAATAGGAAGGAGTGTGAAGAGACGAGGTGGTCATAATGACTCTGGAAGGGAAAGAAAATGCCTGGGATGGAGAGATGAGGACGTTGAGTGTCTGTCCTTGGAATTCGTTGCACAGTGGGACAAGAACCTGCTGCCTGCCCATATGTGACTTTAGTTAGATGACTTTTCCCACTTCTGTGGTATTGAGATTCTAATCTGTGAAAAGAGCAGCTTAGCCCAGTTGATCGCTAAGGTGTTTCCCCCTTTATAATTCCTCATGTCACACCTGTGGACACATTGCCAAGTAACAAAAGAGCAAGGGCTTACTGTGCATAAAAACCCATCCATTCGGAAACAGGAGGGTCTAGAAATCCTAGATGTTTGTCATTTATGCTAAATTTAAATATTTACTTCCAAATAGTGCAACAGTCAGCTCGTTTCTTCGATTAGTCCTTCGCAGCTAGAGTAAAACTCAGGTGAAGATTGATCAACTATCTAACATTAAAACAAGCAAGACTTTTTTTTAAAAAAGCATCCTGCCTCTATGATGCAGTAAAAAATACGAAAGGATGTATTTGAAATTCGTTGAAGCATAAAATTAAATTAAGTAGGTAAGTGCCTATTTTTTATTTTAACCAGTGTAAAGACTGCTATTTAAGGCATTAATTCTTAACCAAAGGGCTGTTGTCAGGGTCCTGAAATGAATAGCATATGTTAAGAGGTAAAAGGAAGCTCCAAATTAGACAAATTTAAATAATCTAGAATCCTCAGAGAAGCCATAAATATGCATTTGCCCACATTCTCTGAGAAGTGAGATGAATGCCTCCGAGCTCTGACTCAAGAATGTTGACATTCTCTATTCATTCATGTTAACTCAGATGTAATTTAATACTCTGCCCCTCATAGTATAAATCTCCCCATCTGTTTATTTTATTCACTAATGTTGATTTCAAATCATTCCTTCAAAAGCAAATATTCAGGGGAGCATACTATATAATAATTCAGGGGGAAAAAACGTTTCCTTGCAGAAAACATAATAGAAATAATGCATCCTGTAAATCTTTTTCTCGGTGATGCATAACTTGTGATGGGAACCGTCACCTTAGTGCCTCATTAAAATAGTTCTGCCTTACTCAACATGACATCGTGTGGGTTGGTATAGTTCCCCAAATCCTGATTTTCTCATCTCCAGAAACACTGTTATTTCAGGACAGATTACAACACTTCATGGTTAAACTCTGTGGGTAGTCAGGTTAAGGCTATTTTGTGAAAAGTGATTAGGAAGATCAAGGTTCCTGCAGGTAACAGAATCTACTTATGCTGGTTAAGCAGAAAGAAAATTATCACAGAGCATTAGGTAGTTTAGAGAATTTCCAGAAGGACCAGGAACTAGGCTTAGAGCTACATAACCAAGAGCATGTGGCCAGGAAAAATGCCCAGTCATAGCAGGGATGAAACCCTACTCTTGCCCTTCATGTCACTTGGTACCAGTAATGTTGGGGACTTTCTCCTGGGCTGCCCCCAGAAGCACCATAGACCTTCCATCATGCTCGGCAGAAGCTCCACTCTCTCAGCATGTGGCCTCCTCCTGTACTGCTCATAATTAGCTCCAAGTCTCACGGGGGTGTGTGTCGGCCTGGCTGAACCTGGGTCACCTGCATAACTCATGGCGAGGACATCTTGGAAGTGTTGTTCTCTATAGACAGGAGTCATGCCAGCAAGGGCTAGAGTGTGAGCTGTAGGAGCAGACCTGCCATCGGTGAGTAGCTTTACCATGATGTTTACCTATTTTCAGACCTTCCTGCATCTTCAGGTCACTTTTTGAAAATCAGAAAATGGGTCCAGGGCACAGGATGCAATTTGGCAATGTTAAACTTTAGGGTACTTAATACACTTTGGAGACATTTGTAAATATGTTACTATGAAAAGGTATCAAGGAAAGTATTCACTTCTTAGAACTCACAGGTTCTAGATCCAGATATGTCATTTTCTTGCTAGGGATATTTGACATTCATTTATTGAACGAACATTTGAGATCTTTTGTCAGGCACTATCGTTAGATATATACAGATGAATGTAACACAGTCCTTGTTTATTGGTGGAGAAAGTAAGTTAACACATAATTACAGATAAGAGTGATACGTGTTAAAATAGGAGGTAAGCATGAAGGCACGCGAGTGCACAGGAGATAAAGCTTGGGCAGTCCTTGGGTGCCAGAGACAACTTCCTGGTCCTGCTGCAAGTTATATCTAAGCTGAAACCCAGATGCCAAGGTGGTATAGGAATTACGCAAAGGTGGCTTTTATATGTGCCATTTCCTCTCTCCAGAACACTCTCCTGGGAAACAGAACTGTCCCAAAGGACTGGAAATGGTATATACAGAGGCCTGATATTGAGAGGAAGTAGAAAATGTTTGGGGGAAAGCCAGTGCCTCCATGTGGGTATTGAGCAACGGGCTAGGACGTCAGGAGATGAGCCTGGAAAGGCAGTAGGACCAGTTCAGCATGGACCCTGTATGTCAGGTTATGGAGTGTATCCTATATCAACCTTTTAACCTCCCCCAAACCTAATTTTTATATTAGTTAGAGCTCTCTCAAACCAGCCAGCTTAAAAAAATCGACAACAGAGGGGTGGGAGAGAGAGAGGAGAGAATGTTTAATAACTTGTTGCCTGGGAAAGAGAGCTTACAGGATGCAAGGAAGAAATTTAGTGAACAATAGCAGGCAAGCTGGAATAGTAAGTAAGACTGGAGCTGAGATTGAAGATACTCAGGTCATGGACTCCCATCTCTTTCTCTCTGCTTGTCTCTCTCTACCTCTTTCTCTCTCACTCTCATTTGTCCCTATTTGGCTTTACTCTAAAGATAGGTTTTCCTTACAAGGCAGGTTAGATGGCATCCAATATCCCAGAAATCATGTCTTCCAGCCTAGAAATCCTATAGGAAAGGGAAGGAATCTCTTCTCTGTTATCTGTGAATCTGTCCTGGGGAAGCGCTGATTGACCCTACTTGAATTATCTGCCCATCAGATCCAATCACTGTTACCAAAGGGATGGCCAACCGTACCTGGCTATGCCTGGACCACATGTTTTTCCTGGGGATGGGTAGCTGCAGTATTTTGTGACTCACTGCTCCACTAAAACCATATTTGATAGACAGTTTCTCTCCCAGTGGGTAACATGGCTGTTAATAGTTCTGTATTTATATCCTTGTAGCTTATTTTCCCCAGCAGATGTTAATAAAATACATGTAACACGTACTCACAGCATTTGTTGCGGGAGGATCAGATACCTCCTGATCCACTGATACCAAGTTTGGCCATATGATTTGTAGCTCTTCTCTCTGTGGGGGAATTACACTTCTTCACTTCATTGACTTCAAATTTGGAGCAAGAAAAAAACTTTGGTTGTTGAAAGTCATTGAAATTTGGTTTGTTAGAGCAGCATAACTGAACCTAAGCTGACTGATACAGACAACTTCTTTCTTCAAACATTTGCATATTAAACCTATGGAAGAAGAACTCTGTTGGCTGTGCTGTCCAGACCTTGAACCAATTGCCATCATTGGAGGAGGCAGAAATATGATTTGCCAGTTCAGGAGGTCCACATACAATTCTTTGACCAATTAGGAAAGGTTTGGTGATTGTGGGTGGGATGTGGGCAGTGCTCTGTTAGCACCATCAGAACTTTATTGTATGGGGAGAGGGTGGCATGGTTCTCAAAATGAAAGGAAGCATAGGCTGCTAACAACAACATGTGTCCACTAGGACTTCCTCCTTCCTCATCTTTAAAATTCCAGAAAATTGCACACCTCCTTTGGAGTTGTTAGTTCCTTTCTACCTGTGCACAGAAGATTATCAACAAGTGTCCCTGAAAAGATTTCTGGGAATATAAGAAGAAAGAAAGATCATTTTGTTTGGGGTTGGTCTGTCCAGTGTTCAAAGGGCAAAAGTTTATTTCCCACCTCTCTTTCAGGGGCCAGAGCCATCCTGTGCTTCACCTTTTGATTTATATCAAAGACTAAGTGACTGTTTCATCTTCTTTTATAAGCACGACCCATCATTCACCCATTTAGTTCCCAGAAGGCTTGATCAAAGCTAAAGCTGCAGCCTCAAACAAAATAGACCTGTGGATCCATCCCTTCACCTGCATAAATATAACCCTGCTTTGTACCCTGTCCCAGACCTGCCTTTACTGTGAGAAGGCCATGAGACTGGACCCACCTGGGGAGGGAGTGTGTGTTATCCGCATATTTATGACCATCTCGCTTCAGTGACAAGCATTGCCTTTAACGACTGTGCCTTAGAGAAATGCACCACACTGATTTGAGACCACTGGTTTGTGCCCACCTTTGTGATCAGGGAGAAATTGTATGTTAAACCTATTGAAAACATCACTTTTAATTAAAATCTGGGCCCTTGTGACATGGGACCAAATGAACATCATCTATTATCTTGTATTGCTGAAATCTAACATCTAACAAACACATTTCTTTGGGAGCTGCCTTTGGGATTTTAAACCTGAATTTAATTATTATTGGTAAAGTATAAATGAAGAGTTTTTCTCCTGCAATTTAGCCCAATGTCTACAAGATAAGTCTGTTTTCCTAGCAGGATCATACTTATTCTTGAGCACAGATGATCAAATGATACAGAGAGTCCTCACTGCCATCTTGTATTGGGTCTGGTATTGTTCCTTTTAAAGTCTGGTGGGTCCACTACTGCTTACAGAAGGGCTGGGACCGAGCAATTAAAATAAAAGATGGCACTGTATCTTCTACTGTTACTGACGTTAGTGTTCCATGCATATGAGAAATAAATTTTTCGGGACTGGTGTTGCATTTCTACTTATCTGCCTTGGAGAACTGAAACATGACGAATACAATAGATTTTTACCTGTCCTTAATGGGAACCTGCATAATAACTCTCCATACATTATTTTATGCTGGAGAACCTGAGGTCCAAAGAGAGAGTTCCTGAGTGAGGTGGAACTGTGCATTAGTACTGGTGGAACTGGGGTAACTATCCAGTTTCTTTGCCTCTTCTTTCTGCTGCACCATCATTTTCCAAAGTATGGGACTCATACTGAGACCCTTGAGATCTATCTATCTATCTATCTATCTATCTATCTATCTACTTACCTACTTTCTTATGCCACTGTCTAATTTCTTTCCTGATTGGCTGAATTCCATCCAGTCTTGGGCTACTCTATGTGGTCATCTTACAGCAACTCTCATCTGTATGGCAGAACGTTTAAGTAAGCAAATAAGCAAGCAAATAAACAAACCAACAAAGAGCCCAGCAACTTTGATATATAATGGGTTTGCTTTACTTAAAAAAAAATGTACATGCTCATTGGAACATAGAGTAAAGGAAATTTTGTGAGAAGAGCCTTGCTTCCCAGGATCTGCACATTTATAACTTTCAGCCATAGCTCCCCGTAGAAAGCCCCCGGTTGGGTGGCTCTTTGGTGAGGACGACTGGAAGGAAGAGCGCCCCAGTCTAGACCTCCTTCTGGTCTCCTTGAAGCTTTCAGAATGCTTACCCACCTGAGGGAATAGGAGCAGCTCATCTGTATTTAGTAGGGAAAAAGGGTTAGGTTGGCCCCTGCAATGGTGGCAGCACTAGGGTGGCAACTTCTAATTAAGCCTACGTAGCTACTGCTTCTGGAATGCTTGCTGTTCGCTATGCTCAGTGGTGAGCACCCTGCACACGTTATCTTGTAAAACCTTTACACATAAATCATGGCTGCAGTTCCTAGATTCCATGCTGGGAGTTCACTCACCACCCACATGCAGGCTTTCACTACTTAAACAGCCTGTTGAGCATGTACAGTGTGCCTATAAAGTGGGATACAGAGATAGGTCATGAAACCAAACTCTCAGGGATTCCCCAGCTGGTCCAAGACACATGCATGTAAACCGATCCAACATGATACAGTTTGGGGGCAATTTGAACCAAATTTGAACTTGACCTTAAAGAAAGGAGAAAGTAGATCAGGTGAAGAAGATGGGAACAGCAAAGGCACTGACACTTATCTACTTCCCATGTCAATAGGCTTCAACCCTAATAATGAGGATGACATCCTTTTTTTGAATGTCTCCTACTTAGTTGGCCTGGCACTGGGGACATCACACCCTTTATCTCATTTAAGACTTTAACAACTATTAGGTAGCTATTAGCATACCCAACTTTTGTTAAGAAGAAACTGAGTGTTAAATAAGGTGAGTCAAAGGTGTCACTTGAGAAAGAAAGCACACCTGGGTGGCAGTGGGGTGCTAAAATTTATATTGCTAGATAGTTGCTGATATGACTGGGTAAGAGTAGTTTCTGGAATACTCTGTGGAGTTGCATGGTGAGGCTGTGTCCTGCTCTCTGAAAGGAACGGTATGGTTAATTAACATGGGTTTGGAGAGTGGAGGACAGCAGTATGAATGATGTGTGATCCCAGAATAAAGTGACAACATGAATGGTGCATTCAAGAACCATGAAGAACAAATGGCTCCATGAGAAGCAAGAAGAACTGAAGCTCCCTTGAGCCACCCCCTTGTCAAGCCTGACCATTTCGTGTCCACATTACTCTTCATCCACTGACCAGCCCCTTGACCCCCATTTCCCCCCCCGTTCAATGCATTCTCCACACCTGCACCAGCTTATTCTTTCGAAAGTACTGCTTTGACCATTTCACTTCCCATTGACCATAACCTGGAGTTGAAGCTGATAATACGAATCCCTGGAAAGGCCCTCTTTCCTTTCACTATTAAATGCACTTCTCTAGTACAGCCTCAAGAAATGGTTGCGTCTGAACATCTCCCCCCAATCACCATAGGAACACAAAGTCAAACAAGCCTTTTTAAAAATTATTGCATAATTTGCTCTTATTTCTAAGGAAAATCTTTTGGCTGTACTTTACCTTGATTTGACAGACATCATAACCTGTGATTGAATGTCTAGTCATTTTATACTTGCAATTTCCCAAAGGTGATTCCTGTGATATTGGCAAAGAGAGTGAATTAATTTCCATTCATTAGAAAGGAGCTATATGAACCATCTCCTTCTGACTAATATACATTTCATCAACAAAACAAGATGCTCACCTCTGAGAGGCAGCCTTTGGCTGCCCAGCTCAGCCCGGTACAGGGAAGGGACTCCATCTAATTCAGGGCAATAACAGGGAACACATTTGCCCACGGATTAGAGCCATATTCTCCCAGGAGCTTCCTTAGTAATAAATTTAACATTCTGATCTCCATCTGTCACTCTCCTTTGTCTTAATCCTCAATTGGTTTCTGACCTGGTCATTTGCTTGTTTTTCCTCAGATCCTTTCCTTGCTCATCTCCCTCTCTTCATTAAAGGGGACCTGATCCTTCAAAACACATTTCCAACTTTATTGCTGACTTGCCTTCAACGACGATCCACACGGGCAGGGTATTGAAGGAAAGGAGGAAGAAAGAAGCTGGGCTGTTTTTCCTTCTCTCACTGCTTAGAGTGGCTCTTCCAGCAACAGCTGCTGCAGACACGTCTTTCCAGCTCCTGCCAGCCTGCTGCTCCATTTGTGGGTCAGTGCCTCCCAGAAAGTTCTAGTGTAATTTCTGTTTCCACTGGAGGCAGCCTCTCCTGGGCATCTTTAACACTGTCCCCTCTCCCTCCAGTCCTAGAAGGAGTAGTGGCTTCCTCCAGATGCTGATCTCTGGCATGTTACTGATACCCACCCTAAGCTCTTAGGCTTGCTGTGTAACAGAAATTGACAAGAGGCCCTACCAAAATCTCAGACAAGTGTATCTTGGGGCTTATACTCGAGCACAAGGGAGATAGCATAGGAGAAGCGGCTTTCTGGCTGGCTCCCTGGGTCTTTTATGCGGTGAAGAGAGCAGACTGGCGTCATGATTCCCCTCCTCTGGAGGTGTTCTGTTTTCCTCTTCCTGGCAGTGTCTTCTTCGCCTGCCTGGTAGGGGTTGCCGTCCCTGCGTCTGCCCAGTAGGTCCAACTTGGTGGTGTTGCTCACTACTGTGCCCCAGGAAAGTCGTATAGTGTCATCTCGAGGCTTCGTGCGCATGCAGGAGTCAGGGTTGACTGCTTGGGGACAGTTTGGATGTTGGAAGGTTGCTTATCTTCACTTCAAAAATAGCTGGGCTGGGAGGTACTGACCTGGTGACTAAAGGTGAGGGGCAGAGTCCCGTCCCTATTCTGTCTCACTACCTCTGTCCATGTGTGTTTTTTCATCTCTTCTGAAGATCATTATAACTAATTCCCTGTATTCAATCCTCTCTGAGTGACCCGTATGTGTTTTGTTTTCCTGCCAGGACTCATGAATACAGTTCCAAACTCATGAGTTTTGGAAAAGAGGGATTTTGAACATTTTATTGATCACTTGAAAAACCATTATGCTCAATCCAAATTCCAGACCTTTCTAGTGTGGCATGAAATCATTGACTAAATACAACTTTGATCCATTTCTCACACCCTATAAGTGGGTCTGGAAAAAAATGATCAGATTAATGATCTAAATGCAAAAGTGTAAGTATAAAAATACAATGTTAGAGAATATTTATATACATAATCTTGGTGAGAAGACCTGCAAATCTTCACCTCATTTTGCAGCTGCAGAAATTAAAGTGCAATGGGGCTTAGTAATGTGTCTAAGATTAGAAATGCTACTAGAATTTCAATTCCACAAGGGCAAGAAACTTACTTGTCTTACTTAATGCCGTGTCCCATGGACATAGGTACTAGAAGTAATTGTCACATTGTTTGGTGTTCCAGATCACAGTCCCGGAAAATGGCAGAATGACAATTCAGGTGCAGTCCACTTAGCTTCTCAGCTTACCATTTATCAAGTCACCTCCCAAGGATCTCAGGTAGCCAATACTGAAGAAATGTGGCATTGTAGGAGGCACTTAAGGGATGGAGTATGAGGACATCAGATCAACAATGATGAAGTCAACCAAGCAGGGTTAGTTAGGATATGGTTGCCTTGGCGAGAAGATACAGAAGTTCTCTGCGTTACAAAGCATTCAACTTAAGCAAATGTAACCTTATAAAATGTATTCATAAGGATATAATAGAGTTGAGGAGACATGAAAAATGTTGGTCTCAATAAAAACACAAAGTAGATCAGAACACAGATGAATATTTCAAAATTAAGAGATGCTGGAGCCCTGTAACAGGGGGAACACTCTACCTTGCTCACGTTATTTCTGTTGCTTCCATTTGATGTTTCAGGGTTATTTGTAGAGCTGGCTCCTTTTTGTTGCATTCTAATCATGACAGGAAAGTGGCAGAAGGAAAGTAAAAGTTCAGCAGCTCTGGAGTACAAATACATGTATAAATATTAAAGAACTGAAGGATGCCAGAACTGTCCTCCCATCTACATGATCATACTTTGGTTATTTTATGAGTTAAATTATCATGTCACTAAGAACATAAAAGAAACAGGGAAAGATCTTCCCTTTTAAAGTAAATGATGATAACAAAGCCCTCTGGACCAGAAGAAGCACACTGGTCTTTAGTATATTGAAATGTTTCTATACTGTTACAACTAGCCCAAAAGGCCCTCCCTCCAATGCTCCTGCCTCTCCGCCATGATCCAGCACCACTGGGGCCTCCAAAACCTTGCTCCAGCATCTATTCTGATTGATCAAGGCCCAGGCTGTATTTCTTATTAAATATTTTGAATGTCATCTCTGTAAGTATTTTTATAAAAAGCAGAGTTAAATAATAATTACATAATAGAAGCCTTATCTCTACATGGTTTCTTGATGTTATTAGTTTTGCACTGAGAATAGTGTTATGAATTGAATTTTGTCCCCCCAAAATTTGTATATTGAAACCTTTACCCCAATGTGACTGTATTTTTTTTTTTTTTGAGGAAGATTAGCCCTGAGCTAACTGCTGCCAATCCTCCTCTTTTCGCTGAGGAAGACTGGCCCTGAGCTAAAATCCATGCCCATCTTCCTCTACTTTATACGTGGGACGCCTGCCACAGCAGGGCGTGCCAAGCAGTGCCATGTCCATACCCAGGATATGAACTGGTGAACCCTGGGCCGCTGAAGCGGAATGCACCCACTTAACTGCTGCGCCACTGGGCCGGCCCCCGATGTAACTGTATTTGAAGATAAGAGTCTTTATGTAGGTAATTAAGGTTAAATGAAGTCATAAAGATGAAGTTTTTAGGGCGTCCTTATCAGAAGAGGAAGAGACACCAAGAGCGCCTCAGAGAAAAAAGCTATGTGAGGAAAAGGGGGTTGTCTACGAGTCAAGGAGAGAGGTCTCGCCAGAAGCCAGCCTGGCCGATGCCTGATCTTGGACTTCCAGTCTCCGGAACTATGAGAAAATAAATTTCTGATGCTTAAGCCGCTCAATCTGTGGTATTCTGTTATGGCAGCCCTAGCTGACTACTACAAGTAGAGATGAATTTAAAGGGGAAAGTAGGTTTTCTTTTCAGGACGTGTAAAAGGGTGAACACCTAGAAATGGCCATAAATCAGTGTGCTCTGTCTTACGGCATGAAAGAGCCTGCAAAGATAATGCTGGTCCTGTGCACCAGCTGATGCTAACCACCAGGTGACTGAGAGATGTTTTCTCTGAGCAGGTGATGTAGTTCTGCCTCCTCGTTACTTGTCCACCTGCATCCATCAAGTGTCACAATAATGGAAATTCAATGATAGCTCTGAAACAGAACGGTAAAGACATGTTCCACTGGAAAAGGGAGGGCCATCCTTAGTTTTCTAATAATAGCCTTTCAATCTACACTTTAACATATAATTCTGGACACTCCAAAATATCTTTTTAATTTTCTTACACTGATTTGGCTTTATACATGCCAGCTGACATTTATTAGGCAATATTAATTACCATCTTCCCTGGGGCAGTTGCTCAGTTTTATTAGTGCTTTGTGCCTGAAATATGTCGCACGTGTAAATATGTATTCATTCTGATATAGAGTGAGCATTTGCAGTTTGCAAGCCCCTGTGCTAGTCCTGAGATGAATCACATGCTTTCTCTTCAGTGGGCAGTATTCTGGACACTTGAAAGAATTCTTTTTGCTGCCCAAACATTCATTTCCCGTAGAACAGTACATTTTTGTCATAATGACACTTTGCTTTTCCTTCATGAGCATGTTAAGGCATCTTTTAGTGAGAAGTAAAAATAATGTTCCCAGTGTAGCCACCAGAATCTGAGTTCTAATGATCATATTGGAGGTTCACCACGTTAACCCTGAGACTTTATGAAGATAATCAAAGGACTAGTTGTAAATGGCTGAATTCTTGCTATAGAATCAACTATGTATGAGTCGTTATACAATATGACAATTACTTATCCCTTCACCAAATGACACATTTACAATTTCCTCCTCAGTAAGAGATGGTGGAAACCTTCATCAGAGACTGATCGGAGCTACCTTGATTGGATTTAGATTTCCCTTTATTTTCTATTGTTGACATTCTCCGATTAGTCTGCTGTCACATCACACCATTCTTGCCCTCTATTGTGTGCATTCCAATGTCACATTCTTGAATTGTAAACCTCCTTTCTTTTTTTTGTTTTTGTTTACTGAGGAAGATCCGCCCTGAGCTAACATCTGTGCCAATCTTCCTCTATTTGTATATGGGTCACGCCCACAGCATGGCTGATGAGTGGTGTGAGTCTGTACCTGGGATCTAAATCTGAGAACCTGGGCTGCCAAAGTGGACCACTAGGCCATGGGGCCATCCTCATAAGCTCCCTTTCTTAATCTCAGTTTTATACATGCTCATAACTCATTATAAGCATGTACTCTACTCAGTTGTATTGCTAGACAGGGTTTGCTTTTTTCCAGCTGAATGCAAAGTACCCTCTGCTTAGGTACATATTCCACAGAAATGGCTTCTCTTTCAAGACAATTTGTGAGTTGTGCAAGACACCCACTACAAGGGAATGGTTACGTGGCCATTTATTGTGGTGGAAAGGGTAAGCTGAGATTGGATCTGAGCTACAAATGTGTTCCCCCTCACTGGGCAAAAGCCTGAGCACCAGGAAACATGCGATGTACTAATGATCATTCTGTCTGGTGGCAGCACTTTACTGTGACTATTTCATGACCATCACAGATATATGTCTAAACCCGGATAATGACACTACCTGGAGTCTGCTATGCTGCCATCCTAGTGCCCACTGTCTTTTATCCAATGTATGAACTTGTGGTTCAATATATATTAATATCTATATATAGAGAGATCTTTTCTGATATTTATTGAGTATGTACTTTGTTGCGATGGAAGCAAATGTGGTACAATGTGTTTCTAATACAAAATGAAAAGGCAAGGAAGAGTCGTGGTAATTAGGACTGAAGTGGTTGGCTGGAAACACATTTTGGAGAGTTTTGAGCTATGTGAGAGTCATCAGAGCTTCTTTATTTTTTAATGACTATCATAAATATAAATGTTTTTAATATAATGAAATAATAAAGAAGGTAACATTAAGGGCATTTTCTTGGCCTTCACTGGGGTTGAAATTAGCAGATAAATCTGACAACTGTCAATATAACTGCTTTTTGTTCTTGAGCAATGACTTCCATTTGTATACACAACAATTTAGGCATGTTTGCATAAAATGAATATTTGTGATTTTGTATTTCAAGTGTATGCTCAAGTAGAAGGCAGAGTTCTGTGTTAATTTGGCATTGGTAAAGCAATATGATTTTATGGTTTATCTTCCTGGAAATATTGCTGTTGAATTAATTTATGTTTAAATGAGATTAACAGGAAAACAAAACAAAAACTGACATGAGTGTGATGGAAAAATAAATCTCCATTTTTGCAGAATGAAGGAACTACATATGCTCTTTGTTCAAAACCCTACACTAAAGAGGTGGGCAAGGCAGGTGACTGAAATCTAAAACATGGATTTAACTCAAAAGTGGCAAAATCAGAATAGCAAACAATCTAGGCATTTTCCTTGCAAACTTTGCCCATTGAGGATTTATGAATACAAAAGTGACCTATTCCAAGTATAGTACTTAAAATATTCAGGAATGACTGTCATATCTTCTCAAACTGAAACACACACACACAGACGATTTGCAAATTTTATCACTGCCGCTTTGACTTATCTCACAGGACACCACATCATTAACATAAGCCATTGAAAGTTATCTCTTGATATACTGGCCTTTCCAATTAATTCCTGTGCTCCATGGATACCTATAGACACCATTTTCTAGAACTGTCTATCTAGTACCTTGAAATCTCAACCTAATTTCAGGTTTTCAACTTGCTCACGGGTGTCTTTTGGATGAAGTGAATTGATTTAGCATTTGAGTGAGAATGATCTGTAGTGGGGGCATGACATCCCTTTGGCAGGTCAAAAATCCTTTGAGAACACTGAGACTCTAGTCCCTGACTTTGGAGGAGGCAGAGGTAGTTATGCAGAAGCAAATGCAGACATTTAGAAAAGGGTACACTAATGCTAATCAAGGACTATAAACACCAGCTTGTTTCGGAAAGAGCCTGAAATTGATTTCTCCCCAGTCTCACAGAGGCAATTGGCCTGCAATTTTCACACTGTACTTGGTTTGAATTGTTGGGGAAAAATAAAGTTGTTTATTGATTAGCATTTGAAAAACCAATTAGTATTTAGTTTGCTTGAAAGACAAAATGAGAGTGCAATGTGAGAACCAAACCTAAGTGTTCCCAGGACTAACAAGCACCCCAGGGCAAAAAAATTGGCCCTGAAATTCTGAAGAAACAGAATCTGAATGGGGCCTTGATTTCAGCCAGAGCTCTAGGGCCCGAGTCCACACTTTGCGGCCACTTGTTGCCTCCTTCTCACCACGTGCCTGTCTAGTTAATGCACTACATGTGTTTCTTTGGGAAACACAAAACTTTTTTGTTTGTTTTTATTACATTCTTCTTTATACCACCTTCCCTCTCCGAATCTCTTCCTGGTAGAATAATGGAGAGAAAGTTGTCATGAATGAGGAAAAAAATATGGAAATCAGCAATTTCTAAAATATACCATGTGAACGCTAGTTCCAAGGGGTTAACCAAAAGTTACACGATGGATAGTTTGTAAGGGCAAGTGAATTTGAGAAATGCTGGGTTACACTTAGCTTAATAGAGAGCTTTACTGCAGGACCTAGAAGAACTCTTAACGTGCTAACGTAAATGGTGGCTCTCAAAGAAAAGAGGATCTAGGAGAATGGTATACTTCCTTATTTGTTTTCCCTTCTTTTCCCTGTCCTGTTTGCCTCTCCATCCATCCAGCAAACTTCTTTCCTGCAATAAACTACTATTACTGCCTGGGCAAGGGGCTGCGATGACTTATTGTGGGGGTAGAGAAGAGAATCTAAGGCTGTAAGTAAAAGAAATCTGGCCTCATCTTGGAGATTTTTCAGGACTTCTAATTTGGAAGTTTGTTTATGTGAACATTTTGTTTCTTGATAATACTAAAAACTTTTTTTTCTTTCTTACTTAGATTGGAGATACTTTCTTCCTAGAAGCACTATTGAAATGGAACTGAGGGGCAGCTAAGTGGACCCCGGGGAGAGGAGCCTGGGGGTTGGCTCTAGTCTCCGGGGTGCTGCAGTCAGCACTTTGAGTGCCAGGCCCTGGGGTAGAAAGGTGACTAAGATACAGCCTTTGAACAACTAACAGAGCCCAGAGACTGTCTGGTGCCCAGCCAGCTGAGCTCAGCAGGGAAGTGAAAGCGAGCCAGAGAGAGACTCAGGGCACAAGTTCTCAGCATCTATTATTTATTCGAGCTCGTCAGATAAGCGGCACAAAGGTGGTGACCCCATACCTCGTCCAGGTGAGCAAGAACTGCATGTAAGGGTGATGGAGGAGTGAATTCTCAGATCTAGCAGAAAACTCAGCTTCCAGCCAACAGCCCCTGGCAGAGGACATGCACATTGACTCCTGAAATGGAATGTTTTCAAGCTGAGAGTTTAGTAGCAATAAACCTGAAAGTGAGGACTAGGGGCTTGCAAATTGCAAAACACATGAAACTTCATGATTAAGAGCTTAAATAAATCAGTAAGTAGAGGTCTTTCCAAAGGGTCAGAATCTAAATCCAACCTAGGGACTAAAGAAGAGCTCCCTCACGTTCCCTGTAAGTGAGCTTACGCAGTTACTCCTCTCTGCCTCTGCAGGGAGAAGAGCAGGACCCATCGTGGACCAAGATCATCTTGCCCTATGAAGACAATGCATTCCCTCTAGAATCCAGTGCATGATGTCATTACATTTTCTATTAGGCCACTACAACATGAGCTGTGTATATTAATCAAATTAGCTCTCTCAGAAGAGTTTGGTTCTTGCTGAGTGTTTAACACCTCCGTGTGTCTTGCTGAGATGTGATGGAAATGCCATCTTCTGAGGCACAGTGAGTGGCTGGGGAGAGGGTGGTTCCAAAGATTTCTTTATCTGAAGGAAACTCAGGCTCCAGGATTTGGGGCTTGCAGACAGCACTGTGACTGTGATATCTCTTGGGTTTTTATGTGTTTTCGTGCCCGAGACCCCATAAAGTATCTTGAAATGGGCAATCGAGTACTTGGTGTTAGTGCAGCGTTGCCAGAAAACTTCCTTTGCCCCTCCTTAGATCTCTTCTGGCTGCATCTGTAATTCCACTCTCTCGGCTTCAGTCTTTCAGCTCGATGTTTTGGTGCCAGTGAAAACGAATGGGTGCCTGAGCTTTTGAAAGAAAGCTATTTGCAGGTCCTTTATACCATAGTGTAAATGTGCTTCAGAACACTTCTCCATGTGAGTAAACCCTCAATTTAAAGTACATAGTGAGTTGTGCCAAGTTTCTTGTTAGACATGACACTTGGGGATATGTAGGGACCAAGCAGATGTGGCCCCTGATGTCATAGAACTTTTCTATTTTCATGGCTCTCACCATCCTTTAAAAGAGGGGTTGGCAAATTAGAACCCCGGGGTCAAATCCAGAGGGCTGCCTGATTTGCTAAATAAAGTTTTATTGGAACAAGGCCACAGCCTTTCATTTATGTATTTTTTGTAGCTGCTTTTGCCCTGTAACAGCAGAGTTGAGTTGTTGTGGCAGAAATCAGGTAGCCTGCAAAGTCTTACATATTTACAGAATGTTTGACTGTATGGAAAAAGCTTGCCAACTCCTCCTTTAAAATTCCAGGTACAGAGCCCCATCCCCAAGTATTTTAAATTAGTAGATCCTCAGGTGCAGACCTGTGCACGTGCAGACATACATCCATGCTACACCCACTCTCCCAGGCAGGGGTTCTCTTAATTCTCCATATCGGCTGACAAATAGAAATGGCAAGCAATAGCATATATTGGAGTATATGAGGAAGCCCTTTGGTGTAAACCTAATTCGGCCTGACTTTGTTTTTCTAAAAGGACCTGACATGGCCATTGAGCATGCATCATATATCTGCTTAAAAAATTTACTATGGCAAGAACAAATGCCCTTAAGATAAGGGTGCAACTTCCCCCACATTGGCATTTACTTAAGGATAAGCATCTCTCCCCAGGCTAGGAACTGAGTGCTGCACCCACCCTGTGACCACCCAGCTCAAGAAAACAGACCTGCCACCCTGCTGTGTCCACTGAGATAGCAGACCTACTACCTGCTGTGTCCATCAACCACTGTGCTGACAGAGCAGTCTCATACTATTGTAAAAGGGACATTTCAATCATATGTGAAACATCCTCTTGGAGGGTATATAACCATTCTGTACACCCGACTTCTTTTGTGCCCTTTCTTCCTTGGGAAGAAAGGGCGCAGGCCATGGTTCTCACATTTTGGGTCAGAATAAACTCACCCAAATTTTAATTTATAGATTGGTTATAGATTATTTTCATCGACCCTGCCTTTGATCCTTGCTTAAGCAGTTTCTCCTCTCCTACCTCCCCTTTCTAAGGGGATGTGTATGCTTCAGCGGCCACAGTTTCCTGTCCTCTCTGATTCTCCTTTGGCGTTTCATCTTCCACCTTCCTCCACCCGCCTGGTATTAGCTATCCTTTGACAGTGCCTTGCAAATCTACGTTTTCAACTCTCACTCTTCTCCTAAATTCCCTCCCTGTTTCCAGTTGCCTGGACCAGAGGGCCCTCTTCTCCCAAACTTAGTATGTCTGAAGCCAAATTCATCATCATTCCCCCCAAGCCAGCTCACCCTCCGGACTTTCCAATTTTCTGTTATTGGTAACATCAGTCTTCTGCTTTGAGATCTTAGTCGTTAATAATAATGATCCTATTTCTTTCACGTTTTACCTCTTGGTGCTGAAAAACAAATCTAGTTGAAATCAGGACCTAAGGACAAATAATGACGAGAAAAGATTTATGAAAAGTTCACAAAGCAGCTTACCTGACATGTAGGCCTTCTTTATTTTCCTACAGAAGGAACACGGAGGGAAGGAAATTAACCATGACCAGGCACCCACAATGAGCCAGGCACTGTGCCAACCACTTTTTCCACATAATACACAGAATGCTCCCTATAATGCTACAAGCAAGTGTTTTTATCCTCATCTTATAGATGAGAAAGTTGAGTCTCGTAGATTAAGCAACCTTGCCAAATGTCACACAACTGGTGGATTGTGCTACTGGTATCTAGATATAAGTTTTCAATATTATTTCCCATCCTCTTATGTATTGTATTTTGTGTATTGTGTTGTATAGCAACATTGTGTGTTGTGTTGTATAGCAAATTGTGTATTGTGTTGTATAGCAAACCCAGCTTTTACTCTTGAAAAATATCTCAGGGTTTTATTGAATTGATGTTTGCTGAATTTTCTTTTTTAAAATATATGTCAATGAAAACTGCCTAAAGTACATTCAGTTCACACTGACTGTAGTTTTAAATATTTCTTCCTCTCTTGTTCCCCACTAAAAAGTCATAATAATGATAATAACAGTTATAATAACAGTTGACACTTGTTGAATTATATACACTGTGCCAGGCGCCCAGCAACCACACCGCGTGGATGTTTGATTTTGTCTTCTCTTCAATCCTGTAATGCCGACTCTTGATGTCTCCATTTGACAGACAAGGACACTGAAGCATAGAGGGATTTAACCATTTCACTTGCATACGGTCATATAGCTAGTTAGTGGTCAAGAGGGGTTCAAACATGGAGAGTCAGACTGTAAAGTCCTTAAACTTACTGTCTGTAAATGATGGCATGCTTTCATATATTTTTCAACCAGCACTATTTTGGAGGAGAAAGGATCCTTGATCTGTAGCACTTACCTATTTCTGTGTATAAATATTCCCAACCTGGCTGATTTCAAACTATCTATGTGACATCACTGCCTCATGGTACACTTGAAAATTGATCAGTGAGCTCTTGTGATCCTATATTGATTAGCTCTGCACAGAACCAGATACAACTACTTTGATTTATTAGGGAAATTTATTAATTTGCTTACCTATTCAATATGCCAGAAAGGCCAAAATACTGGTGAGACAAAGTATGCTCCAGTACCAAAAGACTGGAATGGGTAAGATTGGTGTGAACTGGGGATGGTTAATCTTCAGCAGGACTTGCACCCAGGGTCTTGAAAGGTGGCAGACATTTAGAGAGGAGAAAGGGCATCACAGGTGCAGTGTGGTGAGCAAATAGGGAACGTTTGGGAGGCAGTTACATCAGACTGACCCATCTGGAGCAGAGAGTAGCTTGGGGACAAGAGTCTAGAAAGGAGCCCATTCAACCTGGGGTCATGTCATTTAGGGTCTTCAATGGGTGGGTGACCGCGGTCTTCAGCCTCCCTGGTTTGGACTCTGGAGGAGATGGTTGGCCCTCTCCCCTGCACACACACCCGAGGTGGCACCCAGGAGCATTCGCGTTTTATGTTTTTCTTAAGATCACTCTGGATACTCAAATTTGTGACCTCACTTTCAAACCAAATCCTCATTACAGCGGGGTGGCTTTTTTTGAAGATATGAATGATACATGTTTGAAATTAGCTTAATGCCCCAAATTTGAAATAAGACATATCCCTAAATTTATTTTTTTAAATGTAATTCCAAAACTTCAAAGCTGTCAACCCACAGAAAGTGTAAACCATGTTAATGTTATCTCATGGGTGTACCACCTGAGCTCTTGAAATGAAAAGAACTCATTCTCCTTTGCTAGAATTCTGTTTACCATACTGTGGTTTATGTGCACAGAATATTCTGCAAGTGATATAATGCTTAAGTTTTAACAGCAGTGACTGCTAAAATAAAACAGTCTTTATATGAAATAACTATGTCATCTATGTGGGAGTATTAATCTTAACAGTGGAAAATATAGCTATAAGGGGCTGGCCCAGTGGTGCAGCGGTTAAGAGCGCACGTTCCGCTTCTCAGCAGCCAGGGTTCGCTGGTTCAGATCCCGGGTGCAGACATGGCACCGTTTGGCACGCCATGCTGTGGTAGGCGTCCCACATATAAAGTAGAGGAAGATGGGCATGGATGTTAGCTCAGGGCCAGTCTTCCTCAGCGAAAAGAGGACGATGGCAGCAGTTAGCTCAGGGCTAATCTTCCTCAAAAAAGAAAAAAAAGAAGAAAAAAAACAATATAATGGTTATAAATTTATGCTCTGGGAAGATAAATGTATTTCTCTCCTCTTTTATTTAATTATTAATTATTATTGTTGTTAAGTTATTATTCAACAACCAAATTTAATTTTGAATGGAGAATTGTGAATTATGTGAGACCTGGGGAGTACATGTGCCCGCCATAAACATTTGAGCGTTAAGTTGCACTGCTGCCCCTAACAGGCACCACTCTGGTCCTCAGCAGAGACTTTGGCAGCTTTGCCCCAGGTTCCCTTTCTGCAGGCCCAGGATGGGGAGCTAATAAACGTGAGGTTATATAACCTTACCGCTAAAACTCAGATGACTACAGTGGAAATGTCCATGGACTGTGTCCATTCATTCCTCACCTGAAATATTTTTCTTGCAGAGATCATGGCATAAAAGTGTCTACAAAGGGCCAGGGGAGAGCTGGGCTTCACTCACACAATTTACAAGCACCTGCTGATCAATCCACGGCTCCTTCACCCCACAGTGCTTCATTCTGGAAAGAGAGCAAGGGACAGCAGGACATTGTAAGGGACATTCTCTCACTCTTACAATACCTGGAGTCCTTAACTATTCGAGATATATTACCTTGGCTTGTTAAGAGCCGTCAAAACCAAGTAATCACCATTTCCCCAGACTGTGTGATCACCTTTTTGAGGTCAGGAGCCCATCTCTTGTGCATCTTTGTATCTGTCTCAGCATTCAGCATGTAGCATGGTGCCTACTCAAACACTAGCTACCGGATGTCTTTTTCTGTTAGATGTTATTCCCAAGAAAGGAATATTGACTAGTGCTTTTACTCCTTTACTTAAAAAAAAAAAAATCTAGTCCTTTAATAAAGTCTGAACGAAAGGGTACTGGCTCACTCACTCTCCATGAATACGACATAGACTCCTAAACTCTCAAATCTGTTTACTCACTTGTAAAATAGGTGATAAAACTTGATGTCGCACCAGAAGGAAGTTGGTCTCTAGAGATGCACTGTGGAGCTCCTTCTGCCCAACATTTTGAAGAGCCATGAGGATGTGGAAGGAAAACTAATCACCATTACAGAGGATGTGGAGCTGGAAGTTTTGGCCCATGTTTGAATGACAAGAGCAGACGACAAAAAGACAGCAGCAGTTTGGAATAACAGGCTACCTTACACAGGTAAATTCTTCCTCTGAATGCAAAGCCTTCAATGGAAAGCCTTCTGTTATGGTGTAAAACAAGTAGGAACAAGATTGGAAGGCTTCAGCTTCCAAACAGTATCTGTAAGTAAGCATCCAAGTGAGACTGGGGAGAAGTGGGCTGCAAGGTTACGGCATGATTTGGCTTCAATAAAAAGGCTTAACTTTTGCGAGCACATAAGATCAAGGACCTGGGGTGTGTCCAGATCAAGTCATTTAATCTCTCCGAGACTGCGGTCTTCATTTCTAAAGTAGGGATAGTCATAATAACTAAAATCTAGAAAGATCTCCTATGACTCCTAAGCACTGTGCTAAGTGCTCTGCCTGGCGTGTCTCAGCCATCTTCATAAAAGCTCTGTGAGAGGGAGGTACTCATAGAATGCCTACATTATAGATGAAGAAACTGCAACATACACTAGTCAGGTCATTGCCTAAGGCCACACGGGTAGCCAAAGGCAGAATTTGGACTCAAATCCAGCTCTTTCTAACCTCAAATCTCAAGCTATGAAGTGCCATTCTCTATCGCTTCCCTCCATACTGTTTAAGGGGCAGAGGGCTAAGGTGACCAACAAATCCTAGCACAGTGCCTTGTGTGCACGAGTAGAGTAAATGCTGCCATCCTTCTCTTTTGCTCACTTCTCTTTCCTTCCATCTCCAGCATAATGGCCGAGTTCTGACCCAGTGTGTACTTCTAGGGGTTAATATGAGGCTTCAAGAGTAGACCCTTCTTTGGGGCCAGCCCGGTGGCACAGAATTTAAGTTCGCATGGTCTGCTTTGGTGGCTGGAGGTTTACCGGTTTGGATCCTGGGTTCAGACCTATACACTGTCAAGCCATGCTGTTGTAGGCGTCCCACATACAAAATAGAGGAAGATGGGCACTGATGTTAGCTCAGGGCCAGTCTTCCTCAGCAAAAAGAGGAGGATTGGTGGCATGTTAGGTCAGGGCTAAGCTTCCTCAAAAAAAGAAGGAAAAAAAAGAGTAAACCCTTCTTACACACAGGAGTAACCTTTCCATGTCTTTGCCTCCCTAGCTTAATTCTCTTTCCTAGTCCAGTATAAATTGTTTACACCCAGCCCCACTGGAAACCACCTAATTATTCAACATCAGCAACGATGCTCGCCTCTGCCATGTTCATACTCAGGGGTTGCTGAGAAGATGGTCAGGGCTTGAGTTTGTGTCACTGAAAACATTCCCTGGAGAAAGCTGAAACCTCTCTACTAATAGACCCGTAAACAATCCTAAGAAAAAATAATTCATTTCTTAATACCGTAACAGAGGCTCAAGTTGAGCCATAAGCAGCCTCGACGCTCCTGCAAATGAGACCCTCTTAGGTCTGAAGGCCGTTTGTCCTTTTCAGAATTTGTGGCACTACTTATTTTAGAGAATGGGCAAGACTGGTTTCCTTGAAAAAGTGTGGTGCTCAAATGGCTGAAACACACATGATTATCAGCTGCTTCCTCTTCCCAAGAGGGGCAAAATCTCACTATGATACTTGCTTTTAAAAAAGTCTCAGCCACAGGATTGTTCTGAATCTGGATTCAGTCCCGTTTGCCACTAACGGAAGTGAGCGTGCGTCGGGAGTGTAGCTGAGTTACAGCTGCTCCCCGTCGGAAACGTCAGTGGAGCCAAACCCACTAGGAGAAGAGCGCTTCCCCCAAGAGCTGTGGGTTTGCCTTGACCAGTAGTACCCAAGACCGTTCTCTCGATTCGAACCTGGGGATAAACCAGAGTTTACATCTCTGGGAAGACTGTGGGTCCGTGACTTCCCAGCCCAGAGACTGAAAATAGACATCTTATCCCCAGCCATGGAAAGAAAATCCCTTACCTCATGCACAAACAGCAAATGAATTAAAAAAAAATTAAAAAACAAGCTCAAGTTAAACAAACAACTATTCCTTTAGACTAGAGGGGAACAAACAGCAAACTGTTAGCAAGGAGAGTTTATGCAGTTGAAACTTTTTTTCTGTATTTTATTGTCCAACTTGTCTGCAAAAAACAGGATTGTTTTCATAGTCACAAAGTACAAATGTATTTTTTAAAGTAACTTTCAAATGTGACAGTAATAAGACAATCCGGAAATGCATGCCTGCACAGGACCAGTGAACTGGCCACAAGGGACACAGTGAATCAGACAGCTACTTTGCCTCTCTCTGACCCAGCACTGCCCTTTGAGCAGGAACAAGATGTCGCAAGGACCGCTGTGGAGGTGTATGTGAAGTCACCTGTCAAAAGATATTTAAGAGCGAAAATTTCCTTTTCTTTTTGGAATACTGTGGAGGTTATCAAGTGCTGCCAAGGAACGTTAACATTCACTCTGCTTGGTTTGAGAGAAATCATGAAACGTTTTTAAGGAAGAAGATTAGTAAGACTTAAAGAAGAAAAGAGATGCTAGAATGTCTTTTACAGTATACCTAGTTTGGATGATGGTAGAAAAGTCTTGTTGAGATGCTGCTGCCATTACAAATGAATGTTTAGCAATTATGCATTAAGTCTCTATGTTGATCTACTATGATACTCGGTACTTGGACTACAGAGAATGACGACCCTTCTTACGGCTTCTCACTACGAATTTGAGAAGTCAGGCAAACATGAAGAAAATGACATTAAAATATGATAGCTGTTGTGTGGGCAGTGTGCACAAGGAAGTGGCATTGAGTAGGTCTCAGAGCACGGTAAACTTTTCTCTCTCAATTGATCTCTCAACTTGGCTAAATAACGTGGTACTTCCATATTACAGATTACAACACGAAAGAGCTTCCTAAGGGCCAGAAACTGTTCTGTTTCTTCTTTTTCCCATTTTTTTTTTGGTGAGGTAGATTGGCCCTGAGCTAACATCTGTTGCCAATCTTCCTTTTTTTTTTCTCCCCAAAGCCTCAGTACATAGTTGTGTATCCTAGTTGTAAGCCATTCTAGTTCTTCTATGTGGGATGCTGCCACAGCGTGGCTTGATGAATGGTGCTAGGTCCACACCCAAGATCCAAACTGGTGAACTCTGGGCTTCTGAAGCAGAGTGCACGAACTTAACCACTTGGCCACGGGGTTGGCCCCTGTTCTATGTTTTTAACAGGAATTATTTATTTATTACTTCCCTCTGCCATAAAAGCCTGGAGGCCTGGTGCTAGTTCTGCCCTCATTTTACAGCTGAGGAAATTTGGCACAGAGACATTTAGTCAATTGCCCGAAATCACCCAGTTGGTAGATGGTGAAACCAGGCTTCTAACCCAGGTCTTTCTCACTCCAGAGTCTACACTTGGCCCCTGTGCCATCTGCCTCCAGGTGAAGAAGTGAAGTTCCTGGATGACAAGTGGCCATGCCTCAGAATGGAAGCAAGGCCAAGGAGAGAGAAGGTATTTTAATTATACTCATTGAATCTCTAGATTCTATTATGTCTGAAGTTGGTACACTTATAGACTTTTTTAAAATTAAAGTTTATATTTTGGGATAATTGTAGATCAACTTGCAGTTATAAGATCTGTTTAAACCTTACCCAGTTTCTCCCAATGGTTGTAAAACTACGGTAGGATGTCACAACCAGGATATTGGTGTTCATACAGTTAAGTTACAGAACAGTCTCATCACCACAAGGATCCCTTGTATTGTCCTTTTACAGCCACACCTACCTCTCTAGCCCTTTCCCCCACCTGTCCTTGACCCTGGCAACCTCTAACCTGTTCTTCATTTCTCTAGTTTTCTCTTTTCAAAATATGACATAAATGGGATCATATAGTTTGTAACCTTTCTGAGATTGTCTCTTTTTACTCAGCATAATTTTATGAAAATTCATCCAACTTGTATATGTCCACAGCTTGCTCTTTTTCATTGCTGAATAGTATTCCACCATGCAACTGTACCATCATTTGTTTAACCAGTCACCTGCTGAAGGGCATCCAGGCCATTTCCAGTTTTTGGCTATTATGAATAAAGCTGCTGGACAAATTTGTATGTGGGTTTTTGTGTGAACATAAGTTTTCATTTCTCTGGATAAATGCAAAAGAGTTCAGTTTCTGGATTGTATAGTAGTTGCACATTTGATTTCTTAGAGACATTATCAAATTGTTTTCCAGAATGTCTACAGCATTTTATATTCTACCAGCAATGTACAAACCTGTGTACTTTTTGATTTTTACTTAAGCTAGCTGGACATGATGTGCTTACTTCCTTCTCCCCACAGTTCATCATTGAACACTATTATTCCTTGTTTCAGTTAAGTCTTGCCACAATAATGCTGCATAAAATACCATCCTGAAACTCAGTGGCATACGACAATGAACATTGTTTTCATGGGCCTATAGGTGGACTGTAAACTGTCTAATCTAAGCTGGGCTCAGGTGGGCCCGTTCTAATGGATTTGCTCCTCCCTGTGCATTGGGCTCAGAATTGCTCATGAGTTCTTTCTGGAGATTGATCTGAAGGGGCATTTACTACCTGTTGAAAGATCTTCTCAAGTCCTCTTGTGCTTCTGCCATTACACCTCCCCAGTGCACATATCAAGCTCCTGCTTGAGTCACATCTGCTAGTGTTCCATTGGCCAAAGCAAGTCATACAGCAAGTTCCAACTCAAGGGGTGGTGGTACATTCTCTCTCCTTTGGGAGGAGCCTCAAGTTGCATGGTAAAAGTTGTGGCTAAAAGGACAAAAACGCAACCAAATTACTTGTTCTACCATCTACTTGCCCCATAACATTTCTTTTGGTCTCACATAGTTTCTAGTGTCCACATCAACATCGGCTTTTGGACCTTGCCTATTAGCTGTATCTTCTAGGACTATAGAAAATTGTAGTAAGAATTTGTGCCTTTTTTTCTTACAGTATTTTTTGATCTTACCAAAGACATGAGAGTCTAGGCACACCCAAAGGCTCAGAAACCCTCATTACTTATAAGCACATTCTGCAATGTAAGCTGTTGTCTGTCTAACTATTGTTCCCCCATCACAGTGACTAAAATATGGTGGCTTCCAGGTTTGTATTCCTGTGAATTGCTTCTGGGATCTTCTAATGGGGGGTATGTGTCATAGTAGCAAGTACTCTCAATTTGGAATAAGATTTCTAAGTTCAAATGCTAGTTACAGTACTTACTAGCTATGAACATTAGTTTCCTCATCTGTAAAATAGAAATGATAATCCTTATTTCAGACTATTTGTGTGAAGATCAAATGGGTTTAAAAAATACATATCTAATGGATTTTAAAGATGTTGCAACCTGTTAAATGCTTTACCTTTGCTATTAAGACTAGCTATTTACATTTTAGAGAATGACTTTTCTCAGCAGTGTGGCTTTGCTGGGTTTGGTTTCCTAGTTCTCTTGGTCTGTCTTCTGACTGCCACCACAGGAAAGAGATAAGAAAGGACCATAATTGATCAAAGGAGTGGCCTGAGGCCCTGAGTGCATAGGCCACTACAACCGTGTTGTGAAATCTTATGAGAGAAGCTGATCTAATCTGCTGGGCAGGAGCAGGTTCACTGCAGCCTGGTTCGTCACCGCCAAGACAATCTGACTCAAGAACCCACACTGAATTTGAAGATGGGGACTCTGTGCATGGACTGGGGTTGGTGATGTTTTCCCCAGATGCAGAGACAATCCCTTCAGACTTGATGGTTATGCACAGTAAGGTTCTGGGTCCTTTATGACTGTTGACAGTCTTGTTTCATGTTGGGTATGTGGGGCTGCCCGCTTTGGGGACTGTTTTCTTCAAACTGCAACAGAAGCTTCTTATGTCTTAGGAAACTGAGGTCCCAGTTTCACCTAGTCTCACCAGGCCATCCATGTTCTTGGGGTTAGTTGTTCAACTTCACAGTGTTTGTCTCTTTGCTGTAAAAATGGTAGAATAAAGCTCCATAGCTTGTGGGATCCCTTCCAGCCTTAATACTCTATGAATCTATGAATATGCACTGATTTCCCTGGAGCTGTGCAGCATACGGTGCACGTCTGGGGCATTGTTACAGCATGATAACTGGCTTTTCCACAGTGGGGTCTCAGAGTGTCAAGTGACTCCATGTTCGTGTTTCACAGTGTGAGCTGATTGTAAGGGCACAAATCCAATCCTGAACATCAGGCTTCAGTTTGTTTGGAATCCACTCTGACCTCTGAATCCTTCTCTAAGCTGACCCAGTTATTCAGAACCGGTCTGGTCGTCATCCAGCTTTGCTCATTTTGATTTGCAATGTTCAGTCTATTTTGGTGTGTCTTGCCTGATTACTCAGGATTACTTTTAAATTATAATTTTGTTATCTTAAGTATTCTTAAGAAAATAGTGAAGGACCAGTTTTCCGTTTGCTTTGCTTTAATTTCCATTCTATCATGGACCTATACTTATGAAAGCATGTATTTGGATGTTGTGGCAGTTTTAGATTGCTATAAATCTTTCTAAATGCTTGCTCTCAATTTTGCACCTTTTCTGTTTGAATATATGCATGGACCTGTTTGTGGACTCTCTACTTCTATCGTGCTGGTCTATTTGTCTATCCTTGGGCTGGTTCTACACTGTCTTAATTACACTGGTTTTATAATGAGTTTATCATCAATTAAGACGAGCCCCTTCTTCTCTGACCCAACCTTCCTCTTCAGGAATAACGTGGCTATTCTCGGCCCTTTGCTCTTCCATATAAATTTTAGAATCAGCATGTCAAGTCTCGGAAAGAACCCTGGTATGATTTTCATTTGAATTTAATTTAATTCACTTATCAGTTTAGGGGGAGTTTTGATCTTGCCAATAGTATGTCTTCTTGTCTATAAGCATGATTCATCTTACTACTTATTTAAACTTTGAATGAAGTGTTATAGTTTTCTCCAAGAAAATATAGTTTATATTTATCCCTACATTGTTTATATAACTTTATTGCTATTACGAATGGTATCTTTAAAAACAATGTCAGATAATACACTTTTTAAACATTTTTTGGCTATTTTATAAATATGTAATTGATTTTGGTATATTAATTTTATATCCAGCAACCCTGCCAAACTCACTCTTCAAATAAATTTTTTTCATAATTTTGTTTGTTTCCCATATAGTCATGATATGTGAGTAATAATCTGATTCTTTCCAATTTTTATATCTTTTAGGTATTTTCTTGTCTTATTGCAAATGTATTAAAGGACTGTATTAGTTTCCTATAGGTGCCATAGCAAATCACCACAATCTGAGTGGCTCAAAACAATAGAAACATATTTTCTCACAGTCTGGAGGCGCGCAGTCGTGTGTAAGTAGGGTCTTGCTGCCTCTGAAGACTCTTTGGAAGAACGCTTCCCTGCCTCTTGCAGTATCTGGTGGCCCCAGTGCTCCTTGACTGGTGGTGGCATAACTCCAATCTTTGCCTCTGTCTTCACTTGGCTTTCCTGTGTCTCTCTGTGTTCTCTCCTCTCCTTATGGGGACACCAGTCATTGGATTTACCGGCACTCTAAATCCGGCATGATTTCTTATCAAGATCCTTAATTAATTACATCTCCAAAGACCCTATTTCCAAATAAGATCCCATTCTGAGATTCCAAGTGGAAATGAATTTTAGCGAGACACTATTCTACCCACTACCAAGCCCTTCACTAGGATGAAGAATAGAAGAGGTGTAGTGGGCGTCCTTATCATAGTCCTACTTTTAAGAGAATGCTTTTAATATTTCACAGCTACCATAGATGTGGATTGTAAAGCATATGATTCTTCATGTTTCAACAGCTCTGAAAGTATCATAAGACTTACAATTAGGGATTATCATAGTTTGGCAGTATTTTTTTCTTTCTTTATAGTGCATCTTATAATAAATGGTACCTTAGATTTCATAGAATGAAATAAATTTAAGTTTTGCTGTAGACTTATTTTTAATGTTGTTAACTTTTAGCAGATTAAGTTCCCTTCTATTTTTGGTGTAATGAGAGATTTTTGATTTGTTTTTCCTTTTTATCATAAACAGATGTTGAGTTTTATTGAATGCCTTTTGTTTTCTTCTATTGAGATCCTTATGTGGGTGTTCTCCTTTATTTTGTTGATAGGGTACATTTGATTAATAGATATTTTAACAGTAAACTCACCTTGCATCCCTTTGGTAAGCCCCACTTGGTTCTGCTATATTAACTTTTCATAGACAATGTTTGGTTCATTCTTGCCAATTAAAAAAAAACAGATTTTTGTAACATATTCATGAACGAGGTTGGCCTATAATATTCCTTCATCTTGTTACACAGGACTGGTTTTATAAGCAAGATTATACTTGATCATAGTGTTGGATTATGTGCTGTTGAATTCAGTTTGCTAATATTTTGATAAGAATTTTTGCATCTATGTTCATCAAGGATATAGGCCTGTAGTTTTCTTTTCTGTGGCATCTTTATCTGGCTTTGGTATGAAGGTGATTCTGGCCTCATAAATTGAGTTTGGAAGTGTTTTCTCTTCTTCTATGTTTTGAAAAAACTTGAAGAAGAATTGGTGTTAATTCCTCTTTAAATGTTTGGTAGAATTAATCTGTGAAGCTATCTTGTCTTGGCTTTTCTTCGTTGGGAATTTTTTATTACCAATTCAATCTTCTTATTTGTTATTGGCCTCCTCATGCTTTTGTAATTTTTCTTGATTTGGTCTTGGTAGGTTGTACATTTCTAGAAATTTATCCATTTCTTCTAGGTTATGTAATTTATTGGTGTATAATAATTCAAATAGTCCCTTATGACCTTTTTTATTTTCATGGCATCAGTTATAATGTCTCCTTTTCTATTACTGATCGCAAATCAAAACCACAATGAAATATCATCCCACGCCTGTTGAGATGGCTATTATAAAAAACCAACCAAACAAACAGGGAACAAGTGTTGGTGAGGACACAGGAAAAAGGGAACTTTTGTATATTGTTAGTGGGAATGCAAATTGGTCCAGGCACTATGGAAAACTTTATGACGTTTCCTCAAAAAATAAAAACAGAACTACCATATGATCCAGCTATCTCATTTCTGTGTATATATCCAGAGGAACTGAAATCAAGATCTCAAAGAGATACCTGCACTCCCATGTTCTCTGCAGCATTATTTATAACACCCCAAACATGGAAGTAACCTAAATGTCCATCAATGGATGAACAAATGAAGAAAATGTGGTGTATACAACAGAATGCTATTCAGACCTTAAAAAGAAGGAAATCCTGCCATTTGTGATAACATGGATGAATGTGGAGGTGATTATGCTAAGTGAAATAAGCCAGACACAGAAAGACAAATGCTACATGATACTACTTATGGGAGAAATCTAAAATAGTCAAACTCATAGAAGCAAAGAGTAAAATGATGGTTACCAGGGCTCGAGAGAAGGGGAGAATGGGGAGACATTAGTTGAAAGTTTCAAAGTTCAAGTATACAAGATGAGTGAGTCATAGAGATCTACTTATTCTATTTACTGTACTGTCTACTCTATAGCATAGAACATATAGCTTACAGTACGATATTGTATACTTAAGTTTTGTTAAGAGGGTAGACCTTATGTTAAGTGTTCTTATCACAAAATAACAATAATAATAAATAAAAAGGGTGGGGGGAAATTTTTGGGATGATAGATACGTTTGTGACAGATTGTGGTGATGGTTTCATGGGCGTATAATCTCAAAACTCATCAAGTTCTATACACTAAATATGTACAGAGTTTTACATGTCAATCATGCCACAATAAAGTGGTTTTTTTAAAAAGATCATACTAAGAAAAATAATTGATAGTGTTCCCTCTTTTTATTCTCTGAAAAAACATACATACGTTGAAATTACCAGACCAGAATTCCATCAAAACTTGCTTACGAACATATCTGGGCCTGCTATTTTTTTTTCTTTTGGTGAGAATGTTTAAATATTTGTTGAATTTTTGTGACAGATATAAGACTGTTCTGGTCATTTTTTCCTTCCTGATTCAGGTTTGTTAAATTGAAGTTTTCTAGAAGCATGTTCATTTTGTGTTTTCAAATTAATTAGCATAGAACTGTTTATAAGAATTGTTTCTTAGAATTCCTACTGCATCTCTAATGATGCCACTTTGGGTCTTTCTGATACAGGCTTTTCTTTTCTTTTGCCTATTAATTTTTCCAGCCAGTTTAACTTTGGGATTTTTGCTACTCATACCTTAACTAACTCAATGAGGATGTAGCTCATTTGTACTACCTCCGCTTTTTTCTGATTTGGTAGTTCATCTTTTTTTCATTTTTTTATTTTTAGTTATTTTACTGGCAATCTGTAATTTTAAATGATATAAATATTTTCCTTTTTTTCTCTCAAATATTCATCAGTGCTTACCTTTTGAGAGAGGGGATTTGAGATAAAGGCTCCTCCTTATGTTCTTCAAATTGCTACTTACAGGTTAATGGCCCTGTCAATCAATGTAATGATTGTTCCTGAATGGCAGTCTATGTTCCCCCTAGTCCATGTTTCCTTTAAAAGTGGTTCAGATAGTACTCATATGCAGTGAAGGTTTCCTTTCACTTATTTAGAAGCAGTCTGTAATTCGAATCTCATTTTGGCAACTCACAGCTCTATGACATAGAATCAAGGTTTTACCTCTGCAGTCTCAATTCCCCTTTTTGTAAAATGGGAATATAGCTAATCTCACTTGGTGATTGTAATGCTAAAATTAGATGACAGTTGCTAGTGTGCCTGAGACCAGGCCCTTCATAAAATGGGTGCTCAGGGTATGTTATTTCCCTACCCCCATGATGAATTTTCTATTACAGCACATTAACTTTTCTGTTTGAAGACAGTACAGATGACCATCTATCAATTATCCAGTATTTTCTAATAACTTAGTACATCATCCAAGTTTATAGGAATAAATGGACAGAGATCTTTTCTCTGCCTATGCATGTATATGAAGTAGAAGAAAAATTAATTAATGGTGGCATTATGAGAATCCTGATCTCTACCCTTTCCTTTAAAAATAGCAGTTTACAGAGAGTAGAATGGTGGGTACCAGGGCTGAGAGTGGAGGAAATGGGAAGATCTTGTTTGAAGGGTACAGATTTCCACTTATAAGATGAAAAGCTGTGGGGATCTAATGTACAGCATTGTGGTTATAGCTAATGACACTGCATTATATACGTGAAAGCTGGTGAGTGAGTAGGTCTTAAATGTTCTCACCACAAAAAGGAAATGGTAATTGTGTGACGTGATGGAGGTGTGAGCTCGTGCTATGGTGGCAATCATTTTGTGATACATAAGTGTATCAAATCAACATGAGTATACCTTAAAGTTACACAATGTTATATGTTGATTATACCTGAATAAAGCTGGGGTAAAAAAGAAAATAGTGGTTTATAATCTCTTTTGTGTCACACAACTCCCCGAGAATTAAGTAAAAATCGCGAACACTATCTCCCCTCAAATGCACATCTGCACATTCTTTGACACAGAATTCCATATTTCATATATCCTCCAAAGGCTCTCTATGCATTGAGGGGTAAGAATCTCTGTGCTAGAAAGTGACAGTTTTCTTTAAGGTTAGCTGAATGCCATATATTTGACAGCGCTGATGTTCTGATTCCATGCAGACCGCTATATCCTGAGTTAGAATGTGAGTTGGAAATGGACAGATAGATTTTTTGACATTGTTATTCCTTTTGGTATCAGTCATAATGACCCCGAAAGAAAACCAGAAACGGCCTATGTGCTTAAAAACAGAATGTGAAAACATTTTTCAACTGTTAGGATGTTCTGAGGAATGTGTCTCTTGCGAAGTCCCAGTGGTCTTACATTGAATACCTTTAAAACTTTCAAAACTCTGCTCTGGTTTTCCACTACTTTGCATTCCAAGTTCTTCTGGGATGGCTTTGTATAAAAGCGGTGTTTAAGGCAAGAATCTACTTACTACATCAATAATAGGAGCAGAATGCCCTTTATCTTTGTTTTAAAAACAAATAGGGCTTTGTTAGGCCCCCTAAAAATTATACACACGCATGAGAGAGAGAGAGACGATAATGACAAAAATTTTGACTTAATGCTCAGAATGAGAAAGATGTCAGAATCCAAAATGTTCTCAAATAGCTAAAACAATGGGATACATTTAAGGAGGCAACATTCGGAATAAACAAGTATGAACCTTGAATTTAAGAAATCAGTAATAAATAAATATAGTACATTAAAAGCTCCTACTTTAGCGAGGGGTTGTGGCGAGGATTAAATGAGATGACTCATGCAAAGATCTCTAGAAAGTGCCTGGTGCACAGTTAGAATAGCCAAGATTATTAATTCCTACTCCTTTTATTTAAAATTTGTTTATCTACAAAGCACTGGGCTCTAGCTTCTTTTGCTGCTTCTCAAAATATATTTTGTAAACTAAATTAATAGTGGAAATAATTTTCCTGGGGGAATGATTAATCTTGTCAAGGGAACTATTTGTTTCCTACGATTTTCTAGAACCATCTGCATATGAGAAATTATTTGCCAGCTGGGGAAGTTATGTGATCTTTCCTAGATCACGGAAAGATCTAGGTTTTTTTCATCTTCCAGGCTGACTGGAGATAGGATCAAAGCTCAGAGAATACCTAAAGGCAAAATTGGGCCTCCTAGTGGAAGTACTAAACCCAGGAGCAGGAAGCTTGGCTGGAGGAGGTTGAAGGGATAGGAAAAATGTACTTAACACAAGCAATTTCTGACTTACAAGTATCTTTCCTAGATTTCAGGGAATTTATAAGACTGAAAAAAAGACAAAAAAGTCTTATTCATGAAGGGCTTCAATAAATGGTGGGTAAATGATCCTGCAATAAATGCCACGTCCATCCTCAGCCACTAGCTCATTCTCTTGCGCAAATTGACGTGCGGTAGCACTGTTAGACATCCGTGTTCTTAATTTATTTAAGTCAGTCCCTAGAGATTTTTACTCAGGAATTCTCTCAAAAGAATCGAAAGGCATTATTGAGTTGTAGATAAGAAGACAAATTCTGATTTCAGAACCAAAATCTAATCCTTGCATGTTCATTTGCTAGCTGGATGACTCCAGGTCCATGACTTAACATCTCCAAGTCTGTCTCCTCATCCGCCATTGGGGTTTGTAGGAGCCCTAACCGTACAGAGTCACTGCGAGCTGTGAATGGGTCTCCGTACGTTTAAAGCACTTAGCACAGCCTGTAGCACATAGAAAGCTCTCAATATTAAGCATTAATGTTTTTGACATTGTTGTCGATCATTTGACTCTAAGGCACCCTCAGAACTCAAGGAGATTAGTTGAGAAAAACAAGTTGAAGGGAACATAAAAGTCTTAACACAGTAAGTATGCTTACTTTTAGATGCCTAAACAAGTAAGCAGGGATACTGCATAAATGAAGTGTCACACACAGAAGAAAGAGAAGTAGTCAAGTCACGAGGATGGAGTGAGAAAAGTAACGGGCATTTCCTGAGGTAGGTGGGACAAGAAGGTGAGGAGCGTCTCCATTTCTCAGAAGTGAGTACCGCGAGGCATTTCCGGAGGCAGTGTCAGCATGGGCAGCCAAGACATTTCACCATCCATTAGTTTTATCAGAACTACTTGAAAAAGTCAGACTGCATAATTAGGGTGGCTGTGGTAAACAATTTTTAATGCCTTCATCAAGATGTGTGCAGTGGTATTTTTGCAAAGATCATTTCTCCGTGATCTTAAGGGGCAAAAGTAGGAAGATATATTGGAAAACATAAATGATTCACTAACTCTCTAAGGAGAGTTGAGATAAATATTTATATTGGTCATTTATCATCCATTTAATACTCAGTGCCTTCCTATATCCACACTTACTATGTTATCTGTTTTAAATATTCCTGTCTGAACAATTTTTCTTAGCAGCTAGCTGTATGGTGTGGGTGCTACCAGACGAGACATCTCTGCATCTTAGAACCACGTTTGCTGAGCAACTACCTTCTACGTTTCAAAAGTATCTGTAATCTATTAATTTGTGCACAGTGAACTTCTGTGCTGTTTCACAGATTGATATGCCCGCTAGACCCAGACTATTGTAGAAAATAGCATGACTTTAAAAGAATGGTGCTTTAGGAAAGTGAGAAATTAATAAATTAGAAATCATAGAGGCTAGTATTGGGGATACAATTGTCACCTTTGCCTTCCACATATCACATGCTTTGCCCAAAATCAACAGTAAACTGAAACAGGCAGTAATTCAATCAATACTTTTTGGGCATCTACTATGTTCTGGAGAAACAGTGCATGGCGAAACAGTATCTTTATGTTTACATGGCCCATAGTCTAGTGGGAGTGACAAGGTTGTAACCAGAAATTGCAGAACATTCAGGCATGTTCAGTGATAGAGATAGATATACAGAGAATCTTTCTGGAGTAGGGGCAGCTAATTGTCCTGAAGTGGTCAATGGAAGTTTCATGGAGGTGGGGAAGCCCAGAAATGTTATTTACTACACCTTATTAGGCTTACCTGTTGTTTACAGATACATCCATGATGGTGCATCTTTCTCCATGGCACATCAGGTTTTAAATAATTTGAATATCATGCATTGAACTATCTGAACTAAGACTTAAAGAACCCTAGGTAGGATTTAGCCAGGTTAGAAAGTGGAGTAGTAGGGCATTCCAGACCAAGGAGATGAAGTGAGCAAAGGTTTGGAGCTCAGAGATAGAGTGAGTATAGAGAATCATAAATAACTCATTGTTAATGGAGCTTAAAGCATTAGGTGCAGATGAGGCTGCTGCTGTAGTCAGGGCAAGATGACTACAGGAGGTCCCTGTGAGACGTTGCTCCTGGTGTCCTTCCCTGTGTGTGACCCATTTCATTGACACCAGGCTTGTCCACAAGAATTGTTTTGGCCAGTGGAATATGAGCAAGAAGTGAGATATTCCAAATCGGAGTGGAATGTTAAGAGCCATTCTATGATCCTGCCATTGCTTTTTCAGACATGTATCATACCAAAAGGCAGCCCACAACCAGCATATACATGAATGAGAAAGATGGTTTGCTGTTGTAAGCCACTGAGATTTGTGGGTTCATTTAATATAGCAAAAGTTGATCGGAGCTGACTCTAACAGTCATATTAGACTGTATTTGGTGGAAATACAGAAGTTTTTGCACGTGTGTGAGTGTGTGTGTGTATATATATATATATATATATATATATATATATATATATATACTTTTATTGAGGCATAGCAAAAATAGAATTCATGAATGTACAGACTGAGGAATTGTAAGACAAGAAGTGTATTCATGTGATGTCCATCCTAATAAGGAAGTAGAACTAACCAGCAGTCCAGAAATTCTACATACACCCTCACCTTTTCACTAACCTCCTGTTCCCTGAGGATAACCACTATCCTGATTTCTAATGCCATATATTAGTGTCAACTCTTTGTAAATGTAAAACTTACGTTATGAACTCTGCTGTGCTTGGAGTCTTTCATTCAATGTTCCGTTTGCGAGATTCGTTCCTATTGAGTGTAGGATACTTTATTGATTTACTGGACAGTCATTTGCCATGTAACAATGTTTTGGTCAACAATGGACCACATCTATGACAGTAGTCTCATAAGATTAGTACCATAAAGTCTAGGTGTGTAGTAGGCTATGCCATCTAGGTTTGTGTAAGTACACTCTACGATGTTTGTACAAAGACAAAATCGCCTAATGACGTGTTTCTCAGAATGTGTCCCTGTCATGAAGGGATGTGTGAGTGTATATGTATTCTTTCCCTCAACATTAGGTTTCTGTTTATGTAGTGTGGTGTGTGTGTGTGTGTGTATATATATATATATATATATATATATGTATCTGTATCTGTAGGTGTATTTCTGTGTATGTAAGCATATGTATTCAATTATTAATAAATCAATATTTGTAGAATCTATAAAAATTTCTAGGTCTACATGCCTATTGTCTACAGATAATGACCTTTTAAACTTTTTAGTTGAAATAATTTCAGATTTGCAATAATAAGCATGCAAAGAACACCCATAATGCTCCTTACTTGGATTCATCTCTTATTAACACTTTATCTTATTTGCTTGAAAATTTTCTCTATTTCTCTCTCTCGGTATATGAATACAGTATTTTTTTTCTAGTCAAATTGAGGATAAGTTGCATAAATAATGGCCATTTTCCCCTGAAGACTTCAGTGTGCGTTTCCTAAGAGTAGGAATTGTTATCTTACATAACCACAATATAATTATCAACTTTAGTCAATTGAACATTGATAAAATATTTTACTTTACCAAATGATTCCAATTTTGTCAATTAACTCAACCAGGTTATTTACAGCACTTATCTTCCTCCAGCCCAAGATCCAGTCTAATATCGGGAATACGTTTTGCATCCATGTCTCTAGTCTCTTCTAATGAGCATATTTTTTTTTAGCATTCGTCTTTTATGATATTGACTTTTTTTAAAGGATATAGTTTCTATTTTCTGTAATAGAGATTTCTCATTTTGGGTAATCTGATGTTTTCTCATGATTAGATTCAGATTACATGAGAGAAGTTGAGTTCTCTGAGAGTCACATCTGGAGGCATGTGGTGTCATCTGCCTCTTGCTGGTGATGTTCGATTTGCTCACATTGTCGAGGAATCCACCTTCTCCACTGGACAGTTTCTATTTTTCCCTTTCAAATACTAAGCATTCTTTGGGGAGACACTTTAAGACCATCCAAGTATTCTTTTCCTTGTCAGAAATTTCCACTAGTTTTAGAACCCATTGAGGCCTCTTGCCTGAATCAGACTTTTCTATAAAAGCTGCAAATTGATGATTTTTCAATTCTAAGATTCTCTTATTTACCAGTCGGTGCTCAGCATTCCAGTGTATGAAAGAGCGATCCTTTCTACTTCTTTTTTATTTATACATTTATCTATCTAGGTAGCATGATTATGGATTAAAGATTCCAAATCTTTCATTGATTGTAATTTATTACTGTTTTTAATTATTTTGGTGCTCAAATTATCCCAGATTCGGCCAGTGGGAGTACCTTCAACCTGAATTTTGTCTAAGCTCCCCACTGTCCTGTACGATTGCTCTCTACATCCACAACCTTGCAGTGGCGAGGAAGAGGGGTGACTCTGTTGGATTTCTTTTCTTCTCTACTCACAGGTAATTATGCTAATAATTAAGCTCTCTGTTTTCTAGGAAAATTGAAGACAAAGCTCATGTGTGGTTTGTGCTAGTCTTGATTTTAACATCTTTTATGGTAAAGTATAAGAGAGTTTCCAAATAAAGCAGCTGCCACTTGTTTCCAAATTTGTAAGTCTAATATTTAAAATATTTCCTGTAATAGCCATTTTATCCTTCCCATTTTTAATCCATTTATTTATTTTATTTTCTGTACTATATTTCAAATAACAATGTTAACTAAAAGTGATGATATCAAATATCCCTATTTCTTTTCCAATCTTACAAAGGAAGGTGCAAATATTTCTTCATTAACCATGAAGCTTCTTACAGGTTTGTGGTGGATAGCCACATTTTGGTCAATGAAGTAACTTTTCCAATGAAGCAGCCATTTGACTCTGAAGCTTTCTTTCTGGCAAGATTTTTTTTTTTAATTTCCTGATTTAAGTTCTTTTCTAGGTTCATTCTACTCAGATTGTCTATTTTTTCTTGCGTCAATTTTAGTAAATTTATTTTTTTCTAACATTTTGGCTTTTAATCCAAATGTGCAAATTTATCCTAAATGCATAATTTTCAAAATTATTTGTAATTATCTTTGTAATATCTGTAGGATCTATAGTTATCTCTCCATTCTAATGTAAGATATTGGTACTTCGTGCTTTTATCCTTTTTCACAATCAATCTTCCCATGGTTAACAGTTTTACAAGTCTTTGCAAAGAACAAAGTTTTGACTTTGTTGATACTCTCTATGGTACTTTCATTTTCTATTTCATCAATTACTCCTTTTTAATCTATTATATCCTGCATTTTAATTTATTGACTTTCACTTGCTGTTTCTTTGTTATTTCTTGAAATGAATGCTCAGCTGTCAAATTTTCAATCACTTTTCTTTCTTTTTTTTTTTTGAGGAAATTTAGCTCTGAGCTAACATGCCACCAATCCTCCTCCTTTTGCTGAGGAAGACTGGCCCTGAGCTAACGTCCATGCCCATCTTCCTCTATTTTTTATATGTGGGATGCTTGCCACAGCACGGTTTAATAATTGGTGCATAGGTCCGCACCTGGGATCCAAACCAGCGAACCCCAGGCCGCCAAAGTGGAAAGTGTGCACTTAACCACCATGCCAGCAAACCAGCCCCAGTCACTCCTTTTTGTTTTTTTAATATACTCATTTATGGTTATAAATATTTCTTAGACCATGGCCTTAGTTGAATCACACGACTTCTGGTAAGTCACATTTTTGTCATTGAATTAAAAATATTTTCTAATTTCCATTTGATTTCTCAGGTAGTTCACCATTTTAGAAGTGATTAATTTCCATATTTGGGGATATTCTGGTTATCTTTTTATTATTGATTTCTAGTTCAGTTTTATGGTAACTAAGAAACCTTTCTGTAGGACATCAATTCTTTAAAATTTGTTGTGATTTTCTTTTTGGCATAATGTATGGTCAATTTTAATAAATATTTTCTGTGTTCTTGAAAAAAAAATATGTTCTGCAATTTTCAGTACAGTATTTTTCCATGTCAACTAGGTCAATTTTATTAATTGTATTGCTCAAATATGTATCTTACATTTTTCTCTATATTCCATCAGTTACCCAGAGAGGTATATCAAAACGTCCTTCTATGATCGGAGATTTGTCCCTTTCTCGTTTTAGTTCTGTCAATTTTTGTTTTACATATTTTGAGGTATGTCATCTCTGCAAAGAAAACCGTTTGACCTTCCTAGTGATTGAGTCTTTTATCATTATAGACTATTCCATATTTGCTCTAGTGATTGTTTCTTGTCTTAAAGTCTAATTTGTCTGATATCAGAGTAAATGCATCAGACTTATTTTTGTCAGTATCTTAGTCGGCTGAGGGCACCATAACAAAATACGACAGACAGGGTGGCTTAAACACCACAATTTTACTTTCTCACAGCTCTGCAGACTGGAAGTCCAAGATCAAGGTGCCATCACAATTCGTGTTTGGTGAGAACGCTCTCCTTCTGTTGTGGACGACCGCCTTCTCACTGTGTCCTCACATGAGCTTTCCTTGGCGCGCGCACGTGGCAAGAGCGAGAGATCACTGTGTTCCTCGTCTCATGAGGCCACCAAAACTGTCAGATTAGTATTCCACCCTTATGACCTCATTTAACCTTAATCGCTTCCTAAAAGCTCTGTCTCCAAATACAGTCACACTGGTGGTTGGGACGTCAATATATGAATTTTGTGGGGATACAGTTCAGTCTATAGCAGTTAGTTTTGTGTAATAAATTATTTCCATACTTTTGTTTTCAACCTTTCCACATCCTTATGTTTATCATATGTCTATTCTAAAAACTCAGAGTTGTTTGATTTTTCAAATCAATATCATTATTCAGTCTGGCGATATTTGTCTTTTAGCTATTTAATTTATCTACATTTAATTTAAGTACTGACACATTTAACGGAAACCTACAATTTTACTATCTATTTTCAATGTTTGCCACATATTCTATATTCCTTTTTCTTTTTTGTATTACTCTAGTAGGTTTTTTATTATTTTACCTATTTCCCTCAGTAGCGTATTATACATTTTTGCTATTTTTTTTTAGTAATAGCTCTAGAGAATATGAGATGTATACTTGTCTCATTAAAGTATATAAATTGGTATGTTTACTATTTACATGAAAAATGTAAGGACCTTATAGTATTTTAAAGTCATTTAATCACCTCTTGCTTTTTCTGTTATTGTTACACATTTTGATTTTGTATATACATTAAATGCCACATATTATAGTAGTTTTATATAGTCAGTCTTTTTAGATTTGTCCGCATATTTTTATTTCTTCTTGCCTTCTCGTTAGAAGAAACTCGTTAAGTATTTCTCTTAGCGTGGGTTTGCTAGTGAGAAAGTCCCTCCTTTTCACTGTTTGAAAATATCTTTATTTCCTCTATTTTTGGAGGATGTTTACTGGGGTATGAAATTCTAGTTTGGCAGTTATTTTCTTTCACCGCTTTGAACATTTTCCATTGTCTTCTGGCTTCTATTCTTTCTGTTGAGAATTCAATTGTCTTTCTTTTTGTTCCCTTGAAGACAATGTACTAGGGATGGGAGTCTTAAGATGTTTCTTTTTTTCTTTTGTTTTCAATATTTTTACTATGAGGTCCCAAGGTGTAGTTTTCTACATCTTTGACTAGCTGGGTGATTGTAGTGATTCTTGAATTTGTGGCTTGATGTCTTTCTTCCATTTTGGAAAATTCTCTGTCAATATCTCTTTGAATACTGTTTCTGCCACATTCACTCAATCCCCTCTTTCTGGGAACTCTAATTACATATATATTATACCTTTTCACTGAATCCCATATGTCTTTTATTATCTTTTCATCTTTTTTTGAATCTCTCTGTGCTTTAATCTTAGTATTTTCTACTGACGAATCTCCCAATTTACGGTTCTGTCTTCAGCTTTGTTAACTTTCTAATTCCAGTTATTGTATTGTTCAGCTTTAGGATTTCCATTTGATTCTTTTTAATAAGTTCCAATTATTTCCTGAAATTTCTTATATCTTCTAACTTTTCTGACTAACAGTTATTTTAAAATCTCTCAGCTCCAAAATCTGAATCTCTTGTGAGTCTTATTTTATTTTTAGCCATTGGCTTTTCTTTCCTAGTTTTTTTTTTTTGGATGTTTAGTCTCAACTCCTGGTAAGTTGAGTGATATAATTTTTCAAAAATTTCATTGAGTATCAAATATTGTGTGTGGAGAATTGCAGAGATAATTCAATGATCTGATGATGTCCTCTTCGAGATGACATTTAATTTTTCTTCTAGCAGTTGGTGGAGCTGGAGACATACGACCTTAACGTAGTTTGGAGTTGAATTAATTTCAGCTGGGTTTCAGTCTCTGTGAGTGTTACTCTGTTCCTGTTTAGCCCTTACTTCTTTGGTGTACCCCTTCAGACAACCAACTGACAGCAGGAGATGTTTACCTAGACCCCTTGTTATTGGTGGCCCCTAAACCCCAATTTTTGTTCTCCAGCCCTCTGAGATTACCTAATGTCCAGTTTCAGCCTCTCGGCTACTGGTTTATGCCTGTTATTGTTATCTGGTATCTCTATGCCCCTACTGGTATCTGCTACTCCATTCTTTATCAATTTGTAGGCTGCCAAACTGAATTGGCAAACGCCGTGAGGCTAGAAGCTGTCTCCAATGTCAGGATCGCCTCCATACTCCCCTTGTCTTCAGATCTTGACACCTCAAGTGCTCACTGGCTTGGCTGCTTGTCAATATCTTCAAATATATGTAAAAAAATATTTTCTCCAGAACTTCTACTTGTTTTCAGTGGAAGAATTGGTCTATTCCAGGCTAGTCTGCTAAAGATGGAAGAACTGTGTACCATATTTGTGTGGAAGATTTTAAGCCCATTGATTCACACTATGTTATCATTTTAGAAAAGAGCATTAGGCTGACTAAATTTAGGTTGTGAGGGGATCCCAAGATCAGCTAGAAGACTTCCCAAAAAGTCACATTGCATTTAAATTCACTACAAGCGTTTCTCATTAAAAAAAGTAATTAAAACTCTTTATAAAGTGAAATCTCCTTTTGTACTTGAGCATCTCCTTATTTTTATAAATCTTGAAAATTTAGATTTTCATTAAGTAAAGCATAGCTGTTATTTCTCTGGCTATTCTTCTCGGTGCCATTTGAAATTTTAGAAATCTTTTTAAGTAAGCAGAGAGCCTGGTGTTAAAAAAAAAAAATCACACAGGCCTGTGAAGATTTTGGAGAACCACATGGCTTTCTTTTTTTAAATCAAGTGTTCCAGGAAATATCCATTTTTGAAAGATGATTTGCTGACACTTCGAATCTGGAATCCAAGTTGCTGATTTGTGCAGTTTGAAGTTCAGAGAATTGCTTAAAGTTATAGCTTCCCAGGAAATAATCATGTTGATGTCAGAGGAAGTTTGTAGAGCTATGAAGAATTGTAATTACACAGTCTGCTGCTATATGCTGCAGAATGATAGATAGGGACTGCTTTAACAATGGGGCTGACAGCTGAGCTGTTATTGATCTTTTGTTTTTAAAGCCAGTGGTGATGTATCTCATACCATAACTTCAATCCAAACTTACATAAATGTGAAATTGCTGAGATGAGAGTAGAACACAGAGCCAACAGGTTAGAAAATGTGACTATCGGACTATGTAAAACTATAAAAAAGCGCATCCCTGATGGAATGAATACATTCTGGAGGCAATCTTGTCATGTTAGGTATTTATAATAGACTTTACAGCACCCTGGGATGTAAAAGAAAAATCTCAGCCAATATATGATGTGGTTATATTATCAAGTCATAAGTTGTGTCAATCAAAAATATCATCTTGGGGCAATTTCTGAATGGTTCCTTACACCTAATAACTATTTAAAAAGCTTTAAAAATACCAAATTTACCATATTTTATCTATCCTAAGATCCATACATTTTTCATTTTGTCATCTCTTAAGTCAGTACTTGAGCTGTATCTCTTTTGTAATTCTTCATAAATAAAGGATGGAAAATAAATCCTCCCTCACCTACGGAATAAATTAATTTCTGAGAATAAAAGAGAAGGTTTTAATTATTTTTTTAAAAAATAATTTTAATTCTGTTCATGAGCCAGCACATTGATTATCATGGTAGGACTTTTAAGTTCAAGAAATATTTTTTGCCTTGCTTGTATTAAAAATATTAACACACGGGGCTGGCCTGGTAGAATAGTGGTTAAGTTCATGTGCTCCACTTCGGTGGCCTGGGGTTGGTGGGTTCAGATGTGGGCATGGACCTACACACCACTCATCAAGCCATGCTGTGGCAGCATCTCACATACAAAATAGGGGAAGATTGGCATAGATGTTAGCTCAGTGATAATCTTCCTCAAGCAAAAGGAAGACAATTGGCAATAGATGTTAGCTTAGGGCCAATCTTATCCACCAAAAAAAAAAAAAAATAGTTCAAACATACATAAGAGTAAATCAAAGAAGACATGTACCACCCACCCCTAAGCTGTTATATCACTATTTTATCATATTTTCTTTAGAGCTATTTTTCTTTAAGAAATAAAACTGTATAATGCAGCTAAAATTTATTCTTTCCATTCTTTTTCACTTTTCCCCCCTAGGTATAACCTATTTAAGGTTAGTGACTATCAATTATATATAAAATTATGCAAATTTTATAGGTTTCATATATTACATAGAGTACATTTTTATACTTTTACTACATACAAATATGTTTTCACAATATATAGTATTATTTTGCATAATATATTTATTATTTTGCATAATAGTTTACGTAATTTAAAGATTATATAAATGGTATGGTTCTTTATGCAACTTGCTCTTTCTTGTTAATATTGCATTTTTGAGATTAATTTATGTGGATACATGTACCTCATTAATTTGTTGCCATATAAGATTAAATTTATGAATAATCTTGTTTCACTTTCTCCTCATTATGGACAATTAGATTATTTCCAATTTTTTCACTGTTTCAAACATTGTGTAATGAAAATACTTGCACAGATCTCCCTGTGCACATTTGTAAGATCTTCTCTAGGCTGTTTATCTAGAAGTGGAATTCAATTAGAAATCACCAACTTGCTGTCTAAATGGTTGTATAGATTAATACTCACACCACTCTGTGATTTCTCATTTTCCCACATACTTATCAACACATGGCATTATCTAAGATTAAAAAAAAATTTTGAAGACTCCCTCCATCATGACCACCAAACAAATGATATTTTTATACGTAAGGACTGAAGAAAAACAAAATCATACACTTTAAATGTTACATGTTAAGAAAAGACCACTCCTGGGGCTGGCCCAGTAGCATGATGGTTAAGTCCACATGCTCTGCTTTGGTGGCCTTGGGTTCTGGGGTTCAGATCCCGGTTGTGGACCTACACATCGCTCATCAAGTCATGCTGTGGTGGCAACCCACATCCAAAATGGAGGGAGATTGGCACAGATGTTAGTTCAGGGCCAGTCTTCCTCACCAAAAAAAAAAAAAAAGAAAGATAAGACCACTCATTCCATCAAGAACATGCTCTGGTTGGAAAAGCACTACCATATGTCTCAGTGTTGGACCAAAAGCTAGATATTCATTGCTGGTTTTCATTCCCCCTGATATTGTATAATTTCTCTATGTAGCCATAGTAAATATTTCATCTGGGACTATATCTAGGCAGTGCTTCTCCCAACTTCTATAGTTCACAATAGTCAAAGAAATTTCCCTTGAAAAACAAATTCCATCTGGGAAGAGGTACATGCTCTGTTCCTCTTCTCAAATTTAACAAAACTTCTGATAAATTCCACAAGGAGAAAGCCTATCTTATTTCATTTAAGCCAGATTTTTCCAAACTTTAAAAAAAAAATCTAACCCCTACTAATAGGAACACACTGAAGAATGCTAATCTAAACCCCTCCAGCCGGTATCAGTATAGAACTGAATATTAGAAACCTGGGCTCAAATCCAGACTTTACCATTTGTTTGCTCTGTAATCTTAGGCAAGATGTTGACTGGTCATGAGCCTCAATTTTCCCAACCATAAAATGCATATGAAGTCTTCTTCTCAGGTTATGAGAACTAACGAAGCTGTCTACACAAAGCACCTAGCGTGTCCTGGCATGTAGTGGGAATTTAGTACATGAAGGATTATCCCTGTGTTTCCAAGTGAGATAGCATTGTGAACTTTACTCTCCACAGTGCAAAGTCTTCATTTTATTCTCTAAAACGCCCCCTGTCATGCGTGTATAGATATGCCAGAATTTAGAAAATCATAATGGTTCATGACTGTGTAGACCTCAGCCATAAAAGCCTTAATCTTTTCAGCCTGTCCTAACAGGACAGACTCCAAGCCTTTTTGATTTCAATTTAGCTTCTGAAATGTTTGTTTCATGTCCTTATAAATTGCTTGATCTATGGCAGTGAGGAATGCACGAAATATTTGACATTAGTCATATCATATCTTTTCAGAGCCTCATAGAACCATGGGGCTAAAAGATCCCTGCTCTTGTCTCTTCCATTCCCATAATGTTAGAGAAGAAACTTAAGTTCAACAAACTAAATGGGAATATTTCTATAAGGAAAGGACAATGTGGCGTGACAGTCCCCTCGCCATTGCGTGGGCCTTTGACACAGACAGCCTTGGGTTCATGTATTGACCCTTTACATGTGACTCTAAACAGATTACTTGAGCTCTCATAGCCTCAATTTCCTTATCCATGAAACAGGTAAAATCGTATTATCTATTTCAGTCTGTGCTGGGAGGAATGGATGAGATGACGCAGCCCCAGGCGTGCGAGGAATACTCAACAGATATTCCTTCCTCCATGGAGATGCTTACCTTGGAGTCACCTCCCTCTGCTCCAGGAGTCTATGGAACTACTATTGCTTTCCAATCCTTATTGAATTCAAGTCCAATATCTACAATGCTAATGGAAAGAACAAGTCTGGCCAGGGTCCTGGATAGAATGAATGTTGCTGCCTTTAGGTGAGAAGTGCGTTATGGTAATTAGCATAAAATTTATCCTCATTTCACTGAGGCTTATTCTCAGAGAGAGTAGGAGGAGGATGCGTGCATCTTTGGTTGATAAGATTAATCATCTGAGTACTGTATTACCATTGTAAAAGAGTTACAATTTATTGAGCAGCTGGTATGTGCCAGGTACTGTGATAGGAACTTTATTAGATTATAATTATTGCTCCCAGTGGTTTTGTAGAAATTAAAATAAGAAAGAAAAGAACTTACTATCGCAGTGAAAATGCGGCAGGGAGAGGTTAGTCATTCCAGCACTACCACGTGCTAAGATTTTTTGAGTTCTCACTATGCGACATATGTTGTGATTAGCACCTTACAAGCTTTATTACATTTAATATGTACTACAACCCGGTTATTTACTATCGCCCATGTTTTACAGATGAGGAGGTCTAGCACTAGACAGGTTAAACAGTTGCCCAATGTCATGCGGATAATTTTGAAGCCAGGATTTGAATCTAGCTCCCTGTGACGCCACAGCCTGTAGCCAGCTGCCTCCTGAATATGCTTCAAAGATCGTCTTGCTGCTTTTTTCACCGCCCTGCATTGGGCACTCAGTCTCACGAACTTGAAAAGTGGATTTCCTCTACCCCTGGAGGGACTCCATCTCTCAAGGTATAATCTCAGTTTAAACAAGATCACAACAATGATATGTAAATTAACTCACAAGAGGGAACCAGAGATCTTTCCCTGTAGACGCCTACCTGTGAAACCAAGTTATTTGGAAGGCTGCTTCACCTCCTTCCAAAAGTGAAGGCTGAGACCTGTAGGCGGAACAAGGCTAAGGTTCTGGGCTAAGACTGTACCTGATGCAGACTCTCCTTAAGAGAGGGAGGCCACCATCAGGCAGTCAGGCTGAGGTCGAGTCCCTGAGACAGTGTAAGGCTCTGTGAGCCTTCCTGGCTCTCCGTTCCAGAACTGACCACCTTTTTCTAACAGGCATTTCCTTTCGTTAGTTACACCAGAGGCACATCTTAGGTGAGGGTTAAGTTCTTCCATTTAAAAGGAAACACTATTGTCAAATCCTCTTGGATATGCCTTAAGTCGGTTGTAAAATATAACACACATATACAGTGCTGGAGGTTGACATAGAATCTCTCTATTAGTCCAACAGCTCATTTTCCCAGGAATATTGGAACCGATTATGTTTCTGCATACAAGTACCAGATAGAGTTATTGGTTCACCTTTGGGGCCAGGTAATATGAAAACAAGCGGAAACTGACACTAATTGTGGGATCGGGCGACTTCGAGCCTGTCACCTAACTCTCACTCAGTGCCATGTGCTCATTCAGTGAGTTGGTGGGTGGAGAATCACTGCACAATGACTACTGAAGTTGCTCCTTTTCTCTTTTGTCCCTGGAAGCTGAGAAAGGAACTGTGATTAGTTAGGTATGCAATTACTATCACTTTTAATTTATCTACTTTCGTCCACGTTGCACCCATTTTTCAGTTTATCACTTAAAGGCCAACTTATTTATTTCCAAGTTCTTAAGGGATATTGAATACTGTACCTAAGAACTGCTAATACTCATCTTTGTTATCTCTGTGTTGTAAAAAGGAAAAGCTAAAACTGAGACAGTTAGGCGGCTTGTCCCCATCTCTAGTAGGAAGTGGTCATCCCAAGGTTTGATTCCAAAGCCTTCTCTCTTTCCAACGTCATCGTGCTTCTCAGATTGGTTTTCATGAACTGCTAAAGTATCATGGCTCCAAGGACATATGCTTGAGGTCTAGAAGATAGATAAATAGATGATAGATAGGTACAAGAGAGATAGATAGGTAGGTAGATAGATAGATAATATAGATTTTAACTTTTGGCTTTAATTGTTATTATGTTCTTTAAAAAATGAGCATATTCTTGGCTGCCTGGATGACCATCTCCTGACTACCAACATGCATCAGAGTCCATGTTTGTGTTGTATTCAAATGGTATTAGTGTCAAGACATGCCAATCTGATTTTTTAACTTTTGTGATGAGATGAAAAAAAAAATAATAGAGCTGGATTTAATCAGAAAATTGTGTCTTTGTTCCCGCTGAAGGACAAATGATATATTAGCTTACAAAAAGAGATTTCCCAGGACTGTTTGAGTAGAGAAAAGTGGTGGGCAAATGCTCTCTGTCAGCAGGCCCTACTGTAAAGGATGCCACACTCTCTCGAGCCTGCGTTCCAGCAGTAAGCACCACAGTCACTTAGGGCCTCAAGTTGTTTTCAGGAAAACAACGGAATAATGTTGTTTTAGTGGTTTTATAGTTTTATTACAATTCTTATTAATAACTTTGATTTCAGTGTTGGATAAATTCTAGAAACATAAGAAGTTTTTTAAAATCTTCTCTTTGTTCATATTTATGGCACTTTATATAAAATAACTTTCCAACACAGGCTTGGGAGAATTCCATGACTTTTCTTTTTAAACAGAGTATGAACATTGATCAAATAGAGGAAACACTGCAGATATTTGTTTGTTTGTTTTAGCAAACACTTCTATAACACTTACTATGTACTTTGCAAATATTACTAAATGTAATCAATTCTAAGATATCCTTCTTTCCCCCTCACACTTAACTCCTACAAAATCAGTAGGTAACTCAATTTTTTTTCCCTACTGGTATATACAATAGTAGTGCCTCTAGCATATTAGAGTCAAAGAAATCATTTAATCCTCATCTTAATCCTTAGAGAAGTATTATTATCACCACTGTTGAGGTGTGGAAACTCAGGCATAGAGATATCAATGAACTCGTCCACCGGCAGACTACTAATAAGTGGTGAGATCAGTATTCCCACTCAGATGGTCGAATTAGAGAGTTCCTGATCTAACCAATACAACTACAGTGCCTGCAACAAACATTCTGTTAATAACGTACAAATTAAAATTTTCCAATGCCTATTACCAAATCATTACAGCTTAGCCAATTACACACTAAATTGGCTCAATTTCTGATTAATATCCCCTGCCATTCTTACATTCATACTGCCACTATGTCATCTTACAACTGTGCAAGATTGACAAGTGCTTGAAACACATTGACTCTTGGAAGATACAACTGGGAATTGAGTTCCTCTGAATCCATAATGTGATGATAAAAGTTCTATCTACACCAGTAATTAATTTATAATAACTGAGTCCATTGGCATTCCCTAATTTAGATTTTTCAGTTTGGGAAACCAATGTAGTGAATATTACATACAAAAGAGATTCAGAACAGCCTTCAGAACAGTTGGAACACGAATCTTGAAGACCCACCAGAGAATTTCCAAGAGTGATAGGTGTCAAAACTTAACATCTGTTAATGAGGACAAAAGGAAAGGTTACAGTTTATCATAAGATCTTCGATACTTCTTTTTTGTTAAGAACTTCTTGGCTTTAAATAACTGACCGAGACAAGAGGGCAGAGTGAGAATATGGCGGAATAGGATGTCTTTGTGTCAATAAATACTAGAGAAATGTCCACTTGTTTGAACCCTCTTAAATGTAAGAATGTATATTAACTGGCATGATTTATTGAGATAATGCCTTGATCCATGGCCGTTTTCATGGTCTTTAAAAAAAAATTATTCTCCATCTTGGTCCCTGTGGTTTGTTGTTTCCATTTTCTCAGATGTTTGCACACAAAAGTAACAACACCAGTCATATATTATTAAAACAAAAGAATGTTTGTGATGTTTATTTTCCAATTATTGTTCTACTTCATTTTTTATTATATATTTATTAATACTGCATATAGTTCTTTGAGGATATTATACGTTAGCTGCAGTCATGGTGTATTGGTTAGCTTTTATGTGTAACAAACCAGCCTAAAATTTAATGGCTTTAAAAGAACATCTATTTATTTGGTTCATGACTCTGCAGATTGGCAATTTTGGCTGGCCTTAGCTGAGTAGTTATTCTGGTCTTAGTTGATCTCACATATGTGCCTGTGGTCAATGGTTGTGTTGGCTGGGGTTGACTCATCTCAGATGCCCTCAAAGATGACAGCTCATCTCTATTCCAAGTAGTCTCTCATACTCTAGCAGGTTAGCCTGAAGTTTTCACATGGTAGCTGGGCAGGTTTCTAATAGACCGAGCAAAAGCTTTCAAGCTTCTTTAGGCTTAGTCTCAGAACTGGCACAATGTTATTTCTGCCTCATTGTTTTGGCTACAAGCAGTCACAATACCAGCCCATATTTGAAGTGAATGTAAATAGACACCGTCTTTTGATTGGAAGAGCTGCAAATATAGGTTGCAAAGAACAAGGATACAGGGAGGGATGGAGCTCAATGGCCATTGTTGCCCTCTACTACACTAGACTTTCCATTGTCCTGTGAGTTGATATTCTTTTTTTTCTGTTCCTTATTGGTACCATTCATGAATTTATTCAGCCAGAGAATCTACTATCAGAGATTTTCTCTTGGTAGGAGGGAGGTTGAAGAACACAAAGACTGTAGTTTCCCAAATGAGCAACTCTACCCATAATGCATTGCTACCTAATGGTGTCTATGATTACATAATACCTACAAATAATTCTACCATAATTTCAACTTCTTCCTCCAACCCACCACAGTGGCTAGCAGAGTATATAAAAGAAGTGATTCAAAAGTAATTTGAACCCTATAGAAAGTGATAGAAGATGAGTTCTTGACATGGCAAAGGGATTGGGACCCATGAGATGTGAAGGGTGGTGAAAGGAACCTAGGATTTGGTAGTTCAGGGAAGAACGGCCTCAGAGAAAGCACAGGTGTCCCCAGACATAAATCAGGCGTAAATTGGTTTTATTTGGACCCAAAATGCTGAGCTAGTACCAAGAGGTGGAAATTTCAAGGGTCAGGTTATGGCTTATTATATGGAAAAATTTATTTTAAACCATTAGGGCTTTTCAGAACCAAAAAGGTATTGACTAGTGGTTAACAGCACAGTAAATCTGGAGTCAGATGGACCCGGGTTCAAATGCTGTTTCTCATGCTTCGTATCTGTCATCATGGACAAGTTAATTATCCCCCCTCAGCTAGAAAATGGGACTAATAAAAGTTTGCACTTTCTAGGACTATTATGAGGATTCAATGACAACGTGTATGGAAATTCTCATTGTAGTGGCTAGCAAGGTGAGTGCTCAAAATGGTTAAGAGTTAATAATAAAAATATCTGTGTGCCTGAAACCAACCAATGGCCTCTGTGAACAACACTGTCAGTGAAAAAGCAGGCACTAAAGAATACCAGCACCTACCTGGTTCCTGGGTAAATGACACCTGTCTATGCTATTGGAGATTTTCTCCCACCCTGTTATAATTGCCCCTGACAATCCAGTAAAAAACCTGTTTTCTCTCTATCTATAAACACATGTTATTACTATTTTGGCCCAGGTCTAATTACCATGGATTGTAACCTATTTTCCCTTGTTGGAGTAATCGATAATTCCCAGTGTGCAAAGATATCTACTTCCAACTATGATTTATCTGAAAAAAATCATTTTAATGATCATAACAGCTCATTTTCTTCCTTTTTGCCAACATCATTCTTCAGCAGACCATTGCTTTAGGTGACTTAGAAAAATCAATTCAAGGGAGAAAATGCAGTGTCCAAAGGAGGGCAGAGTAATGGTGGACGGTGCCCAAAGCAATGGCTTCTGATTCCCAATCTGCTAGACTGGGTCTTGAGATTGGAAACAAATCATTCGGCCAATGGCTGCTTATCAGTTTGTTTGTAAATTGGGGCTATTTGAGTTACAAGGCATTTCAGAGCTTTAGCTGTGCTCCTAATGTGCTGGAGAGACTTGGATGAAAGATGCTAACAGCATTACTGGGAAGCTAGGTCATTTGAGTGATCACCTGCTGACTTTTGTTAATGTAGGCTAGCAATCAGCAGAATTCAGGTGGAGGAAAAAATCCATTTCCTGTGTCCAGCTACCCTGCTTAGAGGAAACATCTGTGAAAATTCCTACTTCGTACCGGCAAGAAACTACCATGACAGTCCTTTGAATAGCAGCTGCTGTTCTGATATAGATAGATAGATGGATAGATAGATATCGCTTATCGTATATATATCACATATATAATTCACATACATATGAATAAATAAGGTGGAAATCAGTTTACAAATGATGCTAGAGAGATAGCATAATTGTTACATAGTCCTAAAGGTTTCTTATAGGAAGTAAAACACTAAAATTGAGTTGCTTCGACAATAGTAGCCTGAGGCTTAGATTACAATTGTAATTTCTTAGTTCTAAAACTTCTCACTGCTAGCTGGAGTTGTACTCTAATACAGCCACACTGACCAATGTGGTAGCCACTAGCCATAGATGGCTCCTGAGCACTTGAAATGTGGCTGCTTCAAATTGAGATATACTATAAGTGTAAAACGCACACTGGGTTCTGTAGACTTAGTACAAAAACAAGACGGAAAATACCTTATTACTATTTTTATGTTGATTTTGAAATAATACTTTGGATATATTGGGATAAATAAAATATTATATTCCAACACATCCTTTTAACTTTGATTTTTAATGGCTACCAGAAAATTTAAAATGATATATTTGGCTTGGTTTTGTGATTCACATTTTCTTTCTACTGGACAGGGCTAGGCTAGGGTTTCATTACTCCAGACCAGTGGCGTCAGCATTCCCTGGGAGCGTATTAGAAATGCAGAATCTCAGCCCAGTGAATCAGAATCTTTTCTTTAACAAGAGTCTCAGTTAATTCATATGCATATTAAAGTTTGAGAATCGCTGGGCCAGACTGTAGTCGAGCTAGAATGAATTGATTAGGAAAGGGCTTCTTGAGAGCTGTTAATACCCTTTTTTCATCTGCAATGTGATTCTGACTTCAAGTTTCTTTGGCGTGTCTAGCCTATCATTGTCCACATACATCTTCCATGACACCTTGTCCATGATTTTATAATGGAAATCAATGGGAAAAATGGAACTCTAGTAGCATAAAATTCACCTTATGGTCAACTTTTTAAGAGTAGCTCTTTCAGAAAGCAGAATTTTTCTGTAACTGATTTTGACTTGCTTTTTCTGGATTGTCCTACTTGGTGATCATCAAAGAAGGGCGAGACCGCGTCTCCTCGCTTGCCGGTTTTCCTCTTTCATCTTTGAGTCTCAACTCGGAAGTGAGTAAGGCCTTCCCTGACCACACAGTCTCTCTTCCTCCAGCCAGTCCCTCTCCATCGCATCAGCCTGTCTAACCTTCATGTCACTTCTCCCTCGCTGGAGTCCTGATTACTTCTTTACATGCTTATTGTCTACCTTCTTCGTCCACTAGAGTACAAGTTCCACAAAGACAAGGTCTTTTTCTGGTTCACTTCTCCAATGATTCCTGACACCAACTTTCCTGAGTTAGGCCAAATTCACCGGTTAAGGGTGCAGTCCTCTCAAAACTGCCCCCATTTCAGACACCAGCTGCAAGTTGGGAGGTCCCTAAGAGGGTCACCCTCTCTTCTGACCAGCTGGCTACAAATTTGGGGGTTCCTGCTACCTCCTTAGGCATTCTCTAATGATTCACAGAACTCGGGAAAGTGGTTTACTTAGTCTTACAGTTTTACTAGAGTGACCAGATACAAATTAGAACCAGCGAGAAGAGACACATAGGTGAGGTCTGAGAGGGTTCCATCCCTTAGTGACCTGAGAAGGTCCACGTCCTTAGGGACAAATCACCCTCCCAGCACATCAATGTGTGACAATACCGAGCTTCAGTATCTAGAGTTTTTATTAGGGCTTTTTCCTGTAGGCATGATGAATTGAATCACTGGCTACGAGATTGAACTCAATCTCTAACTCCTCTCTTCTTCCCAGACGTTGGCTGATATCACACGGCTCAAAGCCCTAATCCTCTAATCACCCCGACCCTGAGTCACCTTACTGGCTTAAACTACCTAGGGGCCCACCACAAGTCACCTCATTATCATAAAGTCAGGTGTCGCCTAAGGAGCTCAGCATGAATAACAAGGATACCTCTATGACTTGGGAAATTCCAGGGGTTCAGAGGGGTTCCCTCCCAGGAACTGGGAACAAAGGCCAGTCAGCTTCCTTATGACACAGGAACCTCTCTACCCCTAAGGCCTGTAACAGTGCCTGGCTCATAGTGGGCACTCTTTAAATATTTGGATAAATGAGCTCCCAACATAGAAACTGGCACTAAGCGAGGGCTTGATAAAAATTTGTTGGTAGAATGATTATGCTTTTAACTCTTCAGTTAAACATACTGTCTCAGTGTTTGGCTGGAGATTCAACCTTTTTAGCAACTGGCCTTCTGGTGCCTCACAGAGGTGCAGCGTGGTTGAACAGAACTAATTGCAATAACGGAGATGAAGTACATAAATCTTTTACTACTTCTTCTAATGCCAGTGCCATGTTAATGGAGGGAAATCAGCTCTATACAATGACTGCACAATGGTATTTGAGCTTTTTTCTCTTGTAATTAATTATTGACAGTTTACGCTCATTACACACTTTCGCAGAGGGAAAAAACACCAATTATTAAGACATCAAGAAAACTCCCACGGATTAACTTGTTTTTTGGATGACTATTTTGGTGTCCTCAAAAAGAACACTGCTCTGTTGAGAAACAGTTGTTACATATTTTTTTGACTTTCAAATTATTGGTTGGAATAGCTACAACGCTGCCTCTGTCAGTAGAAGCAGTGAAGGGGAAAAAAAACACAGGAGTTTTCAGTTTGAATAAGATTAAACCAGGCATGAGATTGAATCGGTGGCCTGATGTAGGTTCAGACCCTCAACAATTTCTGTGTGAGAGAAGGGAGTCAGCAGAAAAGGAGAGCAGATCTGAAATCAAGATAGGGCAGGCCACACGGAGACTCAGAGGGTTAGGGTTTGGGGAACACCCTTCCCCTGCTCGTGAGTTTAAGTCCAATCTGTTTTGAAGTTCAGGAAAGATAAATGAGCCGAATACTTTCATGTTCATAAATCTAAAACCCTGTTCTAGCACCCATTGGCTAAGTGATTTGGGGCTATTTAACCTCCTGACATGCCTTTCCCCATCTGTAAAATGGGAGAAGAAATCCTATTTGAAAATAGCATCTACTCAACAGGGCTGTTGGGAGGCCTGAGTCGAGCTGCACGTGTAAGGTCAACAAAGTGTGTGGCACTGAGCTCCATAAATGTCAGCAGTCTCCTTTTTGATCTGCAAGCTTTCTCGTGTCACGTTCCTTACACTTCAGGGATGTGAACAATTTTCTAGAAAATTCGTGGTTTCAGAGTTTTCTTGGAAGGACTCGCTTTTTTCAGGCAGTCTTTAGAGGAGTCAGATAATTCCCAGCAGCCTGCTGTGCCTCTGTTGCTGGGGTATTTCTGATACATGATTGTTTCTGCACCTCAGCATTCACCTACGAGATTTTCCACTGTTCTTGTACATGTGGTCAGTAGTTCAGGATGAAATGAAGAGCAGGCACAGGCACCATGGTCACTGTGGGTTGTCTGATGTGAAGTGGTGCAGCCTTACTCATCCTCGCCATCGCAGAAACGACCTTTCTTCCCTTCTCCTTTCCACGCACCACAGTTAAGTGCAAGGAATTTCGAGTCAGGCAGAACTTGATTTACTGGTGGCTACAGGCACTGGGCAAGTTTCTTAACCTCCCCGAGTCTGAGTTTCCCTGTGCCTATGATGGAGATGCTAGTTCTTGCCTTACCTGGTGAGGGAATCGAAATGAGGACCCTCTGCAGAGGCCCTCAGCCGGCTCGGAGGAGCCTCTTCCTTCTCCGCTCTCCCAGCAGAGGAACGCGGGTTCTACCTTGGCCACTGGTCACTTTCCATCTCCTGGCTATTGACTTTCACATCTAGACAAAGTCAGGTGGGTTGATGGCAAAGGAAAGTACATACACCATGATGCATCTTATGACATCTGTGATTTTCTTGGAAATACTTTGGAGAAACCTTGATATTCACTGTGTGCAAGTTAGTGTAAAGAACATAGTAGGTATCGCCAGCATTCCAATTAGGGATTTACACTCTAGGATGGTCAGCTAGCATCGGTACTACAAGAGCTCAACTCTAAAGGTGTCTACTGCAAAGGCTGCAACTCTCTTTATTGCCGAGTAACCCAGACATTTTGCCGATTAGCCTAATAAATGAGTTTAGTGGGGAAATTAATTGCTTAATCAGCATAATAGTTGACAGAAATGAACTCTCATTTCTGAAAATAACAGAACTTAAATAAATTACACATTTTGGAGATATATATATATATACACACACATACATATACACACATACATATACACATATATATATGCAGTCCCAACCTTGCAAAGACAGGGCGGAAGAATATAAGTGAGGATTGTTTGAATTCTCATTCAAACAAATGAGCTATAAAAATATATCTTTGAGACATTTAAGGCAATCTGAACATAACCTGGGAATTAGATTATATTAAAGAAATATTATTTGTTAGGTGTAAGAATGGTATTGTGGTTAGATTTTCTTTAAGTCCATAATCTGTTAGAGCTATGTGTTTAAGTACTTACAGGTAAAATGATACTATATCTGGGACTTGCTTTTGAAAACTCTGGCCACATCTTCCACCAAAAACAAAATAAAAAAAGATGGCAAAAATAAAAAACAAAACAAAAAACTACCTGGGAGGATAGATAAGATGAAATTGGCAAAATACTAATGATTGTTGGCAATGGGTATATAGGGACTGATAACTATTCTTTCTACATTTGTACATGTTGTTAAATTCCCTTAAAAACCATCTAGTGGGGCCTCCAATCTGAATCCTTAGGGAACGTGTGAAGAATGTCCTGGGTCCAGGCTCAGGGGATTTTGGGTGCTGATGCTGACTTTACGTGCACTCATCTTATCTCCTGGAGATTGTCATATCTGCTTCTAGTAGAACTTCTGGAAACCCAGTAGTCAAAGCCTCTAAAAGGACAGTGAGCTGGGGCTGCAGGAGTTTATAGAACAGCTGTATGAATTAGTTTGGCCTATTTGCTAATAAACTCTTGCTTAAAGTGTGTGGATATGGCAAAGTTTTACCTGAGACTCATTTTTGTTGCACCTCCATAATGAGGTTATAGGTGAGTGGCAAACACCTACTTCAAACCTTCCATTGGTAATGTTGACCACTGAAGAAGGACCTCAGAATTATGTACAATTTAGCTTATGTCAGTTCTCAGCAGCATTGCTGAAAATGGAAAGGCTAACTGATGAGGAGCTGACCTTGAGGAATTAGGCCCCTGTGGCAGAGGTAGAAGGGGATGGAGAGAGGGAAAGAAGTGGCAGGTGGTCCCACATAGGACTTGATAGAGAGCACCACATCCTGCCATCACATGAATGGACATGGATGGCAGCTTCAACATGTATCTGGCTGAGGGTAATCTAGCATGGTGTGCAAAGTGGAGCTCTGCAAAAAGGGAGCGACTTGGGACCATTGGGGGCCAGCAAGGAGTGGATAGTTCAGGTTCACTGGGAGAGTAATATCAGGTAAGGCTGCAACAGGACCCAGAACCCCTTCACAAGAATGCACTGTATATGGAGAACAATCCTACTAGCTGGAGGAAGGCAGGCACACTTCCACCCCTATTCAATAGTGACATTTGAGTTTTGAAGGAATTTGTAGGGCATGAGGTAGGAAACAAAGAGCCGGGACTTGTGACTGGATCTAAGGTTCAAGGTGAGACTTGAGTTTATGAAAATTGCAGAAGCTCAGTTATTCTTGGGTCGTCAGGTCAGAATGAATATATCATGTTGAGCCATTGAAGTAGGTCTCCTTATATCCCTCTCTGACTATTGATTATATTGGTCAATAGGGACGAAGGATGCTGAAGGGTAAAGATGTTAGGTAGATTCTAGTAAGAACGGCTCCCAGTTGTCTTTCTTCCACAGACATCTCAGTGCAGCTGGATAATTTATTGGGACGTTAGTTTGTGTTTTCCTTCCCTGCAGACCCCATTCTTTGCAGACCTTTTGTTCAATTCTTTTTGCTTCAAGAGAGTTTAGGTTACTGAAACAATAGCATATGCACATGCCAGTCTTTTCCCTTTGGACCTTTTTTAAATTTGCTAAGGCCAAGTTCTAGAAAAGATTATGCGTGACCAAGAGAGATGCTGCCAAGCTAAGATGAGAGATTCCCCTAGAGAAAAGAGAAAATAGGGCCCTGTGGAGCCTGTGAAGAATTGGGACCCATGACTTGCTCCCTGATGTTGCCCTGGGGAGATGAACAAGTCTCCACAGGAAAGGAAATTTGGAGTAAGCAGAAAAGAGTGCTAGGGGGATCCGATGGAAAACTATGCATATAACTTTCCAGGCTGGATAATTCAAGCTTTCCATTGCCTTTGAGCTATTTTGCAACTCAGTAAATTGTAACTAATAGTAATGCAAAATAATTCTTGTCTATGTACATGCAAATAAATTCTGTCTAGTGGGGGATTAATTGACTTCTCTCCCCACCCCTTGCATCTATTTGTAAATTCGCTTCGACATTTCCTTACTCCCTGTGAATGTATGCTTCTTTCATTTCTATTTCAAACGTGTTGTAATATCTTACCAATCCCCTCATTAATAATGGATTAAATATAACCTTTAACATATCTTCATCTTATATCTGCTTAAAAGGAAGAGTCATGATTCTACTTGCTTTTTGCTGAGGAAGATTTACGGTGAGCTAACATTTGTGCCAGTCTTTCTCTACTTTTAGTATGTGAGCCATCAGTTCAGCATGGCCACTAACAGAGTGGGGTAGGTCTGGGCTCGGGAACCCAAGCTGGGCCCCCGAAGCAGAGTGTGCTGAACTTAACTACTAGGCCACTGGGGCTGGCCTTGATTCTATTTTTTATGAAATTTATCATTTAACAACAGGATGGGGACATGGTGTATCTAGTGTGTCTTGGCAGAAGCCCACAGGGAACCTGTTGCAAGGTTACCTAAACCACTTGAGCCACTCGATTGTCATTTTCTTTTGATAAATATCTAATTGTCCCCAATAATTAAATGCAGGGGGTGGCTAGTCTCCTCTCCCACAACTTTGCTGCCAGAGAGCATGGTTTAGTGACAGCAAGTCCCAAGAGAATATGTCACTTTCACAATGTCGGTAGGTAGATGCAAGAAGGAATAGCCATTTCCTCAAGCTCAATGAAGTAGCCACTTTGTCAAGCACTCTGAGCAGTAGCACCAATACTTTCATGGCTTGATCCGCTGGCCTTGTGGTTGGATTAGGTGACAAGAATTCTCCGTAAAAGTGGAGGGACAAAGGACCAAATAGATCATCCTAACCTAGGATACTACTCCGAAGTGTAAGGCCACCAGGCTCCCCAGGTCCCTAAATATTGTTCATCGAGGGCAGAAGTCCATCTTTCCAGCCACCCACGCATTCAGGCTCTGCTCCTTTCACTAAGAAAAGTTCAAGCTGTCATCCCTTGTGCCACTTAGCAAACCTTTTATTGCCAATTTAGATAAAGACATTTGAAGCACTTTCCGTGGTGAACCCTGGAATGTGACTTCCTAATTAGGCTCTTCATATGTTGAGTTTGTCTGTAGGTGTAAAATAAAGCTAATTGGCACACACATGTGTATCATACTTTTTACGGGTATCAGTTAAGGGAAGTTCCAGAAGACTTTTTGAACAGAGGGGTGATATGACCAGATGCGTACTTTAAGATAAGGCTTGTGCTACATTACTGCCCATGCAAATCTACTACGGGTTTTATTAAAATAAGTAATTTGATTCAGGAGTCCTATGGTGGGATTGATAATTTGCTAGTCTACCAAGTTTTCGGATGATGCTGATATCAGCTACCGGTCCCTGAATCACACTTTGTGTAGCAAGGGTTTAAAACAGGGATCTGCAAACTTTTCCATAAAGGTCAAGATAGTAAATATTTTCAAGGTTGTAGATCTTATGGGCTCTGTTGCTACTTAACTCTGCCAGTAGAGCATGAAAGCAGCCATTGACAATATGTAAATAAATGAATGTGACTGTGTTCCAATAAAACTTTATTTAAAAAAATGAGAGACTAAATTTTGGATTAGGCCCACAGGCCATAGTTTGCCAATCCTTGTCTAGAAATAGCGCTCTGGCAGTAGTGTGTAGGTGGATTGAAAGGCTGGAGGTGAGATTGGAGACCAGTAGCCTACTTAAGCGGAATAAATTTCAATGAAAGCTAATAAATGCTTAGACTAGGGCAGAGGGATGGGAAATCGAAAACGAAAGTAGCATTGATAGGACTTGACAGGGATAGACAAAATATGCAGAGCTGACATTAATATTGGACAGGTTTTTGGGTCCTCAAGTAATAAAATAAAGCATGACTTTTCAGGGGTACATTTTGGGAGGGTTAGTTTTTGGTCTGTTGTTTCCAGGATATGACAGCTTTTGTTACTGACATGCTTCAGAATTTATGAAAGCTTAGACAGCTTTATGCTCCCATTAATAATGCAAAATTGGAAAAATTTTATATGAGGTTTCAGGTTTCAGGGAAAAAAAATCTCATGTCAATTAAGTCCTCTTTCTACTAAAGTATGAACAGATTTGTTTTCTATATTAATTGCAGTTTTCAGAGTTAAAGAATTGTATGCTAGTTTTTTAAATAATTGAGTTTCTCTTCTGCTCAGGGGCATCTGGTAGGTGATAAGATATACTCAAGAGCATAGGTGATGAGTTATACTCAAGAACAATAAGTATCATGTATGTGTGGTAGGTATTCATAATTAAAAAGTGAACTTGACAGACATCTCAGACTTGAGAAATGGAGTGTCCTTGGAGGAAGTATAAAGCAGATAGCCCTAAGTCAAATGACAGAAGTGTTAAATTATATTGCAATGTAGTGTTGCCCAGTTGAGTTCTAGAGAATAGTTAAAAATTAGTCCTGCAGTTAAAAATTTGGGAAACACTAGTTACCTACTCCAGCATTCAGAATAAGGGCATACTTCTTCATCACCCAATACCATCAGCACAACCTAAGAAGATGAAAAATCCCATAATAATATTTAATTTCCAATTTACCTTCAAATTTCCCCAATAGTCCCTGTGAAATCCTTTTTTGTGTTTGTTTTAAAATCAGGATCAGATCAAATTTCCTACATTGTATTTGGTTGTTACCTCTTTTAGTCCAGTGTTCTCAAAATGTAGTCCTTTGGGCCACCAGCATCAGCATCACCTGAGAACTTGTTAGAAATCAAACTCTGAAATCCAACGCCACATCTACTGCATCAGAAACTCTGGAGATGTGACCGAGTATCTATGGTAGTGATTTTGATGCATGCTAAATTTTGACAACCACTGCTTTAACAGTCTTGACTCTCGTCTTGGCTCCATAATAGAGTCATCTGGAAATCTTTCCCACAACTAAAATATACAACTATATACTGGGGGGATTTGGGGAGGAGAAAGCAGAAAGAAAAAAAAACATCTGAGGGCAAGGTCTTAAAAAAAAAAGAAATCTTTTAAGAAAACCCAACATCAAGTGTATGCCAGACTAGTGAAATTCAAATCTCTGGGTGTGAAACTCAGGCATTAGTATTTTGGAAGCTCCTCCACTGTTTCCACTGCACAGGCAAGACTCAAGACCCCTGCTTTAATTTATATTCACCTTCAATTGCCCTCCAACCCTTCTATTTAATGACATTGATTTTGACTGTAGGGGAGGAAGACATTTCCTCTACCCTCTCTGGGTTTGTCTGGCTGGAGAATGAATTAAATTCACATGAGACAGAATAACAGGAGAAAATTAAACATAGCCTTATAACATGTATACATGGGAGAGGCTCAGGCAAGCTGAGCAACTCGCCAAAATGGCTGAAGCCCCCATCTTAACTATCATATTCAGCTAAAGACAAAGGAGGATCTTGGAATTGGGGGGAGTCAGTTACAGGGGGTCACCAGACAAGCACAATAAACAAATGCAGATTTAAGTCCTTGCCTTCCCCATTGATTAAGAGTTTCTAGAGATAAAGTCATTCCCCCTTCTTCCTGTACAGAGAGGAAGACACCTTTATAGATGGAGATTTCCTTTACAATGTAAATGTCTCCTAACAAAGGGCAAGCAAGTTCCACTCCTCAGAGCCTCCTTCCTGTCTGCAGTTTATTAAAAGTAACCAGCCCCAAATAATCCTCACGCCAAAGAGGCATATCTTGGGGTGGCCAATGCCAGTCCCCCACATAATCTTGCTAGTTGTCTTTTAGAAAGGCCCACAATGTGTATTTGTTTGATGATATGCATACTTTTAGTTCCTTTATTGGGCCTCCCATTTTAAAGCAATGAAAGGGGTAAAACATGTGTCTTTTCTAAAGCCTTCCTAAAATATCTTTGGTCTTGAATATCCCTTGCGAGTAAAATAGATCATGTAACCATCTCCTTGGATTGTATTTTTTTTTCAACCAAGTTCATCTCCTCTCTTCCTCCTATTTGTTGTCTTGCTAGGCCAGATTATTACCACTCTGGCTTTCAATTCTATTTTTCCATTTCCAAGTTGATTTTTTGTGGAATATCTCTTCTGAATTTTGCCCTTCTCTCTCTGGGTTTATCAGCTATCTGCTGATAGCACAGACTCATCCATTTCACTTTCCTCGTTCTTCTATCTCAAGCTGTGTTTTATTAGAGGATTTGTTTTCAATATCTCATCTGGCCATCTTGTGAGCAGAGTGGAGGGTTTGTTCTCTTAGATTGTTTTTCTCCAGCCAGTCAGTGAAGATTCACTTGATGACAGTCCTGAAACCTGTTGGTGCCTGAAACCTGTGCCATCTATCCTGACAGTGACACTGAGTTTCTTTTTGTTTAGATTTGTAGCATAAAGCCTGTTTACTGTTAATATGTTTCTGCATTCTCACAGAAATCTCCATGTCTCGGCAGATTGGCCCACATTTTTTAAACCCAGGGTGCAACAACTCTGTGATATTATACAATGCATGTCAGCAGCATGTGAAAGTAAATAAAGGGATGCATTCTACTGGTTTTCATTCACTAAGACAAAGGTGGTTGAACGTCATGCAAAGGGAAGTTTGGGTCCTCATGAGCTGTTGATGACTCATGTGCGTACAAAATTAGTAAGCCAAAAAAAGTGAGTTTTAAAAATTCTTTCATAGAAATAAAAAATCGTGTTAAAGGATAATTTATATACATGTAAAAGTAGAATTGTGACGCTCAGACAGATATAAAATGAGCACTGTTAAAGATTTTACTTAATTCATTACTAACGAGTGAACCAGACAGTTGTTATAACAGGCTCACAAGAGAAGGCTAAGAAGTATAAATTTATGTGGAATAAAAGAAGATTGAAATGAGTGTGCAAATGGACACCAAACTGATTTTTTTCCCCCATAGGAAAAGGGGTGAAGTCAACTGAACCTCTAGCAAGGAATTTATTTTTAAGTCTGCAGATCCAATTTGATTTGCAGTACCATCATTTATTTAAAACTTACAGCGTTGTAATGTAGCTCAAGGGCAATGAAAGGCAATGAAATAACTCAGGGGGGTGTGCTCAAAACATTGCAGAGTTGTCTGTTGGAGACCCCAGTAATTCTTGTTAATATTTCCAATTGTCCTTACAGTAATAGTATTTGTAAAAAAACTTGATGGCTTGCAAAACACTGTAAAATATATGCCTTTGAGCGTCACCTTGAACTTCTCAGACAGGTTGGTGGTATCCTCTCATAGCTTACCTTGAGGAGGTAAGTATCCAGCATGGTACAAGGTAGGTTCCCCAAAATTTCTAGTTGTTGTTAGGGAAGCAGAGTTGGTGGTGGTTAAGAGCAAGGACTCTGGAATCATGTAGATTGTGCCTCACTTTCCTCATCCATATAATGGGGACAAAATAAAATCAATCTCATAGAGGTGTTATGAGAAGTTGAAGAGTCGATTTGTAGGAGGTGCTGAGAACAGGGACTGGCTCAGTAAATACTGCATTGTTGTTTCCATTGCTTGGTGGTCAGCCATTACAGACCAGATCCAAAAATGGCACCCAGATCCTTTGCCTTGAAAACTACTGTGCCTCCTCTGCCAAAGATGGTGCATTGTGCAGAATGTCATATTTTTTCAGATTTGACAGCTTTGTTCTTTTTTTCATTGTAAGGTTTAAGATGGTTTGCAGAGTGCAGGTTTCATATTTGAATCTGGGAAAGTCGAGAACAGTACTTGAGTGGAGATTCTGTTCTGACTCTCCTTTCATCTCACAAATCAGAGGAGTACTTGTCTTCTATATTCAGCCAAATCTGAGCTATGCTAATGCCCAATGCTCAGCACTTGATGTCTCCTTATATGGAACCTGGAAATAAATATTTCTGTGCTCTCGGGCTGACATTTCAGAGGCGTTAGGAAGCCTGGCAAGCGAACAACAGGATGGCAGTGTCAGGTCTTGGTCATGAGCCATACTCAGGGCTTGTTTACTCTCTCACAGCAGCTCTCTGAAGTGAATCCTATTTCCATTTACAGAGGAGGACAAATGTGGTCCGGGGAAGTTAACTGAGCAGAGCTTGGGGTTGAATGTTGGTCTCTCTGTCTTCAAGATGTGACCCTAAGTTCTACTGCCTCCTGCTCATGGGGTACTGTGACTCATTAGAGTCCAGATAAATTATTAATGTGGCAAATGGGGACTAATGGGTAAGATAACTGAGCCAACTTCACAGAGGAACAGGCTTAGCTGCTGGTGACGGGACCAGGACTTTGGTGAAAGAGCAGGCTTCAGTGCTAAGTCTTTTAAGTGTTAAACTGGAGCTCCTTAGATCCCTCTGGTCCAAGAAACACCGAGGCCTGGCGTGGCACTCAGGGGGTGAGAGGAGCCCACACAGTCTTAGCAGAGCTGGCTGGAGAGCTGGGGAAGCCCAGAGTCAGAGACAGGGGCGAGGAGCCTGCCTGAGTCCCCACCACACCCAGCCACAAGGATGGATGTCAGCAGAGGTCATCATTGCTGTAGAAGGAAAGTTCTCTGTTATCCTGGCTCTTAGAGCTCTGTTGCTTCTTAAATTGGAGTTTGGGGGCAGGGAAAAAAATGTCAGATTTTTTTTTCTAAGAGAGGGTGTCATTGTGCGTTGATAACAGCAGAAGCCATCATGCGCTATCACAGCTCCAGCTCAAACCTGGTGTGTTTGATTCCAAACGTGTGTGTATCTTCCTACAACATTCAGGCCACCTGTACTAGTTTCCTAGGGCTGCAGTAGCAAAGTACCACAGACAGAGAGGCTTAAAACAAGAAATGTATTCTCTCACAGTAGTGGACACTAGAAGTCTGGAGTCAAAGTGTTAGCAGGGCCGTGCTCCCTGCGAAGGCTCCAGGGGAGGATCAGACTTCTGGTCGCCCCAGGTGTTTCTTGGCTTGCAGCAGCAGAGCTCCACATGGCCCTCTTCCCTCTGTGTCTGCGCCTTCACACAGCGTTCTCCTCCCCGTACGGGTCTGTGTTCAGATTTCCGTCTCAGTATAGGGACAGCAATCTTGTTGGATTAGTGCTCATCCTAATGACTCATCTTAACCTGATTACATCTGCAAAGGCCCTGTTTCCAAATAAGGTCACATTCAAGGTCCCTGGGGTTACAACTTCAACATACTATCTTGAGGAACACAATTCAACCTACAACACCATTCATTCTTTTCTCAGGTTCCCTTTTATTTCCCAAGCTTCAAGTTTCCAAGTTTGTAATTATTTGTTCTTTTATCTATGCATCCATCCTTCCAACTGAAAAAACATTTATGATGGCCTACTGTGTGTAAAGTATTGGCCTGCAATGGTGCATGCAAGCAGACAGGGACCCATCCCTCGTGAATCTTCTAGATGAAGGAGAGAGAGAGGAAAAAAAGTCAACAGATGGACCAAAGAATCGCAAACAACTCAGTATCATGAAGGAGGGAAACGGGGGTTGAGACAGGGCAGGAGACGTGGAGCGGACACTCCAGGGTTGCCAGAAAAGGTTTCTCTGAGGAAGTTACAGCTAAAATGAGACTGAAAGGATGAGAAGTGATGTCCATGGGGAGCTAGAAAATAGTGTCCCTGGCTATGGGAAGAGCAAGCAGTAAGCTCCTGAAGCAGGACCAGCATGGCACACTGGAGGAGCAGAAATGTGACTAGTGTGGCCTGGGAGTTGGGGTAAGGCAAAAAGACAGAGCTGGAGATTTAGGCAGAGATCAGATCTTGCAGAGAAATTTGAATTTTTCTTGGTGAGGAAGATTGACTCTGAGCTAACATCTGTGCCAATCTTCCTCTATTTTGTATGTGGGATGCCACCACAGCATGGCTTGATGAGTGGTGTGTAGGTCTGCATCTGAACCCCAGGTTGCCAAAGTGGAGCACAGAAACTTAACCACTACACCACCAGGCCAGCCCCGAGAAACTTGAATTTTAGGTTAAAAGCTGACCAACATGCTATCATGAGACCAACACAACACTTATCACAATAATTAGAAGTTCTTAAGCATCTGCTCTGTGTCAGGCCTCAATCAGGCACTTCCCATACGTCATGGCATTTCATCCTCACCACAACCCTGAAAGGATGTATTATGAGCATTCTTAGAGCTTTTGTTCACACTTGTATTTATAGAGCACGCAACTTATTCCAGTCAGAATACTGGGCCCTGGGGTTGTGTTGGTGATCCCTGCCCTCCAGCTGTGTACAGTCCAGTACAAACACCTGTGAACAGACAACCATCCTAGTAGCTCGATGACAGGGCTGTAGCCTCCCCACCACTCTGGGCTCCAGTTTACTCCATGTGTCAAGAAGGGAAGTCTTCATTCCCTATTTGCAGGGTGGTGGTGACGAATAGAAGAGTCAGCAGGTGAGAAACGCCAGGCACAGATGGATGCTCGATCTCTGGACATGATTATTCAAGCCTTGACTGCACTGTGAGTGACAGCTGCCCACAGTGCACACAGCTTGTGAGAGAGAGCAAGACCCTCAGGGAAGAGGAGACAGGAAAGGCTGTGGAGAGGAGCGTGAGCTGAGCCCCGAACGAACAGTGGGCATTCCTCAGGCAGACAAGGAGATGAATGACAATAATTGGATTTCCATTCAGCCTAATGCATTATCGTCCTGATTATTAAAATTATGTGTGAGGAACCAACACACCTGTGGTTTTGATGGAAAGAGGCTGCACGCTGTCACTTGACTTCTGAGCTTTACGTAAGGCTTGGTAAGAGATGGGTAGGATACCAGTTACCAGTCACAGTTCTGCATGTAGTTTCAGTAAAAATGAGAGAATTATATCGTAAATATAGGCCCGTTTAAGGCCTTTCTGTTTCCAAGAATGTAGAATTGTCTTTCCTTTCAAAAAAGGCATAAGCCAACTTGCCCTCTGGTGACAATATTTTGTATTTCACTCAGGTTCAGAGAATAAGCTGCCTCCTGGCTCCTCCAACAACGCTACCTTCTCTTTATAAGATGGAGGGCTGCTGTGCAACAACTCTACTAAAGGAGCAGAAAACAGTGGCCTCTGTGAAGTGTCTTTACTGTGGGCTGATGTGGTCCTCTCCAGACGGCAAGAGGAATCGTCATGAGGGGTTAATAGCTAGGAACTTTAGGCAAGTTACTTACACTAGGGATACCACCTCCTCTCCTCTGAAGCGTGTTTCCCAGGATGGTGCGTATCCACTTCTCTGTTACCCCCACTGGAACGCCAGCTCAGTGAGGGCAGGGATCTTGTCAGCCTTGCTGCTGGTCCCCAGTGCTCACAACAGGGCCTGCCTTGTAGTAGGCACTTCATACAAGTGATAGAAGAATGAATGATCAATAATGACGGTGAAGATGGAAAACCATCTGTTTTGAGAATCCCTGGAATGTGGTCAGGCAACTAGCAGGTACTCGACTACAGGATGTTTTCCTTCCTTCTCTCACTCTTAATGCTTGCTTTTTATTTTGTCTTAGGCTTCTTTCTCTAGGCTCTTTTCTTATGATGCTTTCTTTGACCATTTAGAGCAAAAGTTTGAAGAGGCACAAAGAAGAGAGAGTCAAGGATGGGGCTGTTTTAGTTCTGAAAGAAGAGGAAATATTTAGCAGACACTTCCTTCTGCTTGACGGCATTTCAGGTTTAACACTTTCCTATAAACCATCCACTTATTTCTCTCTGTAATGTGCTTTGGGACTAAGTCGTGTGCACATGGCACATGTCGAATCCTGGAAATCCAACTGGGTCTGTCTCGTAGCTTTTCACCGCTCAGTGTAGCCGAACTCAGCAGCAGCCTGGGCTTTTAGGAAGGATGCTAGCTGATTTTCTTTTTTCCAGTCATCCTATTCATAATTGTTTTGTTCCTTTCACCACAGGGTTCATTGCTCACTTCCACTTTGAAAGGCAGGATGTGGGAGGCCACAGAGATGAGAGAAATATGATCGCGCTTTTCCCTGCTGATGGCTAAACATGCTGGTACTTACACTTGAAAAAGCATCATCTTCTCCAAGTGCCTTTTAAGAGCGTTCATGCTACGGAGTAAGGGTGAGCCACGAGAGGAAGGGGTCAGTTCTTAATGTGTCTTTCAAAGTCTTAAGCATCTAAATTGTTTCTTAAACAGTAACTCCCTTGGAGAGGAGAGAACATATCTATAAAGTTCTTGCCTGGCATCTAAACCCCTCAGAGTTCTATGAAGTTAGAGATGATGGCGAAAAGATACCCTTTGAGAGGTAGGGGTGAAGAAGGGATATCGATTTGTCCTTTTGATCCATGATGTTCTCCGTCCAGAAACAAGTGATGCTTCCCAGTGGGCAGAGGATGAAGTCTAAACTTCTTAACCTTGCATTTAAAGGCTTCCACAGCCAAACGCCAATTTATCTTTTTGACCCCATCTTTTAGTATCTTCTCCATGGTCTTCCAGTCAAATTGTCCTCCCCACTGGCCTCCAGCTATGCTTTGTGCTTTCAAAATTTAATTACATTTTTTCATTAGGGAAGGATAGAGTTTTGATTGATGGAGAAGAAATCTGAAAAGTATGAAACAGAAGATAGCATTCATAGTTCTATCTGAAATTAGCCTTTGTTGGTAATTGTCATATTGCTTCCAGTCTTTTAAAATACATAAACCTCTGTTGCATATTATTAACTGAATAATATACGGCATTATTCTATGTCTATTTTAGATCACGTAAATGGCATTGTATGGTGTGTATCATTCCCTAATTTGCTTTTTTCACTCAACCATATTTGTTGATATCTTGCCACGTTGTTCCAAGTCATTCAAATTCATTGTCCTTACCGACTACTCCCCACTCTAGGTTGTGTTTCTCCATCCACCCGCTGGTGGGATTTGGCTGTGTTCACATATTCGCAAAGCTGTAGGGACAATGGAGGTGATTCTTCACGCACATTGGCAAGTATTTCTCTAGAGCGCCCAGAAGGGTTTTTGCAGGGCCGTCGTGTCTGCACACTTCCAGTTTTCATGGAAGCTGGTGCATTTCCCTGTCCTTTCTCTAGTTTGCAGCCCTGAAGAAAGTGGGCAGAGAGACCTACTTCTCAGATGTTCTCTTTGTCTTCCCTCAGATTTCACAAGGCTGGGATTCCCTTTACGGTTATTACTTTTTTATAATAAATTCTAATAAGTTTATAATAAATATATAAAAATTATAATAAATTTTCACTTTATTTATAATAAATTGCCTTTATTCCCTCTCTTGTGGAAATCTGTATATCAAGATTCAATTGGGATAACATATATTGGATAGTCCTCTCATTTGACGTTTACTCTAGATTTTGACTAGTTTTGCTTTACTTGTTCAAGTCTCTGCCCAAATGAGTAACAAGCTTAGCAGGCACACAGCCTACACACTCGCTTGTATTCTGTTGTGCCTAGTCTCTTGCCCGGGGTGAGTGCCAAGAACAAAGTCTAGTCTTGCTTCAAGATTAGGTCTAAAGTCAGTTGAAAGGTGCACGTGCAGGATAGCCAAAATTACCCTTGATTTTTTTTAATTGCTCATAATATGCTATCTCTAAAGAAGTTACTCTTAGCCAATATTTTCCTGCAGCATTACCCCTAATCAATGAGTCTTTGCTTCCTCAACAGATAAAGGTGAGGGATCCTCATGTGATAAATATAGACTGTAATTTTCAAACACATTTCACTTAGCGTGTGAGATACATGTATTTGCACCATGAGAGGCATGCAGGACACGTAACTGATGGTGGATTTAGCAGATAAATGCTCTCCTCTCATCCTTACATTGGGACGTTTATGCTCATTGACTGGATCAGAAGGAATCGGATCACCTGCACTGTTCACAGTGCCTCCCCCACTCTCCCTCAGGCCCCAATACACACACTTGTACTTGTGTGTTTTGTGATGTGACCTCACTGAACACGTTACCAATACCTGGGTGAGGCAGGTGAGCAGCACAGTGACAGGGGCATAAGCTCCTATGTCCACACTTGGTCCTGCCCCACTGAGAGAGAAGGATGAGACTCAATCCAGCAAACATGGCCAGAGGGTGCCTTTTCTGTAATTAATCTCCTAATACTCTCTGGGGTTTGACATGAATAATTAGGTCCCAATCACTTCTCTAAAGGTCATTTTCACTCTGCTGTTGTGAGGACCATTTTATTTAGAAGCTCCAGGATGCAGCCTTGGTGGGAGTTAGTAATGGAGGGAAAAATGGCCCTGAATATGGACAGGCATATTCCTCTGTGCCTCAGGCACGCAGAGACCTAATTTATTCTCACAGTGGGGGAGAGATTGCTCATTGATTGTTGTAAAATACAGGTTTTATTTTTATTGAGGTAAGGCAAGGCAAATAGATCAGGAGATGACAGCCATTGAAAACGCAGTTGGCTACTCTCAGATCCCACAAGGGGTGGAGGTGCACATCATGCTGCCATGGGGGAGTACTGGAGGAATAAGTCAGGAGGCAGAGGGAGTGGGGAAAAATGTGTGCAAGAGCCTTTATTGTGTTTTTTTTGCGGGAAGGAATGGGTGAGGCAGGGTAAGCAGGATTAGGATGGGCTAGTTTGAATAATTTCAGTGGAGCCTAGAGTCTAGGAGCTGTCCCTAGTTGTCTGGTTCCTGCCCTGGGGGGTCAGGGCAGGTGGAGAGTGGCCTGGAGTGTGAGAGGCAGATAAAGGAAGTGGTGGGTGTGGGCTCTGGACTGGTTGCTGTGCATATGGAAAGCAAGCTTGCAGGCCAGTTGTTTGCTGTCTCTGGGAATTGTCTAACTCTGGGAGGGGCAGTCTCTCCAGGGTCAGCAAGACCCCAGAAGTCAAAGCATGCGAATACAGAAAATTAAAGGCATGGTTAATATGATGGTGTTTTCCATGGTGATAAATATTACCTGGGTGTGACTTGGTCTTAGCGCTTTGTGCCCTTCTATGAAGGATAGAATAAGCTGTCCCACAAAGGAGTAATGTAAAATGCCGCAAACTGAGTGTCAGCAATGGAGATGGAGGAAAGGCTGCTAGGGGCAGGCACACACCTTGATACCTACAGGTGTCTTGGAGATTTGCTGTCCCTCCAGGATGTCCTCTACACTAATCTATTATAATGTTATCATCACTTGCTCCCCAAAGAAAAAATGCTGGTTTACTCTGCAAATTTGTGTTAATTTGTTACTTTTTTCTGATAAGATATTTGCATTTTGAATGCAAAAGCAACTTGATATCTGCCCTCAAATTGACTTCCTCTTTTAGGGTCCAGAGGTTAGTGAAATGGCATCACCATCTGCCCAGAGAGCCAACCCAGTAATTTGGGAACCACCTTTGCCCCTTCCCTCTCTCTCCCCTCCAGTGTGAGTCCTCTCTAAGTGCTGACTATTCTTGTCCTGAAGTCTTTCTTATATCCATCGGTCTCCATGTCCTCTCCATTGGCTGACTTCAGCATCACTTCTTTTCTCATCTGGGTTATTACAACTTCTCGACAGTCTCTGTTCTTCTCAGGAAAAAGGAGAGAAAGCACAATCATCAAAATTATAATGAAATCAGGACATTACTTTCAACCCTACAGAAATTAATAGGATGATAAGGAAAGGTTAAGAAAAAGTTGATACTAACAAATTAGACAATTTAGACAAAATAGACAAATTCCTAGAAAGATACTAATTACCAAAAATGTCTCAAGAAAAAAATAGAAAATCTGAACTTACCCATAACAAAGATATTGCTTAAATTTTTAAAAAAAAAATCTTTTCACAATTAAAAGTCTAAGCCCAGAGGGCTTTCCTGTTGAACTTTATCAAACATTTTTTTCTTTCTTGAGGAAGAATCCTAATCCTGTACAAACTTTTCCAGAAAAAAGAGAAGGAGGGAACACTTCTCAAATCATTTCGTGATGCCAATATTACCATGATACCAAAGCCAAAGACATTACAAGGAAAGAAAACTATAGACCAATATCCCTCATGAACATAGACCATAAATTCTTAAAAAAATTAGTAAATCAAATCTAGAAATATATAAAAAGGACTGTACACCATGACCAAATGAGTTTATCTCAGGAATGCAGGTTGTTTTAAGATTTGAAAATCAATTAACGTAATATACGTTATTGGTAGAACAGAGAAAAAAAATGCACAATCACGTCAATACATGCAGAAGGAGCACTTGAAGAACTCTAACACCCATGAATGATACGAGAAAAAATTCTCAATGAATTTAGAAGGGAAGTTCTTCAAACTGATAAATGGTACCTATGAAAAGACCACAGTTAACATGATTTTTTTTAAAGATTGTCCCTGAGCTAACATTTGTGCCAATCTTCCTCTACTTGATGTGGGATGCTGCCACAGCATGGCTTGATGAATGGTGCTAGGTCTGCGCCCGGGATCCGAACCTGTGAACCCCAGGCCACCAAAGCAGAGTGCATAAACTTAACCATTATGCCAATGCGCCACCCCCTCTACTATGATTTTTTAATGACAGAAAACTGAATCCTTCCCCTAAGATCAGAAACAAATAAGGCTCCCCACTCTCACTACTTTTACTAAACAACGTACTGAAGGATCTAATCAGCACAAAACCAAGAAAAACAAATTAAAGCCATACAGATTGGAAAGAAAGGAATACAACTATTGTTATTTGCAGATGACACAATTTTGTATTTCAAAAAAGTAAAGACTACAATAAATAAGCCACCTTAGCAAGGTAGCAGGATTCAAGACGTATAAGCAAAAATTTATTGTATTTCTGTGTGTCAGCAAAAAAAATCCAATCTGAAAATGAAATTAACAATTCAATTCACAATAGTATCAAGGAAACAAAATCAATAGGAATAAGTTTAACAAAATATGTGCAAGAACCGTACACTGAAAACCACAAAACATCACAGAAAGAAATTAAAGGTCTAAATAAATAGAAAGACATACCATGTCCATGGATTGAAATACTCAATATTGTTAATACTCAATATTGTTAACACGGCAATACTCAAATTCATCAATAGATTGAATACAATCACAATCAAAATCCCTTCAGGCTATTTCTCACCAGGGTGTGTCTTGGAGCTGATCATTCTTGGTTAAATTTAGCAGGTATCCTGTAGAACCTTTTAATATGTAAATTCAAATCTTCTTATATTTCTGGAAAGGTTTCTTATATGACCATCTTAAATATTCATCCTGTTCCATTGTTTGTTTTCTGGATTTTCTTCTTCAGGCTCAATTTAACTGTTTACTTTTCATCATATCATCATATTTTTTCTCAGCATAAACACCCTCAGTCTCCTGCCCACATATCCCTCCTAAATGGAGTTGACTAGAATGTGTGTGGACCAGCCTCTGATGTCTCCTTACTTCATTTGCATATTCTTTCTCATTTCTGATTGACTATCCTAAAGAAGGGATCCAGGGCAACTGAGGATGGTATTTATAGCCTTTCCTGAATGCATTAGTTTGCCAGGGCTGCCACAATAAATACTGCAGACTAGGGGGCTTCAACAACAGACATTTATTTTCTTACGGTTCTGGAGGCTGGAAGTCCGAGATCAAGATGTCAGCAAGATTGATTTCTCCTGAGGCGTCTCTCCTTGGCTTACAGATGGCTACTTTCTCACTGTGTCCCTACATGGTCTTTTTCTCTATGCATGTGCATCCCTGGTGTTTCTTTCTCTTCTTATTAGGACATCAGTCCTCTTGGGTTAAGATCCCACTTTTATCACCTCATTAGATGTTATTTACCTCTTTAAAGGCCCTAGCTCCAAATACGGTCACAATGGGTGTTGGGCTTCAACATATGAATTTGGGGCATATGAACAATTCAGTCTGTTATACTGAAGATACAAGTTTCTGGTAAAACTCCCACTGTATTCTTGACTCTCCTTCTTTCTGATCAAACAAACCCTTGACTGCTTCTCCTTCTCTTGTTATTCCTCCTCATGGCTTATCAGATTTCCCTAAATAGCTAACATTTATCCTGCTCTTATTGTGATCTAGGTACAATTTTGAACATGATAAATGTTCCAATATGTGAAATCATTTTGGTTACTGTGGTTTTGAATTCCAGCATTTTCCTTAGATTCTTTTTTAGTGTTTTCATCTATTTCCATTCCCCATCTGTTCTTGCATGTTGTCTACTTTTTCTAGTAGAGCTCTTATCATATTAATCACAGTTATTTTAAATTCTCTGATAATTCAAACAGTCGAGTCTGATTCTGATGCTTGCTTCAACTCTTACGACTGTGTTTTTTCTTGTCATTTGGCATGCCTTATAATTTTATCTTGAAAGTCAGACACATTGTATTGAGTACTAGAAATTGAGGTCAATAGGGCTTTATTGTGATATTTATGTTAATCTGGCTAGAAGTTGGGCTGTGTTTAATATTTTTTGCACCTATAGGTGCAGGAAACTTGAAGTTCCTCCTGTGTTCTTGTTTTTGTCTTCTTTTTGACTTTGAGCTTCCATATATCCACCACCTCAGAGAAAGACTGTGTCTTGAAGCTCTTTCAGTTGTAACACACTATTGTTAAACTGGAGCCCTATTGGTGTGGTGGTAAGGTGTGGGGAAAGGGGGACATTCTATAAGCTTCTGATTAAGTCTCAGCCCTTTAGTGGGCGTGTGTCGCTGGGCTGTGACTCTCACGAATGTTTATTCAGTGGTATGTCGGTTTTAGGCCCTCTCCCTGCTCCCTTCCCTGGCTGCAGAGTGAGAGAAATGCCCTTCTCCAATCTGAGATAAAGCCTGTAAAATCTCCCCATGAAGAGTAGGCCCTTGTTGTGGACTCACAATGCTGACTCTCCCCTCCCTCTGTCTGAGACAGGAGAGGTGCTTTCTTGGCCCTTTGCCTTCAGATCCTTATAGAGTTCCTGGAAGTAAAGCCAAGAAAGTGTGCCTTCCCCCAAGGAATAAAACAAAACAAAAACACAGCTTCTCACAAATAAATCTCGAGGCCCAGATGACTTCACTGGTGAATTCTATCAGCCATTTAAGGAAGAAATAAAACCACTCCTACACAAACTCTTCCAGAAAAAAAAAGAGAGAGAATACTTCCCAACTCTTGTTATGATGCCAGTATTGTCGGGATGTGCTTGGCCTCCAGTAATTCATCAACATTACCATTGGAGTGTTTCCACCAGTTTATGGCCTCAGCGCTTCTGCTCTGTGTAGGCAGATCTTAACTGTGACCCTCAAAATGCACATGACTCCCCAGATTTCAGAATGGTGGTTTGCCCTGCAACCTCAGTTCTCTGAGAGGTCCAAGAAAAACTACTGATTTTTAATTTACCTAGCTTTTTCCTGTTGTAAGGAAATGATGACTTCCAAGCCCTTTTCATGTTGGAGTTGAAAGTGGAAGGCTTCATATATTAAATTAAATTATTTAATCCTCTAACACAAGGAGACGGATGATATTATTATCTGTATTTTTCAACAAAGGAAACCGAAACCATCTGCAAGCAGATTGTTTCTTTGCCTATCATGACACAGCTGGTCAGTGGGAGAGCCAGGTTTTAAATTAATTCAACCTATTTTGAGTTGGGTAGTTATAAGTAACCCTAATACTTTCCCTTTCTTCTATATCATAGATTCACTCTATAAATTCTTCTGATCATTGATGCCTAGTCAAGGCCCACTATTTTTCAGGTGAGCTTTAAATATAATAATGTTTGTAAATCACTTAATACAGTGCTTGACACAGAGTAAGTCCTCAGTAAATAATGGAAGTGATGTCTATTGCTCTTACTATTTCATTTATTCCTCACAGTGACTCTAGGAGGCAGAGTTCTCCACTTGCCATTTTACACAAGAGGTAGGTGACACCCCAGACATTCTCACATAATTGGGCTGACATGCAGCCTGGGCATTGCAATTTTCAAAAGCTTCCCAGGTAGTCCAGATGTGAAGCTAAGATAAACAAGCACAGCTCTAAAGCCACTTCGATCAGCCTCATCCTATTGGTGTCATGAGGAACGAAGGATCCAATATTATCAGATGCATGTTTTTCAAAAAGGAAGCTGGAAGTTGGAGTTACAGTGTGACATTTCCTAACTCAAAGTTGTCTCAAACCACTTTAAAACAATACATGGACTCCTAGGAACTCAATGTCAGACCGATACTTTGAACCCAGTGTGTTTGGAATCAAGCCGGAGAGTTCAGTGGTGCCTGATTGACTCCTGATTAGATTAGACTAGTGGTTCTCAAAGTGTGGTAGACGGACCAGCACCATCAGCATCACATGAAAACTTGTTAGAAATGCAAATTCCCCGGCCCAGGCCCAGACATACTGCATCAGACATTCTGAAAGTGGGGCCCAGTGTGTAAATGTAACCAACGCTCCAGGTGACACTGATGCACACGCAGGTTTGAGAACCACTGGATTAGAGTATTTTATCCTTTCCTTCTTTCTCCCATTGCGTGGATCATCCACAGTGGCAGAGGGGACCGATGGAAGATTACAAACAAAACAGTAATCAGAACATCGAGATTCACCTTAGCTATGAGTCTGCGGAAACATGGAGCTGTGTGAGAGAGAGAGATCCTTCCTTTAAACCCGGTTTGGAGCCCAAATTAGCGAAAGATGAGCTGGTCTGGTGGCACTTCCACTTGTCTGGGTCCCACCTCTGCTACTTGTGTCTTGAAAGGCCCTTTAAGTCAGCTTGCTGCAGGACACTCATGAAACTCCTTATCGTTTCAGCTATTTGAACTACAAAGGGAAGGGAAGAAGGAGTGTGACTATGGTTAGAGTAGGGCAGATTATTTACGCTGTGAAGGATGCGAGCCGTGAAAAGGTATTTTTACAAGCTGAGTAATATTTTACTCAGGAACATTTTACTGAGGAAAATTTTAAAAGGAAAATGATATGGAACTATGGACAGTTCCATGGTCTCAGTATATTCATTTCCCAGATTAAACGTACACACGCACATACACATTCATATAAATATATGGTATATGTAAATATGTGTGTGTGGGAAAAGCATGTAGAATATACTATAAGAGTTATGAGCAGTTGATATAAGTTCCTCAAGCCAGCAAAGACTTCAGGGTATGGAATGAAGAGTGCTGACAAAATTGAAAAAAGCAGACTAGAATATGAATTGAGAGATGACTTGGGGAATATTGCCAACGTCTGCTCAGAGCCTGGCAGTGTGGTGTTGCATCAGAGTTACTACGCCTGCTTTAGATTCAGACAGCCCAGGGTTTGCATCTGCCTTCTTCCCTGGAAAGTTTTTGGGGCGGGGCAGGTTTAGCACTAAGGATACTGTTTGTAGATAGTTTATTCAGGAAAGACAGAGACTGGACAAAAATTATAAGTGTACAGAGTGTTTTTAAAAAGTGAGGTTGCTATGGGATCGCATTACGGGGAATGAATCCCAGAATCTGGAAGTGAGTTGAACCTGAGTAAGCTGAGTATTGGAGCATGAGTGGGAGTTAGCTAAGTCGGTGTCTTTATACCTTTGGTGAGTAGTATCAGAATCACCTGGAACACTTTTTAGACATGCCGACTCCCTCCTGTGTCCCCAACCCCAGTCCCTAATCCCTGCCAACTACTAATCTCAAAGGGCAACTGGATCCTTGTGGTGTTACAACTGACCAGTGTCGCAGCTGTGGTGGTGGGTACACAAACCTACAGAGGGGCTAAAATAGTATAGAATGGAACACACACACACACACACACACACAAGGACAAGCAAAACGGGAAATCTGAATAAGGTGCATGTCAATATTCTGGTGATATTATACATTACTGTTACCATTGAGGAAAATTGGGCAAAGTGTACAAAAGACTTATTTTTAATCTATAGGTGTCTTTATATTTAAAGCGGGTTTCCACAATGAGCTGTCACCTGATGCCTGTTAGAAAGTCCATCATCAAAAGGACTAGAGATAACAAATGCTGGCGAGGATGTGGAGAAAAGGGAACCCTGTGCACCCTTGGTAGGATTGTAAATTGGTGCCGCCACCATAGAAAATAGTGTAAAGGATCCTCAAGAAATTGAAAATAGAACTGCCATATGATCTAGCAATTCCACTTCTGAGAATATATCAAAAGGAAATGAAAACACTAACTCAAAAAGATATTTGTACCCCCATGTTTGTGGCAGCATTATTTACAATAGCCAAGACATGGAAATAACCTAAGTGTCCATTGATGGATGAATGGATAAAGACGTTGTGGTATCTATATACAATGGAATATTATTCAGCCATAAAAATGAGGAAATCCTGCCATTGGTGACAATATAGATGGACCTTGAGGGCATTATGCTGAGTGAGATATGTCAGCAGAGAAAGACAAACACTGTATGGTCTCACTTATATGTGGAATCTTAAAAACAAACAACAAACTCATAGAAAAAGAGAGCAGACTTGCAGTTACCAGAGGTGAGGAGGGGGAAATGGAAGAAGCACGTCAAAAGATGCAAACCTGCACTAATAAGATAAATAAGTACTAGGGATGTAATGTGCACCAGGATGACTGTCACTGACACTGCTGTATGATATATAGGAAAGTTGTAAAGAGAATAAATTATAAGAGTTCTTATCGCAAGGACACAAATTTTTTTTCTTTTTTTGGTTTTTCTTTCTATTGTATCTATCTGAGATGACGATGCTAACTAAACTTATTGCGTTAATCATTTCACAATATATGTAATTCAAAGCATTATGCTGTACACTTTAAACTTATATGGTGATGTATGTCAATTATATCTCAATAAAACTGGAAAAAGAAAAGAAGAGAAAAAGAAAATGGGTTTCTTATAGACAACATATAGTTGGATCGTGTTTTTTGATCCACTCTGACAATCTCTGTCTTTTCATTGGTGCATTTAGACCATTGACATTCAAAGTTATTACTGCTATAGCTGGATTATATCTACCATATTCATTACTGTTTTCTATTTGTTGCCCTATTCTTTGTTCCTATTTTTGTCTTCCACTCTTTTTTTGTCTCTTTTGGTTTTAATTGAGCATCTTATATGATTCCATTTCCTCTCCCTTCTTAGCATATTGGTCATCTTTCATTTTTTACTTTTTTTAGTGGTTGCTCTAGAGTTTCAAAGTACCTTTGCAGCTAATCAAAGTCCACTTTCAAATAACACTATACCACTTCACAGCGAGTGTGAGTACCTTCTGATAACAAAAATAATACTAATTCCTCCCTCCTGTCCCTTGGATTGTTGCTGTCGTTCATTTCACTTATACACAAGCATACAAAAGGATATATAGGTAATAAGATACATACATAAGCATGCATAGTCAAACACAGTGGTTGATATTATTATTTTGAACAAACTGTACCTATTAGATGAACTAAGAAAAGAAAAATAAGTTTTTATTTTACCTTTACTTGTTCCTTAGAGGCTCATTATCTCTTTATATAGACCTGAACTTCTGACCTATGTTACTTTTCTTCTCTCTGAAGAACTTCTTATAACATTTCTTGCAAGATAGGTCTACTAGCAACAAAGTCCCTCAATTTTTGTTTGTCTAAGAAAGTCTTTATTTTTCCTTCACTTTTGAAGGATAATTTCCCAGGGCACAGAGTTCTAGCTTGGTGTTTTTGGCTTTCAACACTTTGAATATTTCACTCCATTCTCTTCTTGCTCACGTGACTTCTAAGGAGAAGTCGAGTGTGCTTCTTTGTTCTTCTAAAGGTAAAGTTGTTTCTTTTCCCTCTGGCTTCTTTCAGAATGTTTTCATCTTTCATTTTCCGCAGTTTGAAGATGATATTTACCTAGCTGTAGGGTTTCCTTTTTTTTCATTTTTTTTTTTTTTGCTTTTGTCCTGTTTAGTGTTCTCTAAGCTTCCTAGGTCTATGGTTGGTGTCTGACATTAATTTGGGGAAATTCCCACTCATTATTGTTTCAAATATTTCTTCTGTTCCTTTCTCTCTTTTTTTCTCCTTCTGGTATTCCCATTATGCATATGTTTCACATTTTGTAATTGTCCTATAGTCTTGGGATATTCTGTTCTGGTTGTTTTTTTCAGTCTTTGTTGTCTTTGCCAAAAAGCAAAAGTTTTCAAGTATCCTATTGCTCTGTCCTCTAGCTCAGAGGTTCTCTCCTCAGCTGTGTCCAGTCCTCTAATAAACCCCTCAAAGGCATTCTTCATTTCTATCACAGTGTTTTTTATCTCTAGCATTCTTTTTTGAGTCTTTCTTAGGATTTCCGTCTCTTTGCTTACATTACCATCTGTTCTTACAGGCTGTGTACTTTGTCTATTATGGCCCTTAGCATATTCAGCATAGTTGTTTTATATTCCTGTTCTGATAATTCCAACATCCCTGCCATTTTTGCTTCTGTTGCTTGCTCTGTCTCTTCAAATTGTGTTTTTTGCCTTTGGGTATGCCTTGTAATGTTTTCTTGATAGCCAGGTATGATGTACCAGGTAATAGGAACTGCGGCAATTATGCCTATAGTAGCGTGGTGTTGAGAGGTGGGGGAGGGGCCACATCCTATAGTTCTGTGATTAGATCTCTGTCTTTAGTGAGCCTTTGCCTCTGGACTATGAACTTCACGAGAATTTGTTTTTTCTCCCCCTTACGTGGGACAGCCTGGTTAGAATGGGCTGGAGTTCAGTATTTCTCTCCCCAGATCAACTAGGCTCTGATAATACCCAACAGGTTAGACTGTGGGTAATTAGCTTCCCCTGAGGACAGACTTTTTAAGAAAGCAAGGTGCTCTGGCATATTTCAAAATGGTTCCTTTTCCTCTCCTCCTGCCAGAAGACTGAGGGGATTTGTCTCCGATATTTACTGTGAGAACCTGGCCAAGTTCCTGAAGGTAAATCTCACAATATTGTGTGGGCTCATATGAATGTGTCCCCTGAGGTTTTTCAGCTCTTCGTACTTTCCACTGAGCCTCCAGCAATCCCTCAATTACAGTTCAGGTTTTCTTACCCGGCATCATATTTTTTTAAAACCCCAGGTCATTCTAATATTGATCCAGAGTTGAGAACCAATGTAGAAGGCAATGGAAAGCCACTGCAAGTTTTTAACTAGGGACGTGACTCAATCAGATTTTTGTCTTAAAATCACTCTGGCTTTAGTGAGAAAATAGATTGGATGAAGACTGAGAACAAACAAGGAAACAGGAGGTTATGGCAGTAATCAAAGTGAATGGTCGTAGTGGGTCTTACGAAACAGAAAGGACGGAGGGGATGAATTTTTAAGTTTTATAACTGGCAAGACCTAGTAACTAATTGGAATGAGACTGAGGGAAAAGAGTTTTTGAGACCCAAGTACCCGAGGAGGCTGGAGAAATGTGATGGTCAAAATGGTTCTAGAGTTGACAGTGGAGCTTGATTCATCGATGAGGAGAGTAGTGAGAAAACAGGTCCACCTGTGACCAGCAAAGTCTAGAATTGGATTAAAGGGACCAGGATGTCACTATTGTGGCCCCTGACTCAACAGCCAGAAGCCAACACAAGTGTTTTAGGGGATTTGAACTGTACTCAGCAGTGTTGATCCTGTAGCTTTCCCTAGATCAACAAGAAGAGGGGCATGACATGGCGAAAGTACTCTATTAACCGGGCTTGTTAAGAGGGAGGATGATTGGGAAAGGGAAAACTGAAAAGGAAGAGAATTGTGAGGAGGCTAATTATAATAGTAAAGGTGTGGAGTAATTATAGGCCAGAATTAGAGTGATAGCAGTGGGACTAGAAAGAAGGGGGTAATTATAGTGAAGTTATAAAGGAAAACTCAACAGGGCCAGGTGGCTGATTAAAAGTGGAGGGACACGGAGAAGGAGGCCAAGAGCCAAGAGGACATGGAATAGCAGTAAGAATGGGGCTGAAAACAGGATGGTAGGATGGGGAGTCGGTTTTGGCAGAAAGATGAAGAGTTTGGTTTGGGGCATGTTTAGTTGGAGGTGGTGGTGGATGAGACAAATTGAAGTGTCCATTCACACAGCAGCTGGATAGAGGAGGCGTGGGGTGGTGGCCAAAGGATAGGCTCAGGAAAACTGCCAAGAACAGGACGTGCCCAGGTTAAATGCCACGTGTTTGCTCTTTGTATTCAGTGTTGGTCTAGTATACCATGAACTAGAGTACTCCTGACTCGCCAAGATAAACAAGGATGACCCTTTGTTATCACACTTCTGAACAGTTCCAGGATGGCATATATTGAGGCAAATAAAAACGGAGGCCATCATTTGTAATGTAGGTCTTCAGTGAAGAAGTGTTTAGGCAAATGCCCAGGAACTTTGGATGCTGACAAGAGACAGAGTGGGTGCTGGTTTATGGTGCTTCTACTCACCTGCTATTACTGACTGTGGCAAAATAGAAGGTTTGGTCCTCCAGTTCAGCAGTTGGCAAATTACAGCCAGCGGCCAAATCCAACCCACCACTGTTTTGGTAAATTAAGTATTACTGCAACATTGCCTCACCTGTTCATTTACATACTATGTGTGGCTTCTTTTGGGCTATAACAGCAGAGTAGATTAGATGCAATAGAAACCATCTGGGCCACAAAACCTACAATATTTATTATCTGGCCCTCAGCAGAAAATATTAACTGACCCCAGCCAAGTTCATCAATGTCTACACCAGATGCAGCTTGAAAAGTCTTCAACAACCCTACCAACCACCTCCACCACTAACACCCCAATATCCACCTGTTCATTCTTGCCCAACACATTCTTAGTCATTAGCAATCTTTTTTAAGGTGCTTTGCAGCTTAAATCCCCCAACCCGCATGCATGGAGCAAGCAGCTGTCCTCCGGCATTTACCCATCCTTTTCCCATTTGAGTGGGACTGACCCAAGTCCTCTGCCACTGTTACTAATTTAGAATTAGCTCTTTGCTCATTGAAGTTCAACATTTGAGGAGAGTAGAGGAACATTCTTTCTTCCCTTATATATGAATGTGGAAGGATTTAACCCAGGAGCTGCTGAGAGAACCCAGACTGAGAAAGGAGGGAAATATTGAAAGAATTTTAGGAAGATTGAGCCATGATTCCCAAACTATCGTAAACCTCCGATTGACCTGAATCCTGCCCAGGCTCAGGGCTTTATGATTATGGGAACAGATAGTTCCCTTTGTCATTTAAGTCAGTTGGAACTGGGAACTTGGCTACAGGCAACGTAATGAGTCCTAAGTGACTGGTCCTAACATAGGTACTTGTCACTTTCCCTAAGTGAGGAGACTGGGGGAGCCACATCCCCTAGCCACTGGCTAGCAAGGGAGCTTGTGGCAGCTTCTCCACCTGGAGCCATCCTCACAGTGCTTTTCCTGGGCTCAGCTCTCCTACCATCTGCTTTGGCCTCCATCCCTTTATGCTGCTCAGATTTGCTGCTGGCCTCCACCTCCCTGCATCTCCGATGCTGGGGTTTGTTCTGGTCAATATGTGTATGTTCTTCCTGTAGATTGGTCTTGTTGGACAGCTTAGCAACAGCCTTCACTGTTCAGGCACTTAGTCCTTTTATGAAATTGAAACATCTTTGTTAATTATTCTGTGGTTGTGAGGAGCAGCATCCAAGCCTGGAGGTTTTTGGGAAAGGAAAAAAAAGGACTTTATTATGGAAGGATACAGGTGGCTCATATGATGGAGGGAAATGCTGAATTACCAGAACTTGTAGAGGACAGGATCCTGGAAGCTCTCAGGGCTGGTAAGCAGGAATGAGAGGACACGGTCTTTGGGGTCCAGCTGTTGAGATGAAGCCACTCTAAATCTCTTGCTTCACTCAAAATCCAAGCTCCCAGGAGAAAAGAGACTCTGGCCCAGTGTGGGTTATGTGTTCACTCCTTGGCTACAAGAGAACAGAGGACTTTGGTGGGCAAGCTCTTCAGGACCATATGCAAGGGGGAATGGGTGGATATCCAAAGGAAAATCATGGCATGACTACCCCAAAAAAGGGGAGGAGGGAGGACCCACAGGAAAACAACAATTGCCTGTTATGAAACTCTGCTTAGATGCATGGGGGCCACACTCAGTAACACTGTGTCACTTAAATCAGTGGTTCTCAAATTTTAGTATGCCTCGGGATCACCTGGACAGCTTGTTCCAATGCAGACTGCTGGGCTCCTTGCCTAGTTTCTGACACCGTAGCTCTGGGATGAGGACCTCAGTTTCTGCATTTCTGCAAAACCTAAGGTTTTGTTGATGCTGCTGGTCTGGGACCCAGACTTTAAGACTCATTGTATTATATAAATGGTATTCTTCTTGTAGATTGTGGTTAGAAATTTTTTCTAGCAATACTGCATCAATACTTCTGCTCTGAAAAAACTGAACTCATTACATTCTTTGTCATAACTCAGTAGCTGTTAACTCTGGCTTTAACTTGTGAATGATATTGATATGTGGTAGTGAGACATCTTTTAAATTGTCTGTGAATACACCTTACCCAGTCTTCTTGAGGGAGTGCCTTATCTTTACCCAATTATAATGTCCTTATTAAAACCTATGATGAAAATCAAATCCTAAGGTGTGTTGGAACCTATCCATTTTGACAGCTGCAGTCAAATTCCAAATAACTACAGAGGTTGGAGGAGGCTTGTACCTGAAAATGTTTTGGCAGAGCCTTATCATCTCAGGAGAAAAGGTGTTCCTCCATCTTATCTCTGAGAAATTTCCCCTCAACCAACCAGGTTCTTTGCTGTTTCTCGTAGGAAGAGGGAAGACAAGAGATGAAGTTGAAAGTGTTGGAAATGTTAGTGAATTCTAACGGATTGATGTATAGACGATGTTCATAGTCCAGGAAGGAATGCTGGATGTGCTCTGGTGACATCATCCTTTGAAGTTAGTGTCCAGAGAGGGAAGTAGCTTGACTCCAAATCACAGATGGTTAGTGTCAGAAGTAGAACAGGATTCCATGCATCTTGATTGTCAGCTCTGACAATGTTGGTGGTAACAATAGTAGCAGTATTATCATTATTACCATTGTTACCATCTTCCTGATAATGGTGTTTCGTGAGCCATGGTGCTGGTTACCATTTATTGAGCTTATGTCTGTCCAGAATTACGCTAAGTGCTTAACTGATATTCTCTAGGTCAAGGGTCAACAAACAATGACCTGCGTCCCATCCTGGTAAAGTTTAATTGGGAAACAGCCAAGCTCATGCTTGTTGTGTATTGTCTGTGGCTGTTTGGGGTTACAATGGCGGAGTCAAATAGATGTGACAGAAATCATCTGATCCACAAAGCCTAAAATATTTACTGTCTGGCCCTTTACAGAAAAAGTTTTCTGACTTCTCTGACCTATTCCTGCATCAGCCTGTGGAGTCAGCATTATGATGACATTTTGCTGATGGGGGATGAGTGGCTCAGAAAGAAACGTGCCCCAAATCATACATACCATTGAGATGGAATCCAAATTGAGGTCTGTCAGCCTCCCAAATTTATGTTGCCTGTACTGTGTACTATTTGTGATGAATTTGGCTAATTGTATGGATATCTTTTTGAAGTAGTATAGTGGATTTTAATAGGGTGATTTTTCTTCTCCCTTAAACAAAATAAAGTGACATTTTAAAATCAAATAATAAGAACTGGTCCCTATAGGATAATCACATCTCAGTGTCATATTTACTTTTAAAAAGTAAATTATGTTTTATGGCAGTTTCCAAGTTAATGAAGTGATTACACTACCCGCTAAGTGGATTTATTATCCCATGCTTTTTGCAGGACATGTTTTTTGAGACTTGACTGGTAGGCAATGAAAGAATTGATTGCCCAGTGGGAATTTGAGCCCTGAGCCAGGAGTCTAGACTCTCCTTAAACGTACCTATATGTTTGCACATGGTGCTAATTACCCCAATACTCCACTCCAGCAGGTGTTTTGTGTTGCTTTTAAAATTTCCAGTTTGATCCTTTAACTCAGTGGATCTCAGTCTTTATGGTACATCACAATTGTATGGAAGTTTTAAAAATCAAAGACTTAAGCCTGGGTTCCATGCCTCCAGATTAACTAATTGTTCATTTACGTTTTGTTTTGTTTTAAAGATTGTTCTGGTGTGTAGGCAGTGTTGAGAAACTCTCTGAAGAATGATTTTACAGTTCATGACTTGATATTTGAAGACATACACCCCTGGGTTATGGTCTCCATGTGTAGGGGCACTAGCCTATTTGCCCTTTAAATCATGTGACCTTGAAGCTCCTTGTCTGGGCTACACACCGGCACTCATGATGATAACAGTTATGGGCTTGGCCAACCTTGCTCTTTTCTTGTGGGAGAGTTGGCACAGAGACCCTCGCGGTCTGAGGGAACACAGAGGCCCTTCAGGGGGCCTCTGATGCTTGGAATGCAGATCATATAGGAAGAAACCACCTGGGCAAGCACGCAGCCTTTGTTCCTCTGCTACTTAAGCAAGCTTCTCTCATGGGGCGGCAGCGGGAGCACATTGCCTGTGCAGCCGGCCACCACTGGACCTTCTCTGTAAGTGACTCCCAATAAATCTATATGTCTCATTCTCTGTCTCCAGGTCTTTTCTTCGGTCTCTCGGCAATCTATCCTGCACTGCTCACCCAGCTGGGCATATGGCAGAACACCCTGGCGGCAGGAAGAGTTAAAAATTTCTTACTTCAATGAGCAATGGGGAACTGCATGCGTTATCTTGAGGTTTTTCTTTCTTGCTCTACACATCCATTTCTATTTTTCCTTATCAGCTGGTCCACATTCAATTTATTATCTTTAGAAAAAGGAAGGACCAGACAGTATAGATTGGTAGCGTAAATTAGACAAAATCAGGCATCTGTTATCTGAGGAGGGAGAAAAGTGTAGATAATCCAAAACTCAAGAAAAGTTAAACATTGGTTCTTAATTTATTAGATACAGAAGAGCTGCTTCAGAATTACTAGATGTCCTTGCTAAATTGCAGATTTCTGGGTCCTACCCCAGATCCTCTGGATCAGAATTTCTAGGGAGGAGGCTCTGAGATCTATATTTTTTAAATGCTGTAAAGGTGGTTCTTATGCACACGAAGTTGTGAGAATGGGGTATATCAAGTCATATGTTTCTGTTGATGTTTGAATGCTCCTGTGTTGAAAGAGAGAAGGTGGGGGAAGAGGTACACAGGCATGTTCACTGGCAGAATGTTCCATTCATATTTATCATGCTATGTACATGCATGTGTTTACTTATACATGCATACATGCATAGGCATGAGTATATTTCACGTGGCCAACCACAAGTGCACTCATACATTTGCACTCAACCTCACTCTGCTAGAACAGCTCTTTGTACATCTGACTCTTCTCATCATTCAAGCATCAGCTCAAATGTCACTCTCCCAGAAAGGCCTATTTTAATTATTGTGGTAGATTTATGGCAAACACGTGCCTAGTCTTCAGTTCTCTTTGTATCTCTGCCTTTTGCAATATGACTTTGCAGCCTCTTTCTGCAAGAAGTGGAGTCTCACCTTGAACCTCACTTTAAATCTGGGCTGGCCATGTAAACTTATTTGACCAATAGTATGCAACCAAAGTTCCAGTGAATTAGTTACAGGCTTCTAGTGGCCTTGCATGCTTCTCTTGCTCTTTTGGAATCCTGTCCCCACCATATAAACAAGCCCAGGTTAGCCTGCTGGATGATGAGAGGCACATGACCCAGTCATCTCATCATCCAAGCTGACAGCCAATGTCCAGACATATGAGTTGAAGCCATTCTATGCTGGCTAGTCACAAGCTGATCTCCCACCTGACTACTCATTCATGAGTGAGCCAAACCAAGATCAGTCACGTCAAGTTCAGATCAGCAGAACTACTTAACTTACCCCTCAATTCATGAGAAATATTAGTTGCTATTTTAAGCCACTATATGAAGATAAATACTTGCTATTTTAAGTCAGTATATTTTGGGGTGCTTTGTTACACAGCAATAGCTAACTGATGCAACCATGTTTTCAAAAGGCCTCACTTCGTTATACCACCGTTTTGTATATAGCCTTATTTTTCCTTCTCATTGTCTGAATTAACTTGTTTGGTTTTGCCCAACCTTCTCCATAAGAATGTAAATGCATTGAGGTTAGAGTCTCTTTCTGTCTTGTTTGCCAATGTATCTCCAGTGCCTGGAGCAATGCCTGACTGATAGCAGACACTCAGTAAATATTTATCAAATAAACGAATGCATTTCAGATAGACCATCCTTTACAGATTTAGCTTCCTAACTCTGTTTTCCTAAGGCAATTATTGGAGAGAGTTAAAATTTACTCTCAGGGGGTCTATAATGAGATCTACTGGGATGTGGTTTATCTAGTTCGTGTGATGGGTTGCTGGAAAATGCAAGCTTGGGAGAGTAAATAAGCTACCCTGGGTGCACAAAGCCTGTCATGATAACTGCAATGTACCCATATACCTAGTATCCCAAGTGGGTCATGTCACATTTTGTTTTAGTCTCAGGTTCTTTCTGCTGCATTGAATTTTGTTAAAACTTCAGAGGTTGGGGAGATATTTTAAAGATGTTAAATCTTTTAGACAGGGCTTCATGTTTTCCAGGGAATCCATTGTCTCTGACACTCTGTCTACAGGTAATGTTATGTGCTTCTTGTGCATTGAGAAGGAAATCCCATGGTGTGACGACTTGTCCTACACAAGAACATGAAATGCTGTGGACGGATTCTGCTCTTTTCTGCTGGCTAAACATTCCTGACAGTGTCTCTCTTCTTTGGGGCACCTAACTCTCACCTTCTCTTCCCAATCTTTCTTATTTCAGAAATGATGTAGCATAGCGGTTGAAAATCTTCACTTTGGAAACCGATTTCCAGAGTTGGCATACAAGGTCCACTGCTAACCGTCTGTGTGACTACAGGCAAATCACTTAGCATTTCTGTGCATCAGTGGGGTAATGACAGTACCTACCTTGCAGGGCCGTTGTAAGAATAAGTGATCTAGTGTATATAAATCTCCCAGACCAGAGCCTAGAAATATAGTAAGCACTATGTAAGTATTAACTAGCGATATTATTATTATTGATATCTATTATCAATCAAATAATTTTGGACAAAATATGAAAATCAGTCTTAGAATCTAAAGTTGGTTGATTCCTATAGTAGGGTCATTAATAATTACTAATTTTAATGGTGATAATACTTACACTTAGTGTCTACTTATCTTCTAGTAGACTGGGTACTAAAACACTTTATATTCCTACCTTCTGAATCCCTGTCACAACCCCATGAAGTAGGTAGCTTGATGTCCTTCGCCAGAAGAGACAGTCAAGGCTCAGAGAGGTTAAGAATATCACCCAGTGTCACACAGACTGGAAGCCAGGATCAGCTAGGCAGGCTGATCCAGGATACCACCCAGTTCTACCTCTGACCACCCATAAGAGAAAAAAAACATGTAATAAGTTAGATGTCACCTAACACAAGATACCACTCTTATTGACGATGCTGTTTCCGTAGAATGGTGGAAACTTTCTTTTGCATAAGACTGAGGAATTTGTGAAACATTCCCACGTGCGCCCTCTCGTCCCCTGCAGTCCTCACGACAATCTTGGGAGGTAAATGGCCTCCTTTTTTCCAACATACGGGGAACCGGAAGTTGGAGAAACTGAGTCACTTATTTTAAATTCCACAGCTATTAAGTGACAGCACTTTAACACAATTCAGAGGCCCCGAGTCCAAGTCCTACACTCTTTTGACAATGTTCTACTGACGTACTAGCGTTGGCTTATTAAGTTAAATTTCTCTAACCTTCAAACTGTGAGCTTTTAGACATGTACTGGAATACAATTTTATAATTTAGGACAACAGACATTCTTTAAACGCACATAGGCTTAAAATAGCACTAGAAAGGGGAGGCTTAAGCTACTCAGAAGAACAAAATATTTTTGGATACTTTGGAGAATTCGTTGCTTATTTCCAACTAACATTTTATAGAAATCAATTTTTTAAATCTGTTAATTAAACAAAATCTTTAGATCCTACATCTTCTTCTTGGTCGCAGTCTAATTTCATATGCCATAGAGGCATGTTTTCTAAATAGGTTTTAGGTGTAAAAAATTAATGTAACTTTGTAAAATGTGATATTAAACATATTTCTTTAATTAGGACTTTTCAGAGCCTTCACTGTGTTAATGTGTGCTATGAAGCTCTGAAAAGAAATAGAGCACGCAGGCACACAAGTACATTTGGCCACAGAACTCCCCAGAACAGGTGTTGGCAAACTACTGCCCCAGGGCCAAGCCAGTCTGTGGGTTGTTTTGAATAGGTTTTTAGAAACAAAGAAGAATATGCCATAGATTGTATATGGCTTACAAAGCCTAAAATATTTGCTATCTGGCCTTTCATTGAAAAGGTTTGTCAGGAAAATGCTGCCTTCAAATGACACCAAGATCAGCAACCATCATTGCCACCATCATGGTAGCTTGTCTCTAAGAAGCATTGTCAATTCCTTCTCTGCTTGTACATGGAGATGAATCTCCCATCACAAGGTGGTGTCTGCCCTCCTACTCCTTGGATCTGGGCTGGCCTGGGAGTTCTTTGACCAATAGAATATGGTGTCAATGACATTATGGCAGTTTTGGACATAATCATTAACAAACAGCAGTTTCCACCATGGTCTCTTGAAATCCTGAGACACCATATAACAAATTCAACTCCCCTGCTGGAGAAATCCCATTAATAGGCCCTAAGACTACTTGAAGACAGAGGGTGACTTGGCTGAGCCCAGTCTTCCAGCCATCCCCATTAAGGTATCAGGTGTTAGGGAAATCAGCCTAGACCTTACAGACCAGCCCAGATGCCAAGGGAATATCAACAAGTGACCCTAGTTGATGCCATGTGGAGCAGAATAGTTGGCCAGTTGAGCCCTGTCTTAATAGACCCACACGATCATGAGAGATAATAAAATAGTTAATATTTTAAGCTAGTTGGGAATAATTTGGGGGTCTTTTGTTACACAGGAATAGATGATTGGAACAAGCCTCATGCTCATCCTCATTGTTGCTGCATTGTTGTTTTGCAGACAATCTCCAGGACTGGCACCCTATGACACTTACCTGGAGAAAATCTGATTTTGAGAATGTGACTCTGTCTTCATAATTTGGTGCTTTGTTGATTTACACAGACCATTCCACAAATGGTGTAAATTAGTGAGGCTTAACCTAGTAAAGTTATTTTATCAAATATCATCATATGCAGGGGACTTTGTCAGGCGTGATGCACCTGCTGAGATAAGATAGTAGCCCAAACCTCTGAGCCCCTTAATCTCCTATCTACAACTATATCTTGCAGCCTGTACTACTGTCTAGGAATGGAGATTTCAGAAAGGTAAACCTTTGCTATCTAGTTGTAGCAAAATCTCTTTAGGGAGTCACAGGATCACATCAAAAGAAAAAAGATCTCTACATATGCACCAAAGCCCGGCACGTAATAGATGCTTAGTGATAGTATCTTGTGTATGTTCATTTCAAATTCAGGAAGGCATCATTCCTTCACTCCTAGGTGGCTGATATTTTGTCCCTGTTGTTAATGATTCCGCTCTATAAGTCTTGTGTAAGCAGCGGGGTACTCTGATGGCTTGTTTTAGCTCGTCACACTCCTGATTACAAGTCTTTAGCATCCCCACTGTCTTCAGAACACCTCATGTGTTTAGCTGTGGATGTATGCCCCTCCACAATCTAGTCCTAGCTTATTTCCCCACCTGCTGCCTGATATTTAACATCACCAAATTTTTCATTGTTCCCAGAACACACCACATCCTCTCATAACTCATGACTTTGTACATGCTATTCTCTCTTCCCTGAATGCATGTTCTTGCTTTTCCATCTAATGCATGTCTTCTCACCATGGCATCTCCAACTTCTAATTCAGTCCCTGTGGTGTGTCGTCCGGACTCCCCCGGAGGGCTTCTGTCTGTCTAGGCACCTATACCTCTGTCACAGTTCTTACCACATTTGGTTACAATTTATCTTCTAGAGATTAGTTTTGCTTTTCTAAGCCTTAGTTTTTTCATCTGTAAAATGGGAATACGATTGCCTACCTGCAAGCTTGTTTTGAGGACTAAACAAGATGTAGCATATGGAGGCACCCAGTACCTGCTAAGGAAAAGGCACTCTGTAAATCTTTGCTGTCTCCACTTTTGATGTGTTTATGGAGGACTCTTTTCTCTTCCCCTGCCTCCTCCATCACAGTCTGAGCTGCTCTCAGGCAGGCAATATGGCTCTGCTGTGGTCCTATCCATAGTGCCCGGCAAAGACCAGGTGCTTGGTAGGTAAGTGTTGAATGTCTTGTTCTTTCTAGTCTTCTTACTTATCTTGACTAGCTCCTATTTTTTGTTTAGAATAGCTAGCCTCACATGGAGGGAAATATTTAAATAGAAAGAAAATACAGCTGCAAAAGTCCTCCTTTAAGTTCTGCAACATTATAATGTACAGAAAACACCATGCCAGATGTGCTCATTTGTCCATCCATTGGTGGTGACTGTGCATAAGATCATTTCTGCTGTAAGCTATCTTTTGTTGGTGGAAGGCCAAGGAAAGCCAGGGTGGGTGTTGTAGGGATGGGTTTGGAGAAGAAATCTCACTCTTTGAAGGCTCTCTCCCATTTTCTCTTTTACTTTATTTTTACAGTCCCAGCTGTTCCTTAAAATGACTCAGTGCCCTCTTTGCAATGAAGGGAATGGTGAAGACATAGCGAACTCACATTGCTTGTAGGTGTCAAATTTAAGAATCTTCACATTGATTTATCTGTGCTTGCTGTGTCTCTCCCACCCACATGGTGTAGATTAAAACAAGAGATTGAGATACAGTTTCATTGAGATGCTCTTACCTTCTCTGCTAATTGATTTTGGAGGGCTATGTCCTCTTTCTTACTGTAATTTATTGGGAACTCAGCTGAGGTTTTATTTATAATATTTTGTTTTTCATCGTCCTGTGAAACGACTGGAGTGGACACCAGTGAGAGTCACTTGGTACAAGCTGGATTTGTGGGCAGAAGGCTGGTAGTTTACATGGGCCTCTGGTCCCTCAACATTCTCCAGAAAGGCATGGTTGGGCCAGAGTACGGCTGGATATGCCACATGGCTGTGCAAAAGCAGAAAGATCCTACTCCCTGTTGCTGTCTCCTTTAATGGACCAAGAATGAGAGTGGTCTCGTAGAGCCAAAGACCACCAAATTGCTTGGACTGCAGCGGAAGCATAGGTGCCAGATATTTAGGCAAGTTCTAGGAGAACCAGCTGCTCAGCACCTGGAAACCCAGGTCAAAATATCCCGTAGCAGGGAAGCCCATCCTGTGGGGCCACAGTCCTGTGGGAAATTAGCTTTGGCTGTGGCCCCTCCAGGTGAGGTGGGAGAGGCAACATCTCAGAGAGCTTGTTGCCAAGCAACCCAGAGAAAGACCCTGGGCTCGTTTATTGGACCATCCTGCTTGTCTCCACATGCGTTTTTGTTGTTGAACTCCATCATTTGTATCTATAAACCCAAAGCAAGCAAGTCAGTGAAACACCTCTGATCCTGTAAACACATATCCCAAAAATCAGTCCAAATGGCCTATATACAGATGAATAAAATAAGAATTTTAATATTTTATACCTGAAAGGGTACCATAAAGGATGGGTGTAGTAGGAATGGGTTTGGAGAAGAAATCTCAATCTTTGAAGCCTTCTCTCCCATTTTCTTTCTTTTTTATTTTATTTTTACAGTCCACAACTATTGTATTCCTTTCAATTCCTATGAAAGTTTATCAGTACGGATTGTCGAATGTCTATATTATAAAGCAGGAAGTTATTTCTGGTAGTAGAACATATATATAGTTGCAACACATCTTCACCTCTGTAAACCAGCTAAGATGATGGCAGAATGGAGTGTTGCCTCTAAATGTAGCACCCTGTAGCAGAAGGTACTGGTGATCTGCCCATATTCTCTGGGCCCTGTCATTGTAGCATCCTCTGACTGACTTCAGTTGCCAGCATCTGCTTCTCTCTGCAAGGAATTTTCTCTAGTGGTCAAGCCCATTCTGCTTTTGTGTATGGCAGACAGAAGCACCAGAAAATAAATGCCTTCTGAGACCAGCCCCGAACAAATAAATGATGGTGACTTCCTTGCCTCTCTGCTGGGATAATTTCGGGGCACAATTCTATATTGGGTCTCAGAGTTTCCTGGTGAGGTTATGTTCTAGATACTTCCAGGGTAACTTTCTTGATGACATGTCCTCTGCTATCCACCTGTTCTTCTCCATCCACTAGTGGATTTCCTCCCAAATAAACTATTAATCCTCTTATTATTTTCTCAGGATCTGCTGCTGAGGGGAAAAAAAATAAGACATGATCAGTGAAAAATTACATTTAAGAGCCCATATGTCTTGGAAGAGAGCCCAGGATCTAAAGAAATTGAGTGGAGAGGTCCTATGAAAAGAAGGCATGAGTAGAATACCAACCTTGAGAGGAAATCCAGGGACTTGCACTGGGGGTCCCAGTATTCCCAACGTAAACCCAATCGTGAAGCTAGAAACTGTGTGGAATGGCTCCAATGGAGGAGTTTTGCAGACAGTTTCCTTCTCAGGATCTGGCCCTCAGCCTGTGAAATCTCCTGGATCTTTTTCGTACCCTGTAGTAGATGGGGGCAGAGAACTACTTTTCTAACATGAAGAAGGCTCAGAACTAACCTGGAGTTTTTACATCCTCTTCTGTCTCTCTTAATCTCTCCTTGTCATTTCTAAGGTACATATGATACTAGAAGGAACGTACAACAAATATCTTTTTGAGACCATGTGCCTGAGAACTTTAACTTGCATTTTGATATTTGAACCTAATGATAGGGCTATGGAATTATAGAAACTCAGTTTTAGGAGAGACATTGAGGATCTTCTAGCCCAAAGACCCACCTCATACCTTCATGTCTCTCTGATGTGCTGTTATACAGTAGGCACTCAGTAAATATTTTCTGAGTGTCTATCTGAATTAATCAAGTGGCTTTCTGACAAGCTTGAACACGGCTCATAATTGAGAGATGGCTCCCTTCCAGGGCAGTCTTCTCCATTCTCACATATCCCAATCAGCAAATCTTCCTTCTGCTTTCCTATGGCTTCAATCCATCCATCCTAATTCTACTACTTAAAGCTCTAAAAAAGGAGACTCAAAGCAGATCCAATCTTCAGCTACAATCCCTTTAATCTTCTGTTTTTCAAGAAATACATCCATTATTTTTTCAGCTATTCATTCAGGTGACCTGCTTATGAATCCTATTTGGTTATCTGTTCGTGAGTCATTTTCATTGCATCCGTCTAGACAGACCTCTCCATATTTAATTTACCTTAAAGTGTGTCTCCAAGTATTGATGGAAGGTACTAACCAATCCAGTGGTCTGGAAATGGTATTGAAGTGTGGAAGTCTGCTACAATCTGGATGCTGCTGCACCTCTCTTGGCTGTTACAGCACTGATTATACAATAGCCTTTTCCAGGGAGCCTCTAAGTCTACCATTTGGCAGTTATGAGTCTTGTGGAGGTGGATCAGTTATTAGAAGCAACCAGATGATGTTCAGAACTAAGTCTAATTAGTAAGGTAGATAGTAGCACTTTTGCTGTAAAGATGAGGCTCTACTCAGAAAATGGATTGGTTTTTATTTGGTGGTTCTAAAAGGGGTCTCTATTCAAAAACACTAAGGCCTTGTCTTAACTTCTGTCTGTCTGGCTTCTCAGAGATGGATAGAGGCTAAAAATGGCCCTCTCAACCACATGCCACTTAGTTAAATATTTCATTACTCTTAATTAAAAACATATTATACACAATCAAAGTAGGATCAAAGCTTATGGTGCTCATGATTCTTGTTGAGCTCCCCAAATGTCTTGCCATCCCTGTAGAGCCCCCTGAGGTCTGGCATCTGACCGCACCCAAAGAAATAAACTTAAGGGGTAATGATTACAGTGACAAATGGATCTTAAAGCCATAGTCTCTCCTCCCCCAATTTATTTAGGTCAGTTTTTCTAGTATCTACAGTAGGGGGTGGCTATTTGAAATGACTCATGACTTCTTTATTCATCAGTCTTTATGCTATGCAGTGCTTGCTGTTCTTTTGCTAGTGTGCAAGGAAGCCTTGAGGTTAGCTTTTGGTGGGACTTCAGGCAGAAGAGAAAGTCTGGAATTGGATGAGGGGGTGAGGAAAAGGAAGTTACCAAGAATGATGCTGGGGTTCTAGCTTGTAGTTGGTGGAAGCATTCACACAGAGAGAGAACATCGGAGGAAGACCACATAGGTTTGTTATTGATGAGTTTGGTTTTGGACGTGTTGAGTTTGAGATGTCTTTGAGAGATCCAAAAAGAAATATGACATATGTATTTGGATATATTAGTTCTGAAACTTAGAGGAGGGGTCTCAATTGGATGATAATGATAGGTAATAATAGATATAATAACTTAGGAACATAGTATAGTTGAATGAGGAGAGCAGAGGCTCTCAGACCAGGCCTTGATTAAATCTCACATTTGTGGGCTGGGTAAAGGAAAATGAATTTATAGAAAAAAGTCAGAACGATCAACAGAAAGGTAGGAAGAAATCTAGGAGATTACTATATCACAGAAACTAAGAGAAAAAGAGTATTTTGAAAATAAAGGAGTGGTCAGTATTGACGAATGTAGCTGAGAAGCCAGGTCAGAGCCTTAAAGAATATCCTTCGTGTTTATATGGATGCCTTTGAAAGCTGAATGAGGTCATCCTAGGAGGTGAATGAAAAATCCCAAGCTTTTATGTTTGTGTATGTAAATGACTGCAGTTCCAAAATTGGCTCTAAAATAAGATCTCAAAGAGAAATTTCCTGGATATTCAGACGATGCCAACCTCATTTGAATCAAAATGCAAACTACTGTGAAGATTGTTTTAAAAATAAGAGGGCCTTTGTTATTTATGAATTCTGTTGAATTTAGGAATGTATTAACTTTCTACCTACCCTTTCCACATCATACCTGCCATTCCTCTGCTCCAAAGCCTCCCAAGTCTCCCTTCTGCCTACAGTCTGGCTACATTGGATACAGCTTTCACCAAGCTGCTGCTTGTGGTTCTTGCCTTATCCCCAGGAGTTCCCCAAACATCCCTTGTAAACAGAGCCGTATCCTGCTTTCTCATGACTCCGTGCATTTATTCTTCTATATCTTTTGCTAAGCATGCATATTAACTTTTGCGTTGCTCCTGTAACAAATTATCATAAATTTAGTGCCTTAAAACTATGCAAATTTGTCATCTCACAGTTCTGTAGGTTAGAAGCCTGGATATAGTACGCCACAACTGGGTCCTAGGCTTAGGGCCTCCCAGGCTGAAATCAAGGTGTTGGAAGGGATGCGTTCCTTTGCAGCAGCTCTGGGAGTGAATCACTTCCAAGCTCTTTCAAGTTGTTGGCCAAACTCATTTCTTTGCATTTGTAGTACTGAGGTCTCCATTTCTTTGCTGGCTGTCAGCAGGGGGCCAGTCTTTGCTCCTAGAGGCTGCCCACTTTCCTTCTTATGCTTCCCTCTGGGCCCCCTCCAGCAATGGTGGCTTGAGTCCCTACTTTGGAGTCCATCCAACTTCCTCTTCTCTCCCATCTCTTGGAGTCCAGCCAGAGAAAAATTCTCTGGTTTTAAAGGCTATTGTGATTAGATTGGGCCCACCCAGATAATCCAAGGTAATCTCTCTATTTTAAGGTCTGTAGCCTTAATTAAATTTGCCAAGTCCCTTTTCCAAGTAAAGTAACATATTTGCAGGTTCTGAGGATTAGGATGTGGACATCTGGGGAGGGGCCGTTTATTCTGTCTATACAGCATGCCTTTCTTCCTCTTTCTCCCCTGGTGTGCTCTTATTTAATCTTCAAACTTCAGCTCAAACATCACCTCCTCTTTGCACATTGTACTATGTTCCTGCCTCCAGGAAGAATCCGTTACACCCTGTCTGTGTTTCCTCAAGCCTTTGACCATGCTTTTAGTTTCATCACATTATATTATTACTGTTGGTGCATTTGCTTCCAACACAAGGCTATAGATGTTTTGAGGATAGAAATGATCATTTATTCATGTGTGTCTCCCCATTGCTAAATTCAAACCTGGTGCATGCAGCAAGTGCTCAGTTCATTTGATTGAACATGCTGTTGCTGTTCATCTTCTAGAATATCCAATTTCAATGACCTCTTACTTCTTCATCTTCCCACCTCTCCCTATCTTTTCCTTCTCTCTTCTTCCCACTACTCCAAATCCCCTTGGAGTGTGAAAATGCCTTTGTCCATACTCACAGAAGAAATGAATCAGAGTATTGAGTTTCCATCTGAGATATTATTTAGCTCAATGGTTTATACCATCCTTAACTGGCCAGAATTCAAGTGATAGAGAATCAGGATCAGCAAACACCTGTTGAGTAAGCTATGCCTGTCTTCTCATTTGAAGTATTTTATATAATTCTTCAGAAACCTCTTGGGCTAGGTATGGCCTTTCCCCCGTTTTAAATGAATCATGGAGAGGAAGGAGCTTGCCTGAGTTCCTATGATGTTCAGTGATGCGGGCTCGGTGAGTTGAGGAGTCTACAGAAAGATTTCTTGGACTCTCAAGGTCTGGCAGTAGTGCTCTTTTATTCAGAGAATAGCATGGAGTAGCATGGGAACAGGACCCATGGGCAGTAAGAGCTGCAGGTATGGGGACAGGACCCATGGACAGTAAGGAGCTCCAGGCACGGGGACAAGGCCCATGGGCAGTAAGAGCTGCTGTGTGTTGAGGGTCAGGTTAAATTTATAAGGCATACGTATGTGAGTTATTTCTTTACAAGACAAAGGAAAAATCATGAAAGAAATCATTAAAATGGTATCAGTGCAGGTGGGGTCTGGTTATTGAGTGGTCCTATAATTTTAGGTAGGAATCAGATCAGATTAAGTCAGGACATCTCATGCTTCCTAGAGGATGATATAGATCAGTATGTAGGGCAGGGCACCTTGGGCTTCTCCCTCGGGCAGGCTTGATCCTCATCACTGAGTAAGTGGGGAAATGCGTGCTCTGAATCTAGGGCCCAGTATTCTGGGTCCACGCCTCGCTCTTCTATCCACGTTGCCTCAACTCATATTACTTTCACATTATTCTCCTTGCTTTCAAAGTGGCCCCACAGAGGTGCCTCCTGGCATGTTTGTCACTGTGTCAGGCAAGTGTGAAGTTCAAAGATGTCTTCCTACCACTGCTGTGCCTCATGACTCCTGGATTCATTGATCCAGGTTCCGCCGCCTCCATCCCAGCGGGGACTTGCAGATATGTCTGGTACTTGGTGGTTTCGGCACCTCAGTGCATCACATTGTGTTCTGTGAGACACAGGAGAAATCGCGGCTGTTAGGGTAGACTGTGCCAGAAGTGAGAGGCACGCATACAATGCACGCAGAGCCCTGCTAGGTCTCTTCAGAGAGCCCTGCGTAGGACCCGCAGCATTCTGTACACAGAAAAGAAGTGTCCAAGGGAGAGGGAAAAAAGGAAAAGAACAAAAGTAGACAAGGGAGAACATTTTGCCTTAAGATATTAGGCGGCAAGCTCCAGTGGAGTCTGGAGAGAGAGCCATGCCTCGGGTCTGTCATAAAAGATTTATTCGCGTTTAAATTCTAAACCTCTTCTGTAACAGGCAACTTTGAGAAGGTTGTTTTCTTCTTTTTCCTTTTTTAATGTTAGTAAGAAGTTGTCAGGTTTTTAAAGCTATTTTTCTTTTAATTTAGCTCAACTGTCCTTGAACTTAGGTGCAAATTTAGTCATCCGGTAAATAGCTTGTTGTATTTCTGTGGAATTGTGTGATCTGTGGGCTCCCTGCTTTTACCTTTTTGGGGGATGTCCTAATATGATATCGCCTACTCTCCCAGCCTACTGGTACTCCCCATGTCAAAGCATGTGGAAGGTAAAATTTAAAATTTACCTCGGAAATTGCATTAACTGGTATTTATGGCATAAAAGGGAGAGATTAAATTGTTCTGTTTTTTAAAAACCTGTGTGGATAGCTTTGCAAGGATTGCAACTAAAGGAATTCAGTATTCATTAGAGCAAAACCTCCTCCCAGGTAAACACAAAATCCCATTGACTAAACTAGGATTAAGGAGAGAACAGAGACCGGGAGTCTAAAAATCTGATGCTTACCGATGCAATTTCTAAATTGTTTTCTTTTTGCTGCATATGTTCATTTTATGTGCAATCCTCTGCTGTTAGAAGGATACAGATGCACTGACGGGGGAGGCAGGAGACTGATTCTTGGATGTGGTTTGTCATTAACTAGTTGTGTAGGGCCCGGGTTTAGGGACACACAATTTATTAGTGACAGAGCCAGAACTAGTTTCTGTCTGAGCCTGACTTTTCTTCTACGGAAAATGCATATAATGTGGGGGTTGGACCAGACAGAGGTCTTGAATATTTATTGTAGAAAACTTTTATTTCCCTGTCCTTAGTCTCTTCTCCTTTTAACTCATCCCTGCTTCAAATTAAATATGATACATCCAGAATCTATGTGATGATATTTATGAAACTCAATTATCTAGCTTTTTAAGATATTGTGAGATTGTATCTAACTTTTATCATTGCCTGAGTGTCATTACTGGCGCTCCTGCTCAGGGACCGAGATGGCTTTTGCGTGTGAAGCCAAGGTAACCACAGTCTGGGAGAGTGTGTCTGGTCCGCGATTTCTCACTGGCCCTAAGAGTCTCCTCTCTTTGCCTGGGGCACGGCCACAGGCAGCAACTCTGTGCACAGGAGTGAAAGGAAGCCAGCCCACTGGACTTGCCAAGGAACAAGAAGGCTTTTGTGGCAGTGGATCCCTTCAAGGAACTCGGTCATGTTGAAAGGGTGAAATATGGTCTCTGGAAAGAAGTGACAGTGTTAACATGAGCTCCGGGCTGGCGGTGGGGAACAGCCAAGGACCCGCGCTGTGGAGTTGAGAGTACTGACAAATAAAAATGGCAAGCAATAGGATATATTGGAGAATATGAGGAAGCCATTTGGTATAAACCTAATTCGGCCTGACCTTGTCTTTCCAAAAGGGCCTGACCGTGGCTGTTGAGCATTCATTGTACATCTGCTTTAGATATTCCCTATGGCAAAAACAAAGGACCTTGAGATAAAGGTGCAACTTCCCTCTCCCTCCCAACGTTGGCATTCCCTTAAGGATTAAGCATCTTCCCTTAGGCTAGGAACTGATTGCTGCGCTCACCTGTGGCCGCCCAGCTCGAGACAATAGACTTGCTTCCTGCTACGCCCTCTGAGACAGCAGACCCACTATCTGCTGTGTCCATCAAGCGCTGTGCCGACAGGGCAATCTTGTGACTATTGTGGGAGGGACATTTCAATCATGTGTGAAACGTCCTGCTTGGGGGTATATAACCACTCTGTACACCTCACTTCTTTGGTGCCCTTTCTTCCTTTGGGAAGAAAGGCCCTGGGCCATGGTCCTCAGATTTCAGCTCAGAATAAACTCACCCAAATTTTCATTTATATATTGGTTATGGATTATTTTCGTGGACAGAACAAAGCTGTGATCTTAGCATTCCTGGTTTCCCCGACCGCCTTAGAGAGGCTTCCAACCAGCAGGCACCCTGGGTGTAAGTCCATGTCTCCTCGTCCCTCACGTTCAACGCTTTGCCTCTCACTGTACAGCTCCTCAGAGCACGCCACATTCTTGAGCAAAGGTAATCTCTCCGCTAAAGGTTGTGTCAGAATCTGACACGCTCTTTGAAGTCAGGCAGACCTCATTTTGAACTCCAGCTCTGCCCCAGACATGATGTTTAGCCTCTTCCTTAGTTTCTTCATTCACAGGGGGAAGAAATGCTGATCGTTAGGATGATCACAACCAAAGATGCCATTTATTAAATGGCATTTATTAAATTTATTAAATTGCTCACTAGATGCAAGGATTTAGGATAAGCAGAGCACAGAGATTTCCATTTAATTCATTTAAATACACCTATGTGGTGGAAGACACCATTATCTGCATCTTACAGATGAGGAAACTTGAGGGTTACTAAGCTTGAAGTAATGTACCCAAGGTCACACCAGTAGTGGCAAAGCTGGGGTGGAAGCCCAGCTCTGGTGGGTTTAGAACCTGAGCTCTCAGTAATCGTGTTATTTCCCTCTGGCTGCTGTATGTCACAAGGAACCACAAACTCGGTGGCTTAAAACAATGGACACTTATCCCCTCTGGGTTCTAGGGCCCGGAAGTCTGAACTCAAGATTTCAGCAGGGCTGTGCTCCTTCTGGGACCTGTAGGGGGAAATCCTTCCTTGTCCCTTCTAGGTTGTGGGGTTGGCTGGGGTTCGGTGTTCCTTGGCTGGTAGAGGCGTCACTCCAGTCTCTGACGTCCTCATCACATGTCCATCTTCTTCCTCTGTGTCTGTGCCCCAATTTCCCTCTTCTTACAGGGACACCAGTCTTATTGGATCAGGGCCCGTCCTACTCCAGTATGACCTCATCTTAACTAATTACATCTTCAGCAATGATATTTCAAAATAGGGTCTCATTCTGAAGTACTGGAGGTCAGGATGCCAATAGATCTTTTGGAGGACGTAACTCCACCAGTAACAGTCAGTATAGTGTTCAAACAAATGCCTGCAGGATTGTCATGAGGAAGAAATGACGTAACAAATGTAAAGTGTTGGGCACGTGGTAGATCCCTGGAAATGCTCATTTTCCCAATAAGGTTACTTTAGGATGATGCCTTAATCCAAATTATATATTCAAAAGGAGGGAATTGGAGACAGGTGGCTGGCCATTGAGGTAACATTTTTTTGGACATGGAATCTTTTAGATCCCCTTAAAATGCAATTACACCAAGAAGGCAGTGGCCTGTTTGGTTTTCTCTTTCATTCAATTAGTTTGAGACACTGCAACTGTTCAACTGCAAACCCATTTCTCCTGTCTTCTTTAGCAATTTTCTTGGTCAGATTAACAAATGGAACAGCAAAGATGTGAACACTTTTCTTCTATCATATGTTGAGATGGAAATGTAGGCATTCCGAAAGAGGGAGATAAAAAAGCTAGGGACTCACGTGGTATAGTTCAAGAGGACTCCCTTGGTCAAGAAAGTATGGTCCAAGAATCAGAAGATTATTCCAAAATCATTTAAATTTTTCACCTGAGTTTCTAAATTACCACGAAGGAAGGAAGCAGTCCATTGCATTAGTTCTTAGAATTTCCCTTAATTTTCCATGTGTTTCCCTCACACCCCAAATCCCTCTGCTCCTTTCTTTCCAAACCCCATAATCTCCTCTCCAGGGGCTGCCCTGATGCCTCCTGTCCTCTTCTCCCTGCCTTTCCAGTTCTGTCACTTTCTTTTGATTTTTCAGATTCTGTATCACAAATTCCCAAAGACCCTACCTGACAATGGCAGAATGCTGAGTTAAAGTTCTGGATGCCAAGAAACCAATGGGGCAAAATCCACGAGGCTTCTGAGTGAGCAGAAGGAAAGGACTTGTTGGGAATAATCGTGCTTACTTTGTCTCTTCACGCACGATAGGGAATCATCTTGGGGTGGAGATAATGTTAAACTTGATTCATGCACCAGTCCTGCTAATTGTCCAGGAGGCTGGAAATAGAGGCATATATGGAGCATCAGTTTGGTGGCTGTTTGAGTATTCTTTCCATGCAAGCACTGTGCTAATCCCTGGGGAGCTTCAGATACTTTCCACACTGGCACACTGCTGGCAAGTCTGAGGCCTGAATGCACTGTGGGTTTCCAGAGTCTTCTAGGGGTGCGGGCCCTCAGAGGCAGCTCAGAGCGACAGGAAATAGAGGCAAATATGGAAGTCAGCTGCATCATTCTGTCCACGATTCACTGTTTAACTTTACGGGATGTTCTTTATGTGTCACAGGGTCCTGAGTAAAGTCAGAGATTTCATGAGCCACAAATTTTTAGATAAATTTGGAAGGAATTGTAAAAATATAGATGCAAGAATTAGATTCTAAAATAATTTCAACTGGCGGGAAGAATGGGTCTAGTCTAGAAAGGTTAAATTTAAGAGGGATGAGTGCAATTTCGTGAGTATAGGTCCAAAGAAAACTCCGACCACCAAGTCCAGGAATGCGAGTGGAGGGCGTCATTTAGAAGCAGCCCACTGAGCAGGAAAAGGGGGGTTTCAAGTCACTGTTGGTCCACTAATGTTCGTGCATCAGTGTGGTGGCAGCTCAAATGTAAATATTATCTGAGATGTCCTCGGTACTCACAGACCTGATCAGCTACTTCTGCAGTGTTTTCTTTGGTTCTCTTTGTTGTGCTTTAAGAGGAAAATTGACAAACTGGAGCTGGCTTGCTGGAGAGCACTCTGAGTGGCAGAGACCAAGCTGAGTCTCTGCTGAGAGAGGACGGCTTGGCCTGGAGAGAGAAGATCATTTGCCGGGCAACCACAGGTCAGAGAGTGTAGTCTGACCAGTGTGTGCCCCGAGGGAAGAACCGGGACCAGCAGGAGATGTTATAATAAGGTAGATTTTAGTTTAGAATGTAACTTTTAAATGTGACCCATACAGCAACTAAAATTTTCCTGACAATTCAGGTTGTTGAAAGCCTGTTCCTCTGCCTGTGGAAACAATGTTCTCCTCAAATTTGTGTGCTGCCTCTTATATGGTCCCAGACAACTCACTTACGGGGCTTTTGTATTCATAAAGGACTTGACTGAAGATTTGGAACTACGAAGAGAATTAAGCCACAGCACTTAAAAAATACTTAAAGTTTAACGTTAAATATATTCCTATTTTTAACTGTTCCTCAGTCACTTCCACAACTCAGGATCCAATACCCCACCCAGTTGCTCAGCAAGCATTCTTTTCTTTCCTATTCCCCCTTTCTCTCTCCTTTTTCTCTTCCACATGGAACTGTCTAGCTGTGTCTTTTTCTGTCTCTGTTCCCACCAGCTCCTCTTCACAGAATCTCACCTTCCTCACATAAGGGACTTACCAAGTGTCTTAGTCCCTTTGGGCTGCTGTAACAAGGATACCACAGTCTGGGTAAACCATAAACAACAAACATTTGTTTCTTACAGTTCTGGAGGCTGGGAAGTCCAAGATCAAGGTGTTGGTTGATTTGGTGTCTGATGAGAACCCGCTTCCTGGTTCATAGACAGCCATTTTCTTGCTGTATGCTCACATGTTGGAAGGGGAGAGGGGTCTCTGTGGGGTCTCTTTTATAAGGATACTAATCTCATTCACGAGGGATCCACCCTCATGATCTAATCCTCTCCCCAAGGTCCCATCTCATAATACCATCACCCTGGGGATTCGATTTCAAGTATGAATTTGGGGGAGGCACAAGCATTCAATCCACAGTACCAAAATTTGCGTGAACAGACACGGTTACATCCCTATCAAAGTCTCTGGTGCCAGCTGTTAAATTATCCGTTGTTTTACCCCACTGCCTTTACAAGTTGAATCCTGTGAGAATGAAACAAGCTGACTCAGGAAGTACCCACTCCTTCAGGCCCGGGCCGGAAGTGCCTGTATACTCTCTGGGTGACCACCCATCTGAAATCATGGGGTCCTGTTTCAAGTTTCCACTGCAGGGACCTGAGTGGTCTCCAAAAGGACCATAAATTCTGACAGACTATTATTCTCTAATTAGCACTAAGTTGTGAATGGCTGATAATTGCTAGGCGTGGACTATAAAGCCACTTGGTGGGGGACCACTGTTATGTTGATTTGAATTATTCATTCAATAGGTATGTGTTGAGCCTTCTCATGCACTTTTTATGGTGCTAGGAATCATGATTTCATGACCGGGCAAAATAAGATGACACACTGTCCTCAGGGAAATAACAATGACACTGCTATAGACTGAATGTCTCTGTCTCCCCAGAATTCATGTGTGAAATTCTAACTCCCAATGTGATGGTATTTAGAGGTGGGGCCTTTGGGAAGTGATTAGGTCCTGAGGGTGGAGTCCTCATGAATGGGATTAGTGTCTTATAAAAGAGACCCCAGAGAGCTCCCTTGCCCCTTTTGCCTGTGAGGACATAGCAAGACGATGACCATCTATGAACCACGAAGCGGGCCCCCACCAGACACCAAAACCACCGGCGCCTTGATCTTGGACTTTCCAGCCTCCAGCGCTGTGAAAAATACACTTGCATTCCTTGTAGCCTACCTAGTCTATGGGATTTTGGTTATAGCAGCCCAAACAGACTGAGACAAACACATATTGCAAAGGAGGGGTTCATGTGTGTCTTTCAGAAAGATCCCTGGCACATATTTGATGGGAAAGAAACATAGTACATACCTCGACTTATTCCATGGAAGGATCCAGGCTTACATGACTTTAGATATTGTTCATTAAAGATATGCGTGTCCAGGGGGCCAGCCCGGTGGCATAGTGGTTAAGTTCCTGTGCTCTGCTTCGGTGGTCTGGGATTTGTGGGTTCAGATCCCAGACATGCACCTACATTAAGCCACGCTCATCAAGCCATCCTGTGGCAGCATGCCACTTACAAAATAGAGGAGGATTTGCAGATGTTAGATCAGCAACAATCTTCCTTAAGCAAAAAGTGGGAAATTGACACCAGACGTTAAACAGAGCTAGCTCAGGGCCAATCTTCCTCACCAAAAAAAAAAGAAAGAAAAGAAAGAAAAAAAAGATGTGTGTGTCTAGACTCCCCTCCTCTTCCCTGGTGGGAAGTGAGATTAAGTCCACACTGGCTCATGTATTTCAGTGTCTGCTGTCCTGCTTGGACTCCACTCTGTGGCTATTTAGTGATTATGCACTCAAGTTGTATCATTATCAGTACTATTCACGTGCACAGAGCCTGCAGTCTGATACAGTTGACAACATCATCTCTGGGGTTTTCCTGGTGCAGATTCTGTGAATGTATTAATGGGGTAGAAAATGATAGAATTCCTTGGGGAGAAGCTCCCATCATCCGCTTTAGAAGCACGACATAGGTTCCTCTCGATAACCCAACTCTCAGGGGAAGGTGTTTGAAGAACTTTGGATTAAAGGTGCCTGGTGCAGTGAAATGACGGACAGAATGGAAACTAGCCTGTTTGCCTCAGGTAAGCAAAGTACAATCAAATAGTTTATCTTGGGGTGCCTAGAATGGTAAAAATGGCAGTGTTCTTTGATTGGCAGAAAGAGAGGCTGGGGCTTGGGGAGGGGGCGTGGTTTTTAAGGATGTGTCAGCCAGGCTTCAGTGCAGAAATCCCTCTAGGTATTTTGGCAGAAAGGGATTTAATCCAGGGGTTTAGGGCTCACAGACTTGTCAGCTGGGCTGGAGTTGTGGTTCTGGACTGTGCCCCAAGAATGGTTCTCTCGAGGTGAGCTAACAAACTGCAGGCGAGGGGCCCTCACTTCCATGACTTCTTCCTAGGCTAGGGGAGGAGACCCAGCAATTTTATATTGAAAGTGCATATTCCTCTTCTTAAAGAGCCCTCCTCGTAATAAAAGTAAGCATCAGCCCAGCAAAATGAGGATGGTTCTGTTCTGTGAGAATAAAGAGCCAGTGATCTTGCTCCTCCCTCTGGGGTCACCACTGGAGTTAGGAGCATAAGATCTCTCCCTCATTATCACTAGGATGCAGGAAGAAAGTCATCAGAATGGTGAGTGTCCTCTGCTACTATGAAGCCTGGCCCTTGGCACCCAGGAAGAAAAATGGATGCTGGAAAGCTGCTTAAAGAAAATTTCACAGTTCCATGGTTTCATGACCTTTCTTTCCAGGAGAAAGGGCAAATGGGGCAGAAAGTTAGCTGCATTTTCTTTTCCTTTTCCTGCTATGAAATATCCCCTCTAAAGCAAGAAGCAATACTGGAGATATCAGTATGGTTATACCAGCTTTATTTTGGGTTGGTTTTGCAAGGTATATCGTTCTCCGTCTCCATTTGTATTTGTTTCCTGGAGCAGCTGTAACAAATTACTACATATTTGGTGGCTTAAAACAACAAAATTTATTGTCTCATAGTTCTCAAGCCCCGAAGTCTGAAATCACAGGGTGTCAGCAGGGCTGCGCTCCCTTCCGAGGCTCTGGGGGGAATCCCTTCCTTGCCTCCTGGCTCCTGGTGGTTGCCAGCATTCCTCGGCTTGTGGCTGCACTGCTCCAGTAGCTGTCCCCTCGATCACATGGCTCTCTCCTTGTCTGCGTGTATCAAACGTCCCTCAGCCTCCCTCTTATAAGGATACATGTGATGGCATTTAGGGCTCGCTCAGATAATCCAGGATAATCTCTCCATCTCAAACTCCTTAGTTTACTCACATCTGCAAAGACTCTTTTTCCAAGGAAGGTCACATTTATAGATTCAGAAGTTAGGACGCAATAGCTTTGTGGCTACTATTATGCTACACTCTTCTTTCATTTACAGGCTTTCTGTGCCCTGTCTTCAAATAATGTCTCCTGTAAGGAATTTAAAGTTTTTCTTAATGACAAAAAGCAACAAGTGACAGTCTTTGTCTTTGAATTGGCATACTTAACTTGTTTACATTTAACACCATTCCCTGTTTAGTTAGGTTTAAACCAACTATCTTACTAGTTGTTTTCTATTTGTCTAACCATTTTTTCCCTCTTTTCTTGCCTTCTTCTAGCTGATTAGTTTTTATTACCCACTGTACTTTTAAATCTTGTGTGTGCACGTTTAAATAGTGAAAACTAATTTGCATCCCGAATCTTAGTTGCAAAGGCATCTGGGAAACGTGTCTTTCAGCTTTTCCACTCCTCCATTTAGAAGAAGTACGGAAGGGATTTGAGAGAAGAATTCTGCAGTATCTGTCACACCTAGTGGGTTAACAGTGCCAACACTTTTTCCACTTTTCCTGATGATCATTATGCAGCTGGAGTCCCTCTGCATTCGCGGGCTTTCCAGGATGGAACGTGCAGCTTGGAGGGGATGCCTGGATGTGAGCCTGGGCATTGAGCTTGGCAATAGAGAAACAGAAGCATCGTGGTACCTTCGTGTTTTTCTACTTCAGTGGTTTGCCGAGTGGGCTGAACTGGGGAAGCGATTCCATGGCTTCTGTTTTGATTTTGAAGGGCTGTCAGAAAGTCTAGCTAGGTAGTTAATAAAGGGGAATAGAGAACACAAATCAGTAAAAGAAACTTAAAAATCTTTTCCATCAGTAGGTGATCTGGGCAAAGCCTGGTGAAACCTATAGGCATCTGATTTGACGAGGATGATGGTACACTTCCTTTAGTGTATCTTTGATTAGTTCTGCCTCCATTTTGGATGGAAACATATCGCCACAATTTGAAATTACACCAAATTTTAATTTTGATATAAAGCAGATTAGAATGGAATAAAGCAAGGAGGGGCAGAATTAGAGCTGTGCTCGGTTCTACTCCAAAACAGTCTGGCACAGAAATTGCAGCCTGAAATGGAGCGTCTCATTGTGATTCCTCGTGTGTTAGCCACAGAGGCTGAATAGACAATTTGCCTTAAAATACAATCCAGAATGGGAGTGACTGTGAGGACAGTGGCTGTTACCCAGAGAGCCAACAGCCTTCTGGAACAGCCTAATGATCTATGAGACATGGATCGGGGTAGCCCTCGCCAGCCTTGCTATTTTCCCATGTTGAGCTTCAGTTAAGCACCTCTCAGGACTGCATACATTGAATAGCCTTCAAAGACAGCTGTGTGGCATTCTCAACGAGGCGATTTCCCTCAGAATCAGCACACGAGTCTCTCGTTACCCTTCCTTGTAAGGTTTAGAGCAGGTTTTCCAGAACTTGATATTATTTGGAGATTTGTCTTATTGATGGTAGTGATTTTATGTCCTAAATAGTTATAACCTTCCAGGTGAACGAAGTTGTTAGAAGTAGGAAGAGTTTATATGACATCTCCTGGAACATTAGTTTGAAAGAACTGTTTTCTCAGTCAAGATGCATTCTCAGTAACATACTCCTCTCCTCTCCTCTATATGATGAAGAGGCCACCTTTCAGAGGGGACTGAGTGACATGTTTGTGGCCAAAAAATGGTAAAAACTCTTGGAGAAGGGTTTCAGTTCCTGAATGAAAACACAGAGCCTCAGGAAGTGGTCTGTAGCTTTTTCATTTTTACTGCCTAGAGCATGGTGTAATGCCTGGAGGTGCAGCAGCCATTTTGTGAATGTGAGGAGGAAAGTCACACACACAAAAATTTAAAAAATTTTATACATTTTTATGTGTGTCAGGCATACATTATTTAATTTACGTAATCCCTTTAAAAATACTAGGGGGAAGTACAATACATTTAAAATTAAGGAGTTTAGTGTAATCTCAAATCCAACTGAAAAACAGCATATTGGATGTTAGATTTTTAAAAAAAATTTAGTATTAAATTTTGAAGAATACAAAAGTGGAAAAATTATACAGTGAACTTCCATATACTGCTACCTAAATTCAATAATCTATGTTTTGTTGTATTTGCTTTATCACATAACTCTGACTATCACAGCTTGGGAGCTGAGAGCATCTTCCGGGTACCACTTCCAATAGATGGGTAGAAACCCGTGTTAGTAAGTATTAAGGAATCTTTGAGAAAGACTTATGTGCAGCTCTCTCAATTTCCCTTCAGAGGTATAGACTTGGGCTTGTCTGGATGTGAGACTGGCGAGCTTGGTGAGGGACATTGCTTTCCTACGTTCCTCCCCCACCTTTTATCTGGGGGCCTTCTAGAGCACTGTTCTCAATGAATGATCCTTTCTGAGCAGCATCACCAATGGGAAATGGCTGGAAACACAGATTCTCAGGTTTCATTCCATTGCTTCTAAATCAAAGCCCCTGAAAGTGTGCTCACCAATATGCCTTTAAACAAGCCTTCCAAGGGGGTTCTGATGCTCGTTCAAGTTTGAGAACCTGTACACTAGAGAAATCGACTGCACAGTGCCTGGTGGAGGCTGAGGGCTGGTATTACACCTTCCTTCTTGTAATTCATCTTCTTTGAGATATACCACATACAGTTTTCTCCCTCTAAAAACACCATCACAAGGAACAGTTTGTGACCGTGATATAAAAAAAAATTAAATCCTATTGGGGCCACTTGAATCTGTTTTAGACCAAGTTCACCTCAACTGTCAGGTCTTCCTGGATGTCGATTACCTCCATTAGTGTAATTGATCTGCTTGTCTAGATAAAATGCAAAGCAACAGACTTGGCAAATTAATATTTAAACTACTCCCTCTACATTGCTGATGAGCTGGGGCTGGTGTGGCCTTCCTCTCCTGATGTGACAACGTGGGGGAATTCTTACTCACTTATCATTTGTCTTTCTCACTTTTGAGTCTCTACCCAAAGAGAGTGAGGAAATGAGCCATTTGTAATTCTAGGGTTCAGTAATATTGACATTCCGGTTCTTCAAATGTCAGAACTTTGGTCTAGAAGATTTTGTTGAAAATAAGTGTATGTACATCCCGGTGAGTCATACATGTCATTCTTAACGTGGAATGAGAGCCTTTAGCTGGAGAAACCATAAATGAGAGTAGGAACATGAGAAGCGTTAAGGAAACTTTGAGAAAGATTTATACACAGCTCTGCCAAGTTCCTTCCACAGAGACAGACATGTCCAGATGTGTCCTGATGTGAAACCCTGGGGCTTTATTTTGACCTATATTCTAGATGTTTTTTCCATTCAAGAGAGAAGAAGTAGGAGGCCAATAATGTCAGAATGAGATGACTGAGTGGGTCAGCATGGTGGGACAAGCCATCTCAGTCCTGGGATTGAGGGGTTTCCGAATAAGCTGGACTTTCACTGCTAAAACGAGGAAAGTCCCAGGCAAAACTGGGATGGCTGGTCACCCTTGTCATTGTCAACTGAGAAGTTTGATCTTCATAAAAATGGGTGGTTCCTAGATCTTTTATTTGTCTATGATGGGTTGTTCCTGTGGACATGAGGTACCTTCAGCAGCCAGATGTGTGATAATTTTTTAGGCATTTCCAGATAAAA